>NC_059410.1:9884301-10510342 GCF_905220565.1 Melitaea cinxia
AGCTAAACATCATTTAGTTTTCATTTTCGCTAATGGATAATAGAAAAAAATAACCCTCTTCGACGTCCGTATCGAAATGACCAGATCTCTCCTTCTGTTAATGAATTAAAAGATTTAAGACTACTTAATTTGGGAGAGAAATGTAGAATGATAATAATTACAATAATTTTGTTTTAAATTACGCTAAAGAACGTGAGACTGAATATTATATTGAGTATTCTAAATTTGAATAATTGCTTAAATAAATTTTAATTTTATGTTTTAAATTAGTTTTTAAGTGTTAGGAAATAATGTTTTAAGAGTGGTTAGCATCGAGTTGAAAGAGGAGTGAAATATTTGAAAACATTTACTGTATTACTGTTAGGAAGTGGAAAGCATGAAAGTTCTAGTGAAACTTGGCAGTTTAATAAATGATAGCTGTTAAATTTTGAAGTCACAAAAACTTAACGAGTCTTTTAATTTCTATGGATATTTCTGAATACATATCTTCACGGGCTTAAACTTGCCTTACTTTGAAAACTCGGTTAATAATTTTGTGAGATTATTTTTAAATGTTTTTATGTATATTAATTATTGTGGCCATCATGCAAATTAGGCCACGAACAAGTAAAATTTCACAGTTATTTAATTAATGGTAACAAAAATATTGAAATGTTAAATAAAAATATGATATAAAAGTGACCTTTCTATTATGAAAATGTAATAGCAATAAGAATAACGACGTAAAGGGAAGTTCCGAGCCGTGAAGCATTAAATAAACACAAATCTGCGGTAAGCGACCGACTTTTGGTTAATTAACCACGCATGTTGACAAACTGCGGCTTAATTGTACCGTACATTCATTAAATTTTATGGGCATTGCATCAGGAAGTTACACTTACAGAAGAACATGTTTGAAACGTTTTTTTACGAGTTTTTCATATCGCATATGATTTTTTTCAATATGTTCTAATACGTAATCGATGCTTATTTGTTTGTCTTGAATGTGCGGTAAAGAATTTGAATTATTTAATTTTGTTTATCGTTGAATTTTGTTAAGTAATTTTTATCCGACCTAGAAAATGTAAGTTTAATGAAGTTGTTTCATTAAATGAGTAAAATTTGCGTAAACATTAGAAAACAATAAATGTAAGTTTAATTTAATTGTGCATAAGTCAATCGGTCGATTTTTTATCTATCTAACAACGTATTTGCTTAACCTAGTTATAAGAGGCGTGTTTTCGAAATATCGATGAACTTTTATTTTAACTAATTAATTTTGCCTTACTGTGTTTTTTATTAATATAAATATGTCTTATTTCATGTTGCGTTTTGTTGTTACTGTACGTAATTACGAAATTATACTACTATTTTACTAGTAATTTCTTATTTAAAGGGCTATAATTATTACAGTAGCCCCGCAAACGTTGTTTTGTCATAAATGTTATTAACCTCCTTTATCCCCCCCCCCTTTATAGCTTAGCTGCATGAAAAATAGATGACCGATTCTCAGACCCATCTGATATGCTCACAAAATTTCATAAAAATCAGTCCAGCCGTTTTGGAGGAGTATGGTAACTAACACTGTGACACGAGAATTTTATATACATATAAGATTTTTCACTGAATTTTTTGTTCAATCATATTGAAATGTAGCCTATGTCATTCCTGAATAGTGTAGCTTTCTGTTAGTGAAAGAATTTTCGTTATCGGATCAGTATTTGCGAAGATTACCCCCTACAAACAAAGTTAGAAACTTTACCTCTTTATATATTAGTATAGATAGAAGATATTCCTAATTTTTGTAAATAACGCCATGTAGTTTTTTGCCTCTGTCTCTCTCGATACGTACATATAGAATGTATCTTGAAATACACGATCAATTCGGAAGAGCGAACTAATAGGACATTTTATGTAGGTCTTCAATCGGTAATTTCCAATGCTGGTTTGCCGATTGCCTGCAAGGCTTCATATGCTTCGTCTGCTCCAAGTACATTGCTATTCTACTGGAAATATGCAAACGGTGTATCTCTGTACAAGCATTCCACTAGAATAAAGTATGTAAATGTGTGACTTGTTGAGAGTCTTTGATGAGTTACCCACAAAAGTATCACAAGAACTAAATATTCAAAAGTATGTTTACTTGAGTAACTAAATAATCACATTATATAAACATAGTAATATTTTCTTACAGCTTGTATTAGGTTGACTTAAAATTTACTATATTACATCTTTATTTTAAAATAATTTTAAAAGTTGAACCTTAATCAAGTCTGTTTGTTATGACGGTATTTAATTTGTTATATAAAAATACCTGAGTTTTTGGGCTCTTTTTTTAAAAAGGGCTCTTTTTTTATCGATTGTGAAGGCGGGGTAATAAATGTCTTATTTGGGATTTTTTCGCTCCTTTAAGATGATTGAAAATGTAATTTGATAAATTATTTCGTTTCCAAATAAGGCGTAATCTTACCTAAAGTATTGGGAAGCGTTCAAAGTGAAACTTATCTGATTATAATGATGTGAAAGTCTATAAATATTTCCTTTTGTGACGTAAAGATGTGAATAATACGGGAGCGCGTAGGCAGCGCGTTCCAATCGGTACGGAATCGGATTTTTACCAGATCATAGCCTCACAGACGCCGGAACGAAATTCGGATGTAAAACGGACCACGTCGCTGTTATGTATGACTTTTAAAAGACAGTTTAAATGTCTAGACACACATAAAAAAAAACACACACACACACTCACATCTACATTCCATTAAGGATAAAAAGATGTTTTGTTTGTAAAACCTTTGATAATAAATCGCTCTGTGAGTTCTTAGATTATGATCTGGTCCTGCGAATTTTCCGCTGTTGCGTCGTAGATGCACATAGCCTAAGTCAGTTTTTTAGCTATTTGTATGCGGTTACGTAACATTATATAGATGTGCAGTTATAATAAATAGATTTGTAGATCAAATAATAATAATTACCATTCAGAATAACAGTTTTTTTAAAGTATTTTACTCTTCAAATACTCTCTATTTTCAGAATAAAATATTTAACACATATAAACACAATCATTAATATATGAGAACACTTATGTATCATAACTTTTAATAGCACAAATTATAATAAATAAATATTACATATTTTTGTGAGGATCCCGATCTTTTTATGTTGGACGATATTAAAAATAAATATTTTAACGACGGCAATCTTTTTTCAAGGTAAAATAACGAACTGAACAGCTTGGCTTCGTCTAATTAGGGCCAGGAGCGGCGTCAGCTCGCAGTCCACTTCACTTTGCGCTAACAATCGTTCGAGCTGCCTTTAATGCCAATTACCTGCTCTATATTGTTCTCAGCGTCAAGTATCTTTAAGGGTTAGCTACTCACTGAGTTTAATACGATATATATTTTTATTAATAAACTACCAATAAACGCTTCACACCCAACGGATCTCCCAGTAGGATTTTCTTCTGTGTTCGGGGGTCCGGAAACACACACAATGTACACACAACACCCAGACCACGACTAACATCTATATGGTCGATACAAATGTCTGTCGTGATCGGAAATCGAACCCGCGACCGCCAGCGTAACAGCCAGTGCTATGACCGCTGCGCCAACGCGGACTTCCGAGAATTAAAAAAAAAATACTTTTTTGTGTATCAGTATGAAATCAATCGATGTGTTAGGCGTAACGAGTGGGAGCTTTAAATATTGAATACGTTGTCATACTTAGCTTAATGTAAAAATTGCGTTTGAGACATCCCTGTTTTGTCTTAAAGTTTCGTTACTTGAAGAGGGATTCACTCTGTTCATTTTATGGAAAAACCCCCTTGTGAATTAATCTGCATTGAGAGTTTAAGTTGCTGGCACCTTAGTAATTTGTGTACAGCCTTTTTAACAGGTATTTTGTTAAAACATTGTATATAATAAATAAATAAATATCTTATAACATATAAGATATTTATTTATTTATTTATAATATATATATATATATATATATATATATATATCTGCTAGCTGTGCCCGCGGCTTCGCCCGCGTTGAAATTAGTGTGTCACAAAGTTTTCCCGGCAAACTTCCAGTGAATCTCTCATCAAAATCGGCTTAGCCGTTTCCTAAACCTTCTTCTTGCCAATGGTGGAGCCCTCTCTCCAATGGTGAAACCGCTTGAAAATTCGTTCAGTAGATTTTGAGCGAATCGATCACATACACTTTTGGGGACTTTGTTTTATAATACACTAACTGTTGCCCGCGACTACGTCCGCGTGATTATGAAGATATGCATTACTATTAAGATGTTTAACGCAAATTATTTTTTTATTTCAGTCACTTGAAATGCTTATCAAACTAAGTAACTTTTAAGGCACAATTTAGTATAATTCATTAGTTATTTTTATAAAACCTCTCTATACACCACATTTTTAGTTTTATTTTCAGGCTGTATATGTTTCATAAAAACTATCAACCCCAATTAAACCTAATATAATCGAAGAATATCGTAAAATCCGTTCTTAGCGGACGTCTATTAACTAAGATTCTACCTCCCTGCCAAATTTTATCTTTGTCCAACCTGGACGGATAGACCATCCAGCGGTTTTTGAGTTCTTGTGATGAGTGAGTTATTGACCTTTCTCTTTTATTTATATAGATTATGATGCATTATTTGGACACCTCCTCACCATCTATAGAGCATATATTTTAAACTTCATACAAACTTTGACCCCCGTTTTATCCCTTTAGGGGTCGAATGTCTACGCCCTATAAGGAACCTACCTGCTAAATTTCAAGTTTGTAGCTGCTATAGTTCCGGAGATTTCCTGATGAGTGAGTCAATCTGCCATCCCCCGTTTTAACCCAAAAAGGGAGTTGCTTTCTAAAGATACATTATTTGGACACCTTCTCATCATCTATAGAGCATAAATTTTAAATTTCAAGTCTCTTACTTCAAAAACATGGGATTTTCATAAAAAATTCCAATCCCCGTTTTACCCCCTTAGGGGTCGAGTTTCGTAAAATCCGTTCCAAGCGGATGTCTACGTCCTATAAGGAGCCTACCTGCCAAATTTCAAGTTTGTAGGTGTTATAGTTTCTGAGATTTCGTGATGAGTGAGTGACCTTTCGCTTATATATATATTATAGATATAGATATAGATTATAGATATATATATATATATATATATATATATATATATATATATACATAGAAATAATACATATATAAAAACAAATATTACACCCAGACTCAGGGCCGCTACGAACTGCGCCAAAGGGCTAGTCAATAAGTTATTATATTTAAAATTTCACAATTTTTATCACGTGTTCAATTAAATGTTATACAGCTTTAGTTATATAATACGTAATGTTTTCTTAACGTTATTTAACCTTCATAATTTGCGGTTGTTAGTAACTTTAATGTTTAATTTATAATTTAGTTTTGTAATTCCTTTTGTTATGTTGAGACTGAACTTACCATATTTTATTAAAAATTATAATTTAATAACATAAGGAAGTGTTTAAAAAAAAATTTAATATTTGCCCCTGATAGCGATGCCTTATGATAATATGACTCTAGGAAGCAGTAAATTGTAGAAAATACGCAACGAAACGGGACCGGGAAAGCGACGGCGAAATTAATTTTACATGATGAATGATGAACGATGACGTTGCAATTTACAATTTTCTGTGAAAATATTAGCTTATCTGCAATGGGAAATCCTATTTACAATAAAAAAAAAATACCTTCATATTGGGTATGCATTGGTGGTGAGGTGTCTGGGTGTTTGTGCGTAGAGTTTTTACAAATGTAGCCATCAATATATTGTAAAGAAAGTATGCATTCGTTTTTTTTAATATAAAATTCTTCTAAAGCAATGTTCATAAAAGCTTAAATACAGTTTTCAGCTGACAAAGTTTATACATTGAAGTAAAAAGCTTTGTGGAATGTTTATAAAGTTTGTTTCTGGAGTTAATAGACGACAAATTGTTTGCTAAATACAAGTGAAGTATACTGTAGAACTACTTTTTCAAAAGCAGTTCTACTGAACATAAAAAAAAACATTATGATTATCCATATTTCGTTTTTTTTTAAATGTATTTTTTTAACTTTAATATTACCGAAAACAACAATACATATTACAATTGTTAAATTTGTTGAGTTCTTTTTGTTATGTATGTCGATAATAGATAAACAGAATATTAAAACATACATATAAATAATGCATACATGTACAATTGTATAAACTACCACATAAGGTTCATATATTATGAGATCCGTAGTGGGATAATCACGCCCTAAAAACATCCACGGACGGACACTGTAGGCTAGCGGGAACAGTTAACAAAAATACGGTAAAACCTTCATCTTATTACGGATGTGCTGGTTCAAAAACTCCATTTCCGGAAATCTAATCCAGCTACAAAATCCTGTTTCAGTGTTCGTACCGTGCGGCACGAATGTCTGAAAATGCGCGTATTTTTAAAGTTTGTTTTTCGTGGAGTTTGAGGAGCAATTTTTAATAGTGTTAAAGCAAGTTAGGTTTATCCACGCCGTCGCTCGTTTTCTCGACGAATAAAAGCGTATATTTTTAACGGTTTCCGTTGTCGCCTCGTAAAGAATGATCCGGTGTCTCGGGCGAAACCATTACTTCTTGTGTCGCATGAAAAATTCATATAGATGTCGTTTGATCGCGTTAACGCGTCGCATCGTCGCGCGCGCACTCCTGGGGACCCTAAGAATGGCTTACGGCGTGCTCAGCTTTAATATACTCTTTTTGCCTATAACTTGTTTTAAGTTTTGATTCGCGACTGTATTCTAAACTTGAGTCTCTATGTTGCGTTTCGTATTTCAATCTATTATTAAAATTGTGTTGATTTCAAGGTTTTGCTCATTTGCTTTTGTCATACTACTCGTTTTGACTACGAACTAATTCCGTAATATAATATCTATAGGAAATATATGATTATTTTGTATCTTTTGTTACCGTTGTTAAAATATTTGTTGCACATAGTTAAGTATTTATATATATTTTTTAAACTCATTTTTATATATTTATAAGTATTTTCCTTGTTTCAGTGGATCTACTGCAGATGCTGGAATTTAACGTGACTGTCTCGTTCCCTGCGGCACCACTACTCACAGTTATTTTAGCTCTAGTTGGTAAGTGCATATTTATCATGTATACTATAAATACCGTGAATATAAACCAGCAAAATTTTGAAGTATTTTTATTCAAAGAAGTATCGTTTCGAACACAAAGTCAACAAATTACTAGATCGCGTTATAATTGCAGCGATCTCTTGCCGCAAAGCGCTGCATGCAGACTTGCTACGCAAATGAAGTCGCATATTTAGCGCGTCAAGGGAGCTTTTATGGTTGCAAGACGTTTGACACTCGGAAACTCGCACGTTTGCACTTAATATTTTAGCCAGAAATACACTAATACTATAGTGTCTGCATTTCAAATTGAAAGTTTTAAATAATAATACAACGTTACAAATAATTTGATGAAACGTTATGTTAATTTTTTTGCTCATATTGGAAATATTGCCAATTGGCGCAACGATTACCATGCCATGGATTGTACCTGTTGCGCTGGCGGTTGCGAGTTCGATCCCCGCACATGACAAACATTTGTATTGGCCATACAGGTGTTTGCCGTGGTCTGGGTGTTTGTGCAGTCCTTGTGGGTCACTACCGTGCCTCAGAGAGCACGTTAAGCTGTCGGTCCCGGTTGTTATCATGTACACCTGATAGCATCGTTAATCATAGTAGGGAATATAGTAGCGATCGCTATCAGGTTTACTCGATAACAACCGGGACCGACGGCTTAACGTGCTCTCCGAAGCACGGTGGGAAGACTCACAAGGACTAACAACCAGACAGGAAATAATAATTTGTATAAACACAAATATCCACTCCGAGCGGGAATCGAACCTGCGACCCTCTGTGTATAGGCGCCGACACGGCACACGCACCATTATACCAGAGCGGTCGTCAATGGAAACATTGAAATGTGATTTATTTTTCGTAGCGTTAGATGTATCTCAAAATTTTTTATACCACTAAAGAAAATGTATATATAGTTTATCAACTGAATATCTTTCAAAATTCATTATAAGATAACGTAATACGCCTTTGTTGGAATGGGATCGATAGATTCATAAGTAACAGGCGCCACCTCGGGCGCCGCTCTGGTGCCTCACCTTTAACGTGTCGTGTTGCTATTGAGATATAATTTCTTATATAATAATAATTTCACATGTGTAGCATCTTCGTTGTAACGTTAGTAGGTCGGTCGATTCAACAAGTAAGTCGGGTGCGGCGCCTGTTGCGCGGTAGGGCGGGGCGCCTGTTGCGCCTTACAGACGCCAGCCGCCCACTCCAGCTTGTGATCATGTCCTAATACTTTTGACCCATTTTAATCAAATTACTATATCTCGTATTACATGATGCGTTGCGAACCGTAGTAAAGGTGTTGTGGTAGAACGTAGAAGTAGATTTGCAAATTATACGTGACGACTGGTTCACTGGTTCATCAAAATTTCATGGACCTGATTAAAGTTAATGAAAATTTTGAGACAAAAAAGTTACGGTTGCTATGGTCTAATTTACATTTTTCTTATAAATACGACTACCCCAAACGGTCGTTAATATACGTTATTCAATCGGTTTAACCCTCGATCGCTGTGTCAAATAACCTGCAAAGAAATAAATCTCTTTTACTGATTTGCTTTTGTTATTTTTGTATGGAAGGGTTGGGTATAAATTTCTAATAATTTTCTTGTTCACCGCGAATCATCAGATAACAATTTAAATATGCTCGACAAATAAAAAATATAACACTTTTTATATATGAAGTAATTACTCAATGAAATTTTCCATTTTCCATTTTTTCACTTGCTTTTGTACATTTTTGTGAGTTAGAGATATTATATATTTTATACGTAATATCTATCGTATCTGTAATACGTAAGTATTACAGAGATACGTATTAAAGAATCCATATATCTGCAATTAATAATACATCGCCTGACCAGATAATCTGCAATCATTAGAAACATGTGAAGTAGTCAATTTTTTTTATTTAAATAAAAACAAAGGTCACTAAGGTTTTTAAAGTTAATAAGAGTTATGAAATATCTAATAGTAATAAGACACGAGTATGTAAAAGTAATGTTATTTAATAGCACTTTTTCTATTTTGCCCAAAACATTATGAACAAAAAAAGAAATAGTTTAAGTAATTCAAGAATGACAAATGACATTTTTCAATTCTTGTTATAAATTATTAAGTATTTTGACTAGAAACTATGTGATTATTTGTGACGCGGTTTATGCCTTATCAATCAATTTAGATTTGGTAATTTTAATATGAAAGCTCATCCATACCCATGGAAGAAGCGCTTCGCAAGTCATAAAGCTTATCCTTTTCCTGCTGTAAAAATAGTAATTTTATTTGAGATAAAGTAAAAATTTAAAAATATAAGACTTGATTAGTTTTATTCATGCTTTGTGGTAGCGAATATAGTTTTGATTTATTATTATTATGACTACGCGTTATCGTCACTGTCACAGCGCTGGATAGCGGCTGTTGCGCTGGCGGTTGCGGGTTCGATCTCTTCACATGCCATACATTTGTATTCACCATACGGGTGTTTTCCGTGGTCAATTTATTATAGTGCATGAAATTTCCAAGCCCAGATTTTTCGTTTTATAAAACTTTTTAGTATTCTGATATTGTAAGTAAAGTTATTTTTTATTTGTATGATTCTTTTGAATTGACGAAATTAAATTAGTTTACCGACAAGTCGTACAAATCGCAGTTCGGAGCACTCAATTATTGTTACGAGGTAGCTTAGAAATTCTAATCTAGAAGTTGGTGTGTGCGAGCGTCGCCCGCATTGCATATCGTCTGATTAATATCGCCCCTAGCACTGTCGTTGTACGGTTTCTGACAACTTTCGAATACAACCACATATGCACCGGAATACATTTCATATTATACCTATACACCATTTTTAGATTGGAAATGAATTCTTATAGTGAATTTGTATATTATATTTATGAAGCGAAAGAAATTGTGCAATCTGTATATGCTTTTGTTATTTCAAGGTTTAGTTTTATTATTCGCCAAAATGAAAGAAAAAGACAAAAGCTTTTTGGTATACTTTAGTATAAGAAAGGTTTACAAAAAATAATTCATTATCTGATTTTGTTTCTAAAACGTTTAAGAATTTTATATTTATATTTTTCAATCTACTTTTGAAGATGTTATCGTGCCTTAGCCTGTCACTCATTCGCGAATTCTAAAAAACGTCTACCGAAGAGATTACTTTCAATCCGTTTCTATCTGCCAGCGAAGTTCGGCATATTTAATAACTTTATTATCTACTCCACTGTCGCGGGAACTCGAAGACATTCAATTACTTTAGCTCAGATTAAAATTTTCAGTCGCTCGCCACGTGCGAGTTCTTTTTCATGCAAAATCTCATAATAGAATTTATTCATAGTTGAATTTACCGTAAAGTCAATGGGAACTAAAAATAAGAGAAAGCGTTTCTGGAATTTGGTGAAAATATTGTAGAGCGCAGAGTTGATGCAGCGCCGGCCTATTTCAGGCTCTCACGAGTTTTTGTTTGCTCGCACATAGCATCACGTGACGCGGGAGCACGTACGCTGGACTTACTCTGAATACTAATACACAGAGACCGAGCGCGTCGCGGGTCGCGTCCGAAAATTGGATTCGCGTCGCATACACTGTACAGTATTAGCGATGAACTGTCCGAAACAATACCCAATCAGACGGAGTGCATCTGCTTAAATACTACGCCGTGTTGAATATTCCTGCGTAATTCGAATTATGATCTTTTTTTGAATTAAAATATTTGATGTTACCAATATGAAACGTTTTTTGTTTTGACGATTTACTTGACGGCATTGTTGATTTTGGAATAATGGAATTGTAAATTTTGATAATATCGAGTGGTAATTCGAAAACATGCGTCGATACATAATCTGTAGAATTGATAATACTGGCATATGAGTGAGACATGTACCAATAGCGCTCGATCTGCATAAAGCAATCTATTTTGGTCAATATTCGAACCTAGTTGGTATATCGGGCTGGTATAGTTTCTATGTTACTTATTGATGGATATATGTTTTGTTTGTTTTTATGCTTAAACCTTTTTTATATTTAAATCATTGAAATAAAATACCACTCGTTGTTGTTATTTAGCAGTATAAGTCAATTAAAATGATATTTGAAAGAATAATCTAATGTCTGTTAATTTGGTAAATATTATTTAAAAAAAAAATCGTTAGTAAAATTTTGAAGCAAATGTTTCGTCTAGCTAAAACATTTTAATGTTAAACAAATCGTCGATATTGGACTTCAATATCGATGTGATTGGTTATTAATTTGCAAAATGTCTGTAGTCTCTCGTATCGCAGCGAAGCTCTTAAGCCTAGGTAAAGCGGAGCACGGACGACAATGGAGGCGGCCGGTGTGGATTACGGTCCCCCCTTAGGTGTTCTGCTTCTACAAATGGGGATTTAATTTGCCGTATCCGTAAATACAATAGACGAAAATTTGCGCTTCCACCTCCTGTCCGCTCGAACGAAGAAGGGGTCAGGCTAATAACAAGAGTTTCGGTAGAGTGAATATTCCGGGTGTTATGAAATATTATGAATCTACAATATGTTTTTCGAGTGCTTTAATAATTGCGTGTCCGGAACGTTTGAATGACGTAGAATTTTCAAAAGCTCGTTTTGTCGGGAAACTTTCTTTCGAATTGATATATAGTTTGATATAATTAATTTTATTTAACGCTAAGATTGTTAATTAACTAAATACGATTTTAATTTTGACTGTTTCCTAGCGCATAATGTGTTAACTGATAGTTGGAAATAAATAATTAGTGAATAAGAGCGCTAGAAATGTATTAGTGAGACCATAAGCCGGGTCAGCCGCGGTTAATTATGTGACTAAACATTCGTCTAGCGTGACGGTTACGTAAAACAATAGATGGATGATAGTGGCGTGACGGTGCGGTCGCGAGACGCCGATGACGTCGCATTAAAATGAAATCCATACGGACATGATTGATGAGCGTGCAAACACCGCACCCGCTCGGCTCATTCAATTTACTGTCACTGGTTCCTGCGTGCACTTTTATAAGGCGTTTTAAGTTTTTTAGACTGTGGTTACCTCTATGCTGTGCTGAGTTATAACAATAAATCACCGAAATGTATGAACGCTTTAACTTCCATATGATTGCACCAAATTCGATATTATTTTGTGTTCTTTATTATCAGGAACACTGTAGAAAAAATTTATACTATAGTCACGAAAAAATATATGTACGTCGGTATAAAGTTCGCCTTCAAGGTGTGTGCCTGTTCAGGAAAAGTTTAGCTTGTATTATATAAATCATTTGTTGCATATTCGAAAGAGCATCATTTAAAAATAGTTCGATCTTTCGAGATAAAAGATTTTTCTTATTTTATATGTAAATAATGGAAAAAAATTAAAACAAATTGAAAACGAGATCATAATCTTTTCTGGTTGGTATTCCTGGCTGACAGACAATGCATGTGCTGCACTAATCCTTATTTAACTCTGTACGGCTTTCTACCAACCTGTAAATGTCTCACTACTATCCAAAGTTTCTCTTATTAAGATAACGGAAGAAATTTTTAAAAATAACTCTGCAACTTATAGGACCGGGCGAGTTCACCAGTCAGTCTTATGGTACTGCGATGAGGAAATCAACCGGAGTGGTTTTTTATTGCATTTAGCGGTAGCGTTAAGTTATATGAGGTGTCGTCGGATGTCTCTATACCGTCTTACGTCGTTGGAGCACGTGTTATTGCTATTATTATTTTATTATTTCAACTACCACTACAAACACTACAGACTTGTACTGTTCTGTTCGTGTTTAACGGACTTAAGTGTTTTTTTTTTTTCGTTTTTTCTTGTTAACAGCACAATGCAGTACTTATTGAATGAAATTGTTTATGTTTTTCTGATATGTGCAGGGTACTTGTGGTGTACGTTGGTGTCGGTTAAGTGGGTGGTTTAAGTGAGCTTTAATTGTGTGAGTGTGTTTTTGGTTGAGTGCTGTCAGTGATGTCGCTCCAAGCGAGTGACAATGAGGAGTCACTGAAAATCAGCATCTCACCATTGTTTGCAATGGTGTGGCAAATGCTGCCTGTATTGTTCGTAATATCTGTGAAACCGTTTTTGTATTGTTCTGATCTTTTTATTGTGAACAATAAAATATTTTTCTTTCTTTCTTTCAAATTGTTGTACTTGAAAATTGTTGTAGTTGAAAAAGAGTTTAATTTAACCTTTATTCTAATATCTCGGTTTTGAAGATACTTAAAACAATGTCGCTTTAATTTTTTTTTCTTGTATATTTCGCTTTCTTATATAGAAATAATTTCCTATATGGTTTTCACTATGTCTGGACTGAAAAATGCAAAGCTAATATAATAAGAATACTAGCTCTTAGGCTCGGTTTCCACTAAAGCCGAGAAGAGAGGCGTAGCGGAAATGAGATGTGAGCTGTGAAAAGCTCGAAATCAGTCAAGTGCTGTCTACGAGAGGAAAACGTCATGTCGTTACAAAAATTATATCTTAAGTTACTTGAGGAAGAGGAATTAGGGGAAAAGAGGAATTTAAAGGGACACAAACAATTTTCCAATTTTTTTAACTATTGTCGGAAACGTGGATTCTGGATAAGAAACATTAAAAAATGTCTAATTTTTATTTTTATTTCTTATTTTTATAAAGTTACCTTATACCCAAAAGCAAGACTAATTAAAGAAGAGCCATCGGAACAGATACACATCGCCGCTCTGCCGTGCCGATTTTTTTACACGCTTGATCCATTTTCACCGAAGCAAAGCGGAGAGGACATGTGGACGTCTCCTCTCGTCTCCTCTCCTCTCCGCTTTGGTGGAAACCGGGCCTTATCTGCAGCTGCTTGATTTGCTTGCGTTTTTATCCTACTGAACATTCTTACCATATTTTACTTCCTGTATCAAAGTGAATACTTACTTTAGCTGCGGCGATGATAAATCATTGAGTAAGTCATTCAGTCGTAAAGCAACATATATAATTGAAAGATGTATGATTGAATGATGTATGATGACACGGAAATTATGTAGATGATGATGATTGACTTGAAATTCTAGAAGAGTTATTTATAGTAAGGAATTATAAAACACAATTTATTTTGGATTAAAAGAATAGTGCAATATTGTATTACGTATTTTCTACTATTTATTATATGCATAATTTCTACATCGAATATGTTCTTATGGCTAAAATAACCATATCAATTTTTAATTAGTACAATTAAAAAATGTCTAAATGCGCATTTTTTGCCACTAAATTTTTAACCTCATAAATATCATTAGCATCTCCATAATATGTAGTATTTTGTTTATGTAGTATATATGTATATATTTATTTGTATATGTGTATATATATGTATATTTTGTATATATATATATATATATATGTATATTTTGTATATATGTATTTGTATGTATTGTCGCGCGCTAAAAAAATAATCTAGAGAGAAATTAAATTTTTAACACGACGAACTTAAAATAAAATAAAAAAACTAAGTATACTTCAATTAAAGATGATGAAATCAAAAAGATAACAGATTTAAATTAATTTATTGCAAAGTATAAAAAAAAAATTACAATTTTTTAATATTAAAATTATAATAATGAACACACAAACTCGTAATAAAAAAACTAGCAATGGCTATCTAAGGTTAGACTTATTCCTGGCATATGGTTGGAGGTTAAAAAGGTCACTTAGCCGATCATGCTCCGAAGCACCACGTGGCACCGCCCGTAGCACCACCTTGCACCACGTGGTGAGGCTCAAGCAGCCCCTCACGATTTCTGGTGACGTGAATCAAGCGTCGCCGACGCCACAGGGTCGACAACATTAGAACCGGGAACGTTGGGCAAAATGTCTCGCCACGTGGTCACGCCAGAAGCATCCGGCACCGCTCGTGACCGCCTTGCCAAGGAAACCAACAAATCGCACCCTGAACCTCACCGTGGCTGGAGACGAAGGAAAAGAAGGAGCCACTCGCCACAAGCACTTATATACTCATGAGCTAAAGCCTACTCACCTAACCCCCACCAACGGCCCCATATGCAAAATTACACGTCACAAGGTCCGCGCTAATAAACGACAACGCCTAGCAAAAGAAAAGCAATTACGCACCAAAATAAATAAGTAACATTATTTTACTTCTTTTAATATCATATTGCTTGTTAACTATATGTCAATTCTTTATCAACTGTTTGTACACTTCCCTGCCGCTTCTCTTTTTCTACGCCATGTCCTATGCCCAAAGGTTGCCTTGAAGAAATCGCTCTTAGCGATAAGACCGCTTTTGTACATCTTTCTTTGTATGTATAACTTTTTTTGTAATGTTTCTTTGTGGTGTACAATAAAGAGTATTTATCATTAATATTATTAAAATAATATAACATTTTTATTAAATATATTTCTATGTGGTTACGGCAGAAAACCCCCCGTTACCGTGGCTGTTGTGAGAGGTGAGTAAGCGATAATACAGTTCCACTACCACCTTGGAACTTAAAAAGCCGACCGATGGCGGGATAAACATACAACTGCTGGCTTTGAAATATACGGGTACCAGCGTCTTCGGTACGACAAAGCCAGCTGTTATCAACCCGCCTGCCCAGCGTGGTGACTATAGGCAACACATATGAGTTCACTACATTTTTGACGCTAACTTATGGACGCCTATGTCTAGTAGTGGACAGCGATAGGCTGAAGTGATATTTTTATAAACGCACTGTATTCATTACTTATACGCGGTAGTTTGAAGACAGGACGGATAGCTAGTTCGTATAAAACAATGAAATGAAAACAAAATATGACATAAAATATTCGTGCACAGAATAATAGAGGCTTAAAAAGGCTTTATGATATTGTGCAGCCCAATGTTGCGCTCCGTGTTACCGTTAAACGTAATATTTTACAAATAAATAAAATTAATAAGTATTACTTGCACGTACAATATCGAAAACAGTGAGGTGAAATTAACGTTTCCGTGGAATTTGATAGATTTTATACCATTCCTTTTTTGCTTTATTTCATTTAATACGGTTTTGTAACGAATGCGTATGTACGTGTGTATAAACTGTGTATATTGTATATAATAAGAATGAATAATTTTACCTTTACTGTGCACCGACACAAAGAACATTGCAAAAGAAAAAAAAAAAATAGGTGATAAGTAGAGAAGTCAGCCTTACCGCTAAAGAGTTATCTCTTCCAGACAATCTTAGGGTAGAAAATGTATGTATGTATTATGTGTAGTTTATAACTTTGATTACTTCCAAATATAGAAGGTATCGATTTATATTTAATTTATATTTTCGATCGATTTATATTTTAATCTTATCTTTAAATAGAATCTTGTTTATCCTCGATGCTCAGAAGTTTATCGTGCTTAATAAAAACTAAAAAACATAATTTAATGTGTAAAGTGATATTCTTAAGCTAGTTATAAGTTACGGCGAGTTTGTAATAAGACTTAGAGTCTGGACGACTGAAAGTTCTCAGAAGTTGTACACGTTTGCTTGATTCTTCTATCTCGGATACTCAAGGCTGTTGTCAATAATACTTTTATTATTTCCTTAAGGACTTGTACGGCTTAGTTAGAAGGTAGATGTGTGTGATGAGTTTCGTGAGCATAACCAAGTCTAGTATAAAAGTTTAAAAAGTTATCAATACATAGGTATAATAAATGTGTACGGGTCGCTTTCTGCACATTTAAGATATATGAGAACAAATATTATTGGGATCTTTATCAACGCAAATAGCACCTAAAACTATGATTGTCAGAATTTTTGTCGTTTTGTCTGTGCGTTTGTGCACACTAATCTCAGAAACGGCTTATTCGATTAAGACGTGGTTACTAATATATTGTGGGAAGCTTAGCTTGTAAGCACGTTGAACATGTAAAGTCGCTAATCCACGTGGACTAAGTCGCGAGCACAGCTAGTTTGATATATATCGTGATATGATAAATTTGCATACTTACAAAAACGAGAAGTTATAATAAAATCCCTTTACCCATCTGAAATAAAAGGCTACATAGAAATGCGTACTATCAATACTTTACTGTCACAATATCTAAAAAAATATATATTGTTCTGAATTAATTTTATATTTTTAACCGTAACTGTTTGAGTTTTTTAGTTGGGAATTTTTAATATTGATTTGAAAACAAATCTATTGAACAAATATAATAGTATTTTAGAAACATTAATATACTTTCAATTTGCTATCGAGTTCGGTAAATCTCATATTTCCGTCAATACTTAGCTCATTTGTTATTAATCCTAGAGGATGGAAACCGCCAGACGGCGCGATATCTGAGATCAAAGTTGAAACTTCGCCCGTACGTTCTTTCACTGCGTTTAATTGAGAAAACTTAATTTTTAGAACGAATAAGTTTTAAGGGATTAGGTTTTGTGATAGTCTCTATTTATATGACAGCTTATTCAAAATTATGTTCACCTCAAATTTACCTTTAAATAAAGAAAAAAACTGACAAAAATCGCTGTTCAAGATATATAGGTTGTTGTTAAAGTGTGATAAATTTTTAAAATAACATTTCTAGAAAAATATTCCTTATCGATTTGAGGCACAAAATATTATATGTATAATGCCCAGAAATATCATTAAAATTTGTCACATTTCCCTTTACAATAAAGTAGATAATCATATGCTCTATGACGTTTTTATTTATTAGTTTCATCTAAACAAATTATCTTTGATTCATAAGTGTAGATATTTACAACCAAAGTTAAATCTATTTATAATGAAATTAGAACAGTGTGGATGAGTCAAACTTAATAATTTCATGAGGACTCATGAGTTGTTTTATTGGTCCCTCAAAACGTGTGAATTGGGAGTTTGAGATTTACGTAAGTGTCGAATGTGGATAATGTCCAGGCCACATCCAGAGGCTTAAGAGCTCATAATCTTTCAGAGTCTCTTGAAAATAACTTCTATTTTAATCTGAACTAATGTTTAACCTCTATGTAATACATAACCATATATTTACAAAACCATATATTTTACAAAATTATAATAGCATTATTTTTCTTCTTAATGAATACTTCTTGCACTGTTTGCCTCGCTATATGAAACACTTACTCATGACCATGGGTTGACTGGAAGAAATCTCTTTCAGAGATAAGTCCACCTTTGCCATAAAGCTTACTATTATTTTATATTTTATATGTATTTTTGAGTGCAGTAAAGTATATAATAATAGCAACGCTTCAGCCTGTAATATCCCACTACTGGGTATAGGCCTCTTTCCCCATGTAGGAGAAGAATCAGAGCTTAATTCACAATGCTGCTCCAATGCGGGTTGGCGGATATATTCCCTACTATGAGTAACGATCGCTATCAGGTGTACATGATAATAACCGGGACCAATGGCTTATCGTGCTCTCCGAGGCACGGTGGAGAGACCCATAAGGACTGCACAAACACCCAGACCACGGCACACACCTGTATGGCCAATACAATCCATGGCTGTAACCGTTGCGCCAACGCGGCGTACAATATCATATATATATAATATAAAGCAAGGTAGTATAATAACAAAGTATTGATAAAATCTGCTTATTTTTCATTTATTAATTTTATATTTGAACTTAAGTCGAGTAAATAAGTATTATAAAAGAATAAACAACCTGCCAATATTGAAAAAAGGAATAAATACAATACATCAATATTAAAAACATTAAGTAATAAGGGATCGAATTAATGAATACAATTACCAATGAAAGCTCGTTTTAATAATATAGACTATTTTCATTTACTTGTACCTTTATTAACATAGTAATTACAGGAACAAAAACTGTAACATAAAGCGTGTTTCCGATTAAACAGTTCGCCGGCGAGGCAATAACCGGCGCTTTATGATAAACTTAATTAGATAGAACATTCGTTCCCCCGAGCCACTGTACAGATGAGATGCGCCGTCTCTTGAAAACGGGAAAGAAAATAAAGGGAAACAGAAAAAAATCTCTGCCTCCTCGCCTCCATACCTCGGGTGGGTCGGAAGCATGCAACAAGTTCAGCGAGCTAGCGACCGCGGGAAGCGGAATGTTACCGGGTTTCGGCGGTTCTATAAACTCGCATGCTCCAAACGATAAGCTTTTGTTGTTACTTTAATATGATCACTTTTAGTTCGTACGCTTTATTTGTTCTTCTAAATTTTATTTAGATGTTTGTTAGCTTAATAAAAAATTGAAAATACGTAAATTCTGGTTTCACTATCTAAAAAACAAACTTCAAAACAAGAATTTCTTTCTTCTTCAAGTATGAAGAAATTTATTTAATTATACTCTTTATGGCTATAGCTCATTAGAGCCACCCGGCACCTGACCAGCACCGCCTCGCCTCGAGCGGTTAGTATTCTTTCTATGGACTTCTATGGATACGCGCTCAACTACATCAACGCCGTATCGTCACCGACTACCTCGCTTGCAAGCTGTCCACGCACGGACGGCGAGTGGACCACTCGGTGACAACTCGCTGCTCGCACGCTTGTCTTGTGTTGACCGCGAATGATGACGATGCGTCGGCGATACACAACGTCGTCGGAAACACACGTTGCGGTATATCGTCACCGACTACCTCGCTTGCAAGCTGTCCACGCACGGACGGCGAGTGGACCACTCGGTGACAACTCGCTGCTCGCACGCTTGTCTTATGTTGACCGCGAATGATGACGATGCGTCGGCGATACACAACGTCGTCGGAAACACACGTTGCGGTATATGATAGTACGAATAAAAGTTTTCCTCGTAGGCTAACAAATGCCTACGAACGGTCCAATATTCGCCCTCTTTTTTCATTTTGCGTATCCAATAACTTTCTTTTTTTTTTGTTCCGTTTTCTTCTTCATCAAGCGCGTAAGCTATGAGTGCCGAATCACGGTTTGCAAAATTTGACATTACAAGACACCAGTGACAATAGTGACAGACTACTCGAAAAGTGGACCAAACGATGTCCACTCGTTGACCACGCGACGTTCATAAGTAACAATGCGTCGTCCACGTGTACAATCCACGTACGTAACAATGTGTCGTCAATGTGTACGCAACATTTACTTGTTAATATATGTATACAAATATTGAATACATACATACATACATACATACATATACATATACATATACATATATATATACATATATATATATATATATATATATATATGTATATGTATATGTATATATATTCAAAAAGAAATAGAATATATATAGAGAGAGTAAGATATAAAAAAGATTTTAAATACCAATCAAGTAAATAAGTAGTAGTTGGTAGCTGCTTTATGAAAATAAACGTAGAAATATATACGTACCGTTTGCAAACTATGGTGTGAATTACAAACTTAGCGAAAAGCGCATCAAAAGCGACCGCCTGAAGCTTCAATTAGTTCTGTGATCGACCGGATCAAGTCAAACATTGAATGTCAATGACTACGTCTGTTCTTTGGCTCGTGCGTATTTTGAGTTGACTTCATTACAACGGTTTAATTTTATGTGTACAACATATATTTTTAAAAGTTTCATTTAAAGCTTTTTAATAAAACTTTACTAATATTTTTAATTAATTGTCTGATATTTTCAATCCTGGTACGTCTGGATAGTGTACCTTTCTCCTAAGAAATTTTTTGTTTTTCATTACTAAAAGCTGCAAAATCCACATAGAAATTACAGTGCTTACCAAAAATAAACAAACAAACCATTCCTTATTTATAATTTTTACTTATATATCAAATAACAAAATATAGAGACAATAAGTTTTGATTCGTTAAAGTTTTTATTATTATTTAATTTAACAATAGATGCAATTTGCAAATAAATTTAATGAAAAGTAAGTTGAATAACAAAACACATACATAAAATTGGTTACCAATTTAAATGAGTTTATTAGAGTTAAAAGCTATTACGCTCGAACTAGGGTACGAGTACGATAGGGTAGTTTACGTTGCATGTTTCAGTAAAACGAACCGTTATGTTACTCTGGGGGCTCAATTATTTCAAAGTCATGTCAGTAGTCAGTCTTAAGCAATTATGAATTCAGTTTCACATTACTGCCATCGTTTGTAATTGATGCTTTTGAAAGAATTATGTGATGTATTGTAAAATTTTAATATTTTTATTACATAGTGATTTTAGAAGTCAAATATTTACGTATATACTTGTAAATTAACATAATACTGATTCTTTAATGTGTTGAATTCTTCAATAAATTAATTTATTAATAATGATAAATTAAGCTATTAACTTTATTATGTTAGTATATAACGCCGTAGGCTGTTAGCTGAAATGTAGCCCATCAATGAATGGTCATGCCTTTTTACTAAAAGGTCACTGGTTAAACGTAATAAATTCATACTGTTCCTACTCTATCTTTTTAATAACACATATAATGAATAAATTTTAATAATGAATTTTAATAAAATGTTTATATTTATAGTTTACCTAACTTAAGCACTCTATTAGGTTATTAAAACTCATTTGAAAAGATTATGAATTGAATTGTATCATATAAAACAGATGTTATGTTAAACGATGTATAGTTTGTGTCGTTCCTTAACAAACTGCATTAAGTTCCCCACAGATGCCGTGCTATTTTGCCAGTCTCGGGAAAATGAAGCATAATGTCGCCCTGGAGGCCCAATTACATCAAAGCCCACGTAAGTGGGTTTCGTAAGCACTGATGAATTTAGTTGCAAATTGTCTACATCCGAGGCGGACGGAAGCGACCGGTGTCTGTCGCAGAACTTTTGATTGTATCACGTCACTCACGTTGACGGTTCATGTGAAATATTTTATGTAAACGGATTATCAGATTGATATGTGTATCTTCCTAGAATAGAAAATATATCGATAAACAAAATAACATTACCAATTTTTATTATTATTTATAAAACGTTTTAAATACACTGTTCTCTTAAACGTTAACGGAAATTGACAAATTAGGCGACAGTTATTGATGGTACCGTCGCCCATAATCACTAACATCACAATAATAACCTCTAATACGTCGATACCAAAAAAGAGTAAAGGTAGAATAAATGCAAGATAGTAGAAATTGTGGAGGACTTACCTCTTTTGCTCATTGTTGGACAATATGTAAATAGTAGCACACGTTGATGTACTTATAGAGATGAGTAACTTCACTGGGGTAGCTAAATATGACCTTTAGTCTATAAAGCGCTAGAAAAGTAATTGTTTCTTTTTTTTATTACTTTATCATTTTTAAAGTCTGTAGATTGGGAACTAAAAAAAGAGAAGGCGAAGAATATCCTATCACCCGAATAGGTGATGTCTAGGATTCACAAGGTGTGCTCTACGTCGACAACCTGAAGAAGAGCAAAGCGATCACAGCGTTCTATTATGCCAAACTATTGGACATATTTGTAAATTGAGACAAATGAGTTTATCGCCGGCAGAAATATCAGCTTCTAGAAAATGTATTTCTCTAATATGTTAAAGAAATTACTGGGTTAAGTGCATAAAAATAAAAAGAGACTATGTTTAAATTTAAATCACCAGTTTCAAATGTTTGTTATACTTTTGTAGACTAAGTACTTGTTGGACCACTTTCTAATTATGACGTTCTTTTTTTTAAACGCGTTTTTCATTATCGAAATAAGCTGCTTTTGTATATTCGCCAAATTTGTTTTTTTTTTAATTACAGTGATTTTTGAAAGCGTCGATAGGTTATTATAAAATATATATAAAATTATATCAATAAAAAAAATATTAATATAATTAATCTGTCTAAAGCCTCACACAAGTTAACCCTTTTTTTTAATTAAACCTTTATATTATTATCAATACATTATTCACATCTTCAAAGGAATTAATGGTATTATTAGACAAAAAAAATATTGGTACTCTTTGATAGGACACCGTGTCGTAGTTTTAAATCGAATCGTGCAATATTGCTGGCGTGCCGGTCCCTGGCGATTTTCTAGTTGTTTTTCATTTTGAAATGCGTACAGTACGTTAGGATTCTTTTATGAAGCCAATTTCAAATATATACCGTATAACTCTCTGAGGATAGCGGTTCAATAATCAACATAAAATAATGTTTGAAAACTAATAAAATACATACAGATACTACCTAAATATTTTTCTACTGTTCTATTTGAATGGCGATAGTGTGTTCGTGATACTAGCACATTTATAACATTGAATGTGAAGCTCGAGTTTATGGGTGCTTTTTGAATATAAGGCAAACTTGTTAACAAAGACTTTAACTACGTAAATATATGAGTAACTTATCGCAAAACGTATTTATGTATGTAGGTATGTAGGAAATAATAAATAGCTAGTCATTTGAAATTAGTACTTCAATCATGTATTAAAATGATAGTGTAGAGGGTATGTAGATAAATATAGATGCAGCTCAGAAACCCCACCGCGCTATCAGATGAAACACGAATATTCTCCTCCGATATTCAACGGTGAAATGTTTTCGTTTCGATATGAGTGTTTCTGTGCATTTGTCGTGTATCTGTTTCCACGTCGGATGCTGTTCAATTGCACGTGAGAATGTACTCACGCGAACGGACTTTACACTGTATTTTGTATATTTAATATACTTTTTAAGAAGAGCGTACTTGTTGTGCTGTCGTTTTCAGGTTTTTGATTTTGAAATACTGATTTTAACGATTTTAACTCTATACAAATAAATGAAATAATATTTAGTGTTTAAAATTATTTTTTTTACAACAAGCATTAAGGTTGTAGTAAAGTTCTACAAAAAAAGATAATAATTTAAATAACATGTAATTATCTTAACACAACACTTCGTCCTTATGTTCCTAAAATAAAAGTTAAAAAAATGTTAATATTTTACAGTACATTATAAAATATAAGATATATTCCTGATAGAACGGCGGCGGCGACGAAGTGTGGGATATTGAATTATTGGTGGTTTTTGCATTTTTCCGGACGAGAGACAAAAAGGCGTGCCGGCGCCCAGCGGACACTGAATCAATTACGTTACGGGTGAGGTGGCGGCGAGCCGTAATTCGATCCGTCGGCAAATGTTGATTTGACCGCGGGTCACATCTAGCTAGACCGACCGATACACTGATCCATTTTCGCCATTAGCAGTTTGTTAAACCGCTGCCCTAATTAAACTGCGGCCCGTACTCGCCTCGATCACGAGGGACCGGGCTCGACCGACACGTACGTTTCATTAATGGCACGATGAACTTACGGTATCAGCGATATACCTAAGCATTATACCATTGTGTACCGATGACAGTAATCTCTTCGATGCTGCCTGCGGCGAGAGTCGGGCAACAGATTTTAGGCGAGTGGTAAAGCGGATTATCGAAATTAACCTCTTCAACGGCTCTAATGATTGACTCTTCTTCCACTCGAATGCTAGGGGTGCTCTCGTGAGACGCTGCGTACCGGCTCGGGCTAATAATACTCGTTACGATATCGTTACGTTTTACCTTCGATGAATGTTGGAGAATGTTCGATAGTTAATTGATTATTTTATTCCTTTATCTCCGCTCCGCTTATTGAAACGTGATGAAATTATTACTTTTTACAAATTAATATATATTACTTGAAACGTTTTTGATGTTTAAATTATTGGGAGTTTTTGTTATCGTTTTTTTATTATTGTATCATAAACTATATTGTGTGTTACGATCATACAGAGTATGTGGTATTGACAAAGACTGTCGTTGTGAGCTAATCTGGCTAAGGCAAGGGACACAATAGGCTTTATTAACATGCATACATATTGGCGTTCGATACATATTGGCGTCGGTACGTACTTGAGGCTGCACTAAGATCACCTCTCTTACACTCTTCACTATAAAGGTTATATTGGTGTAATTTAAGTTACGGCTAGACGGTCATAACAAATGTGTAACGCCGCTTTCCCGTCCCCGAAACGAGGTTCAGAGGGAAGTAATCTCACTGAACGAGAAAGTTTTTACTATACGTTTGATACTTGGCGGTTGATACTTTAGACTAGTTTAGACGTATTATCACTTTGGTTTATTATATTTGCCTTGGGTCTGAATACTTTTTAATCTGAATACTGGGTTATTGAATAAGTTTTTAAATTACTTGAAAGTTTGTTTAATAAGTGCAACAATATGATTTTTTTTTATCTTTAAGGATGTGATTGTTATTGCCTGGATCTATGCATTGTGTACGGGTTAACGCTCATTAAGCAATATTATTGTCTTGTAAATTAATAACCTCCTTAATTTAGCTTATTTATTACGAAATTGTTATTTGACTGATACAGATTTCTAATGAAATTGTTATTTGTTTGCTACGAATGACGTCTGTATTTCTGCTTTTATATACTCAAAATAATCTTAATAAACTTAGTGTTGGATCGACTTTCATTGGTTTTTTCTCCCTCATAATTATGTCATCTCTCACTCAACCATAGACCATACCACATTGTATGATTTTTTTTTCAATATTATGTATTTCCATATGGCTTTAATTTTTGTTTAATAATACAAACATGTCTTTTTAACTGACTCCAAAGAAGGAGATTCTCAGTTCGATACAATTTTTTATGTATGTTAATAATCATAAGTTTTTACTAGGTGTACTGATTTTATTTATTTATTATTTATTTAACAATTCTATAACGATTCTTTAAAGATTCTATTCTCTGTTGAAAGCTAGTACTTGTCTTGTGGTCCCATTTAACTTGACCTAGTGGTCGCCCAGTGATCGAAATATGACCATAAATAATTTAAATTCTAAGTTTGAACATTATTAAGATTCTGTTGTCAAAGACTATACTTCTAAAATAATAAACAAATTACTATATATGCGTGTATGTGTCAAATACATGGTAATGTGTGTAATTTTTTTATTGACTTAATGTATTTTTTATGTATAATTAAAAAAAAAAATATTAGCATTCTGCACTCCTTCTCTATATAAACTATAAGTGTGGGAAATTTCATACTCTTCCGTCCGCGAAATTTTCACAAAGGGGGTACAAAGTTTTTGCTTCACGTATTAATATATTAAATATGTTTAATGACTATATACTTACGTCGTATTACTTGTTGATACAATTTCTTTCAAGTCAGTTCTTTTTCGTTTGCGAACAAACACAATTATTTAAATACTGAATAGGTCGTTGGAGTACTATTGTTTTAAAATGTCTATCCAGTATTTATTTTCAATGCATTATTACCCATTATAATGAAACAACTTTTCGGATCTTATCCCGTTTTGTTAGGTTTTGCGTTACGTTTATGTACATGCCCGACGTTTTGTATACGTTGCTGTAACCATGATCACGGGAGGAATTTGAATTATTACAGTTTGTCTAAATTTAATCATTTACTATTTCACTTTTCTCATCTTAATAGTTTCGATAAAGAAACAACTTTTCAAGTCATTTCTGTTCCCGTTTATTTTTTTTAAATTACGATGAAGATGTTTCTTATGGTAGCCGTTAGAAACTTAAATCTATAGTATGTCGGTATATCTATACTAGCGTTAAGCCTGCATTTTGAAATACAATCTGTGTTTTAGTGTAGTGTGCAACAAACCATTAAATAAATTAATAGATACATATATATGCCACCAGGTCACGTCAAGGTTTAATTTTATGGATACCAAGTCTTTGAATCACTCCCTTAGGATCTGGATCATTAAGTGAGTAAATGGTTAATGAAAATAGAATGAGCACTAAACATCGGAGTGGAATTTAGCCAGTCACCTAGCCGTCGTTAAATGTTGTTATCGTTGCGATTAAGTAACAAAACAAGTCAGCCGAGGGCAAGCGGGGGTGCAGGGAGGGGCGCAACGCGAATAATAATCTCAGTTTACGACGGGAGGCGAGTGAATCAATAAAAACACTAATAATGCACAGGCGTAATCCGGCTCCTGCAACGCGATTACCGGCCCTAACGAGCTCGTAAAGGCGGATCACCAATGCACGGCTTAGCGCCGAAACTTAAACGGTGCGCCGCGGGGTAGAACGCCATTGCTGATACGATGCCATCGATACATCGCGATCTTAATTGCGAACTACAAAATTATTTCAAATCGACAAATTCATTGCAGAAGGAAGGTAAATATAGAACTAGTAAGCGTGGAGTGTATCTAAACATGCTTATCACTTCAGCCTATCGCAATCCACTGCTGGATATAGGCCTCCCCAAGCTCGCGCCAAAAATGGCGCGAACTCATGTGTTTTTCCCATAGTCACCACGCTGGGCAGGCGGGTTGGTGATAGCAGGGCTGGCTTTGTCGCACCGAAGACGCTGGTGCCCGTCTTTGGTCTGTGTATTTGAAAGCTAGCAGTTGGATGGTTATCCCGCCATCGGTCGGCATTTTAAGTTCCAAAGTTGTAGTGGAACTGAGTTATCCCTTAGTCGCCTCGTATGACACCCACGGGAAGATAGGGGGTGGCTATATTCTTTACTGCCGTAACCACACAGCAGAACATGCTTATAATCTTTTGAATTGTACCAGTGGGTGTCAGGGAACACTAATCGTTAGTTCCATTAACTTGTTTGCCTACTTGCCTTAAAGAAATAAACAAAATTTTGTTGCTAAAATATAATAACATATTAGGTACATTGTGAACTTGTGGAGGCCTATGTCCAGCAGTGGACTGTGATAGACTGAGTGAGGAACGAAAAATAATCAATCTATAATATAAAAATGAGTCGCTGAATGTGTTGCTAAGCGCAAAACTCGAGAACGGTTGGACCGATTTCGCTAATTCTTTTTTAAAAATATTCCTTGAAGTACGAGGATGGTTCTTACGGAGAGAAAAATTCTAAAAAAAAAAATTAAATTTCCTGAAAAAGTCTAAAAACAACACTTTTCTATACTCCCATACAAAAGATTTGTGATAATACTTAAAAGTCAATTTGAACTTTAATACCATACGATAAAGTTTGTGTTAGGCGATACGAAGTTCGCCGGGTCAGCTAGTATTATATAGAAATCCATCGATAGAAGAACATATGCCGAGAAACTAGATATGAATCTTACCGGATAAGATGAATGCGTTTTGCATTAGCGGGGCACCCTTTTTTATTAAGACGCCATTTTGAGGAAGTTAAATTAAAAAATATGGGCTCACGCCTAAAAAAAAAGGACAGAAAACATTCACTAACGATTATCGTTTAACGAAATCGAAAAAATATTTCAAACCCGACCGAATATTCATTCAGAACAGAGAAATTAATTTTACGTGATCACATATTGAATGAAATAAAATGATTGAAAACGAATGACATTTACTTTGAGGTTTGAAAACAAAGTCTGCGCGTGCGACAGAACGCATCATGGAGATATTTGTTAACTGACTTATTGTGATTCTATGCAATGTCATCAAAAAAAAAAAAAACCCAAATATTAGTCTTAACCAAAATTATATAAAAATTGTTGAAATGAAATGCCAATTAAGTAAGGTTTAGAATTTCTTTTAAAGATACCAAAAATATATATTTATAGGACCTCCTGGGACACTTCAAAGTGTTCACACAACGACAATATTAATAATACAAACGTAATTGGGCATATGTATACCAAAAGGACCATGAGAAAATGGATACAAAACCTTAGTATCAGTATATACCTACTGATACTAACGTTTTTTATTCATTTTCTTATGTTCACTAATTTATTATTTTATTTCATGTATCGAGTAACTCAATAAATCATAGTGTTCATTTTATAAATTAGTGTGAAAAAGAAACAATATTAAAAGAGCTATGTCTCATTCGTGTCTTATCGTAAGAACCCTAAAACGGCACTGGCACCATTATTCTCAATTTGCGCCAAGTTCAAGGAAGCGCGGACGACAGACGCGGCGGGTGTCCCCCTTGATTAAAACCTGGGAAGAAGCGACAATTTGTGTGCTATCTTACACCTCCGGCTATACAGGATTGCTCTTGAGCTCGCCCGAGTATAATCAACTCTCATATGTTTTCGTTTCTCTTATGTATAGGTGTCGTGATTGGAGGATTCTCAATGTTTTTTGTTTTTGTACTTCTGTCCTACAAATGTGTTTTGGATATATTTTGATAGTGTATAAAATTGTTTTATTACAATTTCATTTCTGCGTTCATATTAATCCTACATGAATTTAATGTCGAGCGTATCCAAATAAATACATGTTTTATCATTATTTTAATTGACAAATATTAGGAATTTTTTAATTGTAAACTTTTCTTAAAATTTATTCCAATAAGTATACAAAAGAAAATTGCACCCAAACATAGATCTGCCGAGTTCAGTCTTTACCTTCGCAAGCTTAAAACGTCTAGGGAACGTAGCTTGTATGTAACTTGAATTTTATATTCGCGGTTCAATCATTCACAACTAAAAAGTCACGGTTGTTACCAATTCAGCGAAGCATACGACGTAATCCGTAGCGAAGCGAGTAAACAAATTACGGGGCGGGTCGAGACGGGGCCGGCCGACGACGTGCCGGCGTCCGCTATTAATTTTAATTCCAGGACAAGACGTAGATCGCCGGAGATGGGCGAGAAGCACGCGCGAAACACTACAGATGCAAAGTTATTGAATACAGTCATAGAAAGTATTTCAATAAAATAATCTACTGATTGAGAATCGAGCGACTTTTTTATGTATTGGAAACATAAAGAAAATTTTCATATTCCGTTATTTAAATTCTTATGTCAAATTAGTCCACATTATATTACGAAGGATAAGCTAGTATCGATGAATTGATCGTATTTGTACGAATATTTCTTTCCTCTTTGGATGTCTGGCCTTGTGGGTCTGTCCACCGTGCCTCAGAGAGCACGTTAAGCCGTCGAACTCGGCTTTTATCATACATACCTATAGCTATCGTCACTCATAGTAGAGAACAAGTCGAGCAGCGTGGTGGATGAACCCTCAATTCTTCTCCAAAATGGAGAAAGAGGCCTATGCCGAGCAGTGGGATGTTAAAGGCTAAATTCTATGCGAAAAATGAAAAATATGCACTTAGGTACTAGCCGGAATATATAAAGATGCAGTAAAACATATAGGTAGATGTAAAATGCTAAAAAGTACCAATCCGAATCAAATTAATGTCAAGATACTCGTATTGTATGTCATCTATTTAGCAATTTTTGAATAAACAAAGGTTATACGATTGCTAATCAGAAAATCAGTCACAACCTAATTATATAAATAATTAAATAAATATCACGTTGATACATGACACGGTCGTCTGTTCCCTAGGGTAAGCAACTTAATGTCTGTGTTATAGGAAACAGCCGACTGTTATAGCTACATTTTTTGACAAACATACAAAGAAATTATATGTATATAAATATAATATAAACACAAAGATTACATCCAGATTCAGGCGCGAATCGAACCCGCAACCCGCGGAGGAGAAATCAGGGCCACAACAAACTGTGCCAAAGGGCTAGTCTATAAATATGATATAGGGTAAAACCGGGATAGATGCCGCAGTGGGATAGATGCCTTATATTCTAAAAACCTAACATTCCGAACTCACGACTAAAAATTAATCGCATAAGTAGGAGCCGAAGTCACCCAGTACCTCAGATATCCACAGATATTCGTGTGGCAAGTAAGCGTTTCGCTCGTGTGTGTAATTGTATCCATGGCGAAACTTACGAACACGTCAAAGTTTTAAAGGTTAGTATTTAAAGTTGTATAATTTTATAAATAGTAATAAATTCCGTTATATTTTTTATTACGTCAATATACTGGTTCATTGAGTCTGCATCTAGGTGTAGATAGATGCTATTTTGTTTATAATTTATTTAAAAAATACGTGGGAATCTATCCCTATCACAAAGGATAGTTGCCCTGATTTTTCGAGGTAAAGATTTATCTGTCCCTGCATACATCATATATGGGAGTAAGTTTATATTTTTAAAACATTTTTAGTGTCTGTTATATTTTTTATGTATTTACGTAAATTTATGTTTGGATATTTTACTGATTCTAGCAGAACTATGCTACGAAAATATAAAAGAAAGGAAGGAATGCGAGCTCGAGTATGTTCTTGGACTACAGAAAACCTTCAGTCAGCTTTCGATGAGAAAGTATGATTGTGCAATTTGCATGTTGACACTTAATATGAATATTTTATACACACTATATATATATATATATATATATATATATATATATATATATATACATATAATGTTGAAACTTTAGAATTTATATTTTAGCTAAACAGCGCTTTAAAAATTTAATTAGGTATAGTAATTTGTGTGATATTAAAATTATATTCTAATTATTACAATTAAAAGGTTTAAAAAACCACAAAATGTTTTTCATTACTATGGACCATGTTTCTTGAAGACAATTGGTGTTTTAAGAGTAGAACTACTTAACATTTGGTTTGGACTTTTCGTTTATGCAGTATAAAAGGGCATCATCTATTCTACTCAGTATTTTCATGGTGGGGCAACTATCCATATAGGTAGGCAGCCATCCTCAAAAAAAAAAGGTTTTACGAAAAGCTAATTTCTGCTAAATCTGCATTGGTTAGGTTAAAAAAATAGTAATAATTCAACACAAAGGATTGAGCTAGCTACATTAATAAAAATTATTCGTATAAAAATCATACTTTTAAAATTGGGTGGCCATTTCAAAAAGTGAGGCATCTATCCCGGTTTTATCATAACAATCGATATACAAAGTTTTGCTAGTGAGAATACGTTCTATAATTGGAAAATTTCGTTCTTCGCAGTTCACATCAGATGTTCAGAAACATAATTGATTCCAAGTTAATATTAATTAGTCGAACATAATTAGGAGCGGTACGGTTAAGCGTCAATGTAACGGTGTCGGCGAGTGCGACGCGTGACTACTCCTAACGTGTTTATTGTATCAGTGCCGGGCCTCATCAAAATGCAAATAAGACTCTGCCGCGGCGCCGGACAGTTGTCCGCGTTATATTGAGTTATGTACCCGTTACGGACCGATTGTCTGAGGGTTGAGTGTGAAATTCATACTTGATTTATTGCATGGTATACATTGAAATTTTATTTGATTCTTGAAGGCATATTAAATAGCTTTGTTTCAAGTGATAAAACACTCATTATATTCTTAATTGAATTACATAAAAATAAAATATTTTAAGTTATTATGAATTTAAAAAATTATTCACTTGGCTATGACTAATACTTTAGTTTCTTTTTGTACTGAAATTTGCCAGCCTAAGTTGTAGAAATTTAGAGATTATATCTAAGAGTTTTCCAAAATGTAGGTACTATGAAAGTGATATCCAAATTAAGTTGAAGAACTGTGACCGTTAGAATGTTTGGCAGTCGACTCGGTGTTCAGCATCGAGCGGTTAATAAGCTCCAAGCGGTGCTCGGATTTCGGTCGTTAGAGCGTAATTGTCGACACCTAATTAGTCCTACCCCGACGCCAGGCGTCTCCGGTGACTATCACGTATGACCCACGATATTTAATGCTTGCATCGAGCGGTCGCGCTCGCTACATTCTTCAACTAATTGTAATATGTTGAATGAACTTGCTTCAACATGCTTCGTTAGATAGACGATGTCTTTTGGCGCTTTAAATTCGATTTTTGGGAGATTAGAAAGGAGGAAACGATATGAAAGGAGAAACGATACGAGGCCTGTGGTATGAAAAAAAGGCAGCAAAAATCGTTTGTAATGGTAACCTCCATTCAAGGTGACCGCGCAACGTTCTTGGGAAAATTGGAATATATATATTTAAAGGTCACGGTAATCGTTACGCTCCAGCCGCGTGTCGGAGCTGACACACACACAGAGACACACACACACACACACACACACACACACGCACAGAGAGAGACACACACACACACACACAGGGAGTGAGAGAGAGAGAGACACACACTATGTTGACTTGTGTACCGTTTTTTGTCACAATTAAACCTTCCATAACTTATTTTAAAGTTGATGGTGGCCCGCTTTTAAACTACACTTCAATCGCATATTATCCACTTGTATAAAGACGAATCGAATTAAAATATTCGTTTAATATTCAGACTTTGACAATCACAGTACTGCTGCGTACTAATATTAAGGAAATTTTTGTTTAGGTATGGAGGCTATCATGTCGGAGTTCTTCAATGATACGACGACAGCTTTCTACATCATCCTTATCGTTTGGATCGCCGACCAGTACGACGCGATCTGCTGCCACACGGCCATTGCTAAGAGACATTGGTTAAGGTAAGTAATTTACAATTATTAAAATTTTGGTAAACATACTCATGACTTTGTTTGCTTCAAAAAACTTAATGATTAACATTTAGCTAGAAATTTATATAGCGAAAGAGTCAAGAGTTAAATAACTTTTAAATGTATCCATAACGTAATATGTTAAGGACCTAACGTTTTGCTCTATTGAAACGTCTCGCTTGGTTGCAATTTTATTTTATTTTAATTTATTATCAAATTAGTTTCGCTAACAAAGAAACGATATATAACATTGCATGCGATTCGAATTACTGTCGGACGAAACACAAATGGATTTTAAAGGGTGACATTTGCGTTTTAACCTTCAAAATGGCAACCCAATTAGTGTCGCCGCTGGTACGGCTCTAGTTTATTGAAAAGTACTCTGGTTCGCTTAGTTTATTAATTAGCATATTGATACGGCAACCGGTATCATTGGCATTTGTGCGATAGACTTCGACGTACAAAATCTTTGGTTTTACGCCCAATAACGAAATTGTGACGTATAATTATATCCTGCCTGTTATATCCCACTGCTGGGTATAGGCCTCTTTCCCCATGTAGGAAAAGGATCAGTTCTTAATCCACTATGAGTAACGATCGCTATTGGGTGTACATGATAATAACCAGGATCGACGGCTTAGCGTGCTTTCTGAAGCTCGGTGGGGAGACCCACAAGGACTGCACCAACGCCCAGACTGCGGCAAACATCTGCATGGCTAACACAAATGTTCATTATGTGCGAGGATCGAACCCGTAACCGCCAGCGGAACAGCCACAAACTAGTCTTGTGACCATTGCGCCAACGCGTCGACATAATAACTACCTAGCTATTCATTAGTACTCTTTTTGTTTCGTGCGCGGATGCAGTATATCGGCGTGGATGATTTAGCGTTGGATTTTCAGTGATGTTTTGTTTAGTGAGAGTACGTGTTTGATGTGAATTAATTTTGTAATACAAGTTGTTGTATACATATATTATTAGAGTATACAAATGTAATATGAGGTTTCGTATTTGCACCTAATAATTAGTTTTGCATCGAATTAGAATAATTTGAAGCAAAGTTGGTTAGAGCCGAAATAATTCCGTGATTATAACCGCAAACGAATTAGACGTTCGACTTTAGGGATTTATCGACATATGCGTTGACTGTTTCCGTACATCAAATTATACGCCGACAGGTACACTCATACACTCGTATAATATGTATCATGACTGTTTGTATTGAGCTCGTTATTCCGTGTGCCTTTTATATTTGTCCTCGAATATCGACATACCATGACGATACGATGTTTATCTAACGTTTTGTATTGACTCTGCTACAAGGGTAGATAACTTCCTTTTTCTCTGTACGAAATTGTGATTTTTATGGATGTTTGACAAATTCGATTGTTGTTATAAGGTCTTTATTTCCAATTAAGTTATTTTAGGTAATATATAATATTGTACTAAATACAAGCCTGTGCTTCAATAGTAATAATAGCTTTCGCTTCAGCCAGTAATATTCCACTACTGAGCATAGGCCTCTTTCCCTATGTAGGAGAAGGATCAGAGCTTAATCCACCACGCTGCTCCAATGCGGGTTGGCGGATATATTCCTACTATGAGTAACGATCGGTATCAGGTGTACATGACCGATGGCTTAAGGTGCTCTCCGAGGCACAGTGGGGAGACCCACAAGGACTGCACAAACACCCAAACCATGGCAAACACACACACACACACACACACACACACACACACACACACACACACACACACACACACACACACCGGCCTATCGCAGTCCACTGCTGGACATAAGCCTCCACAAGTTCGCGCCAAATATGGTGTGAAGTCATGTGTGTTGCCTATAGTCACCACGCTGGCAGGCGGGTTGGTGACCGCAACGCTGGCTTTGTTGCAAGACGCTGCTGCCCGTCTTCGGTCTGTGCACGGCAAACACCTGTATAGCCAATACAAATATTTGTCATGTGCGGGGATCGAACCCGCAACCACCAGGGCAACAGGCACAATCCATGACTGTGACCGTTACGCCAACGCGGCGTCAATAATAGCTTTAATTTAATTCAAAATTTCAAATCAAAGATTTCGGGAATAATGTTAAATTATTAATATCCTAAAGTGCGTTTATAGTTTTCTGTCAAGCTACCTCTATCCGTCAAAGTTAACGCTGATTGAAGATGTCCAGTAAATTTACTAAACAAAGACGTGGGTAAAAGCATTAAGAACTTTAATAATGTAGTTCATTTTATATAATCACTTAATCCTACTTTATCTAAACTAATAATAATTTTCTAAGGAACAAACTGTAGGTAGTATATTTTTATGTATATGATACATTACAAATACTAGCTAACCCGATAGATTTTGTCCAATCTTGCGATCTCTAAAACGATGACATGACATCGAAAGGATCGTTACGTTTTACGAAAGTTTTTACATTTCTTTTGGGAAATTTCATTAAATCTTTATTCAGCCTTATTGTAGAAAGTATTAGAAAAGCTAACAAAAAATTACCCAAATTGGTAGCCGTTCTTGAGTTTTGCACTCACCAACGCCTTTAGAGCCTGATTTTTATTTACATGGAATATACTCTTGTTTTTTAATCGTTCGAATTGTCAAAGTTGTAGAGAGAAATATATTACGTACAGAAAACATTTCCTCGAACTAATGGATATAAACTAGGCGTTGTCCGGGTCACGTCTACGAGTCTCAATATTCAATCAGATATCCAATATGTCCAAGATCTTGCAAGGTTGTGTACAAAGGGCGGATTTGTTTTTACGCCTAGACACCCGTGCTATGTGCCTCTTAATCAAAAGGCGTCCAGGCACGAAGCAATTTGGTTGGTCCGCGCAATAAGGAGAGAGCTATTAAAACAAACGCAAATAGAGCAAATTGAAAACAGTACCGTTTCACCCCGTAAGGGGAGACTGGCGTAGACCGCAGAATTAATAGACAAGACAGTCTTAGTAACTTCAAGGAGTTCGCGTGAAGTCTGTTACCTTTTTTATGTTTTTATAGCACTGTAACTCATATTCAAATCTTATTACTATAAATGTAAGTTGTTAATACTTGATTTAAAATTAAATAAAAATATAACAATCAAGAATTGAAATGATCAATATTTTATTTTGAATTAAAATATATATACCAAAATTATGTATTTTCAATTAAAATTTTAATTAAATAAAAATTCTGCTTATATTGTAAATAAAACCGAAAGCTAAAATATAATATGCTTGTTTGATGAAAATATTAATCTTTTTAAAGTAGGTCTCAGTAAGGTCCTTGAATGTTTTTATTTTGCATAAAAATTAATATGTTAAAGTATTTGCCGTACCTTGTCATCGGATCACTAAGTACCCAAGTTCTTTGTCAATTTAAGTCTGCTATTCTTGTCGACGTAATAATGCACTCTGTCGGAAAGCACACTTTACTTGCTTCTTTGCGTTCACGATTAAATTAGCGTAATATGGAAAATATTGTGCCATATTCATATTACATCAAACATCAGAGTCTCGGGTAGATAATGCTACTTTTATAATTGATACTCTTTACATGAAATAACGAGACGTTCAATATTCAATACATTATGTAATATCATTTATTATTGTGTGAATTTCTCAAATGCCATTAGCCTTTCGTTCGCGGCTTCGCTCGAATAGATTTCACGATTTTGGCTATACCGTTTTCTCCCGTTAAGATTTAGCCTCACTCCTGATTCACTCAGCGATCACATAACATTTTGCTGATGTAATTATTTTTGTATTTTTTTTCCAGTAGATTTTGAATTTATCCATTGTATCACAAAAAACGAATATCGAATCTTTCTCCTTATCTATAATCTCAATAGTAGCCTAGATGTATAATGTATTAATCAAACGTATGTTACAAATTTTATTTATGTATATTTTGGTATTTTATCAAGTTTTGTTGTAAATTCTATAACGGGATATATCCAACCCGTGTCGACACGCTGTGTACGATATCGACTGCCGCATGACGAGCGGTTCTCCGCATAAATCTCCGCGACCGCCAATTAAGGTCCGCCCCGACAGTTTGTCTCCTCTACCGCCCTGATTGCTTTCACACCACGCATTATGCTACAGTATAATGCCTCCTACCCACTGATCGATAATACAATACGATTGAAAAACAAATATCTACTAGATGGGTTTTTGTGAGAAATTGTTATTATAAATTGAAACAGTTAATGTCAATTTATAACGATTTGTTAATGAATCAAATACATTGGTCTTGGTAACGCGTTAAAGATGTTTCGTTTATTATTGATTTTAAGTTCCAATAACGCAATTAAAATGTCTTCCAATGTTTATCTACCTTTATAGTTTAAATATAAACAGCATCTAAAAGAATTTGCTTGATTAACTAATATTTTGCTAACAAAATAATTTTGGATAGATCACTCTACATGTTTAAGTTAATAAGCCCTCGTTAAAAGCTTCTTCTCAAATAAAGCTAAATAATTGACAGTGTCCACCAAGCTGCTCCACTGCGAGCTTATAAACGTACTAAGTGCAATGTTTTTATCCACTACCAATAAGTTTAATGAGATAAAGTTTACGCAGCCAAATCCAAACCTATAAACATTTGGTATGGAAAAACGTATCATACATAGCCAGTGGGCAATTTCGGATTATTATATAATTAGTTAATCAGATAAAATTAAGTATAATCTCACAGTTATCAATTGGTTGTTCGCTGATAGCTTACAAATAGTTCAACACGATAAAGTAACAAGTAGCGATTTTAAGTTGCAGTTTAGTCAAACAGCTTTTTAGTCAGACAGAAATTATTGCTTAAATCTTGCTGTCCTTTGGTTAAATAAAATACAATAGATATTTATATAATAAAGATACATTAAAACCTAACAAATTCGCCATTTCTATGAAATGTGAAAAGAACATTTTAATCTATCCGACTTTACAGAAATTATTTATAAAATCAATAATAACCATAAATCGAGTCAGCAGTATGTGCGATATATTTAGCGCGGCGCTTGGCGTGAGATGACACGATCGTTAGGCGACTTCTCGTATGTCATTTTAAGGATGTGCCAAATTGAAGGTTCGGCGGGCGTCATAGCTAGGGGAGTCTGATTTATGCCCTGGCCTACAAAGGCAACCTTTTTACACAAGTATATTCACTCGACTGAGGTCAGTTTTCTTATGCTTTAACGCCATCTTTTATTAGGATTCGATACCTTTTCACATCTACATGCATTTTATCGCGCATTTTGTTAATACTGATAAAAATTATTGATATTTGCTAACCTATTTATAAGTTTTACAGACTTTTAATATAACGGAAAATGTTTATCCTATTCGTTTTGAACTTACGACCAATTAATTTTGTTATAAAATCCAAAAGGCTTTATAATTCGATTTGTGTTTATATGAAAATAAAAATATTAACACAAATATTGCAAAATGTCGTTATATATATTTTTTGTTGTCATAATCCATCATAATCCCCTCAATAAGAATTATTATAGTTTTACGACCGCCACACGCCACTCCTGCATAGCTTCGAATATATGTGGTCTGTTAATTGTGCCAATGGATACTATAATAAACTTATTGTCTGCATGTAACGAAAACACCGCTACCATATATCGTGATATGATTAAAATAACAATATTTTATATTTAAATTGTGTAACGGAGGGTAAAATAATATAATAAACTGCGGACTTTCTTGCCGATTCTTCTCTGCAGAATCAACATTCCGAATCGGTACTTCTACAAATATAATAATTTATTTTTAAAGTTTTAATTTGTAAAATTACGATTCGAAAGAGCTCTTGGAGCCTATTTGAATAAAGCTGTTTTTGACTGATTGATTTATTGTATATATATATACACTAGCTGACCCCGCAAACTTTGTTTTGTCATATATGTTATAAACCTTTCTTAATCCCTCCCTTATAACTTAAGAGTATAAAAAATAAATGTTGGCCGATTCTCAGACCTACCCGATATGTACACGAAATTTCATAAAAATCGGTCGAGCCGTTTCGGAGGAGTTCAATGTTTAACACCATGACACGAGAATTTTATATATTAGAAATATATATATATATATATATAGTTGTGTGACTGACATCTGATGCAGTGTATGTGTGCATCTATACTCGTAAAAACGGATACAATAAAGTTGTAGGCAATTTTCAATTAGCAGGATTATCGAGAGTTGAGCTGAATTGTGTTGTGCTGAGATGGCACCGACTTCAAAATTATAAAATATTTATTTAATCATTTCTGATTAACGAAATCAAAATACGAATTACTTTGTACTAAGTAAATTTATTTTTCACTTTTTAGTTTCCTGTTTGAAGTCGGTTTTTTTTTTTGTTAAAAATTATTTTATTTTACAATTTTTAGTGATGGGTAGACCTAACAAGGATGCTTTTTCTCTTGTGTCGGGGGTCCGGTACCATACACAATACACAAGCACAAACACCCAGATCATGACAAACATCTTATATGGCCAATACAAATGTCTGTCCTGCGCGGAGATTGAACCCACTAACGCCAGCGCAACAGCCAGTGCTTTGACCGCTGCGCTAACGCGTCGACATACTATGAGTAAAGTTCGCTATCAGGTGTACGTAATAACAACCGGGACTGACAGCCTAGCGTGTTCTCTGAGGCTAGGTTGGGAGAACCACAAGGATTAACAACTAGACCGAAAATAAATATTTGTATAAACATAAATATCCACTCCGAGCGGGAATAGAACCCGCGACCGTCGGTGTTTTGGCGCCGCCGACACGGCACATGCGCCATTATATCAAAGCGGTCGTCAAACAGCAAAAGGTAACTGCTGTAAATTGTTGAGAAATTCCCTCGAGTGTTTATGGGCTCCATCATCAAACCTGGTCCTGCGACACAGATGATCACACGGCAGGTAATTGCTATAAATCGTTGAAAAGTTCCCTCGATTATCTTTCGTCTCCATCATCAGACTGTAATGGCACTTGTAACTCATATATATGCAAAGTTCTCATCAATAGAAACGAATTAAGTCCAAACAGCAGGTAATTGCTATAAATCGTTAAAGAGTTCCCTCGACTAACTTTTGTCTCCATCATCAGACTGTAATGGCACTTATAACTCATACAGGTGCAAAGTTCTCATCAATAGAAACGAATTAAGTTCAAAAAGAAGGTAATTGCTATAAATTGTTGAAGAGTTCCCTCTACTATCTTTCTTCTCCATCATCAGATCGAGTCCAGACCTTTATTAAATAGTAGTGCTTTATAGTGCTTAATGAAAACATTATTAAATTTACTAGTCACCCTTACGATTTTTGAAAGTTTCCCTCGATTTCTCTGGGATCCCATCATCATGGTACCAAACTATGAATATCTCCTTTCCAACAAAAAAAGAATTATCAAAATCGGTTCATAAACGAAGAAGTTATCTCCGAACATACATAAAAAAAATATATATAGGTATATACGGTCGAATTGAGTAACCTCCTCCTTTTTTTGAAGTCGGTTAAAAAAATACACGTGATTTTTGGGCACTACATATCACCAAGGGGAAGTAGGTATAGTTAAGCCCTGCATGTGGTTTAAGTTTCAGATAAATCGGAATCATGATTTAACTTAACTTTAACTACTGTAAATATAAATCATTAAAACTTCAATGATCATTATAGCTAAAGTATTTTTTCAAATCACGCTCTATTAAGTACAGCGGATTGGAAGAATACAATATTTTGTATGCTGGATTTTTCGATTAAGATTCAACTCAGACCCATTTGGTAAAATATACGGTTATAATTTTTTATTTTGTGTTGGGATTCCCCGTTGCGGTTCCACTTAGTGCCCGGGTAGAATATACTGATCTTACGTATTTAATGTTTTCGAGACTGGGTTCTGAGTCGGCTCTCGTAGAGATTTCGTAGTGATAAAAGCCTTCTTATGATCCATCGAGGTCCAAGTAGTATATACACTGAGCAATCCCTCGCTGATTTTTAGTCGGGAAGCCAGTGTAACGGCTACGAAAATAAATGTGTTCGAAATAATTTATCTGTCAATCCTAATAATTTATAAGTCAATTCCTAGCTGAACATCGTACTGTTTTTTAGTGAATTCATTGATTTTTGTTAAATTTTCCTTGATAGAAACTATGTTCCACAAACCATGGTTCTTGATAATATTATATTTCCATTGATCATTGACGTGATTATTAATAAAAATATCCTGAATTTTTTTTGAAAAATATCATCATCATCCGTATGCTTCATACTATAAATTCCTTTCATCATTTCAGCCTGTTGCAGTCCACTGCTGGAAATAGGCCTCCACACGTTCGCGCCAAAAAAGGCGTGATCTCATGTGTGTTGCCCATAGTCACCACGCTGGGCAGGCGGGTTGGTGACCGCAGGCCATAAATTCCTTTAGTAAAAATATTTTCTTCTTGCGCAGACCAAATCTATACTCATATTATAAAGCTGAAAAGTTTGTTGGTTTGTTTAAACTCGCTAATCTTAGAAACTACTGGTTCAAAATAAAAATAAAACCTTTTTTTTTGTTGCATATCCTATCTACCGAGAAAGGCTATTTTCACCTTAAATTTACGTGTGTTTAATTGCAGGGCACAGTTGGTAAAAGATAAAACTAGTAACTTCTTTAACCACAATTTATTTTTATAAATTTCTGGATGTTAAAAAAATAAATAATATTGTTAACTTGAAATTAGAGACTTTGTCTAGTCTTGGTTTCTTAATTAGATTTTGTCACAATGTAAGTTAAACGAAACATTTTCATGTTTACGATCATTAAGCTTGTCGAAAATGAAAATAGTGGAGTGTTGTAAGCGATCGCAGGCTCAGTGGAGCGTGGTAATGCGCGATGACGGCTGCTGGCTAGCGTTAATTACGCTTGACCGGCGGCGCACCCACAACTGACTACACGAAAACTCATTCACTCATTGCCTTATTTTTCAATATTTTATGTTATCGAAAATGGTATATACTACATACCATTATTATTTTTTATCAATTTCTTTACACATATTTATAACTAGCGACCCGCCCCGGCTTCGCACGGTTGCAAAAACTATCATTGTTCTTCTACTATAATATGTATGTATTAGGTATACATATAAACCTTCCTCAGGAATCACTCTATTTACTAAAGAAAACCGCATCAAAATTCGCTGCGAAGTTTTAAAGGTCTAAGCATACAGACAGTGGGAAGCGACTTTGTTTTATAATATGTAATGATTAAAAACAGTAACATCATTGTTAAATATTACAAGAAACTGATCATTAATATTTATAACTTTGACAGAAATGAATACATAATTCAATGCACACTGTCTAAAATTATGTCGTGTTTCATGTGAGACGTCGTTATTAATAAATTTCCAGTATATCAACAGCATATTTGTCAAATAACAAGGTTCTTGCATATAAATGGGTAGGTCGACTTCTCTCAAATTACCGAGCGCTCTCGACGTAGCGACTAATAGTCGTTGATCGCCGTGCTGGCGCCGGCGGTGGCGCCTCGCCTGCTCATTTGCATTTCGACGCTTCAGAGTTCAGATGCGGGCTCGACTAAAAATATTCAACAAGTGGTACGAGCCTTTGAATATATTGAACACGTTACGTTCATGTTTTGAATAATGTTTTACACATATAATTTTCAATGTTTGACATATTGGTAGTTTATATGTAAATATTCTCCGTATTCCTAATAAGTTATTGATTAATAATTTTTCAAATACCTTGCTATATTTATTAACCAAACGTCTCTACTAAAACAAAAAGTATCAAAACCTTCTTCAATTTTAACCTAATTAAAAACTGTCACTCTCAAAAGTGACAATATTTAGAATCAGCACAGAATGTCTCTGTGCGAAATTGTTGAACGGAGCAATAACATTACGTAATGTCATAGACGACCGGCCTAATGAAGTTAGCGTATCCGACGGATCAACGCAGGTACGCCCTCAATTAAATTCTCATTATGGATGATACGCCATAGACTTGATTATGGAGCGACACGTCCAAATGGTGATTGTAAATGACATCGTACTATTTCGACGTTTAAGCAACAATAATTTGGTGTTCGAACTTATATTCTACGAAGGGGGAGTTTGCTCATAAACCAGAAACATTTTAGAAATCTGACAATTGATGTTATTAATTTATTTCTTCATTCTATCATCTACCGTAAACTTAAGATGAGATGACGCCCTTGGAAGTACTTCTTGATGTACAGCAATAATGTTTTATAGTCTTAAACTTGTCCTATCAAAGGACTATCGAAGCCGAAACTAAACTCACTTCTTCTTTCTAATACCTGAAGCTATTTACTGTAATCGGATTAAAAGATGTTAGTTGACCGATGAAGCCGACCAATGGTGGGATAGCCATCCAACTGCTGGCTTTAAAATACAGAGATCAAAAAGGGGCAGCAGCGCCTTGATGCGATAAAGTCAGCCCAACGGTCACCAACCCGCCATCTCAGCGCGATGACTATGGGTAAAACCCACGAGTTTGCGACAACAGTTTCGGCCCTCCGTCTTGGTAACCCCATTATTCCCGGTCATGGCAATGATTGCGGTAACGGTAGAGTGGAGGGGGCTAAGAATTACCGGGTTACGGTAGGCTAGGAAGCCGATAGAAGGATTCGGTTGGGCTAGGCGGTGTTTGAAAGACTTCGTCAAGTGTTCACTTCGAAAATTCCACAATGCTTGAAGACAAATGTATATTATGTATTCAATATTATCTAAATATTGAATACATAATAGACATGATTTTAATGCGGCCACTACATTAGTTCACTTGTGTCAAACATAAGTTATGAAATGTATATTTAAAAAAGAGTGGGCTTTTAGACCACACGACGGAAATATAACTTACGGAACGTTATCTCTTTCTGTATTCACTAACTGATATCTCCCTTTCAACTTCCGTTTGTCTCGCCCGATCACATTTTTCTTAACGCTCTCGTCACGCATTTACCAGCTTACTGCCCAAGTCAAGCGTGCGTGCGTAAAAAAAAATCGAAATTATTTATTTAGAAAAAAACGTTTACATACATGATATCGTTGTTGGGACATCCTTTTAAGTAAGTGTTTTACCTGTGTCAGGATGTCCCGCTTTTCCATATTCATACTTATAAAATAAAAACTTAACATTATCATAATTCAATCACAAAAGACAAAAAAAAGAGTTTATTTATGCATGTTTCTGTGTGTGTATGAGTGTGTGTGTGTGTGAGTGTGAGTGTTTTATTAAGTATATTTTTAGGTAACTACTTCAAGTAAAGCCTCAGTCTCTTCACAAGTAAAGAAGTTTTATTTCAAAAATGCATCATTTTCATTGCTATTGGAGTACAAAAATTATAATAAATAAAAAGTATGGCGTGTACAAAAGAGTATGGCGTGGGTTATAAGAATGATCGGTCGAGTGTTTCGTTTGTTTGCCGCGGGTGTGGCGGCGCACCCGTGTTTGCGGTCGCTGTTTGACCGTCTTCTTTACGGTGACGGTACTTCTTAACGTGAAAAAGTCCACCGCTAACAGATGGATCGTAATACTACACTGACATATAAAACGTAACACGATGGACTATGAATTATATTTTTTATAGGAACAAATATTTATTCTATTTCGTTTAATAATTTTATGTGTTACAAGAAAAAAATAATACATAATTATACAAAATATTTTAAAGTATTTACGATAAACATCAAAAGGGTAGTCAGTCGCTTCAGCCTGTAATATACCACTACTGGGCATATTCCTCTTTCCTCATGTAGGAGAAGGATCAGAGCATAATCCACCATACTGCTCCAATGCGGGTTAGCGGATATATTCCCTACTATGAGTAACGATCGCTATCAGGTGTATATGATAACAACCGGGACCGACGGCTTAACGTACTCTCCAAGGCACGGTGGGGAGACCCACTAAGACTGCACAAACACCCAGACCACGGCAAACACCTGTATGGCCAATACAAATGTTTGTCATGTGCGGGGATCGAACCTGCAACCGCCAGCGCAACAGGTACAATCCATGGCTGTGACCGCTGCGCCAACGCGGTGGCGTAGACAGTACAATTTATAAATTAAAGAATATTAGCGGTCGGTTATACTACTTTTTTTTACGTACATGTTACATATGTACATACGTGTTATGTTACTAAAATGTAAGGCTATAGATATTTCAGACCAGTTTTGTCTTGTCGGTTATATCATGCTTTATCTAGAAAGCGGTTTTGATATACACATGGATAAACATTGGTAAACGAATGTGAGTTTGTTATGTAGAAAATATGTATGCTTTTGCATAAACTGCAATAATTGTATGTAAACAGCGAACTTCAATTTAGTTATACATTTTGTCTGAAAGTGAAAGTGAAAGTAAGTGTTTATTATGTGGCATTAGGTATACTAATGTAGAATAATGTTGGTAAACTATTGCTTACATTAAAACAAAAGATATACTAAACAAGTTTAGGTAACTATATATAAACAGAAAAGTGCAAAGAGCTGTTTGTATTGTCGATATAAATAGATAGTTAAGAATGGCTGTGTCCAGTCATTTATGTAATTAATCGCCTATAGGTCAAACATCATGTGTCCATATCATGTCTTTTACTACATCATGTGTTTTACTTTAATAATAAAAAAAAAAAATTATTAATAATTAAATATGAAACAACTTTTTCGGATTTTATCGCGGTTTATTAAGTTATTTAGATGCCCGACGTTTCGGATACTTTATAGCAACCATAGTCACCTCCCGTAAAGTTATTTTATTATAATGAGTGTAATTCGCGTAAATATTAAATATTATATTTTATATATTCATGAAATATCAAATAAATTGTAACAATTTTGCTATCTTTTTTGATTGAATGATCAATAAATAAAAGTAAAATACGTGTGAATATATTAACTAATTATCCATAACAACCTGTATACTGCCAGCTAAACTAACTATATCAAACCAAACGTTCGATAATTGTTTTGATATTAAATAAAAGAGAAGCGATTTTTAATAAGTAGGGTAGAAGCCAAACTTCGCTTAGCAAAAATTGTCTAAGATTAGCATAAATCTTCCCGCAGGGGTTTTGGTCGGTAGTGCACCCCCAAGTGCTAAAGGCGACATACGGTCTAGGAATGCCTACCCGGGCATCCTGGATATCACCCGTAAATGGGTTACCCTGCGATATCAAAAAAAAAGTGTTTTTGTAACCATTTGTTTGTAGCAATATGTATAAATGCTATATAAAATGTGTGAGAATGTTACTTGCGAACAAGCCTAAGGGCTTTTTTTGCAAGTAAATGTTAGTGTAATACATGCTTTTCTTAATACGTTAAAAAAAATACGTTACAGAAAAAGAAAATAGTGTTAACATTTGCTGGAATTATTAAAAGAATACCATCTTCGTAGCGTGGCTTCGTAGTAAGTGCTGATGTTGAACAGAGCTACAGACCGCGGAGCTACAGACCGCTACATTGTTTCGTAGCAACATGCGTTCGCTGCGTCTAGCAAAGCCGTAACATCAAGTTCATTTACGCTTAAAATATTTTAATAAGCATTAGAAACACAACTTTAATATATAGATAGTTAATATTTCAAAATGAAGTAAATATGTAAGGAATAGGAAAGAATTCTAATTAAAATAAATAGAAAAAAAAAAGAAATTTGATTGCATTGCCAAAAATTAAAGTAACTCTTGAGATTGAAGAACTTAAATAAAAATAACTCTGCGTGGGTTTGTATTCTTTGTAATTATCTTTAAATTTCTGCCTCCGTTGCAAATTGTACGTTTCTTTTGCATACTTATTACACGGTTTACATAAATAACGCCAGTAGCTAAAGCCACTAAGACTTATAATGTTATTACGCACATAGTTTATATTGCGATGCTGAAATAAATACAGAACAGAATAGAATTTTCCCTGCGTACTAAGCGGCATTATAAAAGAGTTATATAAAAATTTTATTATTTTGTTGAAATAATATATATATTTTAACGACTTCACAAGATTATATTCCTAATTATAATATATGAAAATAGTTTAAAATGTTAGCTATGTGCGTCGGACGTGGCTAGTTAAACAAAAATATGGCAGCGCTTGCTGTTACGTCAATGTGGAACATGTTCAAACATACACGAGTAAAATAACATGCTTCGATAAACAATTATAAGATCTTAACAAATATTTGATTTAAATGATTATACGCGGAACGCTGTTACTGATATTTTGTAATCAAGTGTAATTACTTTGACTTTTGTGTGACAATCGTTATAATGTTAAAAGTTAAAGTTAGTCTATGTATTATGCAATTTTCCTTTTATTATAATATATTTCTCCACTTCTATATATTTTGGCAAAACACAAACTGAAAAGAGATAAAGTTACTTAATTAAAAATAAAGTTGTTAATAATATTACATTAAATTTTTACAACATACTTGTTTTAATATGTTTTGACAATATCACCGGAATTTGTAAATTTACTATTTTAACGTGTTTTACAAATTTAAAAATAAGTCATTAGATAGATGATAGACACGGCGTTACATGATAGAACTTGAAATATTTCAAATATTTGAAATGTATAGCACGATTTTAATCTTTTTATTTGTAAGACGTCATTTATATGCGTAAATAAATATTAAAGAGAAGTAAAATTTTTAGTAATGTGCAATCTTACGTAACAAAATGGCCTTACTAACCTAACACACAGTATGAAAAAATAAAACAGTCAAAGAATAGTTCGTCAATTTATAATTTTTTATGACTTACCCACGATTCACATTCATGTGTAAACAAAGATAGGGATGTCGCATTATTTCGCACGCTACTCGCTCACGTGACAGGAGCAAGCCGATCACGGTTTTACGGTTATAACGACAACGACATTTGACATATGTTCGCTGGGAGACACGCGTCAAAATATAATGCTTTTTAGTTCCCCAATCTTAGAGAGAGAGAAAACATTCTCTTTTATATTTCTTTTATTACACAGTAAAATATAAACCTAGAAATATACTAATTCAGCTAATTTACGACACATATATTATGTTTTTATGCGTGTGTATTTATGTTATATAATTATCTATTTGCTTTGCTAAGTCAGTATAGAATTTTTTTAAAAAAAAAAATCTATAACATAGAACTAAATGTATAATAAACGATTAGAAATTTAATTAGATTTTGATAAGTGAAATCTATATTTTAAAATATAATCGCTAATATGTTGCTAAGCTTAAGACTTGATAAAGTCTAGATCAATTAGTTAATTTTTTAAATAGTTTTCAAATATTTTGTAAAGGCTTCCTGTAGAATTAAAAAGGAAGAAAATTGCGGAGACAATTGGTAAATTTTGAAAACGTAATGTTTATTATATACAACTAAGCAATCGCCTTTGATTATTCGATCAACGTCAGTCAGATCAGCTAATTTTATCATATTTATTAGAAGGAATACGTAAACCATTTTCTTCTCCTGGTAAAGTTAAGATAAGTTTGGTATTTTTTCTGAGATTGATTTTTCTGATTTTTGATGAGATTTTTATACATCTTGGTCGGCAAACAAGCGTACGGCTCACCTGATGGTAAGTAATTACCGTAGCTATATAGACATTTGCAACAATAGAAATATCACAAGTGCGTTGACGACTCTATCCCCTGTTCCCCCCAGGAGCTCTGGTCACATTACTCACCAATAGGAACACAACACTGCTTGCAAACAATATTATTTGACTGTATCTTCTGTAAGATCAAGGTACCTACTACCCCAGTCGAGCTGTTCCATATTTTGAGCATGAAATTTTCTGCAGTGCCCTACCTCTGTTAAAGATTAATCCTTAAAATAATTGAAATGTTTATACACACTATATTTTTTGTTAATGTTCTCTACATGACTTAATAATCCTGTTTGTCTGTATTTTCTTTATAGAATCGTAAACTATGAATTTGATTATGTCATGATCTTTAGCAAAGTGTTGTGCAAGAGCCTCAAAGGTTTTCGAGGTGGTACGACCAAAAAAAAAAAAAAATTAAGATAAAAATAAAAAAGCGTAGCAACGCGCGCAGAGTACAGCTAGTTATATGTTTTTCTTTTTTTTTGTATGTGTAAAATATACAATATAAATTCTATACGTATGACATACCCGTAAAATTTACTCTTATGTTCTCACATGAAAATTGACTTTAACCTTTGTTTTTAAACTCAAAGTAACTGTGACACACACGTGATTTTGCAGAGACATATTACGTTGTCAAGTGTGAAGTAAGTTAATTCGATAAATATTTTATATGAAACAGACTTCAGAATATCCTTTTCCAGTTAACAAAGTGCAATTAAACTGTGCAGGTAGTATCTAGTTTTCATTGTTGTGAGATAGTGGGTGCAATTTTTCACAGTATTTGCGGGGCGTGGTCGAGGCTCCATTCCCTATGATTTCATTATTTGCTTTCAATCAGCATTGTGAGCCGATACCCCCTCGCCCTGTTCACCCTCGACCCCCCTCTCGCCCGCGCACCGAGCCCGAGCGAATTTTTGTTTGATTTCGTTTTCTAATGCTGTTTGTTGTTGAGTCACGTTGATTTTTTACACAAGATCTTTTTTATGCCTAACTTCGTACTTGTAAAGTTGGTTACGGGGTTTCACTTATTTTCATTGTTTGTATTTTTTGTTTTCTTAGTACTTTTAAGAACGAAAGAAATTATAATAATAATTATTTTTTATTTATGTTGCTACTATCATTTATTGTTAGTCGTTGACATGAATCTTGATACAATATTGAAATGTCATCGAAGACGTATCAATTCAATAGCATTTACATTTTTTTTTCTATATTACTTTTCTTCACTCCTAATAAATATACTATGTAATGTGACTATAAAAGATACGAGGCTGAGAAATTATATTTATCTCGTCCTAATACAGTATTTAACACAAATTTGTTTACTTCTAATCGGTAAAGTTAAACCACTAACTTTTATACTAAAACATCACTATACAAACGTGACTTTGCAATAAAACAGTGAATGTCATCGCAGGTGAAAAAGCGAGGGTCGACTAGTTTTGCACGTATAGAAAAATAACTCACGTGAATACGTATTCTATCACTTTGCAATATTATATCGCAACTTTAGACTACATTCCTCACGTATATCGAATGAGACGCGTTGTAGCCGCGTGCCGATACATCTCATGCACTCTGCTCGTCTATTAGTAGCGAAGAACTCAAGCTGGCTATTTATTACATACTCAACGTGCTTTGACGATTTCTCTTATTCGATATGAAAAATTATTCTAAGTAAAATAAGTTTAAAATTTAAATAAATCACTATTTTGATGTCAATGACACTTGCTATTCAAGGGAATTTTAAGGATTTGTTTATTCCTAATAACAAGAAGAAAGTTATTCGCTTCAGCCTGTAATATCCCACTACTGGGCATAGGCCTCTTTCCCCATGTAGGAGAAGGATCAGAGCTTAATTAATCCACCACGCTGCTCCAATGCGGTTTGGCGGATATATTCCCTACTATGAGTAACGATCGCTATCAGGTGTACATAATAACAACCGGGACCGACGGCTTAACGTGCTCTCCGAGGCACGGTGGGGAGACCTACAAAAGACTTCAAAAACACCGAGACCACGGCAAACGTCTGTATGGCCAATACAAATGTTTACATGTGCGGGGATCGACCCGCAACCGCTAGCGCAACAGATAGAATCCATAGCCGTTGCGCCAACGCGGCGTCTACGAAGGAGAAAGTTAAAATACTATGTAAATCATATATCAAAAAGTAAATCATATTCGAGCAATATAATTTAGCGTAAACTGTATTTTTGGTAAATTGAAAAAAGTAGTTGAATATCTTTATTTTGTAAACATATCAATATATTTTTTCAACAATATCATAACAAACAGAAACTACAAAGCTAATTTCGAATATCAGCACTCTGACGGCTTACAATAAATCGAGTTCCGTTGAAACATCACATAATAGACAAGAAGTTATCAGAACAGTAATAATATAAAACGAATCGCGAACAGAGCTGGAGGTTGTATTTCTTCGATACAGATACTTATATTCGCTTCGATTGGCACTTCACACAACAAGGATTTTCCTTCGAGTTTCCTGCGACTCTTCAATGCTACGGGTGCTCGGAATTTGCAAACTATTTTAAAGATGTAGGGAACGATTTATAAAATGTGTTCAATAGAGGAAATTATTCGATAAGATCACTTATTAACATTTAGTGTGCCCTTAACTTATTAATAGTATAAATTGAACCTTATTTAAGTATTACAAGTCTATTTATAGTCAGTTTTGTACCTATTTTGTCACGGGTAATATTCTAAGTCTACTGGGTCGTACATGAATAAAATTATGTAATTTCGAAAAGAAAACTCCTTTTGGGAGTTAGCATAGAAAAGAAAGAAAAATACTAACATCGCTAATCACTTATATATACCTACATAGATCACATACATATGTATATGTGTTTTTGTAGAATTTTAAAAGTCTAAGCGTAGTCTATTTGTAGTATGTATACGATGTTGCGAGATGAACAGCCTTTTTCTCTTAACGTAACAAAAGTTGCAGCAGAAAGGCGCTCTGATCCAACGTGATATACGCGTACATGTTATAATAATTATTGATATAAAATTATCTATTACTCAAAATTAAGTTTTACAAGTTTGTGTTTGTTATCTTTCACTAAAATACATTTATCCGAGATTAAAAAGCAATGTTTATCCTACCTCCAAGGAAGGTTTCCATAAGATTATCAAAGATAATTTACAAAAATTGCTTTACGAAATACAATTTTGTAAATGTTAAGGATATTAAATAAATAAGAGTGAACTGTAATTTAAACAACTTAATATACATTAATGGGCGCTTATGTTGAAGTTGCAATGGGAAGTGTCAGCGGCGGTGCGCGGGCGCACTAGCTTCCCTCCTCCTGATCTCGTACCTCTCTTCCGTCGCCTCCCTTCATCCGTCGATGAGTGCTTAGACGGTATAAGTGGTCTCGATCGTTAAGTTTATAATGTTTTAAGTTTCAGAATACACGTAAGGGAAATGTCGAACTTAACAAAATGGCGAAAATAGGTTCTTAACAAAAAAAAAACTACGAATTTTTAAAACGATTCTATATAAATATAAAAATATACCAATCATGATGGCTTAGTGACATTAGACGAAATATAATTCAATAATGCCTGTATATACCGATATAACTCCGTTCAAACAAACAAAGAAATTCCACCGTTATCACATGATTAATATAAGATATATCGAGTTCAGTCAAGTTATTATAAGCATTCAAAATACACCGGTAATGGTATCGCAACGTTTCTCGAAACTTGAAAGACGAATCCTCTGGAAAGAGCAATTGGAATGAAACCCCGCAACGCGACCACTTTTTCGTGACATTCAGATAGATGTCAAACTTCCATACTTATGTTTGATTGGTTCTTTACATCGGAATTCCATCTGAAATACGGTGATATATTTAAGGTGAACTTTTGTGACTTATATAAATTATTTTTTATTTGGGTTTATTCATTTATTAAATGTACTCTGTATGACGATAAGTTCTTAAATTTTTGTATTTTTACTAATTTTCTGTACAATGTTTATGTAATTTAAATATCCGTATCATCAGGCAGTTATCTCATACACAGAGATTAAATTGCCTACTATAGGAACAGATACCCATGTGTGAATGTTAATCATATTTATTTATTAAAAATAACTTCTGAACATTTAACATTTTGGCGGGTAGAGATTTTCATATGGTACATTTGTGCAGTACGATATAAGTTGGATCTCACAGCCGATTTACTGCAATTGTCGCGGTATAGGATTCAAAGGCACACGGGCACCACAGGTGTACAATATCGATGTCGTATCGGAATAATCGTTTAACGTAATGCGAGGCGACAAGGAAAAGCTCTCCGCGGCTGTGCCCCCCGATGGGCCACCTTTCCTCATATTGCACTCGTGTGCATCTAACATTATATTCAGTAAACATTTTGCCATTTATGCACCATGCGGTATTTTTAGTGCTTGCTACTATATGAAATTTTATGACATGAAGTGGTTTATTTAAATATTTAGAAATATTTTCTGTATGATGAATTTCTTGACTTTTGCGTAATAAATAGTTTTTTGTAGTTCTTTGGGAGTAATATATTTTGTAATTTGTTTAGTTACAAAGTATTATCAAATTGTAACAGACTGAACAGAAAGAATGATTTAATTATATTAAGGCTTCCATAGATAAAAAATTATAGTATGACGTGAAAACCTGAGTATCAGAGCGTCTATTTGTAATATTGCCCATTAACGGATTACCATTACTTGATATAGCATTTCATTCATAATGCTACTACGGGTTGTTATTTCAATTTGAAAATCGATTGTCACTTCACAGCAACTATGCTGTTTACAAAAGTAAGTAGTAGCAACAGATTACCGAAGGTTAGGCAAACTAAAACTTTTGTTTCATCAATTTCATTGTACCTGAGTTTTTTATTTGACCTCGTTCATCTTTATTTCGTTTTAGCAAAAGTAGTAACTTGTAATACTTGATGTCGAACATTCATTCGATATGTACCATTTATTCAAAATATTCTCGAATGCTTTTGTGTGTCGGCTGGAAGGCTTCCTGAGCTGGTTTAGTTTCGGTGAACAAACAATAACATGCGGACGCCGCGAGCGTAGTTCGATGGTTTATGTTTGTGTTACCCATTTGGGAGCTATCGCGGTTTCGACCAGTTGGTTCGCTCTATTAGTTGGGGTTGGCAGCACAGCTATACGTAACTGCTTCCGGATGTTCTAAGGTCTATGTAATTCTAATAACAACGTTCATTGAATCAGATTATCTTAATGAGATTCTTTCATTCCTAACGAGAGTTATGTATCAACAATCCTTGAAAATATCATCCTAGAGGTTACCCTTATTAATGAATAGCTCATAATGAACCCGATTCATCTAATAGGCGAATGTTATCGACGAAATAACCGAATTCGAATCGAGGACCGAGCTCCGGGCGGCGCGTCACCGTAGACGTCCTACAGCGCGCCGCTGCGGCGCCGCCCCCCCTCTGCGATCATTGCTCGCCATTATACCACCCGTATTAAGCCACTTAGCTCAATCATGATTAATGTTTTACTGAACGAACCCGAGGCAAATAGAAAAGTTATTTACTCAACGCCGTAATTAGGCATTCACGACGAGTAGCTGCCGCTACGGTCTGAGACAACCTTGTCGCCGACTAGACCTGCTGTCTGCATTCAATGCGTACTATTTATTTAATTTCGATGCTCTACGTATTTTTAAAGAGACGTTTGTATCTTATCAGCATAACGTTGAATGATACGTTTTTCCGTTATGACTTTTTATAAAAAAAATATTTTTTAAAGTTGTTAGATAGATAGACTGTATGTGTAAAAATCGACTTTAAATTAAAAGAATTTTAAAGAATTGTCGTAAAACACTTGGTTTTGTAGATATACAACGAAACACTACTTTTTGTTATAAAATACCCACGTTCTAGATAGTTCATCTTATGTTATCTTTGCAGCACCGTATCGTCTCCGCTTGCTAATTAAAGGGATTATTCAACTCATGGCAAATAACAGCTCTCTTTACCCGATATTCAGACTATTAGACTACCGTCTACGACATTTAAATGGAAACCTGGAATTAATTTTAAAATAAACTGATGTTTCTTTGACTGGATTAAACAAAGCTATTGCGAGTAATACCATATATTTAAAAAAAAAAACTACTTGTTAATAATATATCGTAAATTGTAACAAGAAAGAAATTATCAATATTGTTGATTGTGTAACAGACTAACACGGTGGCGTCTTGTTTATCGAAATAACCTGGATTCAATGATGTGCTATGATTATCGAGTTACTTAATTTATTTATTTGTAAAATTGACGAAAATAAAAAGTAAAACAAAATAAATAACAAATGACACTTAACAGACTGAAACTAAGTTCTACGTTAGTTTTTAAGAGCTGACAACCTTTCATCATTATATGATTTTATCTTCGAATATCATTAAACAGAGTGAATGAGTGAAGCTTTTGATTAATTATTACATTTATTATATCTTATAAGAGGATTTATTTTAAAATAAGAAACAAAAATAACAAAGAACTTTTCTTCAGTTTTCCCTTTTTTTTTTAAATAAAAAGGCAAAACAGTAAACAATTTAATCCTGTCTGTGTATAAAAATACCTTCAATTTCTTTAACGAGAGGGATAAACTGCTAATCAGATATTTTAATTGGCTTCGAAGAATTGCTACCTGCTTCTTATTTCTAAGATAAATAACGTTATTAGAAAATTTTATAAAAAATTTCGAATTAATGTTATTTTTATTTTCTTGAAATGTCTACGTAAATTCGAAATAAAATAAATAAATTTATAATAAGTAATTAGATCATTTTGTAGACATAACATTCACCAGAATTGAGTAGTAATTGCCTAGATTTTTTTTCTTTTAAACAGTTACCATATAAACATCCGTAACCTAATCCGTACCTAATTCGTAAGAATTTACCAACGATTTTTATGGCAAAATCTAAGATTATTGGGTATAATAGACTTTGTTATATTTCTGGTAAGATCATTGAGTATTGTAACAACAACTTCCAGAATTTCTGCTGGAATACCTAAATCTTACCTGAACTAAATCTGTTTTTGCAGTGACCCAAAAACATATTATAAAGTGTTTAAATTTTTAATGGTCGGTTTATCACTGATTTGAAAAGTCCTAATGTAATACCTCGCATCTTCCTTTTCTTCAGCGGTTCGACATTAGATTCGATGTTAGTATTCTGTACTTCAATTGTTTGATCGCATTACTTTTCTGGTCCTTGGATAAATAATCGTAGAGTAATTTTCGACGTCTCCCAAGATATTAGAGATGAAAGCAAAACCTACTGTCGTGGATACTGCCTACATTCTTGTTGAATTCTTTGAAGAACTAATTGGTTGCGTTATTTTATTTTTAAGAAAAAGTACAAGTAATTAAATAATATAGGTAATTTAAAAAAAGAATAACTTTATTGTTGAGCATGTGTGATGTGTTAAAGAAAACTATACGTGTATTAAAGTAATCAGACGTAAATACTATTAGGTACAGCGTAAATCGTGAGTCCGCGCCTAGTCTCGCAGTGCGTCCTCAGCTGGGCTGCACGTAGAACCGTCGAATTCACGTCACGAACATACCCGTTTTGTTTGCGCTTCCACTCGCTTTAATGCGTAATTTGTTGTGAATGCCGCGAAATTGGCACACTGACAGTCGCCTGCAATTGAAAATGTATCAACTGAAGAACAGCTCTTTCCATCGCGAACTCGCTTGTAACTGAAATACCTGTTGTTGGTAGAGGTTTTAGTTACATTCATATTTTAAATAAATATTTTGTAGATCTCTTTCCATTTAAAGTGATAAATCTTAGTGACTTTATCCTTATTGAAAGATTTTTGATTCTTGACACTGTTACTTATTTGAATAAAATTAAATAAAACGGGTTATGGTATTAATAGAAATTTAAAAAAAGTAATGGCCTGTACTGTAAAAGGCTGTTACATTTAGAAACTTATCAGTATAAGTTGGGGTAAGACAGGGAGACGTAATATCACCGAAGGTGTTTACCGCGATGGAGGATATCTTTAAGACCTTGGATTGAGGAGAACGAGGCATCTACGTCATCGGTGAATACAGCCCTAGAGCACCTTCGTTTTGCCGACGATATCGTCATCTTTGCGGAGAAGTTGGATGATCTAGGCCAAATGCTGGCCGGACCAAACGAGTCCTCCCGACGAGTCGGTCTCGGTATGAACTTGGACGAAACGAAAGTTATGTTTAACAACCAAGTCATACCGAGACCGGTATCGGTCGATGGTACCCTTCTCGATAGTTAGTTAGGATTATGTTTATCTAGGTCATACCATCCAACTAGGCCGGAACAACTTCGAGAAGGAGGCCGATAGGAGGATTCGGTTGGGCTGGGTGGCGTTTGTCAGACTTCGTCGAGTTTCCACTTCGAAGATTCCGCAATGCTCTAAGACAAAAGTCTTCAAGCAACGTGTTTAGCCTGTTTTAACATACGGAGCCGAGACGTGGACACTGACGAAGGGATTGGTCCACAAGCTTAAAGTCTCTCAACGTGTAACGGAACGGACTGCTCGGGTTTCTCTCAAAGATGGGATTAGAAATGAGACTATCAGCGAGAGAACAAAAGTAACCGACACAACCCACAGAATTAATAAATTGAAGTGGCAGTGGGTTGATGACGTGTCCTGGGGTGGAAATCGCGTCTTTGCAAACGCAGTGTGGGACGCCCTCCGGTCCGCTAAACCGACGATCTATGTAAGATTGCCGGTGTAGACTGGGTAAGGATTACGGGAAACCGGGATGTCTGACGCGAATTTGGAGAGGCCTATGTCCAGCAGTGGACTACAATAGGCTGAACTGAATGACTGACTAACACCCGCGTCTCCGACTGACCGTGTCGGCGCTCTAGCCAATTAAGCTATGGAACGATGTACCAGCTAGATCTAAATTTTTGATATGATGATTTTTATATTCGGTTTAAGCGGGTTCGAACCCCGCTGGAGCGGTCAATTTTTGATATGATATTCAAAAATGTTTAGAATTCCTAATGTGTGGGTAACACAAAAATAAAATCGTAGATATTGTTATGTTATTATTTGTTTTAGCAATAACTCGGTAATTTGACAATAAAAAAATTGAGTAAAATACCATTTAAGAAACTTCATAAAGTAGGCATGTTTTTTAAACTATGGGCCGCCTAGGTCCCCCTACGTTTTTTTTATACCACAGGTGCTCAAACTTTATCATAAAAAATTCGAATTCACCATTTTTCATTTTTAAGTATTAAAAAAAAAACAGTTGTGGCTAGAAATATTTTGTAATGCGCGTTAGCAAGGCTAATTATTCAAGGTTATTTCCAGAGAAAATCAATCCGTTATTATTGAATTTGCAGCCGTAGTTCCCAAAAGTTTGAACAAAGGTATCGAATTTCGTAATTAATTTTTTTTTTAAGGAAATCCGTTGCAGATAGATTTATTTTTTATCTTTTCTGGGTTGGCCCTGTGCCCCTCCACAACCACCTGCGGGGTTATCCATTAATTACCGGACAACCTGTATATATATATATATATGCAAGCTTTTTTTAGTCCAATCCTTAAAATAGAATGTGTATACAGGAGATTGATCTTTGTGGTCATTACGACGTATCAACTGATTAACATGAATATCAGTGGTGAGCGGTTGATATTAAATGACCACGACTGTCTAAATCAAACATTATTGATAATTACCTATCTTAGTAAACTATTTCTGTTATATTACTAGTTTGTTTTTTCTATGCTGGTAGTTTTGTGCAGAGATGTCTAATGTGAGCTATCTATGGCAGCTAATAATATTGAAACAAAACAGGAAAATGTATTTTAGCTTATATATAATAAGTTGGAGAATATTTTATGCAGTGACGGAGCGTTTGGCCGGGACAGCACAGCGGGGTACGGCGTGTCCGGAAAAATTGCTACTTCTGAAGCGACACAAAGGACTCCTCAGCTATATCATTGACCTTAAGTTTTAGCTGGTCTGTCAAATATGTATTTTTGTGCACTTTATTGTGTCAATTCGAGTAGGCAACATTTTATTGTGATATATTATATTATTTTATTGTGATTTAAGTAATTTTTTAAAATATATTTAACAATTTTGATTTTTTTCCATTCGTCGTTTAGTTTGTAGATACATAAATACGTATATAAATTTTATAAATATATGGTAATTTTTTATACATTTATGATATAGTACATATACAAATATGCTTCATACATAGATGTATAAAAAATTTATTATATACTCCTGAGCTCCTGGGGGGATTGGGGATTGGGTCGGCAACGCACTTGCGATGCTTCTGGTGTTGCAGGTGTCTATAAGTTAATCGCTTACCTTCAGGTGAGCCGTACGCTTGTTTGCCGACCTAGTGACATAAAAAAAATACATATATGTATATATATATATATATACATATATATATATATATATATATATATATATATATATATATATATATGTTCTAATAAAATCATAATCAATTCATATAGTAACAATGTAACGGATCGCTGTCTGTACACTTAAGACATATAAAAAAATATATATTGGGACCTATATCAACGCAAATAGCACCCAAAACAATTATTGTCAGATTTTTATTTATTTATCTGTGCGCTTGTGCACGCTAACCACAGAAACGGCTTATCCGATTCAGATGTGGTTTTTTACTCACATGTGTTTGTGAAACAAAACTGTCAATCGGTTCATAAATTAAAAAAAAGTTATGCCAATTTAAAGAATCACGTTGAACATGTAGTCACTATTCCACGCGGGTGAAGTTTCGAGCACAGCTAGTGCTAAATAAAAATAATTTTGAATTCGGTGTTAAATATTTTGTACAAACGAAAATTATTTTTTACGATAGATTTTTTACAAACTGTATAATTATAATTGCAAAACCTTCCTTGATAAGTTAATTTCTCTACCAAACAAGTTGATTTATCTTCATTTAATGGGTGTTGCCGATTAATTAGATATTTGATCGAGCCTATTACTCTAAGGCATCAACTATCAGTATTGTTTTTGGATTAGGTACGCTTTATGCTTTAATTACTTTGAAATCGAATTACCGAATTGTGATATTACATAATATTTCAGAGCTGAGATCGAATATTATGTTTAGTATACTTTAATATTCTAAATATCAAGTATCATTTATTTTTAATTTTATTTTATTTGTTTACGTAAAATGTGTGTGAAACATGTTGGGATGTCGTCATGAATAGTTATTATGCGGCGGTAATTTAAGTCCGGGTTGCGGCGGATCAAGAGTAGTCATGACGATGTTCCTCGACCTCTCGCCTATTATTAAGCTCCTCTCAAACAATATGCCACAAATTGAGTTAACCCACTAATAATAGTATCGCGACTACGAGGGTCCTGCTATCCCATCGAGGACGCCGGAAATCTTTCCTCTTCCAGTGTCTATAATACCTTTTATTCGATTTCCGAGATTAATAGCTTTGACGTGTGGTCGTGTCCTCATTTGAGGATTTTTTTTTTTTTTGTAAAAAGAGATCGCATTTTGTTTGAGACGTATTGTGAAAAGGGGTTTCCCTGAGCAAAAGAAGTGGGAAGCCTGAATAAAAGCAAGTTTATGGAAAACGATAAGTTGGGTTCGCGAGCTCGGCGCGGGCGGGGAGCACACGTGCGGCTTCTCGCCGCATTACGTCTCCCCAGCCAGCGAGCTATGATTTCAATTATTGTTTGATGTCGTTATTTCTCTTGTGTTTATTCGGGCCGCGTTTCTCCATTTTTTTACTTCACCCTTCTCCCCCGTATTTGCTCACGTAAATACTACGAATGAGGAGCACCGTCGAGCATCCGTAACTGATATTCTGACACGTCTGATAAGATGTTTGGATATAAGCGGAATCGAATCGAGTACGCTACGAAAGAAATCTCAAGGATATAGGATATCTATTTCATGCTCTTGACAAATCGATACAACTCGTGCCTTATTTAGCTAATCGCAGTGTGCTTAAAAAAGTTTCATGTCAACTACTTACTATTAAACGAAAATTTAAATCAAAATAAAATAACCAGCCAAAAAATCGTTTTGCCTATAAATTCAACGGACTTATTGCTTTCAATATCGTAAACGCAGGTAGATATCGAATCAATAACGTGTATCAACGTACATGTCGCCATAGCCGTCGTATCACGTTACCTGGCCGGCCGTCGCGACCATGCATTGTGTGTGACACTGAGAACTTAATGGACTGCCACACTCAGTAGCCCCACGTGTCACCTGTTATATCGGCTACTCTGCTTTGTATATAGTGTTGACGTCTTTTAATTTTATTATCCTTCTTATCATTCAATAGGATCTTTTATGTACGTTAGTATCTAACATGTTTACTGGCTTATGTTACTTTTAGATAATGATACTTTTATGTGATGTATTATTGTTATGAAATGTTTCTGTGGTGCTAATAGGTAAAATAGAAATAATTATAAATAGAAATAACCTTTAAGTAAAAACAAAACTACTGTGGGATCATCTTCGTAGAAGGTATATTTTCAATTCAGTAGATATGATTTTATTTTAGGGAAATGTTAGAGATTTTTAAAAAGCAAAATATTTATGTAAATTGTCTATTTTAAAGAGAAATTCTAAGAAAGAATAAAAAATATCATAAAGATAAGTTATGAAGTATTTTAAAAATGTAAAAAGAGTACTGTGAAAAGTGGAACTCTCGTGTGGCTTTTAATGTAAATTAATCTATATTATGTATTATAAATGAATAGTATCATAGTAACATAATGGAAGATCTAATTGAGCGCTCATTTCAAGTTGTATAATCTTATTAATTAGTATTTCATAAAGATAGATATTCGTAGCAGTTTTACCTGCGTTCGATTTCTGTGCTATAATTTTCAGATATTATTTTTTGATAACGCTTCGCTGCTAAGTTATAGCCAATAATAGATTATTGTTGGCTCGTAGCCACAGTTTTGGTTGGAAATAATTAACGCAAGACTGGCTTATCAAATAATCCTGTATATTAACGCGTTCACACAAATAAGAAAACCCTTTAACTTTATTATCTTAGTATAGTTTTGAATACAATTATCATATCGTAATATACATGTTTGCAAATTTCAATAGAAACTCAATACATGCTATACTCGTAATGGTTTATTCTCATAGCACGATGTGGTAATAACTAAATTGATTCTCTTAATGCTTGTAATTTAGATTTAGTGATAAAACAAACAAGTTTGTTTTACTAATTTGTAATTAAAAAGTATAAATATCCCATTACGAAGACCTTTTCTTCAATTAAGACGAACGAATTTCGTATGTGGCTTGTCTTGTTTACTCGAAGTTTTTCTTTAACTGTGAGTAATGGATGAATGTTTAAAGAGACTTAGCACATAAAAAAATTAACGGTGTCGACCTCATTGAACTGACAATCTCTTAGTTAAAATTCAGGAGTTATAACTAGTGGTTTGTCTCAACTCAGCTTCAGTAAAAAACTATAATTTGCGACATTTGTTTTGTATCTTTGTTATGCTACCGACAAACAAATGGATGAACAAACTCAAAAAGCAAAGTTTTGTATCATAAAAAATTAACGAGGTAAAAAATTAGAATGTACACAGTAAAGCTTTGGCTTTAGTGTAATATTCTCAAATAAATTAGCCACCTGGTCTGTACTTGGTAATCTAATAGAATTATGCGAAGAGTAACTTAGTACGAAGCGCTCCTAATTATCCTAAGATGCAAGCGAAGTGTATGATGAACTAAGTGTGTAAAAGGAGCAAGTAGGCGTGACACGTCGGGAGCGAAGATGTACGTTGTAACAGCCAAGATTCACCGCAGAGATTGCACCTGCGTCTAACTCAAAACAAGCGATATTAGTACTTAAATCTAAAATACTAAGTATTAAGATGCCAAAACATTCACACCGGACATCCTCTACTCGTTCGAAATACTCGCTGTAAAGATCGCTTTCGTGCAGACTAGACTTGCTTTCAAAACTTGACACAATAATATTTCAGCACTTTCGAGAAATAACAATGCTTGAGAGAGCACTATGGCGCAACAAACTTTAACAACAGAGGCAATGCTTCACCATCATAACTGTGTGGAATTTAAAATGTGAAATTTTTCTACCATGGAGTAAATTTCAACAGTAATAAACCATGAGCTATTAAATGTATATTTTCCATTTATCTTCAACATATATTACATAATATTAAATAGAATTATTCTAGTTTTTTCTGAGTATAATTTTTTGGTTGTTATTAGGTTTATTACTAAGAAATTTATAACATTAATTATTTTCGGTATTAATGTTAGTCATTTCTTAAATTTTATAAGATTAATTTTGTTTTGATTAGTTTTATTAGAAGGTTGCTTTAATACAAACAACTTGGTTTAGAACGCCAAAAACCAAGTGTTTGTGTTTGCGTTGCCCAATGCTAAGCATCTGAAGTATAATTTAAAAATTAAATAACGAGAGGCTTATTTCCAGCGATACTACTATTTTCTTCGGGATAAATTTGGACTTAAAACTTCAGTAGGATTCCTATTTGTCATCCGTGAATGTACCTAAGTCTAAATCCAAATGCATTATATATTATTTCTAAGTTACGTTTAAAGCTGTATTATATGAATTTTGAAAATTTATACTAAAACATTTAAATTTAAATAGATAACAATATGCACAATTTTAAGTTATTAAGTTTTTTGGTTTGTACATTTAGAATCTTACATAATAAAAGAACTTTAATGAAGAGATGTCGATTGACTGCTACGTGTAAAGATGCCTGATGATGGTCCAATAAAGGATCGAAACGTCGCATGAATTTGCAATTAGTGGTTTGATTGGCACCTTATGTCCACTTTCCTGCGAACCGTCAAAGAATACTTATAACAAATGGACACAACGATAAATAATAAATTTAAAGTGTTTATTAAAAATAAATTTATAGATAAAGCGTATTATTCGGTGCAGGATTACATATATATGATAAAAGGATGTGTGGACTTAGTGACGCTGTATTTCATGCAAGATATTACTAATTTTGTACCTACTATTTATTATTCTTAAAAGAGTAACTGCGGAGTTTATTTCCGATTCTTCTCTGCAGAATCTACATTCCTAATCTATGGTAGCTCCACTTTTAAAATTAATAATCAGTTTTAAAATTTTAATTTGTAAAGCGACGATTCAAAAGTACTTTTGAAGCATATTTGAATAAACTTAATTTTATTTTGATTTTAATAAAATATCTACTTTTAAATTAATAGTATACACAGAAACTCGTACTTTATTATATAAGTGCTAGCAATATTTCCTTTCCTTTATAAATTGAAAATAAGCCCCAGGATAATTCTCGTCTGATCTTGTGGATCGTTATTTTCGAAGAAGTTATAAAACTAAATCCGTTTACGTATACTACCAATTTCAATAGGATTTTTAATTTTTATTACAAAGAATTTTCTTTATAAAAATTTAATGCGAATACAAAAACAGAATGTACACACAATAGAGTTGAAAGAATTTATCTACGATTTAAAAACGAAACAATCGACTGATCTCACAATAAGCGAGGGCACAAGTTGCAAGGTGGTTGCGGTACAATAAGGTGGACAGACGTCGTCATAAGCTCTCGCAGGTGGCGCTCTTAGAATATTGCTCCACATTGTATAAAGCTATAATATAATATATTCTAGATTAAAATAACTGGTTTTGTTGTTCCTCTAGATTAAACAAATATTTTTAACAAAGCATTTACTGACGTTCATATTATATTGATTGAATAAAAATGCAAATATTTAATTACCTGACGATAAGCATTTGTAGTATTTCTGAAGACTGTAATTCCACTAAAATAGTATTGTTCACTATTTCTCATTATCTCTTGAAATTATAATATGAAAATATATATAGGTAACTAGCTGCCCGGACAAACTTCGTTCTGTAAAAAGTTAACAGTAAAAAAATTTCTTTATTCAAACCTGGCGCGCGGAGGGCCTTAAGGAAGATACAAAAAAATTTAGCCAATCTCGAGTTATGCGCTTAGCAACATTCATTTTCATTTATATAGATATATATTGGAATTTGAATTGTATCTATGTATGCTTTTACGAAACGTGTAAAGGTACAAAGAAATTGTGAAAACATTTTTAATATTACATACCCACTCTCTTTATCGTATATAATGCAGAGTAGAGAGTCATCCTAATATACGTATGAAATACTTTGAAACGTTCAGGTCAATTTTTTAAGAACGTTTAACGCTCGCTGGCTCTGAATTTAGTTTGTGATTTTTTTTCTTTTTCTCTTTCATTGTTAATTTCTTTGCTTTAAAATATTCAAATGTTGTTATAAAATACGTTATATTTGTTTAATTTGTGTTTTACTATCAATTATATTTTTATTTGCCCCTAACAATTGCATTGTAAAATATTAACAACGTTTTCATACAATAAAACTAAATCAAAGTAAGTAAGTAAATACAATATTGAATACTTCTATTTAGATGTAGGTGTAATAAAAAGCTACATATATTTTAAATAGTTTCCACTCGCATATAAAATATTATTGTTTTTACCTCTCGAACATTATCGAATATCCAAAATAGAGTGTATGGGAAAAACATTTTTTTCTATGAAAGGAAAGTATACATTACATGTTTTGTTTCACTATTAATTGATATATATAATATTTCACTTTAACGATATTAATTAATGTGCATGTGAGCTTGTCTCACATGAAATTCGACAATTTATTTGTAATAAGGCACGTTTCGTTGAATAAACCCGCTTTATAATGTGGTATTTAATAATTATCGAAAATGAATGTAAAAATAATACGAGTACGAATTGCGTGAACATGTAAAATAATAGCATTGACATGAAAACGACGCTCGTACGTCGTGTATGATGACGTATGATCGCGTTCATATTTGTATAATCTTTTTCGAAATGCTGATGATATTTATTTAGAGGTTTTGTATGAAATTACATTACCTACGTCAATGTACAGTTTAAATCATTCATTTTATTTGTATAATTTCATAGGTATCGTGAATGTAACTAAAAAGTGATTCATTATAATTTAAATATTATATAAAACTTATAACTTATTATAGATGGATGTATAGCAGAGCTAATTTTTATAGCCTCTCAATTCGAATCTTAAAAGTCGTGGAAAATGTAAAAGCGGATGCCGACGAAATAGCTTGAATATCTCAAACAAGAGTTTCGGGGTGGGTGAAATAGGGAGTATCCGATGTCCGCTCCGGGCTCCGCGAAATAATGCCATTTCCGATGAGGGCCCGGCAGGCATGTCGACAACGAGATTAGGGAAAAAAGACGGGAATTTAATAACACTACCGACACAGGTCCTGTGACAAATAAACACACTCGTCCGCTACGACATCGCTTCGACCTCGCGCCTCTCCATCCGCTCCATTAAAATTATTTCTGGACGGCGACTTTATTGCATTTAATTTTATAGTACATGCTCTAATAAAAATATAGATAATATTTTTTTGTTTTTACCCGTAAATAATATTTATTCACTTGTTACGAAACGCTCTATGCCGGGATTTGCTGACCGGAGTTTGCTTCGAAACATTCCCACGTCTCGAATCGGTAACCGGAGCTTGTTACGAAACTTTCCAACCTGGGCATCGCACCTGAGCATCGCACCTGGACACCGTGTGAAACGACCCAACATGAAGAACCCAAAACAACCCGATGCTCCTACTGAGCGATCTTTAATTTTAAGTCACTCTTGTTTCTAACATCGAGCAATTGTCACGTGTAATTAATTAATTATAATTTAGTTATAATAAATTTAATTTTAAATAAAACTTTGCTTTTTTTGCAACCTTCGGCTGTTGCTTTTATAATTCACTGCCAAGAAATTAACTGCAATAATTTGTTTGTATATAATATCACAATGGTTAACGTCCTGAAAATATGCTAAATAGTTGTTTCTGAAAAGGTTTTTAACCGACTTCCAAAAAAGGAGGAGGTTCTCAATTCGACTGTATTTTTTTTATTTTATTTTATTTTTTTTTTTTTATGTATGTTACATCAGAACTTTTGACCAGGTAGACCGATTTCGACAAATTTTGTTTTAATCGAAAGGTGGTGTGTGCCGATTGGTCCCATTTAAATTTATTTGAGATCTAACAACTACTTTTCGAATTATATCTAATAATGCGTTTTTACTTGACGCTTTTTTCGTCGACCTACGTTGTATTATACCACATAACTTTCTACTGGGTGTACCGATTTTGATAATTCTTTTTTTGTTGGAAAGGGGATATCCCTAGTTTGGTACCATGATAAGGAAACCAGGATCTGATGATGGGATCCCAGAGAAATCGAGGGAAACTCTTGAAAATCCGCAATAACTTTTTACTGGGTGTATCGATTTTGATAATTTTTACTTTAATCGAAAGCTGATGTTTATCATGTGGTCACATATAAATTTTATCGAGATCTGATAACTACTTTTTGATTAATCTTTGATAACGCGTATTTACTTGACATTATTTTCGTCACCTTACGTTGTATTATACCTCATAACTTTTTACTGGGTGCACCGATTTTGACGTTTCTTATATAAATTAAAAGCTACTATTCGTCACGTGGTCCCATTCAAATTTGATTCGTAATTTGTGAGTTATATCTAATATTGCGTATTTACTTGACGGTTTTTTCGTCACCCTACGTTGTATTATACGTTATATCTTTTTACTGGGTGCACTGATTTTGATCTTTTTTGTTTAAATCAAAAGCTAATACTTGTCATGTCGTCCGTTTTAAATATGATTGAGATATAATGAGCAATTTTTGAGTTATCTTTGATGACACGTATTTACATGACGATGTTAAGACGACTGTGGTCATGTTCAATACTTTGCCACAACGCCATCTATCAAAATGTAATGAAATTACTTCGTTCACTATCGATCAAATTACAATATTCCACTAGAGTAGAGAGTAGCAGTTTATTCGTTATAAATATATTTGAGCTTTTAATTTTTGAGTTATCGCTAATACTGGGTATTTACTTGGCTATTTTACGTCGACCAACGTTATATTAACCTCATTACTATTTTACTGGGTGGACCGATATCGATGATTCTTTTTTTAATCGATAAGTGGTGCTTGTCATGTGGTCCCATTTAAATATAATTGAGATTTGACTCGAACTTTTTGAGCTATATCTGATATGGCGTATTTACTTGACTGTTTTTGGAGTTTTCTCCTTAAGAATCGATTTTCATTTAAGGCCCCGGAATGAAAAAATTGAACATTAAAATCTACTGAACGAATGACCTTGTTAGAGATGGCGTTCAGACGTTTTCTAATAACGCAATTAGGTTCCGATAGATGGCGTTATTGCATTCATTTATTTACAATTTGATATAGTAATAATATATTTCTTAGACTAGTAAGCCTTTTTGTGCCTATTTAGACAGTTGATCTGAAGGGGTAAACTCCAGTCGTGCATCGGAGCTGTGTAAAACATGAACATTAAATATTTTTAATAAACAATATAAATCCGCTTCAACTAAAAAACCCGCCGTAATAAGCGATGTCAGCGCTTCGCGCGAATCGACGACGGGCCTTTTATGAAATTTCTGCCTACAATCGCTAACAAAATGTTAGAAATAACAGTAGAACATTATATAATTCTACAATTTTATAATGTCGCGTTATATGGAATACGAACAAAGTATTACTATTTTTTCGTCGATCTACGTTGTATTACTCTTCGATGTAATTGAAGTCGGTTTTTTTTTCGTTTGCGAGCAAACACAATTATTTTACTAAAACTTCGAATGTGAATTTATTATTACCGTTTTATTTTTATTATGATCTGACTTATTAAACTATTTCTTTATTATTCAGTACCAGTTATTACATTGGTTTATACTTGCTATATATATATTGTTTAAATTGAAAAATGATAAAGTGTTTTAACTATTTAATTGGAGTTTGTATAGCATTATCAATTTACTGTGATTATTTAAGTTAATGTTAACAACAACTAACATTAACTTTGACAATATTTTTATACAATAATAGTTTTCATCCATCTATTATTATTAAATCACTTGAAAATTCAATCAGTATTCCGTCTGTACGTTAGCAGTGCATTTGTTACTAGTGAAATTTATAGAGAAAGATTTTTACTTAAAATTTACCAGCTTTTAAATCTGCGGTGTCTGCGGTATCGGCGTCGGTTCGAAAGCGGAAGTTCTCTAAAAACGTTTTGTGATAAAAGGGCACGTGACCGGGACCGCGAGCTGTAAGTGGAGTAGCTAATACAGATGGATAAATGGAACGTTAATAGACTTTTAATAAATTTATATTCACAACTACGTGTATTTAGGAGATTTACTATTGGTGTTTTTTTTTTTTGAAATCCTCAAAGGAACTAAAAGAGTTGTATCATAATAAATTCAGTAGTTTTAAGATTTAGTACTAGTGAATTGATCTGTCTGATTTTAATAAATTTCATTCTTTATTTTTTTAATTTAGAACTATTTTGCTTTAGTCAGTCTTATGAAGAATAAACTTTTTAACCGACTTAAAAAAGGAGGAGGCTCTCAATTCGATTGTATTTTTTTAATGTATGTTACCTTAAAACTTTAGTCTGGGTGGACCGATTTCGATCATTTTATTTAATTCGAAAGGTAGTGCGTGTCATATGATCTCATTTAAATTTAATTGTCGATGTAATTGAAGTTGGTTTTTTTCTTTTGAAAGCAAGCACAATTATTTCAGTAAAATCAAAAGCAAAAAAAACCAAAACAGATTTCAGTTCCACAAGCTCTAGGTCGATTTTATAAAGGAAATTCTAAAACTTTTTACTTATTATCTAAAATTAGCGTTAAATTGTTCAAATCAGCTTCTACTCTGTGGTCATATAAAGCGGCAACGGTAAGTTAATTTAATACGCGCGCCGCGGACAGCAACAAATCGTCGACACTCCTCACCTACTTTGCATTAATATCCGTACTTTTATATCATTTAGCTTTATATTGTAATAGACAGCGCGATTGCGTGTTGACGTCTATTTTATTATTATTTGTAGGGACTTTATATAATGTGTTTTATGGTGCATTAAAATGTGAATCACATACAAGCAGATAAGGAATCATAACTGGTTCAGATATGTTAAATAGGTGGATTAAGGGATGATCGATACTAATTTAGACGCGGAAATTATTAAATATTTTGTTATTAAATATTAGGCAAGCAGTGTTTGTAAGTATGTAAAGCGATAATGATGTAACATACGTATACATCATTGCTAGTATATAATTAGTACGCTAAGGTTAAGATGTTCGCCCTAAATTATATATCATTTTATAGATAATCGCTTGCTCTAGCGGCATCCACAACTAACCTGTTTATTTTTGCTTTTGTTTTTGTAAAATAATTAATTATTAAAATTATATTTGCAGGTTGTATTTATTTAATTTTGAAATAACGTCACATGATTGACAGTCGGTAATTTTATTCTTATTTAGTGCGAAATATTCGCACAGGTATTGCTAGTTTTAAATTACATAACTAATTCTCTACATTACATCGACATTTATGATAATTGCTTGATGATTATCTACTAGCGTCTTGTTATGTAGCCTATTATATTCTTTACAAAAAGGCAGTCAAGCAAGTTATATATTTTCATGTAGGATCGATAAATACTACGTTTAGGTAAGCTTAGTATGTTGTAATAAACAAATACCCTCTAACGCTAGATTTCCTGTACAAATATTACTATGTAGACATGATTTTCTATACAAATAAATAAAATTGGAGTGTCCGTTTGTAATATTAAAATAACCGCTTTTTACTAAATGCATATGGATATACACGGTATATATACGGTACATAAACAAAAATAACGTCTTTTACCCTCTCTTCCCGTGGGTGTCGTAAGAGGCGACTAAGTTCCACTACCACCTTGGAACTTATAAAGCCGACCGATGGTGGGATAACCATCCAACTGTTGGTTTTGAAATACGCAGGCCGAAGACGGACAACAACGTCTTCGGTGCGACAAAGCCAGCTCTGCGGTCACCAACCCGCTTGCCCAGCGTGGTGACTATGGGCAACACACATGAGTTTTCGCCATTTTTGGCGCGAACTTGTGGAGGCCTATGTCCAGTAGTGGACTGCGAAAGGCCGATGTGATGATGATGATGTGATGAATTTTTTTTACAATTTTTGTCTGTCTGTCTGCTTGAAATGACTGGAGCGATTTTAACGGGACATTCACTGGCAGATAGCTGATGTAATAAGGAGTAACTTAGGCTACTTTTATTTTAGTAATATTTTTATTTTGTAGCTCTGCGAGCTGAATAATATTTTTTTTTCTACTTCCACGCGGACGAAGTCGCCTGCACAGCTAGGTTTTTATATATAATATATTTATTTATTTTAGACGTACTTTTACACGAAATAATGAGGTACGACGAATTAACGAAAGTTTTCGGAAAAAGCACTGAAAAGTTTGATACTGCATTGGAAAATTTTAATGTAATAAAGTGAAACTACAGTGAGTTTCACTAAACCCATTTTGTAAAATAAAAAAATAAAAAAAAATTTAATTCATAATTATTATGAAGTAACTTCATATGCGCCGGCCATGTTTAGTGACCAAGTGGGCGGTGTTCATCAATTACCTTAATTAATTTATGTTTCAATAAACTGTCATTGTATCAATTACCTTCAACGAGATCGCTAGATAGGATGATAACAGCTTCGTTACTCGATAAAAATTTAGGTTATTAAAACTTTCAATAACTCGAGTTGAAAAGTTATTTGTTTTAAAATTTATAGTGAGCAAAGTGTTATAAAACGTAATTTTAACACTATCTAACCCGACAGACGTCCTTTTCCGAACTTTCAAGTCCGTAAAGTTGAAATAATCGTTGTGTACATATATTTTCAAAATTTTATGCATAATTTTCATAATTTTTTTAGGTGTTAAAATAGAATGAAAATAAATTGCATATCTACATCCGTATTTGCTCAGGTATGCAATTTATTTATTTTTATATTGAAGATTATATTAGTCTTATAAAGTGTCCATTAAAGTAAGAAAACTAACCAATACATAAAAGGGTAGATTAACATAAATTGCTTCATTACAAATACATATATTTGAGTGAATAAATATAAACTACAATATCAAGCGAAAGTTAACAACAAGAAGTCCGTATTTTGCAAGTGTTTGAAACTTAGCGAGCGAATTAAGGCCACAGTAGTAAACAATATGGGTATCGGCTCTCCCGTGGCGGTGAAACTTTGTCGTTCAAAATAGAGGAGAATAGGTCCCGGATTGGAAACTTCTAGAACTCTTTACACCAGGCAGGCTTCCTTTTGACAAGTCGAGCGTCGGGTCACGCTTTTCACGCTCGCTCGAACCAAGTTTGAAGCGAGGCGGTGATCGAGACTTAACTCCTTCGATTAGCTTTTGACTGTTGTATACATATATTTTTCAATATATCTCATTGTTGTTTTGTATTACATAAATATGCTCGTATATCGTGAGGTTAGTTTTAAAAGAAATACTATGAAAGGTATAAAAGTTCAAAACGTTTCAAATGTGTCAATTTAAATAGCCTCTGTGTATTTCCCACTTTAGAGTGACTTATTTCATCAGTTAAACAGTATATTGATTTGCATAATTATTAGTGTTGATGAGAAGTATATATATTATCTATTTAATTAATCACTTTTCTAGGTATAATCATATATTTTTTTCCTTTTTTTTTGTTCAAAGCGTTAGATTGCATGTATTTTCAGTGTCAATACAGTTAGAGGAAATCATAAAGAATATATTATTATATCAATTACATTGATGCTGCTTAATCGAAATATCTTTGATATCGGCGTTCCTAAGCTCTTGACTCGACAGGAGCAAGTTTGTCTGTTTAACCGCATCTGTCAGGGGTGAAAGCAAGTTCCACGCTCTATTAGCATCAACACCAACTTGCTCGTCGATGTTTGGATGCAATGTATGCATTTCAAATTCCTATATATAAGACTGGAAGCTTCGCTTCAAATATCTAATTTAAATAAGTAATGTACTCTGACAGTCTTAGAAATTTAATATTATTTATGGCTTTTTGCTTGTAGCTTTATATGGTCTGAGACTTCATCAGGCGCCACAAGTTTTCATGATCCTCGAGTGTGAACAATTGGAAACTCGATACCGAATAACTAAAAAAATTATACGAACTATTAACTGTTTTATCAAATATGAAATTTGGTTCACAATTCTTTAATTTTTTTATATCAATTTATTATATCCAAGAATCCAGTAGAATTATCCGGGTAAGATAATTGTCAATGTTGCATTAACCGAAGTTAATAGCCGCACTAGTCCGCGAAAGTTAGGCGAAATGTCGACGGAATTTCATTTCGTTAGTGGCGCTCCCGGTTGCAGATTCCTGTGGTCGCCCGTACCGTCTCTCGTGAACCCTGACCATTCATTTTGCTTCACGCTCAAACGCCTATAGTCCAATTGACCCTCGCATTCGTTATATACTTCCCTTTACATACATAACGCCTTTGTCTCTAAATATGAAACGTTTCATGGGACGTGTAAACGGCTAAAAGAGTTTTCCTCGTAAATAATCGAGTATAATAATAAATGTTTTAAAACTGAATTTTTGTTAAGAGGTTCAATGTAACAAAATTTAAGATGAAACTCAATTTTAGCGATCCATTTTGAGTAAATTTGAAAGGCATGAAATATTCACAAAAGAAAAAAAAAACACGTCAGATGTGTACAGGTACCGTGAATTGCTTTTGATTTTAATTTTATGCGAAAACATACAATACTGTTAAAGCGCTATTTTTTGATGAGATGGCTGTCGTAATTAAATAAACCCATTACAATTTGTATGTTATATACGTGTAAATATTTGATAGCATACTTTATCACGTTTGTATTTTGATTTACTAGATAAAAAATTTATAAGACCCTCGTAGCAAAAATATGTTGTTCGAACGGGTATGACGTTCCGGTATCGGGCAAATAATATTTAAAGCGTCCTCCGATGCTTACAGCATTGTGGAACGTCGCGACGGCAGCTGAGCCGTAATATTGTGTTATACTTTATCGAATTTGCATGTTTTTACTGAATAACATTCCTTTGGCGCAGTCGAGATCAAAGGCCGAGGCGAAAGTGATTTCGCACTGAGTTAGTTCAACAAGATTCTGTTCGCCCCTCCTCATCCGCTTCTGAATAATTTTGACGTAATAAGGGAAATTGTAAATGGGCATTCGACTTTTGATATTTTGTACGAACGCCAGGCGAAGAGCGTCACTCCCTTTTAGTTCACACGTCGCCCGAAGCTAACTTAATACGGGGAAAAAATTAACAATTTATATAAAAAATTTCATTGATCGCTTGTAACTTCATAATGGATATAATTAACTTATTTTTTGATTATTTAAAATTAAAAAATAATAGATATTTGAAAATTCATTCTTTAATTTCTACTAAATTAGATCGTATATTAACTAATTACTATTTGATAAAGTAATTTTTTATTTTTATTTTAACGTACTATAAAATAAGTATTAAAACATATCTCTTTTTGAATAAAAATAGACGCACGTTGCCTTCGGAGTGACGATAAATAATCCGAAACACCATTAATAGATTAGTCGCACTACGCCAGTGACCGACAAGATGTGACAGCATTTTTATTTATGTTTGAACTGAAGGTCTATAAAATATTTATATACAAAATAACATTAAGTAAACAGCGCTCGCTTCTTTTCTCTATGTATGTTTAATACTTAGGTAGTGTTTGTTTGATGTCGTTTAAAGGCCCGACGCCTCGGAAGCGGCTTAGCATCGGACAAGAGAATCACCTTTGCCAACTACCCTCCCTTTTTAAATTATTCCGGTAGCGATCTGTCCGTAAAATTGTTGCTTAAGAACTATTTTATGCAGTGGTCTTTTTATCTCTTGTTGAAAATGTTATACAAATAGTCTCTTGAAATACATAAGCAAGTTGCTCCTTCTTTTGTCCGTCTATCTCTTTTAGGAGATTTAGAAAAATACGAGGGATAAATGGTTCTTTACAATTCGTTCTTTTGAAAGGATTTTTTTTGCGAATTATGTGTAAAATATCTATTAATAATGTTAAAGCATTACGCGTAATAAGGGGCTTAATTTTTTACTTTCTTTTATGGGATTCATTTCAAAAACTCATTACTAAAATTGAAGGTACGAAATTTTTTTTGCTTGGATTCTGTGCAGACAAATACATCAAATAAAATAACATATTAAACAAGTAATTAGTAGTTTATTTATTCAAAAAATAGATTGTTTTACCCACGAACAGTTCGATTTCGAACACTTCGTGTCAACGTGTGTCACGTGAGGAGACGGACCAAGGAGCTTCATGTGTATTTTTAATTCTTCCGATAATGTTCAATTCTTTTAGTGATTATAGATATATAGTAAATATATTGTTCGGTCACCAAACCGCCTGCCCAGCGTGGTGACTATGGGCAAAACACATGAGTTCACGTTGTTTTTGGCGTGGACTTGTGGAGGCCTATGTCCAGCAGTGGACTATTAGGCTGTAATGATGATGATGATAAATTTAACTTTATTATCGTCATTTGTTACTATCTACACTAAACCGAGTTAACTGTCACATAATTTGAATATTATATATATAAAAGAATATTTTATTAGAAACAGCAATGGATCTTACTTTAAAAACGACTGACTTTAAGACAATAAAGAAGGTGCACACCTTATATGGCGACATTATACCGACTGGGAAAATGTAAAAAAATATATAATATGTCTTATTTAGATTCCTTCCCTATTCGAAGTTATCTGAATCTTTTATATCGGTTTATGTTACTGTTATGTATACACCGCATATTAAGTAAGCAAATAGTCTCGTTTCAGTTGCTCAGAGTCGAATACGTGCAGCGTAACAAATGGCTTAAAACTGTTAGGCAAGTTTCTATTTCAATGTTAAAAGACTTGTGTACACACACAAGAACCAACCACGTTCTTACTTTCAATAGACTGGTTATTTTCTCAAAATATGCAATCACTGGATCCGGCTACCTAATCCGGCAAATTGGACCGGATGCTATAAGCGTATAATGACGCCGGGTCCTCCGGATTACCGGATTGCAATCCCTAATTGCGACATACTTGACTGTGAAAACTTGCAATAAGTTTTATGACATAATCAGCGTTCGTTTTACATTTATTTACTTGACAAAATAATCATCAAAATGTTTTACAAAAGACAAAAATATAAAAACATAATATTTCCTGTTTATTAAATGCTTTTTCATCTACAAAAACGTCCTACACGCCGGCGTGCATTTGATCCGTATGCTTTTACACTTATTGATTTCGAAGCATCAATACTCGTCAGTCGCCGGGCATGTTTATACATGTTTATGGTATTATGCGAGCACACGGGATACGTCGGATTAATCTCGAACTAATTAGCGACTGTTGTGTTCCGCGCTCGGTTCTCGTGTTAACATTTAAATACGTACGTTTATCTGTACGTGTGCGGCTTAGTTATAATTAACCTGCTACGTTCTTGACTTGCCGGTGTTTGTGTTAAGATTCCCGTTCTTGCTTGAACGTCTATCTACAAGTATTATCGGTTAATTTTATTTTGGTTTTAAGGTTTAGTTTTTGTGTTTTTTATTTCGATTATTAACTTCGTGTAATCAGGACTTAATAATGCAGTAGAAGCTAGTTACGCAAATGTATATGTACACAAAATTTTATTTAGACACACATTTAAATTGAATATGATCTTTTATGAACTAGACTTTAAAAAGAATACATTAAAAAACTTAATAACGTCATTTATTTTGATAAATTAAGTACTCGATATTCGAATTCTTTCTCTATTTGAACAGTCAGATAGACTTAATACATTCAAGTGATGCTTCGTCAAAAGTTCAGACGTTCACTTGTAGAAATGTATAAAAATATGAATAAATAATATATAAAATATCCCAACTAATTGGCATTTACATTACGTAAAGAAATCACACCCACACAATAAGCTTAAGGACTCTCCGACAAAGCGCCTCTCACAAGAGAGCATCCTTTTACACTCGCATCGACAAATGTTGTATCTCAGCGAATATCGATTTCAAATAAAATTGCAACCTTTTCAGATAACGAGGTGACGTTTCCCCTTTTCAGGGGTTTGTCGTACATTGAGAATTTATACACCGAAATAAGGAGATAACGAGGCTAATGGTTGAATCATGGAATGTGAGAATTGGCCTCGCGACGCTCGTGAGACTCGGCGTACACTCGATGCTTCTTTGTGAATGATCTGTGCTCTGGGGCTATTGAAATTGATTTGTTGATTGTTGAATCCGATTCATAACGAGTTAAAATTCACAATTATTACGAAAATATTGTCACGCGTGATTGTAATTTAATGTTTCTTTATATATTGACTTTTTGACAAACGAAATCAGTTAATCGTTGAATCTCTATGGTATTTGATTTGCTCACTGTGTAAACTCAAACTCTGTTGTGTGGTTTCGGCAGTAAAGTATATAGCCACTCCGCTCTCTTCCCGTAGGTGTCGTAAGGGTAACTAATGGATAACACCGTTCTATTACCACCATGGAACTTATAAAGCCGACCGATGGCGGGATAACCATCCAACTGCTGGCTTTGAAATACACAGGCCGAAGACGAGCAGCAGCGTCTTCGGTGCGACAAAGCCAATCCTGCGGTCACCAACCCGCCTACCCAGCGTGGTTACTATGTGCAACACACATGAGTTCACGCCATTTTTGGCGTAAACTTGTGGAGGCCTACGTCCAGCAGTGAACTGCGATAGGCTGAAATGGACTGTGTAAACTAGAATAATAACTAAAATTAAGCGGGAAATATCTTCGTAAATGACTAGTCGATTGCTAATATAAATGATTTAATGTCTTTGTGTTACAAAAACATTGAAGATATTATCAATCACCTAAAAAAATTTATGACGATAAAATAATGTAGTAATATATAATAGTGATAAAAGAGCCGATATCCGTCGGAAATTATAATATTATCTTGTTAACTAAGCTCTGTTCACCCGTGTCCACCCCGCGGCCGTTACTTGTTGCGCCAGTAACAAGCCCAACTCGCCTTTGATTCTTGTGACTCTACTTATATTTTATAACAAATAGCATCATAATGCACATGCACTTTTTGATTGTACAGTTAAGAATGTTTTCTTTGATCGAAATTTTGCACAAGTCATCTTTATAGCATTATTTCGTTATTTCTGTGTTTTGGAACACTTTAATTTATTTATCTAAACTTACAATTAAACAAAATATGAAAAGTAATTCACAATATGAATGTTTCAGTTAAAGGACGTGTACCGTTTGTAAATTTATCATCATCATCATCATTATCATCATCATCATCACTTCAGCCTATCGCAGTCCACTGCTGGACATAGACCTCTCAAAGTTCAAAGCCAGCGGTTGGGTGGTTATCCCGCCATCGGTCGGCTTTTTAAGTTCCAAGGTGGTATTGGAACGCTGTTAACCCTTAGTCGCCTCTACGACACCCACGGGAAGAGAGGGGGTGGCTATATATTTTTCTGCCGTAACCATACAGCATAAATAAATTTATTCATTAAAAATATTAAGTTTTTGTCGTAATAAATTTTAATAAAAACTTTTGTCCACAGATTCTTCTATCTGTATCACTTTTCTTTCTACGCTTATCACTATCGCTTCAACGGTCAGTACAGCAGTCTTGCGTTGGTTACATCATGGCTCTTTATACAAGTAAGTATTATGGTATTATACAATATTTTTCTCATATTAATATCGTGAAATTATCTTGACTATCGTTTTGACAAGCCTGTTGACGAAGTCTCCAGTGCCCTTGTTTCTGCTTCGTGATTGTGAATTCGATTCCCGCCCGGTGTCTGGGTGCAATATGTATTTATTTAAACAAAATAAAAAGCTATATTAGTGGATGTTTATCTATAATACAGACTAGATAAGAGGACAGCGTGTGTACGTTGTTATTATTATTATATTAGATAAAATGTTGTCTTTGAAACCGTTCCGACTCGACTTGTTTTGTAACAGTTTGGTAAGGTTTTGTGATAGTTTATACTCCATCAAATAAAAAATAGAAAGTATTAATAAATGTATCTTAGCTTTAAAGTGACATAATAATATTTATATACAGCCGTAATATTATGAAACATTATTTATGTATAAAATTTGAATCATTAGGATACTAACGAATTTAAAATAATAACTGTGAAAGTTGTACAAATTACTTTATGAAAATGAAATTAAAGTGAGGTATCGTGATTATAAACGATAATTGATTATTTATTATCAATTAAAATTAAGAAAAATAAAGTGATGAGGAAGTTTAAAGGGCAATCGCTCATTACACCGCTCCTGTCGCGTCACGCTTAGTACCGTGTTTGTGCAGTCCACTTTGATGTCGGTCAGACGCCGCGAGCAACGCCCCACGCTTGACAAACTGTTTGTTCAACTCGATATTAGCTCTTAAAGCGGGACGCGGTTATTAATACTGCAATAAAAACAAAATAATTCCGCTTTTCACAGTTCGTCGTCGCTTTACGCTCAACTCGCTAAGCTAACAGATCTCGTTTGCGATTACCATGCCGCGTTAAAATATCCCGACTACATATGTCCTATTGTATTACGATCGACGGGACAGATTGGATAATTTCTCATATGTGATTGTAAGGAAAATGACCGGTTATTTATTTGTCAAGAAACCAACGAAATATTAAATTGGATAGGGCTGACAGAGCAACAATGAGACGGGTCGCGGTACGCCGGAGGGATCACGCGACGAGTTGAGATTTTACACACACAAGTAGATATTATATAAATATATATCCGGCTCGCGAACCGGAGGTTATTATTTTTAAACTAAAGTAGAAAGCCTCTTATCCTCAGGACGTGGCCCCCGAGCATTTGTCAACAAATCACGTTTCCATACGTTATTATGACTTAGCACTCTTGACGCCCGTCACCTCACGAATTTCAACGTGACGCCGGCGTAAAATTGGAGACGAAATTTACGCATTAAATTATTCAAGATTTTGATTTTATGCGAGCTCCTGAAGTTGTTTCTAGTACAAGAAATATATTTATTTTAAATTACGTTTTACATTAGCAATAAAATGTCTCATTTTAAACTATAGAGTTGTGTAGAATAAATAAATGCGAGAGATGCTAAGAATGCGAAAATCCGAAAACAAACTTCATGCTAAAATATGTATACGAGTATTTGTTAGATACGTTTATATAACAATAATATTATGACAACTACAAATCATTAGTGCATCGATAACAAATAAGCGTCAAAAAATGATGTCATTAAAGGCAGGAAACAATTATAGTAACGTAAAGAAACAAGCGGACAAACATTCGAGGCGGGGAAGTGGGCATCGTTGAATGTCGGGAAGTAGTCTGGGGTCGATTTCCGGGGCGGAACTAATAACACGCCACGGACCCTGCCGGCAGCTGACAGATATTGTATACGGCTTTGAAAGCTATTTAAATAAACAAGTACTGCTTTTGTCTTGGGTTACGGGTTTTATATATTGGCCGGTGGATTCGTGTTATTATTTTATTGATTAAATAAGTGTTCAAACGTAATATAATAAAGAGACTGAATATAATAAATCCACGTAGAGTGTGTTGCTAGCATTATCTAATTTATATAAATTACTTTTCACGTTGTTTGTCCGCGATGAACTCCTAAACTACTTAACCGATTTTAATAAAATTTGCGCACTTTAATAACGTGTGCAGTTTGATCCAGCTTGGAAGATAGGCTATATTTTATTTCGATATATATAATTATTTTATTAAAGAAAAAAATAAGGTGGTACGGAGTTCGTTAGGTCGGCTAGCATTCTTTATGCTTTAAATTATAATAATATCTTATTAAGATAAAAAATAATCTAATGACATAAAATATCTAGGAATTCGAATAAGTTATACCAGTCAGCTACAGAATATCCAGTTATATATACTTTTCGAGCTTTAATCTTCTTTTTTTTTAATTTATATCTCATCTTATTAAAAACTAATATAAGACTGTAAAATCACATTAGTAATTCAGAATACGAAATCTTCAAAGACGTAGCTGTGTATTAGTTGAATAATTCGAGATAAATTTTACCGTACGACCGGCGATGGAGAACCGACTCTGTCAGATTACAGGACGGGGGGGACGACGAAAAACAAGAAGGCTCTACGGAATGCAAAGTGGGGCTTATCTTATAATCATCGAGCGTGTCAACTTATTAATAAAAATCATATTTCAGGCTAGCCCGCCATCGTTGACGCGCCGCGCATACTGTTTGACTACCTAGTCAATTTAAAACCGGAACAAGTTGACAACTACTTGGAAACTATTTAAATTTTTATCAGACGCATGCATATATATTTTGCGTTCATTGAATTTTTTTTGCCTTGAAAATTAATTTGAAAATAAATTTTTAACTAAATAAGAGTTAAGGTGTAACTTTCTACTTTTATAAAATTGTAATAAATTGTGATACCTTAGTTTTTAATTAAGCGTTTTGATAGCACTTTTTGTATTAAATAAACTTACAATATTAGGATTTAGATCAAAACTAGTATGTTTTTTAAAATCTGTACAATATAGTAAACTGACAATGATAAAGCTCAACACCTGGAGTAAACTAAAATACACATTAACTGGAGTAACATAAATATTCATTTTGTTTTTTGGTAATGTAAAAAAATTAAATAGAACTGAACAGACAACTCATTAGCTTCTAATGTTACTATAGATTTATAATTGTATTTGCAGACAAACGAAAAAAAAAAACAGACTTCAATTATATCGCCAAGTAATACAACGTAGGTAGACGTAGTAATAGTCAAGTAAATACGCATTATCAAAGATTACTCCAAAAGTTGTAATCAGATCTCGATGAAATTTAAATATGACCACGTGATAAACATCGGCTTTCGATTAAATTAAAAATCATAAAAATCGGTACACCCAGTAAAAAGTTATGCAGATTTTCGAGAGTTTCCCTCGATTTCTCTGGGACCTTTTATTAGATCCTGGTTGGAAAAAAAGAATTATCAAAATCGGTTCATAAACGACGAAGTTACGGTCGAATTGAGTAACCTCCCCCCTTTTTTGAAGTCGGTTAAAAATACTAATGGAACATTAATCTTTGTATAACCTAAAATTCGTTACAAATGTTATGTATATTTGTGCAAAATTATTTCACACGTTATAATTAATAAGACTATAACAGAGTGTTTGGTGAATTTCTAGGAAGTCCTAAGTACACAAAGATTAGTCGCGATGAAAGCGCAGCAAAGTGGCGTAATCTTTCAGATATCTTGCTAATCGTAGTTTACACTTAGCTACACAAACTGCGGCTTGTCCTGGCTAACATTTACGTCATGGAATTTGTGTTGCTTCAAATTAATAGTTACTGCTACGTTTTTGTTTGTCATAATACCTTTATAATGTCTCACATATCACACATGATTTTCTAGATTCTAGTAACTTCAAGATTACGATCATTCGAAACATTTCCTCTATAATATAATATTAAAGTCTAAGTAATATTAATTTTTACTTTTATGTGGGTGGTTTAAAGCTATCGCAAATATATTACAATTTAATATATTTTCTTCGCAGTCTATATATATATCTGAGTAATAACTGAAACTTAATTAAATAAAATTAATTCCATGAAATAAATATATAAATATATCATAACATGCACACAGAGTCGTCTGTTTTTAAGGTAAGCAACGTAATTGCTTGTGTTGGTAACAGCCGACTGTAATAGCTATTATTGTTTAATAAATATACATAAAAATAATAGATATGTATATAAATATACCAATATCACACTAAGACTCAGTGGGAATCAAATCTGCAACCCTGGAGCAGAAAGTAGCGCCACTACTAACTGAGCCAACGGGCTAGTCGACTTATTAAAACTTCTTAAACAGCCCTATATGTTTCAGTAATATTCTTGCTATAATATAATTTATTTATATTGTAGTTAGTAAAGCATCTACAATTTTATTATTTTTTTCTGTATAATTCGTAAATAGTCTCTTTGTCTACTTCAGGATTAGTTAAATGAAAAGGAATTTTTTGGAGAAAATATTTCGTTCTTTTTGCGTTGTCGTTCGGCGTTTTTTCTTTGCATTTTAAATCAAAATAACTTCATTTTCGTCAAAATTTTCTACCATCTTGGCATAATCGAGGCGCCGTCCGTAAAGAGTTTTAGACTATTTTGCGGCAAAAATTTAGCATCATAAAGAGGTCTTGCCTCTTTTTGTAAAGTTTAGCCGTCTCTCGAGATGTCTTTAGTCTTTGTTTGTACGTGTCCTATAATTATAGTCGTGTGAGAGCCTCGCCCTTAAACTCTACAAACGGGGTTCTGTCGTAAGAAGCGTTTATATTCACGACAACTAGGAGAGGTTAAGATAAATCTATTCTAAAGCGTTTTCCCATTTCTGTATACAGTATATATACAAATAAACGGCAAGCTTAAAATATCACCAAAAGCCGACGTAGTCTGTTACAAATGATCTGAAAATTGATAAAGAGATCGTTTTTTATTCACGTACCTTTCAAATAGGGTTAAGGTAAATCTCAAAGCGGTTTTAATGGACGTATAAAAGGGCATCTCTCTCCATTAAACAACGTTCAAACGTTTGATCCTTTTTTATATTTGCCGTGGCGATGATCAGCGAGCAGATTTTTGGAGCCCGCGCTAATTAAACGCGCGCATCCTAACTCCGCGTTCTCTGGATACGCCAATTGATTTACATATTAAAACATCGCATTTCTATATAATATTTTGGTATATTTTCATTATAACTGTACGATTTCTGTACGAGTTGTTTTATCCGAAATTAGACATCCATTATTGATTAATATTGATAAGTTGTAAAAGCCTATATAACTTCATTATATTGTATTTTTCTAGTTAATAACAAAACATTATTTAGTAGTTTCAGAGTTGGTTTATGTAAATGTAACGAAAACAGCTTCCTCTTTATAAAACGAGTACAGATATTTTGTGGTACATAATAGTAAAAAAAAGTTAAATCTTGTTTGCTGGCAAATTTTTATATTTAATTCATCTCTAATGAATTTTCAAGTTGTCTCGAGTTATCACTGACAATCCGTTACATTCACCCGTAACTCGAAAAAAATGAAAACGAGAGTTTGAGAAAATATAATTTCAAATAAAAGTTGAGTCGGAGCGGTCACAAGTTTCTTAATTAAAACTTACGTTGGGTGTCGCGAGGGAGGGAAGTTTGACCCAGAAATAAATAAATAACGCCGAGACCATTCGTGACACTGTCACGAGTCGTTCATTTATTTGTCTAAGAGAGTTTGCTTCGACAGACGTGTCTCATAAATGCGCCACAAATATCCTTAGTATCTAGTATCCACGGTGTCGGTTCCCCGCACTATAGTTGCAGCTACAGTATATTAATTACCTTTTCCTTAGAAATAATTAATGCATTCCACTCTTTTTTATATATCTCGTTAAATACGAGGTTTTTTATTAATTAGATAAGAACTGACCGTGATGTGTAATAATTATATATTTCTTTGTTACAGCATTCAATGTTATACTTCTTCCATCACTATGAGTTGCCAGTAATACTACAGCAGGCTCAATTACAACAACTTCTCTTACGTACCCATCATGGTATGGGTGGAATGATGGGCTTGGCAGGTATAGCTGCTTTAGCGAGTGGAGGAGCATACCACGATGTTCCTGGTACCGGAACCCAGGCTACACCTCCAACCACACAATCAACTACGCAAACAGTTCAAAATACAGCACAATCTACAACGCAAACGACGCCATCTGTATCCACGGTGCAAACTAATACCACTCACACTGGCGACATGATATCTTCCCGAAGCACTACACCAAATGCAACAGCTAATGATACAAGTGCAACTACAGAAAATCAAACCGAAGAACGAGCAGTAGCTCCGCAGGTAACGGAAGCTATTGCCAATACAAATAATGATAAGAATCAAACAGTGACACCGATTGCTGAAAAAGCTATGAGAATTGAAGAAATTCAGAGAAAGAAGTCTAATGAAGCTATTAGAACGATTCATAGCAGTAGTTCGACTACTGCTACGCTTGATAATGATGTCAACAATTCACTAGAGGGGGCTAATGACGACGTAATGCATAAAAACAATGCTGAAGTTGAGAGTTTAACTTTAGATCGTAGACGAAGACAAAGCATGGAAGTAAATGAAGACGATCCTGTGTCTAGCACAGCGACCACTACTGCGAAACTAGCTCCTAGAGCGTCGCCCGAAAGTGACGACTTAGACTAGTATCATTTAAACTATGTGCCTCTACGCTTTCGTTAAAATATTCAGTTTCTATTTTACTTAGGTTAAAAAATCTAAAGTCATGGCCGTAAATTATAATAGAAAATAGATATCGACAATTATGATGTAGATGCTAATTTTTTCGAAATGTACTTGTTAATTTATGGTTGATGATACTTAGACGACAGACAAGAATGAAAAACACATTTTTAATAGAACATCTTTGTATCGAGTTTTTAAACGGATGTTAAGGGCAATTTCGCATATGGATCGGTGATTGTAGTTGTAAGTCATGGCTGCCATTACAGCAAGTGTAAATACCTATATGTCGATAAACAGTCTAGTCAACAAGTTCAAAAACGTGTTAAATAGAGATAAAGCTCCTAAAAATGTGAGCTGTAGCTCATTCGATCCAGAATGACGTCTAGAAAAATGGGTTGTATGGATTTTTTAGAACACGAAAAATTGCAAAAGTTATTAACAAATTAAGTGGCAAAAAAAAAGTAATTTCGTTTATTGTTGATAATCCTAAAACTATTAACATTTATGGAATTTAAAAAGGTCCTTAAAGAGGAGGAAATTTCCAGTAAAAAAGTCCACAGTCCCGGAGTTCTATCTCTATTATTTATAATTTTAATTTAACGCTTACAGTAGTTCTGCGATGCGAGCTAGAAAAGCCTTCCACCCCTTTTTCTAGACGTCATTCGGGATCGAATGAACTACCGCTACGATTTTTAGGAACTTTATCCCTATTTAACACGTTTTGAACTTGTTGATTAGACTAAAATATTTATTAGGATATTTTTGTGTTGTATCAAGATTTTGTTACATCGAATATGCTTAGTGAGAGGTGCTGGAAGTCAGCATATTCTATTCATTCAGTGATTTAGTTTATTGCAATAAATATTTTTGTTCATACTGTGTATTATTTATTTCACAACATACCTATTGAAACATTTTCCCCGTAGTTTATGTCAGAGTTGACATGTTATTTTTAAATGGATACAAGTTTTTTTTATATACCACTAGGTCGACAAACAAGCGTACGGCTCACCTGATGGTAAGAGATTACCGTAGCTCATAGACGCCTGCAACACCAAAAGCATCGCAAATGCGTTGCCGACCCAATCCCCAATCGCCCAGGAGCTCTGGTCACCTTACTCATCAACAGGAACACAATACTGCTTGAAAACAGTATTAATTAGCTGTGATCTTCTGTAAGGTCGAGGTACTACCCCGGTCGGCCTGCTCCATATTTTGAGCAGGGAATTCCTGCTGTGCCCTACCTCAGTTGAACTTACTTTAAGAGTCAGTAACTGCAGTGTCTTATTTTGTAGCCTTAGGCTTTAGTTAAATTTTAGTCTATTTTCACGTGTTGAGTGTGATCTATGTTTGGGATGTTTTATTTTACTCTTAAAGATATTGAACATATTTAAGTTTGTCTGATTGATAGAATTACTATATTGTTTGCCTATATCCCTGATAATTAAGAAATTATGCAAACTATACCCCTATCAGGCAAGGTAAAAGTTTTTGTAGATAAGTTTATTATTTTAAAATCTGAATAATCAATCTTTTTTATTTATTTAAGTCCTTCAATTTAGAGCAAACTTCAGAATGTTCTCTACAAATAAAATACCATTTAGCAAAGTATTATTATATAATTCACATGAGCGGGCAACAACTAATTTAAGTAGGTAGGTGTTAAAAGTAGGAATATAACTTATGATTTCAAATGATATTTTTTTCTCTTGTCAATAAAAGAACATTTTCTTCGCTTTTTTCATCCAATTATTATATAAGTGGTGTATTCAAAAGCTTTTTGGGCCTCTTTGGGACTGTCGTATCTCTCTATATATAGATGTTTATCGCTTTTCAGAAGTGGAAATTTTCGGAGAAAACACGCTAAATATCTAAATAAGCACATATAAATACATGGATTTATAAGATATTATCTAGTTCTTTAAACTTATTAATAGGGGCAGAAAAGTCGGCATTACTTATTATATTACCTTGTTTAGTTATTTTTACGGATATTGAGTGATAACTTCAAATTTACTTCTAAAATTTTATGGACATGTATATAGATATTTAATGAGTACTAAATATTTATATTCTAGTCACTTGTTTTTGTACTGAAGAAAACTGTTTTCTGTTTGCGAACCCTTCACGATGCCTAAAGTGATCCCCACTCAGTCGCTGAGCCCTAAATATCTATTAGGTGTGGGAAAAAGATTCTTCGTATTTCATATAGAAATTTTAAGTAAAATTTTGTGGCACTTCCCTTAACTCTGAAACTTTTTTTAAAGGCCTCTCAGAGTATGAAAAAGAAAAATATAGCTATAGAGTCATAAAATGCAGATTCTTAAAATGCATTGCGTTTCTTGTACATATTTAGTATCAATCAGTGACTTTTGTCTACATCTATGTCATTCCTTGGCTATATTTTTATTATATAAAATGAATAAATTACTATCCTTCTAAGTAATTACTCTCGATAGGAATCCTAAATTAGTCAACCCGTTACTTCCTTAATCAAATCTTGTTAACTTTGAATTTAATATATATGCTCGAGTTAACTGGCACATTACAAGTCGGGGAAATTCGTATTTTAAATAAAAAAAAAACAAAATTTACCAGATCTTTTTCCAAACTATTAGTATACTTATTAATACTAAAGCCAAAAAACTTCACCTTAGAAAAATATATAATAAAACGACCACACCTTGAAATGAACATTTTATTTAAAGCTAAAATTGGTTTACAGAAAATGGAAGCACGGCATTTTATTTTATAAATCCATAACACACAATATTCATTGCAGAAACAATACCTAACGTCATAAACAAAACTGCTCCCGGAGTTGTATTACACCGCGTCATCAATACACCCAAAAAGCCTTTATTTTCGAATACGTTATACCTAGAAATGAGCGTCTATAACTCTACATACTACTAATATATTTCTATATCTATACAAATAAATAAAATTGGAGTATCTGTTTGTAATATTAAAATAACCGCTTTTAACTAGATTCATATGTATGTATACAGGGTACATATACCAAAATATCATTTTTTATAACTTTTGTCTGTTTGTCTCTTTGTTTGTTCTGGCTAATCTATGAAAACGTTGTACTTTACTATAATATTTCTATATACCACTAAAACAACGGTGGAAAACACTAAATTTTTTCACCTTTTTTTGATTTATTTTTGGTATCTACTGTTTAACTCACTTTGAGTTTTTTTCTCCTTTGGTATTGCGAGATGTGGCGTTATCATTTAGTAGCTCGTATTGCTTGTGAATTATATGGTTTTCAAATTTGAAATAATTATATTAAAATCGTTTTGCCCTGCTTTCTGCTCCGGTGGTTGTGGGTTCGATTCCCACCCCGAGTCTGCGTGTAATATATATATATAAGTGTAGCTATACCAGTACCAGTCGGCTGTTATAGGTAACACAAGCATTAATTTACTTTAGGAACAGACGACCGTGTGTGTATTGTGTAGATATTTATTTATTTATTTATTTATAGTGCAGGAAAGTTCTTGAATGGAGACCGCACCAGAGAGCTTCAAAGGACGCAGAACCGGACGGAGTGGCGAACATTGGGGGAGGCCTATGTCCAGCAGTGGACTATTAAAGGCTGATGGGAGAATCAGAATCCAGAATGCATTATAAATTATATTTTAATTTATACTTGTAACCAATTTGTGGTCAAAATCTTGAAACATTTATTAGATAGCAAAGATATTATATATGTATATATTTTATTACTATTTCATACTTTTGTACGTTCAATGTAAACGCTAAATACATAATTTTATTAGACATATACATCTTAATTTAACAATATAATTTTTACAGTATTAAAGATAAATAATTAATACGCAACACAATCAGTCCTAAAAATTAAAACAAAAATCCTTTTCTTTTATTTCAACGGAATATATTCTTCCCTTTTCTGCGACGTTCTTTCTTCCACTGGTGAAACTCTCCTTGTCAGCTACGTGTATTCTCAAGCAATAACATCTCGTAATGTGTGTTAATTCCCCAAGAATACACGTGACCTCCAAGTAAGAGAATGTTTCTTTTTTCATCGGCGCTTTCCTTTGCTTTACCTATGTATTCATTATCCATTAAAAATTCGCGTTTAAGTGAGTCATAATAAATTTTTCTGTTTCACGTTAACCCTACACTAAGTTACTAAATACATAATAACAATACATTAAGTATCACATGACATTTTTAAAGCAGAATTTACCTTCAAATGACAATCAATCCCTAATACAACAACTCTTTTAATCAACTTCATTATTTTATACTCCTCATAAAATGTCATTTGTCAGTCATAAGTCGTCGCCCTAGTGTAGCCGTAGCGTGACAGATAGTTAAAATAATTTAGTTCACTGGTTAATGAATTATTACCACATTTTGCCCTCATTTAAACTTTATAACAATTTATCAACAGTATATTGTATTATTACTAATAAGAAGCTTTATTAATACATTTTTCGATAATTAATAATTTAAACTAACATAATATACATAAAACAAAAAAAAAATTATCGTAAAGGAAATTAGGACATATAATTCTTATCCATTATATCGTTTGTCCGTGTCGTGTCCGAGTAGAATCCGTCACAAGGAGGGCAGCGGAACTAATCGCTGGGCTGTTTGCCGCGGCACGATCACTCTCATCGGCACATCCGGATAGGCCCGTAATCCGGCCGTCCGGACATCCGGACCGGGCTGCATCGGATTTAACTGCGAACGAAACAGACACACGCTGATTGTCGAGATTAACCGTGAGTCGATCGTGTTGTAGTGGGCTTTGTCTATGTTTGGCACGTTTCATTTATCCACTGGTTTACTGGATTTCACCTGGATTATTTCGTGTTACGTTACTTACTTAGAAAGTAACGAAAATTGAAACTAGGTTGTTTTATTGTTTTTGAATGCCTTAAAATTGTTGTAGAAAAACGAATTCTATCCATTTTTTATTATTATTTCCAAAACAGTTTAAAAAATATGGTGTTTATCATATTGACGAATTTTGATTAGAGAATTCCATTTCATCTTACAAAAGAATTAGATAAAATCGAATAATAAAAATTGATAATAATCAGATCTCTATAGAGATAACAAACACAATAAAGAAAATTATATAAAAGTTTATAAAAATATATTTTAAATGGTATTTAAAAATTGTAATCTCCCAAATCTAACACTGAAAAGGATACATTTCAAACAATCTAAGACGGTTCGCCATCTCACTGCCGCGGGACGATCTTCAGCCGACAATCGGATATCAAGCGTTGGATGCTTTATCCGACCTCCGCTATCTCGCCTTTGATCCTCCATTTTGAAGTCGGCCGGCTTTGTGAAACCTGCACAGATTAGGATACTGTTATATAACATTACTTTACTTACGCCCCTTTAAAGGGTTATTTATTAACGTATGACGACGAGGCGTTGACGCCATGACAACGTTGGCGCAATGGTCAAAGTACTGGTTTGTAGCTGTTGTAAACATTTGTATTGGTCATACAGACGTTTGCCGTGGTCTCGGTGTTTGTGAAGTCTTTTGTGAGTCTCCCCACCGTGCCTCGGAGAGCACGTTAAGCCGTCGGTCGCGGTTGTTATCATGTACACTTGATAGCGATCGCTACTTGTAGTAGAGAACATATCCGCCAACCCGCATATGAGCAGCATGGTGGATTAAGCGCTGATTCTTCTCCTACATGGGGAAAGAGTCCTATGCCTAGCAGTGGGATATTACAGACTGAAGCAAATTATGAACGTATAACTTAGCAGGCTTAAATTAACCTCGGAGGACCCAGCGCCGCCTGCAGGCAGCTATATTCCGGAGTATGGCGACGTACGGTGCCCCGGTTCGGGCGGATCGCCTCACTGCGAGGAATAAGGCTGCGCTGCGGTCTGCGCAGAGGATCATCGCGGTGAAGGTGATCCGGGGGTACCGTACGGCATCGAGGGCTGCAGCTGCCAGCTGCCACTGCTCTAGCCAGCGACCCGCCGTGGGAGCTCGTGGCGGAGGTCCTTGCCGCAACCTACTCATGCGTCTTGGGTAGGAGGGCTCTCGGTGAGAACCCCACGTTGGGCGGGATCCTACGGGTGCGCCGGATGGGGCAAGAAGCGCTAATGCGAAGGCGGGGGGAGAACCTGGCGGAGCAGCCGTATGGCACACGCGTAACGGCTGTCTTGCGCCCGGTCCTGGAGCGGTAGATGCGCCGTAAGCGCAAACCCCTCACCTTCCGTCTGACGCAGGTTCTCACCAGGCACGGCTGCTTTGGTGACTACTTGTGTCGGACGGCCCACAGGGAAGCGAACGACTGGATGTCACGATTGTGGCGCGGAGGTGGACTCGACCCAGCATACTCCTACATACAGCTACAGCATATACCTCGAGGTGTACCCGAGATGGGCGTGCGTCACGATTTGACGATAGTCCTCGGAGGGGACTTGTCACTTCCAAGCGTCATCACCGCGATGCTCGGCGACGACGAGTCCTGGAAGGCGATGGTCTTCTTCTGCGAGACAGTAATGTCCCAGAAGGAGAATGACGAGCGGCTGAGAGAAGAGACCGCCGACGAGGCCTCCCTCCGCAGGCGAGGAACGGGGGTGCGTAGGAGGCGCTACTTAATGCGCCTCCAGTAACGCCCCTGTACCAGTGTCGTGCTGGGATGGGAACCCGGTCTTGTTAGACATGGCGTTGTCGGGATTGTTCAGAGGTGACCCGGACAGTGCCCATGAAAAAAAGGAGGCTTAAATTTAATAAATATCTTCGGAGAAACGCTTTAAAAGTTATAAAAAAGAAAAAACTGTGGCAAATGTTGTACAAACGAGAAAAAAAGTAAAACTCTGTAAAAACATAAATAAAAAAGTTTAAATCTGTTCACAAACCGCGAGCTTTACTTTAGACAGAAAATCAAATACTTAGACGCAACTATTAATTATAAGCAATAAAAAACGTCGCATAAAACGAGAAACGTAAAACTTTGAAACAGTGCAAATGAAACGCTCCGCGTAAAATTAAATAGCAAAGAAGAGGTCAGAGTAAAAAGATTTAATGCGGAGTGCAACGTTGCACGGGATGGAACAAAAAGACTCATAAATATGAACTACAATTAGATGGTAAACAGTCTGGCTAAGCGGCCACCTGTTGGAAACTCGACGTCGCGACGCTAACCGCACTGCTTCCTTGATACGCTTTTATAATTTGTAAAATTTCTTTGTTTGTTGTTATTATGAATAAAGTTACATTATTCATATGGATTAACATTCATATGGTTTATAGAAGACACTTTGTATTCAATATATTCTTATAAACATTTAATTTGTATTTGTTTGGCAGTGTAGAGTCGGTCCTCATAGGAGCGATATGTGATGTTCGTCACTTAATTTACAATAATTGTATTTGCTCGCAAACGAAAAAAACCGACTTCAATTACATCGCCAAGTAATACAACGTAGGCAGACAAAAAAATAGTCAAGTAAATACACGTTATCAAAGATTAGTCAAAAAGTTGGTATCAGATCTCGATGAAATTTAAATGTGACCACACGATAAACATAAGCTTTCGATTAAATTAAAAACCATCAAAATAGGTACACCAAAAACGGGAAAAACACATACAGCGTAGGTCGACGAAAAAATAATGAAGTAAAAACTCATTATCAGATATAATTCGAAAAGTAGTTGTTAGATCTCAAATAAATTTAAGTGGGGCCAAATGACAGACACCACCTTGCGATAAAAATAAAATCGCCGAAATCGGTCCACCCAATCAAAAGTTCTGAAGTAACATACATAAAAAAATACAGTCGAATTGAGAACCTCCTCCTTTTTTGGAAGTGTTAAAAAGCAAGACTCATTTTCTATTTCATTAGACTTGGAAAATCTGTATTGAGTACGTATATACGAGTGTAACTATATCTCACGTCTATTTATACAAAAAATGCTAGCGTAAACCAATACAATGTTACAGCGAATAATGTAATAACAACTTATGTTAACGTTTATGTAAAATAGAAAAGTAAAATCACAAAGAACTTCCATGTTCATAAACAATCAAAATCAAAAGAATATCAAATAAAAAATATTTACATATAAAGGCCTGTTTTATATATTCAAAAATAGTTGTGGATTTTTCGTTCGAAACAATAACCGAATACCGCGTAATGCATTGCATTGTCATGGCAATATTCGCGCGCTCCATCAATAATAAAAATTGTACACACAATTCTTAGTTTTATTTTAGTTTTCTACGTAACAGCGTGTCTCGTATGGCTTTTTAAAATAAAATAAAAACGTTCATCGCAAATTGCTCTTTCTATTTTCATACAAATAAAAAATATAACGGACGAAACATTGTTTTGAATCGCAAGTTCATTCGGTAATTGTTGGGGAGCATTAAAATGTTCAAAGAGTTTTCGCTATTTTTACGCGATGTAATAAGTAAAAGCTACGTCGTTCGGCCGCTCACAATTCTTCCTGAGGCGTGCGGTCGCACAAAGCAAAATGAATTTCAAAATACACCAAAAGAAATTAACTTTCATCCCGCAACCGAGGGTAAGGTGAAACTTTCAAGCGAGGGAGCACTCCGAGGACTTAAAATAAAGCAGACTACAATGTTCAGACCGCCGCAAATGTAATTTGATTGTATTATTTTGTCATATGTGTTCTGATTCTTTTTTGTTACATTTTTTACACTTTCATTCTTAAGAGAAATATTAACACTCATAATTAGCATAGTTCCCATTTGATCGAAATCTGACAAGTATTTTTCGAATTATCAGTAATATAATGCGTAAAATCCGTAACAATAAATTGACAATTTCATCGACTACCTACGTCGTATTAGTTCTTGATGTAAATTAAACTTTGTTTTTTCTTTTTATTTGCGAGCAAACACAATTATTAAGTATATTAAATACTAGCTGACCCCGCAAACGTTGTTTTGCCATATATTTATTTGTAGTAGAGTACTGTAACTAACATTGTGACACGAGAATTTAATATATGAGAATAAGCTATAATTTTTTAGCGATTTACTGTAATAAGTAATTGTCAAACGAGTATTCCAATAGTTGTATGATTTACGTCAAGTACGTACCGAGCTTAGCTCGGCATTTTTAGTAAATCGTTTTTTTTGGAAATCATATTTAAATACGAATTACATATAATAAAATATGAATAATATTTTTTTTACCGACAGTAATAAAAAATATAAACTAATATAAAAAATAAAAAAAAAAAATAATAATAAAATAATAAAGATAAAATATGAATTAATAAAAAAAAATAAGAACTGGCTATTTAAATAAAAAATAACGAGTGCAATTAGAAAAAAAAAAGAAAAAATAATAATCGATATGAAAATTTAGGATTTGAACAGGAAAAAGGCCGATTTTTCACCTTAGCTATTGCAACTTTATTGACATTTGCAAAATTTATCTTCGTATTCTAACGATATTATAGCCATTTTTTTTTACAAATTACCAACCGTCAATCATGTTGACGTTGTTTCAAAATTAAATCCGTTATATATAATTTTAATAATTAATTAATTTACAAAAACAAAGCAATAATAAATTTTTTAGTTGCGGATGCCGCTAGAGCAAGCAATTGTTTATAAAAGTAATATATAAATATTTTTGTTGAGTAATTGTGAGGTTTTTTTTTCTAAAAAAGGAGGCAAACATCTTAGCCCTAGTTTATTAATATATATGATAATTAACCAAAAATACATATAAAACAAATTTGTATTATAAATTTGGCGAAATGCTCAATTTGCAACTCCCATTATATTGTGAAAAAACATAATTGAACAAAAATAGATTACATATATTTTTTTAAATTTTTGAATGATTTGTTACCTAATAAGTAATAATAATACCTTATACTATATATTTAGTGACATAATAAATTAGTAGATTAGTGGTGAAATAATAAAAAAAAAAGAATTTTATATGTGACGAATGATAAAGAATAATTACTTGGCGGAAATATTTTACATATCATTATCTATTTTTGATTGTTGTTTTAATTTTAAACATAAATTTAATTTTATAATTAATATTATTTTTAATAAGAAAAAAAAATATATAGATTGTGAAATTTGCATGCATTTTATTTCAATTATTAATAATTTTATCAAATGTTCGACACAAAATAATCAAATGTTTGACACAGAAAATTTAAAATAAGAAACAATAAATTCGTTTAAAAGCGTACGTTAAATAGGTCTGATACAAATATATTTTGCATTTGGATTAATAATTTTTATAGGAATATAATTTGTATATATACATAGATTTTCATTAAAGGATACGATGTTATAATTTAATTTCGGGGTCGTACTGAGAAGTGATCATTTTTCTTGGGCATGAAGCAGTCTCGTATTTCAGACACTTTAATTTTCCTAAACCGCGTCGCTCCCTGCAGGGCGCTTAAGTAGTCTACGACATAACAGACTAATTTTTATATATCTCTTTACAAGACTGCGGATAATCGAACTGCCAATCTCGACGTGCAACAAAGGAGCTGGAATAAGGTGGAACTAATGGAAACTTTCATATTCCATTATTCGTTTTTCCTACTTTATAAGATATTTAAATAACTCTGGGCAGCTTTTAATAATGTACATATAGTAATAACGTATCGTTTTCTTCACTTACTTTTTCTAATATTTTACATATTCAATATTACATTCTTAAAAACGAGTATTTCATTAGAATACACACTTTGTAAGTCGACGGGTTTTTTATTAAAATGGATATTGCAGTGGATATAGAACTAGGTTAAGCTATAACAATATTATTCCTTTTTAAGGGCTTGTGAACAGAATCTTAGCAAGTGCAAGCTACTTGGAACATCTTAAGGTATATTAGCATTTTAATTACCGACCGGCAACTCAATGATCGCTTTATCACTTTAGTGTTTTTTTACTCGCTTTCCATGAATATTATAATATCGAACTTTAGTAAGGTTCTCGTTTTTCATACTTCCGCATTTGTTTTTTTTTTTTTTTTGTAAAGAAACAGTGAACCAAAATTCAGTTTCATAACTATATAAATTTAGTTTAACGTGCCTTTGCCATACTTGTTGAAATATTAACGATACATTTTTAACGGCATTTTGTTTTAATTTTACTTTTGTAGATACGTACAATTATAGGTATCTCTTGTGTTCAAATATTTATGTTTTACGTTATATAGAAATAGTGAGGAGAATAGCTGAAAATAGACTGAGGCCATTGCTCATAGAAGATTAATTAATGAAATAAGTCCCAGTATTAAGTCTACTTAATATCACTTTCACTTTAGCCTAATACAGTCCACTGCTGGACATAGGCCTCCGTAAGTTCGTGCCAAAAATGACCTGAACTCGTGTGTTTTGCCCATAGTCACCACGCAGGGCTGGCTTTGTCGCGCTTTGTCACTGCCCATCTTCCGCCTGTGTATTTTTAAGCCAATAGTTGGATGGATATCCCGCCATCGGTCGGCTTTATATAATCACTATAATATCACTTTAGGAAAACTTATTTGAAGAACAAAATTACCGTTTAACCGACTTTAATCACATGGAGTCCATTGTTACATCATCCGATTTCCTTCGAACCGCGAAAGTCAGCTTATGAATTTTAGTTTATATTTTACGAACAGATAGGACAGTTTAAGCGGTCGCTCCTCTCATTAGCATTTTAATTAGCTGTCACGCGCCAGACGCCACCTGCGCCCCAGCTACCAGCTACCAGCCCCTTTACTACGAACATTATGCATTTTTGCTGGCAGTTCATTTCTTGGCAGACGTCTTTTGTACAGTCGATAAGTTAAGAAATAGCATCTTTCATAGCTATAGGGCACTGTGACTCTAATGGAGTATTTTGTATAAGATTCTTGTCTTGAGGTAGGATAATTATCTTCGTATTTGTTAAAGGTCGGTTAATAGTTTGAAATGGTTTTATTAATATTTTGATTTTAATTGTAATATATAAAATTCTCGTGTCGCGGTGTTTGTAGTTAAACTCCTCCGAAACGGCTTGACCGATTCTCATGAAATTTTGTATGCATATTGGGTAGGTCTGAGAATCGAACAATATCTATTTTTCATCCCCGTAAATGTTAAGGGTAGTCCACCCCTAATTTTTTTTTCGAGTTTTAGATTATTTTTTTTTTTATTATTTTTTTATGATATAACATTAAAAATACAAACAACCCTAAATTTTCAACCCTCTACGATCAACCCCTATATTTTATTTGTTAATTATAAATTTTTATTTTTTTGTCAAGATTTTTATTTTTATTTTGTCATGACAGAATGATTTTTTTTTGTATTACTCTTAATATTCCACCTCTCTACGATCAACCCCTACTTTTCCATTGCAATTTTTATTTTTTATTATTTTTAATAAATTCCTTTAATTATGATTTTTTTCTCAATTAAATTTGATCTCCTGCCTTCGCCGGTCGATAACTGATCAACTATCAATCGATCAGTTATCCCCGCTAGATGTCTACCGTTGTCACCTCTCATCCAGCAAACATCACGAAGTAGGGATGAGAATGATACTTTTATTGTCTACAACGCTTTCAATTATAAGTAAATCCACGCACACTTATAGTAGATAGTTCATTGGCAAAACAACGTTTGCCGGGTCAGCTAGTAATATATATAATGTTTATTTTTTTTTCAGTACGCATTATTTTATTTTTATTTTCCTGCTGTGTGGCTACGGCATTAATATAGCCACCCCCTCTCTTCCCGTTGATGTCGTAAGAGGTGACTAAGGGATAACACAGTTCCACTACCACCTTGGAACTTAAAAAGCCAACCGATGGCGGGGTAACCATCCAACTGCTGGCTTTGAAATACACAGGCCGAAGATGGGCATCAGCGTCTTCGGTGCGACAAAGCCAGCCCCGCGGTCACCAACCCGCCTGCCCAGCGTGGTGACTATGGGCAACACACATGGGTTCACGCCATTTTTGGCGCGAACTTGTGGAGAGGCCTATGTCCAACAGTGGACTGCAATAGGCTGTGGTGATAGTGATGACGCATTTTTTTTTCAAAACGAATACACAAGATACATAGATACAATAGTAAAATTCGTTAAAAATAACAAATTAAATTTGCTACGAGCTCTTTTATACCTAGGTTGAAAACCGTTGGAATTATTAATTTCCTAGAGGCTAGCCTTGCTTCGTCGAGTGGGGGGTAGAGTACTTTCAAATTAGTCGAAGAACAACAATACGCGCAAAATTGAAGGCAGCGTTTAAAGATCAAACTCAGTAGCTTTCTACTGAAGCGGCCATAAATAATCAGAGAGCCAGGCACCACCACATTTGCTTATTTTTTCAAAATTGTCACAGGATTGTACACGGGTACAACTGGGAGGTGAAAATAGTATGCTGTAAGTAGTGAAAAGGTCTAAAATATTTTTAAACTTAAATATAAAAAAAAATGCAAACAGAGACGTATTTATCCAACTGTTATTTGACAGTGGAGCGTCATTAATCACACTTAACTCGATTTAAATTATCCATGTGCTGAAGCACGTATCATTCACACATTCACATCAAAGGTCGAACCGAAATAATTCCCAGACCATAAATGAATTCGTTAATTAAACTACTGTTGATTTTCTAAGAACACGTGCTCGGTGGAATTGGTATATCCAACCGTGGTACGGCTTTAATCTACCACGATATCGTGCTAAAGATGCCATGTTTAATTTCAACGATTGACAGTTGTCGTCCTATTTATTATTATTAGTGAATGTTACACCAGTGGAATAAATAAATGAGTATATATTTATATTTTATTGGCATTAATTTATTTTGAAATCTAGACAGTGATATGCTTTATTTCGAAATTAATAGCAAAAAAATAATATTAATAAGTAAAAAAAAACCCGCCGCCCGCATCGAAAAATATTCACACGGCAATGATTATTATTATTCTTGCAAAAATGTATATTTGTAATGTACCTACTAATTTTAATTCTTAATATTATTTGAAAAAATATCTTCAATAAATAGTATAAGTAATTATAACATTAATACGTACTTAAGAAAGATCGTATCCAAATATTAATATAATTTTATTACATTTATGTACGTTGGGCGCGTCTTCGGACAGGCTAATCTCGACGTGTGTTGACTCTCCTCAATAACTAACTTCAAACATAATTATCTTCCTCGATTTGCCCTTAAATTGGCGATACCCTCCGAGGGATTCTCTCGATATTGCTCGGCAAATTTCTAGTGCCAACACGGCCATCGATATCCTGATATTATTGGGGGTCAATGTTTACTCATTTCATTATAGCGAAATTGATTCCATCAACATTCATTAAGAAAGACATCTCCGATGTGACAATGCAACTTTTCCTACATTAAATTAAGTCCGTATTAGGATATTGAGATATTTATTAATATTGGTTCAATGTAATCAAATGTACTTTAAGGTTTAATTTAATATATTTATGTATTAATAAGTAATATCGACTCATTGAAAAAAAATTAACGACTTTAATATCGAAGCATCAAGACAAAACAAGCGACGTATCTAATAAACTTGTTGGTACATAAATAAACAGAAATATACAAAATGCATGTATAATTTGTGAAAGGTATTAACATGACTTATATACAGTCATTTGTGCAAGTACAATATAACCGAACTGCTATTTTAGATTATTATAAACGTTATGATATAAAAAAGAATGTACATTTACGTTACACTATAAGAAATAAATACGTTAATATACAGAGAGGAAGAATAAGTAATCTTAAACGTGGCGTATTTACATAATTATAATCACCACATTTCGTATAAAAATATAATAAAAGGCGTAATATCGTTATTAGGAGTTATGCGATTCATATGAAGCAGACGTGCATATTGGAGATGTGCAAGTTCGCGTCGTAAGGCCGTGGTAGGTGTAATAAAGTTAAAATATGTCCGCCTCGTCAGCTCCCAGCTGAATACTAAGTAGACGAACCCAATAACGAATGATTTTATAAACCTTCTCAATTTTCTCGTATGAAAAAACAGGGTATACGACAACAACGTACGACGTGTTCAAATTTGCATTGAGAACGCAACCGTATTCATGTTCTTAATTGTTTTATTTCACTCTCCTTTTGCGTTTGAATGTAGTGGTGAAAAGTGTTAATTTTAATTATCATTTTTTTTACGCAGGATTGAAAATAATAATCAACCTTTAGGAAATTGAAAGGGTCGCAGGTTTAATAAATTCTGTCACATGTAATACTTTGACTTTTACCATAAATATATATTGACAGAGTTTTACTACGTACTTATTACTCCTCATTTATAAAAATGTGTATACCGATTTTAATACATTTTTCTTCATATTAATTTGCATTCCGTATTTAATTAAAATTAGAGACAGGTAAAAATTATTTTGTTTACACGAAATCTCTTTGATGATTCTGCAAAGCGTAAATTAAATGTACGAAATTTGTTAACTAAACAAGGTATGTAGTTTTAATTATAGCAACAGTAGCAATTACATTTCATTTCGACAGACATGACGGACAGGTAAGTAAACTCGAAATATTCGTTTATTGTAATCAGTGTAATTACAAATTTAATATGATCGTTTTTACGTCACTGAAATGTCACGAGAGAGTAATTTTGAGACGGAATTAAACAACGAAATAGCTAAGTTTGTAATCCATCAGAAAACGTCACCGAGGAGATCAGGCGGCAAATTTTAATTCTCAATGAAGCTCTTAAGGGCACGGTTTATTGCGGGGTAAAGTTAATGTTTCGCGTGACTCGACTACGGAGATATGATTTTAATTTCAGCCCCTTCCAGCTCCTATCTGAGGTGTCTCGCACACCCAACTTTACATATTTTTGAGAGGGAATAAATCTCGTTTGATGAAAAAGAAATTCGCTGTAAACATAGCCGGTTAATGGAAATTCGGTTTTAGTATGCGGCACCGTTAAATTAGGGAGTCATTTTTTGAACCCATGAATTACATAACAGAACATGAAATTCGTGTCTCTCTTACATATTTTGTGACTTAATGTATTATTTATTTTACAATATTTTTTATTAAAGGTAATTTGTAAAGCATTTTACATTCAGTACTCTAAGAGTAAATAGCCTTCTACATTGGCTCGGATTAAAAGGCGATGTACTGAATTTCGTTATTTAATTACGCTCGGTGGCGGTAGGGCGTCAGCGTGAAAATGACACTCAAATCCTCTCAAAGAACCCTCAATAACGGACGTAAAACAAACGAGTATATTTCGCGAATAATCAACATGATTAAGAAGATTGCTTTATAGTGTAAACTTGTTCGCGAATTAACCAAAATAAACGACTTGGCGCGTGTAAGACGTGGCGTCTAATTAAATTTAACCAGCCCGAAGTTGAGTTGCCAACTTGTATTCAGGTGTTCATAAGGCACGAGTGTATAATATTGAAGTTGCGCTCCAAGTTTATACTGTCCTATCTCTCGGAACATTTCGTAATTCAACATCTCGAAATGGTCAACTCGTATTGAAATGTGAAGTGTTTCGTCAGCATCGATAAAGTGATGAGATCCGAGGATAGCCATTATGGTGTGTCGCATGGGAGCCGCTTAAAGCTAGTGTTAGTGGGTAGATTCCGACCTATTGGGTACTGCTAAGTGGATTGAAGTGGGACCTCGTCTATTCGCCGTCAGCTACCGAGACAGTGGGTGGTTCCCCCTTCCCGGCGAATTGCGTTAAATAAAGTCAAATTGAGCAATAAAGGCTGGATCCCCGCAGTAATGCTATGGTCGCGGTCGAAGCGAGTGCTACACTAATTTACGCCGCAGTGTCCGGTTTACCCTGTTCCTGGCTTTGCTAGATTAGATAAGACATGCTTTGTAATAATATTAGAATCTTTTTTCGATCATTAAATTGAATAAAACATTAATCCTATTATGTGTTTTTTTAAAGAAACATTAATTTAATTCGAACGAATTATTTTTGTGTTACCCACAAATTAGGAAATTGTAAACAATTTTTTTAATATCATATCAAAAATCGACCGTTCGAGCGGGGATCGAACCTGCATCTCTGACTTACCGTGTCGCTGCTTTAGCCAATTAAGAATGATGTACCCGCTGTAGGTGCTTTAGCCAATTAAGAATGATGCACCCGCTAGATCGAAATTTTTGATATGATGATTTTATACTCGGTCTAAGCGACCGTGGACCGAGATGCAGGTGCATTAATTTAGATTAAGATTCTATTTACTTTCTTTCCTATATACGAGTATAAAAGTAATAATAAAATGTATAGCTAGTAACTGAGGTAGGGCACAACAGGAAATTTTCTACTCAAAACATGGTATGGTAATACTGTTTTCAAGCAGTTCTGTGTTCCTGTTGGTCAGTAAGGTAACCAGAGCTCCTGGGGGGAGTTGGGGATAGGGTCGACAACGCGCTTGCGATGCTTTTGGTGTTGCAGACTTCAAAAACTACGGTAATCTCTTTCCATAAGATGAACCGTACGATTGTTTGCTGACCTAGTTATATATATATATACGAAAATATAAGTCAAAGTCTCGAGTATCAAGTATCATTTGTTAATAACTAATAAATATAACGAGCTAGAGGTAAATATAATTCATAGAGTAGCTCGAGCAAACTCTCGTTCAATGACGAGGGTTGATAAAAGTTACTTGTTATGAAACCCCCTCCTAAGCCAAGAAATCATCGCTCCCATTACTCTGCCTCAACGTTACAGGGTTAACAATGATTCGAATTTATTATAAAATATAGACGTCACATACATTTTACTCTTTTAGCAACTAAGAGGAATGTTATGTATTTTATGATAAAGTATCCGAAACGTCGGGCATCTAAAAAACATAATAAATCGCGATAATATTCGAAAAAGTTGTTTCATTAAAATACCTAATAAACTTAAATAATATTATCTATAATCGAATTTCGCAAACATTAAGTGAGATTACTAAGATATTAGACATATGTAGATAAGGAGAGACACCAAAACAAATGCAAGAAAACCACAGTTCACTACATGATACTAAAGCCTGAGACATTTTCCATTAGCGGTACAGTCAACCCTACAGTTTACAAATAACCCTTCCGCAGCTTCCCGGCACATCTTGTATTCGAGCCGGGCGCTACGTTCGGCGGATAGGTTTAAAATTCAATTTATAACAATTTGTGCGTAATCAGCGAGGGGAGCTTAACGCAAAAATACTTAGAGCCTTTATATTGCGCTACGGAACCGCTTATTATGTTACAGATGGTAATGTGATGCGGTGCAATTATTTAGTGGCAACTGTAAATTAATTCATTTCATACTAAAGAAAAAATATTTTGTATTATAATTTATAGTTAACACGCATTTAATAGCGTAACAAAATATAAATTTATAGTAGATCAGTTTCAGTATTTAAGAATTTTTCGATGAGAATTTTGTAAGTTCTATCCCACCAAAAACATTTTCATGTAAAATGTTGCCAAGACGAGATCATATGGCTCGCACTGTCAAAAAGTTATCAGATCTCATGTAGAGCCAAGCTTCTAACTCTACACGCCCTAACTCTACAAGCCCTAACTTCACAAACTCTACACCTTAGTCAAAATATGTGGCTTGGCCGTTTCGTTACTACCGGCCGATGTTGTAGATGACAACTGCTGGTGAGGTGGACTACTGCTGCTGGCGATGCTGCCCCGTGCCTCTCCATTTTGGCCCCGTCGCGGGACAGCATGGATGGTAAGTTGGTAACGGCCAGGAAGTACTCTAAGAATTTTGATGATCATCAGTGAGTGACGAAATCGGGGTTTTTTAGATATCAATAAAATCTAAAGTATAAAAACTATGCAATTGAAACTTTATACGTTTAATAAGTCTACTATTGACGTCATATCCCCAGAATTTTGTTTATCTGGTATAATTTAAACTCAAGTTATGAGGGTTCAAAAAAACGACGAAGCACTTCGAGAAAATATAGGTAGTGCTTTTCGTTTTTTTTTTTTTTTTTGGCTCGTGTTGGCGGGGGCACTACCGTGCCCCCAGATTTATTATTGAATAAAGTTAATAAATTATATTTAATTAAATTGTTCTATTATAATTTTTTGCGTTCTTTAGTATGAACTTGATTACGTTACATCAAACGGAAAGCTGTTTTTGTTCAAGTTACAACGATTAAGAATGAGATAGTTTTAGTTTAAAAACATTGTATGAATAGTTTCAATAATGTAGCAAGCACTGTATATTATGAAATGCTGTGATAACACCATAATTACGTATTTAGCAAAAATGCCTCTGTCAAGAAATAAGAAATATTTTGTAAGACAAAAGATAATTTATTCATATAAAATACTACATAATATTTTTTTAATTATATAAAAGAAATGTGTAGTTAATTTACGACTGTATGAAAAAGCATACCAAATAAAATAATTTCACCAAAATAAACAAGAACATTTAAACGTTTTCAATCAAAAATAATTGATACAAATACGCAGTAAGAAGCACCAAATCCCGCGCCTCCCATCGCGTCACTTGTCACGATATAAATTCAAATAACTTGTACTCGCGCTCTTTGTTGTCTTTTTAAAAACGTTTTTAATATTCCTCCATCGTCTTTGCCCATTCTATGGCAATTTTGCCTTGTTTTAAAGCGGACAAATTGAGCTTTTTTGTTTATACAAGTTGAGAGCAGTTGGAGCATGGGTAATCTCTTTTACGTTTGTTGGATTTGAGACTGCTCACAGAGCATTCTTTTTCATTCGTTTCGTCATCGCTTCCTACTGTTTGTCCACGTTATTTCCTTCCTCTGTTGAAACAGGAATTCTTCACGGACGGGCGAGCGCTCACTATGCGTGTAAATTTTTAAACTTAGTAATGTTCTATCATTCTTTTTCTTATTGTGTCTGCTTCTTTTATTCGCGCTCCTGTTTGTAGTTGTCAGTACGATTCCTGCTATTTTTTATGTCTTATAACGCTACCTAACTAAGCAATAAATTGCTCCCGCAACTTGCAACTAGTCTGTGCAATTTTGAACCGAATACATCTATTTAGTTGCGGTGTATGTATCACTAAATTATGGTTAAGTCAATAGTCGTATAAGATACCGACGGCGTCGATGCAATTAGTCGAGTCAATGGGAGAACTAATAACATGAGTGTTCCCTATTTTAAGTCTGACTGCTTATTAACATTACAAGGCAACCTAACACGACGGTTCAGTTGTAAACAAACAGCCAATTTGAACTATCGTGTATTCAGTATTCCGCGGTTGTTTCGTCTTTATAAAATGGTAAACAGTAGGTCTGAGACGTGCTAATTAATTTGCTTGATTAAGCTCAATTCTGATTACTCTATGTAAGCTAAGTCATTTAATTTAAATGTCAGATTCAATTAGTTTCGATTTACTGGTGTTATATTTAATGTAATTTACTTATACTCTCGAAGTTTCTAGGTCATCATAACTTTACCTTACATAAGAATTATCAATGTACTTACACGTTTAATTTAATTGAAACTAAAACATGAAAACACGTTGAGTTGAAAAGAAGGTCCTACTATTTTCGTTCTTTTATAACAGTAAAATTTAACAGGATTATGAAAAGAACAAACAGTAAAAGTCTGGTATTACGTAATGACGTTTGTCTGAAACAACGGTTGCAGCTGAAGACCCGAACTCTATTTAAATTCACCGGTGATAAAAACAAATGAAAATAATTCATAAAAGTGAGTAAAATAAAAGTTCACAATAGCAAAGACAAACGGGCCCCAGGCGGAGAGACCAAATTATCTTTTTTCGCAGCGTCTTCGCTCTTTAAGAATTCTCTTTTAAATTGTATTTTGGTTTTGGTCTTTTTGCCGCGCGTGTCCTTTGGCCGGTCGCCGGCCCCTGCATTAATAACGTGGTTTAAGAAGCTTGTTTTTATATGAATCATTTTGATATAGCAGTATAGAAACGACTGTTTTTGTCTGGTGGATATTCAAATTTGCGAAATGAATAAAATGAAAATGAATAAATAGTACAGCTTTCGAGTTATCACGCTTATGTTCGCTTAAACATTCTCACAATATATTTTGTCAAATTTAAAAAAGTAACCTAAGTAGTTCTATAATTTATAAAATACTAGCTGTACCCTTTTATTTATTTATTTATTTTTTTATCTTACCAACTCGGAAACCTTTGTGGGCTCATGCACAACACTTTGCTGAAGATCATAACATGATCAAATGCATAGTTTACGATTCTATAAAGGAAATACAGACAAACATTTTTTTATATATAGATACAGAACTCTAATTTTGATACGAATAAATTGTTCTGAAGCAGTGATTTTGTACATTATAATATTATAAATCCACCTCTTGAGAACTAGGTAGATTCGTGAACTATCCTTAAGAAAATGAATCGCAAAATTGTACTTGTAAACTAGTGATCAATCTGGTTTCTTACACAAGCTTTCATTTCTAAGTTATCGGACTTATGCTTAAAACTGTAAATATATCTGACATGTAAGACCATACCTAATACATTTGAATGTATTAATTTAGAGAATATTATATGATAAAGGCATTTCGATGTTCCAATAGACTCCAAAGAGCAGTAATATATTTATCTAAATAGGTAACCATTATTCATTTTATTATTTATTTTATTCATTTTATTATTTATTTTATTATTAGAATAATATTATATAAATAAATAATATAAAGTCTTTTCAAATAACAAATATAATAACAGTTTTTTTAGAGATCTACAATTTTTCTCTATTTTGTTACGTTTCTTATTTCCTATGTATTTTGAACACTTTATGCCACGACAACCTTTCTTTTAACATAATGACAAAAGAGTCAGACTGACAAAGATGGTTGCTTGTTCGATTCCTGTTCAAGACAGAAATTTTTTGAATACATAAAAAATATTTAATTGATGTATGGGTGTTGTAAGAGTTTTGTCTATAACACCAGAGTTTGTACAGCCATCAATAACGGTTGTTGTCTCAAACATTTAAAAAGAGTTAACACAGAGAAATTATGTACTAATATTTCAACTTTGCCCAGCAACGGGATATTTTTACCCAGCACCAGTATATTTTCGCCCAGCAATGGGATGCATACAAGCTGTTTCAGTTCAGTCATTTGCGATCAAGCTAAGAGTATCCGTGACATTATAAAAGGAAACATGATAAATCTCGTAACAAATATCTGAATCTCGAGCAGCGCACCCTCAATCCTCGCCCCGTATCTTATCAAATGTAAACACTCGTTCCGGTCATTGAGCGCGAAATGTGCTCTATTATTTTTATTTCTACACATCTACCGCTAGAACGGATCGTTTGACTTGATGCTTGCGGTCTCTTTGTTTTTATATTAACATTCGATAGATTTTCAGTTCAAAGGGGATTTTCTATTACGTTATTATTTTTACAACATCGCATATTTTTGTTTTATGAATATTCTTGCAGGTTTTGTAGACTATGTCTATAATAATCTTGAATTTCTGATATAAAATAAGTTTATATACGCAAGGTGTTATTCGTGATTTCATACGCGCTGTGCTTTGATTCTCCTCCGATTATTTGACATTTGTGTTCTGCTACTCTTTTCTGAGTCGTATCATGACGTATTAAAGCCTGAGTTACTCCTTGATAGCGGTAAACAACACAATAGCTATTTAATTATTATAATATTTTCGTAGTTTCGAAATTTATTCAGAATTACAGAAAATAATATATCTTTTTATTATACTAATTAAAAAACATATTTCAACGGTCGGCAAACAAGAGTACGGCTCACCTGATGGTAAGCGATTACCGTAGCTTATAGACGCCTGCAACACCAGAAGCATCGCAAGCGCGTTGCCGACCCAATCCCCAATCCCCCCCCCCAGTAGCTCTGGTCACCTTACTCACCAAGAGGAATACAATACTGCTTGAAAACAGTATTATTTGGCTGTGATCTTCTGTAAGGTCGAGGTATTACCCCAGTCGGGCTGCTCCATATTTTGAGCAGGAAATTCCTGCTGTGCCCTAACCTCAGTTATTTAATTTTAAATTGTTTATAACAATTTATAATTGTTTCATTTTTATAAATGTCGTAAGTGTTTTCGATAGTACAAGGACGAAATTCTCAAAGGACATCAAACAGTACAACAACTTTGAAGTAAATAGAAAATAAACAAAAACGTCACCTTGCTTAAAACAATTTTCTGATTTTTGTCTCTTAAATTTTTTGTATACTCCTCTAACTTCTTTCCTTCAATAAACATTATTAAACGTAAAATGAATACATAGAATATTCCTTTTATACAAGATTTGTATCTTTAAAGTTATATCAGACTTGTGTGAACTACTTATAAAAGAGAATTGGTAGACTTTTTATGTTTGTAACATAATATGCTGTAGGTCGTAACATACTATTAGCGGCCTATGGGTACGTTCCGCGGGACCCGTAAAAAATGTAATAAAAGGTGAATGAATCCAGACCCGTCTCCCCTATGTAGCTCTATTATTATTATGAACACGAAAATATAATACCCCACAACCATCCCCTGATCTCTAAGAGTCACTAATTTTTAAGATTTTTCCTGTTCAGCATAAGAATTCTTATGTATTTTTATGCGAAATTTTATTTCAATTAAGAATTAATCATCTTTATTACAGTAATAAAATACCGTTTCAAATAACTAGTAATAAGTCTTAATATAGTTATTAATAATCTTTAATTAGTACTGAATAAATTAGCTAACGTTTATTTTAATTTGATAGCACTCGAAGCACATAAAACTAATTTTATAATGAATAAGATTTAATAATTCTCTAAATATTTCAAAATGATTTTACAAATCTAGTCCCTTTCTTAATGATCTAATGTAATGTGTAAGATCATTGATATATCTTCTAAATCTACAGGAATGTGATTTTTTTTGTGTAAGACAATTTTTAACACAGATAGTATATTCTAGACAATATAGAGAAATTTTCTTTAACAAAAAATTGACAGCATGGCAAAATGTCATATAAAATCAATTAAGATATATTACAAAAGTCTATACAAAGAAACGATAATATCATTTACACTTACGAAATATAATGTAACATTAAATAAGGATTAATTACCTTAAGAGACTGAATTAAATACACAAACCATTCCATACTGCATAATAAATGTTGAAAATAAAGCAGCTCACGAAACGAGGCCCAGTCGGTCTCCAGAGGCAATTCCGTGTTCTATTTAAATTTGTTCATAAATAGATAATAAAGGGCGGCGAACGAAGTTAGCAGCGGGTTAGTAAACTGCTTTATTTGATAAAGATTGCGGAGTGAACCCGAGACGTTCAATTTGGCAACCGTGAGTGAACCTCGAACGTGTACAATTAGCCACAAAACATACGACTTCGTACAACCAAACTATTTTTATCTCTATAATATAGTCCCTTTTTGTGTAATTTTTTTGCGGGGCGTGTTAATCTGTGTTTCGAAAATAAGATAAATAGAACTGTGAATTTAATCTATTTTATTCAATTTTTATTTTAAAGTTTACTCTTTAAGTTAGCATAATTTTAACCGCGGTGGAAATAAAACGGAATTTAAAATTTCTTAATTATTTTAGTAAATATAAGGTATGTTAGGTTTAAGCTACAATTTTGTTAAAAGAAAGAAAATGATATTATATTGTTGCTCCTTAAATTTTTCAACTTATCATTAAAATTAAAAAATGAGTTTGAGCCATATCAAAAATACGAAAATAGATTTCTGAGAAAATGTTACTTAGTATTTGTTACCTGAATAACTATAACGAGATTTACGTCCTAAGAGTATTTAATTTATTTAAGTGGCGGTCTGCAGTAAGGGGCGATCATTATTTTGAAATAGCCGTATATTCGCAGGCATTGTGTTTGTAGCTGGAGGTAGACAATTTTATTTTCCGCTTTTTGGGTAATCAATAGGGGAACTTCGGTGCTCTTAACAACCGAAGCTCACTGCGGGTAACTGAGTCGAATTATTGAAAAGTTTTAAATTGTTTGTTGCTAATATTGTGAAATATTTGCAAACAACATTATTTTGGATTCAAAAATTAAATTAAATAAACACTGAAAAGTTCATACTTTGTTTTGTTTTCATTTCATATGTTTTATATAAGTATATTCGTTCATTATTCAATAAAACTAGAATTAAAAAGTAATAATGACTGTACTATAAATCAAATTATTACCGTTTGACACTTTATGACATTTAATTAAATTATAAATTTAAAGAGTTCAAAAAGAGTACTGATATAAAAACAGAAATATTTTATAATTATATAGTTTGATGAAAGATTATTTCTATTTGTATTTTACCGTAAAAACTTAAGGGAGACAGACTCCCGAGATTTAGATATCTAAATTGCCATGTCTTTAATTCATTAAGTCTGTAGATATGCACTGTTAATCGGAAAAATCCCTTTGATTATACGTAAATATAGGTAAGTGTTATTTTCCTAACTAAAATTATTTCTAAGACATTAGAATAAAATGTACTTATACTGTAGCAATTTTTTGGCCCTGTTACCTTAGAAATCATTATTTTGAAGTATTTGATAATTTAAACACTTGTCACAAGATATAGCAGCTATAACAGCTATCTGAGTAACATTCGATAATTCAATTGACAACACTTAGTTCAATTTTCAAAGGTCTTAAGCAGTCAGAACTTAGTTCTATTTTTATTGCGACATTTTTTTTAACAACTGATATTTATTCCCAATCATATCTTAGACTGAAAAATAAAGCAGATTCTGTAACCTCTAAAACACTTATTAATTGTTAAGTTTATAAACCCAAAATCAAAATTGGAAAAGCCTACGAAATACAAAAGTTCAAACCGCCGTTATTACCAAAGAGCACGATACGGTACAGAACTGATAAATTATTTCCAGCAGTTGAAACTTAATGCTTTCCTGCCCAATAGATTTGTAATGTCGATAACAATTCGAATGAAAGCGACCGTGGCAGACATCGGCTGTCTCGAGAGGATGATTGAGTCGGGAAATAGGTCCCCGTAAACGTTTCCGCAGGTTTACTGTACGCATTTGTGGGAGGCTTATGCCCTCGACGCTCTGATGTTTCTGGCTCCCCGGAGTGCAGCACTCGAGACAAAATTTATCAGTTTTATAATAATGCCTAAATTTCATTATTTATACTTGACTACTTGATACTAGACTTTATTTTTCTTTATAATCATCAAGAGATCCAAGTTTAACTTACGTCGACATTAATGGTTGTTGTTCTGCTACTATGAATACGATGGTAATTAAAATAAATAAAACTTAGTTAATAAAATAAGAAAAAAAATCGTTCCTTATTCTTAAATAAGACCTATTCACTTGTCTTGAATATAGTTTTACTAAACAACATTGCTTAATTTTAAAATTACAACGACGATGCAGCATGTAACATCCCACTGCTAGGCATAGGCATTTTTGCCATGTAGGAGAAGGATTGAATATTACAGTTTTGTATAAATCTGCCTAAGAAATTCGGGGCTTATGTTATTCGTATAAAGTCAAGCACTCTTAAGTATTATTTACTAAAAATATTTGACAGGGAAATAAATTGAAATATAAAGTTAAAAATAAAGACGTAAATACGTCTCAAATCGTCATCTACCATATAAATTTACTAGTAATTATTCAAAAAGTTCCTATATACAATTTTGTAAAAGAGAAAACATTTGTACAATTGAAACGGCCTCAGCCATTTTGTTTGTTTCTGCCGTTTTTGCAGAGATACTAAATTTTGATACTTGATCAGGAAAAGCGAATCGTTCCGTATGTTTGTGTGGCAATAACTTTCAATCGGCCAGTTTTTTGCCGGTGGGCTTACGGAAGCGAACTATCCGGATTAATCCGAAAAAATCACCAATTGCATCGAATGGTATGGCCTAGAAAAAACATGATTTTAGTACTTTTGTGAATCGATTTATGTGCATTTGCATTCTTTTTTTTTTATTCGAACACTTGGTAATACGTTAGTTATGTATTGTATATTGACATTATATTTTATATTAAAAGTTTTAACATTCATCCTTTAAATTTCAAGTTGTTAAATTGTTTTTTATCATCAAAAAATTTAGGCTTAAAACTTTTTTTGAGTTTAAGATCAAGTACTGAAGTCGGAACGTCTGCCCTTGGATATATATTTCTGACACAGATTACGCTACATAGGTTTTTAATAGACTTAATACAACTTCTTTGACTTGATGTGTGATGAGCCGTGTGACAGGTGTAATGGTTTGTTACAAATTTTTCTATATTGATCTCCGATCAAAACCGATAATTTTAAAGAGTTTTATTTCTATCTCCTATATACATGCCTGTAAAATAGAAAAACCAACAGTTTTCTAATTAATTCAAAACCAGCAATCGACTAATGACTTGACGAAGAATAAGCTATAAAGGTATCGTGTCCAAACCTATCTCCATTATCACATTAGTTGAGTGCCATCACTGTTAGAGCAATATGTGTTTTATTGCTAAAGATATAAAGGATATATTACTTTTCCTTGGGGCAATTCGGTCACTAATGAATGAAATTGTGACGTATGATAAATGTCGGGTGTGGTGCGAATCGAAGTAGATTAGCCGCAAAAATGTGTGTTTTACAACTAGTAATTTATTTATTTTCAGTTTTTAATTTATGAAATTAACAATTCATCGCTTTAATATTTCAATCGCTTTTTCATCCTCATATTTACTAATTATACGTTTAGGCTCATTACATGTATAAAAATAAAATTCAAAGGCTACTGAGTAATTAAGTGAGAATCTATAAAAAATTTAGTGACATTGTAAAATTTAATTTTAATAAAAAAACAATTTAAAAGAAAAATGTCGTACGAAGTCATAATTCGTTAATTCTTGAATGCTTCGTAAAATATTCTTATAACTGTTCATATGATACTGTTGAAAGTTTATTCCAGGATTAGTTTATAATAGTATAAAGTATAACAAACGGCGTACTAAGTGGTCGGCAATTTTAAAGATATATTGTTTTAATAAAAGCGCTCGCGTAGCACGCCGATAGCCGGCTCGCCCACAGCGAGTGTAAGCATACATTTAAGTACTAATTTAATTAATTGTTTCATTTCCCCACATACTGCGAGCGCCCCTCTCACCTCTCAGCCATGCTCACTACACTTGCACCGCTGCTAACCAACGATATTTTTCACTTAAGCAGAAACCCAACAAATTGACCACGTTACAGCTAGGCTTTACTTTTTCCAGACGGGAAAATACGCATAGAAAAACAAGTTTCACAAAAGGAAATATTCTCTTTGATTTTTAGCAACTTTTATCTCTTCGAATCGATTTCTATCAAGTTTTCGAAAAAAAAACCAATCGATGTCACCTCGTAAACAACTTTGCCAATTTAACTTTATTTGTATCGAAGCAATATTTGGGACTTAAATAACTTTTTGCAAAGTACTTAAGGTGCCGTTAAGTATTGTGTGGGAAATGAATAAACAAGATAACTGATTATGTAAGAATGTTATTGGACTCGTCCGGGGGGAGCGGAGTCGGGTCGGGAAGGCGATGCAAAGAGATCCGCCTCGAGGCCGGATTATTGAATTATCAACAAAACATCGTACGCTCGAAAGCTTTCGCGTTCTAATTGCTTTCTACTCTTCGCCAGTATCATCTCAAAATCGGATGAGATTCGAGTAATCGATCGGGTTTTAATTGCAGGCGCCTCGGTTTGTTTATACTGTAAATAAAAGGAACAAGAAAATTTGCGCACGCAATAAAAAATAACCGTATTAAAACGGAAAACCTTGAATAGAGAGCGGGGCGCGGGCGATAGGGATGGATTTTCCCGAGTGTTTTTAAGTGATCGCCGACAGAGCGCGCGATCCGATATACGTTCGACAAATTAAAAGCAGGCCATGCGTGCGGGCATTGTGAAGGAGACTCGCGTTTTATTGTTACCGATTTGTCTGCACGGAAAAACACAAATGGCGTGAGGGTTAAGCTCTTTGTTAATCGAACGCGGCGATGTTAACGATAACATGCGGTCGCTCGGACCCATCTTATCGAAAGCCATAACAAGCGCTCTGCCATTTTATATTAAACTTTAAGAATAGTTGACAGAATTACAAACTAAAATAATAAGTCATATTCAATATTTTAAGTAATAAACGAACTAAGAACAATAAATTTGGGATAAAGTTTATCAAAATAACTTTAAATATAAGTATTTTAAAAACAAGTTTAAGTTCGTAATCAGACTAACCACAGTTCTTAGTTCGTCTTAAGATAATATACAACTGTAAGACGCCAGACGAATAGTACAAGTCGGGTGCGAAGACAACACGACTTTACTCTCAACTTGCTAAAATATTAAAACGTGTAAGTTGGCCGTTGCTAGGACGGGCGAACTCGTGTGAGAAATAGCTCCAAATATCTCGTGAGTATTCGAGGGATTCTTGCCCCTATTTCCATGGGATCTCGTCGAAATGACAACAGATTTAGGGTAAGCGTGAAGCGAGGTGTAAAATGTATCCGAGCGCGTTACTCCTTATATGACATTCTTTTGCACCTACTATAATGTAAGCGACGAGGCGATTTCCTAATCTGCCTTTTATTAAAAACATGTCGAGTCGGGAACGTTACGGCCCTTGTAAGGGCTTATGTATGATCCACTCGATATATTCACTTATTTTCCTTTTGTGACAAATTGTTGATATCAGGTAGAGGAGCCGTGAGGGTGATTTGTATTGTTAAATTATTCATTGTGAAAAGAAATAAGGATTTGCATTTAAAGGTACCTTTTTTCGTCGATGATTCAATACACGAATTTTATCCGTCTATTCTTATTAAATTTCTATTAATATGTGAGAAGTATCTTCTTTCTCATAATAAAAACTGAATATATAAGAGTTATGTATAAAAATCTCAATGAAAATAATTTAAATAAAAAATTACATAGAACAAAAAAGTCTAATTCGTTAAAATCAAGAATAATTAAATCGAACAACTCTTCAACACAAAGTTTCTTGGATAATAGCATCTCATAAAACTCGAAAATCACTACGAGTCACCCCCGTTCCATCAAGAAGTAACTCGACAAAGTTGTAGACACCTTCCAATATAAACACAGATAGGGAAAGTCTTAGGAGAAACCGGTTAGAAAGCGACACTTGTAATTAGCGGTGTAATCCGAACTCGCAATTTCGGTTATACGAACCCTTATTAAAAATTAGCGATGCCATTGTTACCGTGTAATAGACTGTTAATTATATAACAATAGACCTTAAAACATTCATTCAAGCGGTGGAGAAACTGATTTACTTTTCTGTTTAAAAATGTCAATATTTTATCGTTAGCAAACCTAGACTTACATGAGATCTATATACTGTCTAAGACGATGCAGAAATACCACATGCATAAAAACGCATGCAGCGTGATATCTAAATCGCCTAATGATAACATTTGGTAATGATTATACAAGAGTAACCACATGGAAAAGTACAAAGTATCACATGTACATGTAGTATCACATGTACATGTAGTATCACAACTAATTTATTTTTCTAAGTAATGAGATTAAATAACCCTGTATTTGTTGAACTGAAACAGCCTAAATATTTTGAAGTCATTGGTGTAGTCTTGCAGGTATTATGGGAGACCTACACAGATCAACACAGATCAGAAACGAGCAATGTATCTAATAGACGTAAATATTTGTTTTGAGCGGGAATCGTACCTACAACCGATGAGATAACCTCCCCAACCGCTACACTAGACCGTCTATTATTGTTATTTTAAATTGAAATTTACATAAATAAAAATGAATCACTGGAACGTATGTTCACGTAGGTATAACTTTTCGCTGCACTAAATTGGATAATTCGGTTTTTGTATTAGTTATTCTCAGGACAAAACTTGAAAGAAAATAAAAAAAATGTATGTAGTTAAGAAAAAATTACCGTATTAAGCTCGCCGAGTTATTATTTAGTAGTTGGTATTTTAAGTCGCAGTATTTTAAGTCATTTTAGGTTTAGGTGTGTTTTGCCCATAGTCACCACGCTGGGCAGACGGGTGGGGGTACACATGAGTTCACGTTATTTTTGGCGTAAACTTGTGGAGGCCTATGTCCAGCAGTGGACTGTATAGGCTGTAATGATGATGATGATGAGGTTTCGGTGGTAGTAGTGCGTAGTGCCACAGTCACGGCAACTATGACCTCGGCAATATTTAGTTTGTCAGTTTTAAAATCTCAAATAACTAGTTTTTAGAAATAAATAAAGGACAAGCGGTTTTAATGTACAGGCTGTATGCTAAAAGAAAAATGAAATTATATGTATAAAAAAAGTTACAATACAATATGTGTTATCCGTAAAATTTGATAAAGTTAAGCAATTTACTTATATATTATTTAGTTTTATATTTTCTGAACCCGAGTATATTACATGAATAATAGAAACTTATAAAGAAGCAGTTTATTTGAGTTTCTATCATGAAATCATTCCGAATCGGTGGTAGCTTTACTTTTACAAAAATAATAATTTATTTTTAAAGTTTTAATTTGTAAAATGACGATTCGAAAGTGCTGTTGGGTTCTATTTGATTAAAGGTGTTTTTGATTTTGATCTTGACGGCTGGCAGATGTGAAACATTTAATACACATTTATTCACTTTATATACAAAAATGGATAATTCAAAAATGTCTTTAAAATCGTGACAGTTCAATTACTATTTAGTATAGTATAGTACATATATTCCATCATAGAGCGTGGCGATGTGTCGTCACGGCCTGTATCGACACGCCAACAATAAGGTTTACCCCTCGCCTACACTCGTAGATGTTTCACATCAAAAGTAAATTGTTCGATCATAATAAATTAAGAGTCCTTACAGTGTTTCATGAACAAGCGTTACGTTGAGAAAAATGTGTTGTTAATAAAACTGCTGAAATTGAACTCGCATAAAGTTCAGTTAATTTATCATTCGATTTCTTTACAAAGGATGGTATTTAATTGTAAATCAAAAATGGTCGTTTTGTACTAAGAACAAATCCCAATTCTAATCAAATTACTGATTGCACAGCAAAGTGTTTACATCAAAATATTAATATTTTAGCAACAATTTATGTTCTTGGCTATTCGCTATCTACTCGTACATAGCAAAAACTTTGCACCCTTTTTTATTCAAAATTTTCGATTTTGCGGACGTTTTTATAAAGAAGGAGTGCACAGTGCTAATGTTTTTTAGAATTAAAAAATATTAGCATTAAAGCAAAAAAAAAAAACATTATAAACACTACCATGTATTTGACACAACACGCATATTGTTGATTGTCAGTCTGTAGTCAAATTGAAAATTATTAAAAAATTATGGTGTTGTCTATAGTAGTACCGATTCATTTAGAAAATAACAAATACCGTAAAATAAAATATACCAAACAAAAAATTTTTGTCAAGAGTATAAAATTACATAAATTATTTTAAAAAAGTTTATTAGTAGATAATATAGGTAATTTTTGTTAATCAATTCTCATCATTAAATTCTATTACTGAAACTATTATTGGGTTGTGGTAACTATATAAAATAAGAAATATATGCTTGCGATTCTATTTTGTGCAAATATCTTGAAAAAACAATATCAATAGTAGTACCATATCTCGTTGTCGGTTCTTTTGGATTGTTGTTAATTCGTTTGGATTGGTGTTCTGGCTTTGTCGCACTGAAGACGCTGCCTGTCTTCGATCTGTGTATTTGATTGCCAGCAGTTGGATAGTTACCCCGCCATCGTTCGGCTTTATCAGTTCCAATGTGGTAGTGGAACTGTGTTATCCCTCATACGTCTCTATGACACCCACAGGAAGAGAGGGGGTGGCTATATTCTTTACTGCCGTAACCACACAGCTAAAACCACGGAGCTAAGATATATAGAAGACTAGCTGGTACCCGCGACTTCGTCTGCGACAGGATTAGTAAGTACTTCGAGTAGCTTATTATCTTCTCAATATCTATCTTTATACCAAAACTCATCAAAATTGGTTCTGCGACATAAAAATCATTTTGTTACTACCAAATGTGCATTAGAAATATATTATAAATTTTTATTGTATTTATGGTATTTATGGGTCACTGGTTTGGTGATAATATAAGAAAGATATGCTGTCGCGGACTTTTTTGTAGGACTAATTAAGATAAACATTTCTCTTATACATATACGCGTAACTCTACAGTATTTACAGCGTACGCCAGAATAGCTCGCAGATGATAGATTTTTTTTTTTTACTTGAAAATTATCGTTATATTTTGGACAATTCATACTATCTTTAAAAAATATAGCCTATGTGTTATTCTAATGTATCCCTACTAATATTATAAATGTGAATGTAAGTTTGTTTGTTACGCTTACACGTGAAAACTACTTAACCGATGCTCATGAAACTTTGTACACATCTTGTTTAAGGTATTAGAAGTAGCATAGAATACTTTTTACTAAAAAAAACACTGCGAACGAAGCCACGGTTAAAAGCTAGTAAGCTATATTATTGTAAACTTTCATTAAAATCCATTCGTTAGTTTTTGCATGAAAGAGGAACAAACATCCATACATACAAACTTTTGCGTTTATAATATTAGTAGGACTATACCATTAATAGAAATCAATTGAATTTGCTTTTCTACAAAGTATGTAATTTATTAATTTATACAAAAAACATACCTACTCTATAAAATTAAGCGTCCTTGATAAATCACAGAATATGGCTGTAATACTTTTTTCTCTTTAACACCTCTCAAGATCAGAGTAATCAAATTACTAATAAGAAGATTTTTTAGTTTGCGGTGGTGAATAGTCTGAAACAATTTTAAAGCAACCATTATCCACTGCTTAACACGAATTTTCGGCACTTCTCGGGTCAAATCGAGATCAAACTAAAGTGGCCATATCTCAGATCACGACCGCAACACATTGAGAAAATAATAAACTAATTAATATTCAGAAAACGGAGAAACTAGAGGGCTCGTACGAGTGCGGGTCCGATAGCGGGACCTCCGGCGGTGAATGACTACAATCGGCCTAACCCTCATTTAAATATCAAAACAACTTTCCACGCGGTTTCACCCCGTCTATCTCGAACCCGCGCCCACAACATAACACAAACAAATTAATTCGAATAATGAACCCTAATAAATAGAGATCTGTTTACCTCATAAAGAATAAATGTTATAATAATTTGGGCAAGATACAATTTAGAGTTTCGAGTTTTAAGGGTGAATTAATTTTGTGTTTCAAGAACAATTTAACAATAACAGAACGAGTGTTTATCGTTTTGCTACTGAACCAAATAGCGCTGGTTGTTTGCTTTCTCACGAACTTTGCGAGTTTCATTTATTTTATTTTGTATGGGCTGGTGAAATTAAATATCAATTGATACGTATGAGGAATCACAATGACGTTATTTTAGGTTAATAATCATGCTAAGCACTTGTATATGTAATTCTAGTCGACATGTATTATTTTACCAGCGTATTTTATACGGATACACTCATTTAAATTTTGCATTTGTTTCCACATCGTTAGTAAAGACAGCAACAATCAATATAGAAAAAATTGTAATTTATAAAAAAATGTTTAAGAAAACATCAATGACTACAATATTTATAGAGTAAAACCGGTACGATACTCGTAATTTGAGTAATACCTTTCGAATCAAAGCTGTGAAAATCAGACATAATACTCTAAAAACAATTGTTTTGGCTTTTGTTTCTCACCTTTACATCCTAAGTACAGATATATATCCTAAGTACAGATACTGACTGGTAACAATTTTATTTTATGAATAGATCAATACAAATTAAAGTCAATAGAATACCTTTTAGCAAAGCTTTAAAATTACAAAAGATCACCACAATAACGTAATCACACAAAATTCCTACCTTTTCAGGAATATCATTATTAAAAAGGCACAAAAAGAGCTTAGAAGATAATAAATTCATACTCCCGTCTCAGGGCTGTTTACTGACATTAAGTAACGAAATATTTTCAGCAGTCACCGGTTCCCGTTCGGACGAGCGGCAGGCGTCAAGATAAAACGGAAAGCCACACCGCGTCACTCGAAATAAAGTCTAAAATTGTTCACTGGCTATAAAACTGCACAAAGCCTTTTCAATTAAAACTTTCAATGGCGCCGCTGCTAATTATAGCGTGGCCCGGAGGACATCTAATAGTATATAAAATAAGGCGCAAACCGCGCGACGACAAGCGACATAGCATCGCGCCCCTCGCCTAAGTGAATTCCGTTAATTAAACCATAAAAACTTCGATAAATTAAGATCCAGCCGATTCCCCCTCTAATATAGTCCTGCTTCGAAAGATTTCAGATGCAAACGACATCGATACAGGCGACCGGTACGTAATGGCGGTATAAATTGTTTCGGAGTCTTCTGCACCCTTGTACATTTGTTTGCGGCTTCATTTAAATTTACTTATTGTGCCACTAAATTTAATGAAGACAATCACTTTCTTACTATAAAGATGAAGTGAGTACTCCTTTCAAATACTTTGGAAACGACGTTCAATTATAATCTGATATAAATAGTACTTACTGTGTAAAATATCAATGTCAATATGTTTTTAGTTGTTATTAACTTTCTAATCAGTATTGGATATAGTTATTATAAGTTGTAAGCTATGCAAAAGAAAATTAAAATAAGTAAAAAAGAATTACTTTTTTTTAATTCTTTTAAAATTGACTAATCGAAATACATGGAGGTTTAACCATCGTTATGAACGACGATATGTTTCAGTTCTTAACTTAGAGTTATAAATTCATTAGGTGTATTTATTTATATTTATCTTATCTTATTTCTCTTTTACTCAATTGTCAGTGAAGGGCTCGATTTTCATTTATCTGAAAAATATAAATTTCTGCTCATAGATAATGTGTATTGGAATGGAATTTCTGATGATGCTATGTTCTGAACGTAGAATATATTATCATGACTTTTGACGTGACAACGTAATAATAATAAATCGATGAATGCCGGCGGCATGCACAAAAAAGGGTGACTCATTGCGTTACGCTCATTGTATCGTTACGCTCAGTGATTGTATATGGATCTATATTCCATATACTATCACTCGATTGGCCTATACGTCCGAGGAGATGTTTTGTTATGACGTTGTCACGTTAAACTATCATCCTTAAACCAACTTTGCAGACAACAAATTTTTAAAATAAATTTTTAAATCATTAAGTAAAAGGCATACAAAAAACCCCATACTTACTTGCCAGTAAGTACCTATACGTACGTGTACTTCGTATAATTATTATAAAAGCTTACTATTATAATACCGCTTGTCAGACAAATACAAGATCATAATAATATAATAAATAAAATCTCAGATACCTATGTCTTCATCATGCAAAAAGCCTCTGATTTTATTTTCATTTTTGATATTTAGTGGCTTTCTAATTCAGTTATTATAAAATGTTTTGTATTATAAAATCTTACTTATAAATACAACACGGTAATAAAAATGTATCTAACCTTTTAATTATATTTGCATTTAATAAATGCAAAACTAGAATATAATTTACGAATAACGTTATTTATAAAGTCCTAAAATGACCTAGTTTTGGATAACGTAAACCTTTCGTTTTCTTCGACCGAAAAAATATTTCACCTAAAGTATCATCTGTTGGTATATATAGAAAAGGTATAGTTTTAATTTGATACTAAGTAAGTAATTTGTAGGACACGTCGACTCAAAGACGTTTTTTAGATAATAATGTAATAAGTGTATTTTTATACTATTTCGTGTAATTTTGAATAACGAACACAGTGTTACAAAAAAAAAAAAAACAAAAAAAAGTTTTATTTTAAATTTCTCAAATTTTATAATATTCTGCTTAATTTCATTACTTTTATTTCTCAAGAATTTTCTACAAATTGTGAGTAAACTTTATAAAATAAGACGAGTTAAATGGACAATTTCGTTATCAAGTTACGGCGTATCCAAGGGAAATGTGAGTAGCGAATCCATATTTTTATTTATAAATATAGATTACTAAAATAATTAATAAAACATCTGACTACATATTTCTATTAAATTAAAAGCTTTTTCATTGTGACTGAAACAAGTCTTCAATCATATAAAAATAAAATAAAAACCTAACGGTTTCGTAAAAAAGGCACAATTACCATGTAACCGAGTTAATAGGGGCGGGGTTGTGTCATTGCCCACACATTAACATATACACAGTAACTCCATATTAATTACTGACGGACAAAAGCAATAAGCCACAGATAGGCGATAAGACGCGCCCTCGCGTTCAACTTGTATGGAAATTTTCATTAGTAAAATTCGAGGTTAGACTGTTTGTGTGTTCGCGGTAATTGTTCCGTGAGCATCGTACGTTGGAGGAGGCTTACGTTTTGTTTAGATTTTATTAATTTCCAGTACACATATTGGTCTTTACGATGTCGTCATTCGCCGTCGGTGGCTTTATTAGACTTTTATTATGGACGTGTAAACGGCTTTATGTTTTATAGTTATTTGAGTCCCATAATTAATCATTTAACGAGTCCATTATGGATTTAAATAGGAATATATTTTAAACAATGTTTGTAATCACTTTTTTGCATCGTATTATTTAGAATTACAACATAAGAAATGGCTTATTATACTATACCTAGTGTAAAGCTTTTTATTTTTGTTTTATATAGCGTAATCTATATGGAGTACAGTAGAAATTATATAAACACATTGACAGCCGTTGTTATTGACGTGGGTGTTAATGTGGCACACGTTTAACTAATACTTTTCATACTAGATTTTCATTAGATTAACTCAGTCCAAATAATGTAACACTTAAAAATAAGATATTGCTTGAGAATACACGAAGTTTAAAACTAGAACATTATAAAACAATTTCATGCAGAAATTAAACTTGAAAAGACTTTCTATCCGTTGTAGGAAAGTCGCTTTCAAAAGGATTAAGAATCAAAGTGCAGTCTATACAGGCGCCGCAACCTTTGGAATGCTCAAACAGAACTTTCCGGTGAGAAAGCGACGTTGTACAGATGTCGCCAACATTTTCTACCAATAAAATCTTTTTCGAGCGCGTTTACCGCTTTAAGCGGAATACAGCAGTCAACAGGTGGCTCCTTTCATCAATTTAAATGTAATTGCCGTTTGAGCGTTTTCGAAACTCTCGGGTCTCGCCATTCATAACGGCTATAGAAACCACCATGAAATATTTTAAAAGTTAGACGTTCTTCGTGTTTAGCATTTTAATCGAGAAACATCCGACAATTTCATATTCATTCACAATTAATATCAATGTCTATCGTTTACTACTTTACGTTTTCATTGATTGCAGCTGCTTAGTAAAACAAATATTCACTATTTTGATGAAATTAAGAGGTTTAAAGGTATTTAAGGACGTAACAACTGTGTTTCAATCTTTAGAAAAAGTTTACTACCGAATACAGGATGTAAAAGGTATGTTATAAATAAAAAATAATAACTTTAACAATTAAAAGCTTACGCATTAATATAGAATTATTAATAACCAAAACATCCTGTATTATACCGAATAAGGTCTAGTGCTTACACGGATTGAAGTGCACAACACGTGACATCAAACGGAATAGTCGCAGTCAAGTCAGTCCTTTTAGTTTCCTACTGAAATCCGACGTCGACGTCAATCAACTTGTAAGCCGACTCTGTACTCTGTACTGACAATCAGACTAGGAGCCGGTTATTAGTTAGAGACTAAAGACAAAGTTTGGATTATTGTTTGACGATATGTGTATAATGATTTATTACAAGCTGTATATATAAAATAAAATTATTTAATACAATAAGAAACGGAAGCTTTCAGATACTTTTTCTTTTAATTTTAAATTTATTTTCACGTTAATTGCAATTAAAATAGTTGTAGAGTTGTAAATATTATCTTATTTTTAATAAAGGCTATGTAAAAAGTGAATTTTGTATTATAAGTTACAGACTTGTACACAATAACAGAGAGTTTTTACTTATTTAAATAAGTATAATAGTTTCTTTTTATTTTTATTTATTTTTTTAACTTATATGAGAAAGTGTAAAATAACTGTATTTAAAATAAATCAAATACAAATTGAAATATACCGGCCGAAGACGGGCAACAACGTCTTCGATGCGACAAAGCCAGCCCTTCGGTCACCAAACCGCCTGCTCAGCGTGGTGACTATGGGCAAAACACATGAGTTCACTCCATTTTTGGCGCAAACTTGTGGAGGCCTATGTCCAGCAGTGGACTGTATTAGGCTGAAGTGATGAGTAATGATGAAAATAAATCATTCTGTTCGACCAGCCTTACTACAAAATTTGTGATTAAAACTAATTTGTAACTTAAGAAGTAAACGGATTTAAGTATTAGAAATATAAGTAACAATAAATCAAAACAACTAATTTTATATTGTTGAAATTCAATCCGAGCTCGAAGCTCAAACCGATCTTTTAAATAAAACAAAACTTAAAATAGAAACTGCGGCTTATTATTTACACGGCGCGATATAAAACTTAAATCCACCGGTCAGACTCAGGCGAGCGAGGCAAGTTTAGAGCGTCAAGATTTAAGTAGTTTACGGGCGGAAGTCCTGTCTTGTCTGTCTGCTAACTCGATATTGCACGCTCACTTTATGCCTAGTTGATGTCACCTCCAGCGGGTTTTGCCGCGAAACATTTATTAGTCCGTGCAACAAGTTGTTTTGTTTTGTCTCTTGAAGTTTTGCTGGGATTTAATGCTGTGCTAGTAGTTGGTATTATATTTCAACTGATCTGAGCGTCTTTCTGGACTTTTGAAGTAACCGTAAAGCTATTATTTATAATTGAGTTTCTTTCCCTATCTCTACAGCCAATATAAAGGTTCAGAAAAAACTGATTCCCTCATACAATTTTTTTCCACACATTAAGTAGTTGCCGCTAACACTGCTTTTCTTAAGTAAATTTTTAAAATTAATAGCGAATTTATCCCAATTTACTCATATTATTCTTTCATATATAAATATGAAATAGAAAAAAAGAACAACCACATATTAGCGTATTAAAACAAAATCAATTTCAAGTCAAGCATTACAATTGACAGTTACTATTCGAATAAAGCTTAAGTAATTTATGAAACGTTTAATAAAAATGTCGGACTGCGGAGACCTGGCATCGCATTTACTCGATCATTAAGTATAGCAGTAGAGCAAGCGGCTCTAAAACGGAATTGATGAGTGTAAAGCAATCCTGTTTAAATGCCGGACGAGTGCGACTCAATCTGGGAACACGGCATAAAAGTGGCATTAAAGCGCTCAAGTCTCTGCCGCTGGAACGTCTGCGGTTGCTTGGAGTGTGGCATAAGGATAAGAGATAGCGAATATATAAATAAATAAAAAATCAATAAACGTTTTGCTAAGAGGTGTACCTCTTTGCAAAACGTTTAGCGATTCTCGATTTTTGAAGTTTTCTTTTACATTTTAAAATATTTTTAAAAAAAATAGATCATTTAATGAAATTTAACGACTATCAAAACTTTACAATTTTTTCAGTTCTCAAAACAGGACAATGTCTGTCGGGTCAGATTAAAACAACGTTTATATACATTGACTAACTGTCAAATGTTGCTATAAATATTTTGAGATTTATTGTACACTATATAACTACGTTTCATTATTAATGCTTCAAACATTTCTTAAACAAAATATATGTGATTATACAGTGATTTTTTTTTTTGGCGTTGGCGCAGTGGTCAAAGCACTGGCTGTTGCGCTCCCGGTCGCGGGTTTGGTTCCCGCTCACGACAGACATTTGTATCGGCCATATGTCGGTCATTTGTCATAAATTTTATCTAATATTACTCATATCATTTGCATGGATATTTTCGAGTGATAGCAATATCTCTAACATGTTTTGTTTTATACAACTAGGTAGGCAAACAAACATACGGTTCATCTGATGGTAAGTAATTATAGATTCCTGCAACACCACACCACAGGAATAGAACACTGCTTGAAAGCAGTGTTATTTAGCAGTGATCTTCTGTGTATCTATCTGTCTTCGGTGGTCGAGGTAATTCCCCAGTCAGGCTGCTCTAGATTTTAAGCAGAATATTTCCTGTTGTGCCCTTCTCAATTTTTTATCTATCAATAAATATATAAATACGTATAGAAAAGGAAAAGCTAATAAAATCATTATTAAGGTTATATCTTGTACCAAACATTATCAGCAGTTATAAAACCCCAATAATAATTTGATGTTAGTCAGTTTGCATAATGTCGTCATAAGAGACAAGTGGCGGATATTTGAAAAGTTGCAAAGTGAACATGCATGCATTCACTTTAAACGACTTTCACTAACTTGAGGTTTTACTATCGAATAGAGAGAATTCGTTATAAATTCATGTGGTTACTTTCTTCTGCTTTACAAGTGTTTTATTTGTAACGAAAACCGATTATTCGAATGCGATTTCTGGATTTTTTTATTAATTTTGCATAGATCAAAGTGTAGTTCGTAGGATTTTTTTTATTCTTTTATATAACTAGGTCGACAAACAAGCATATGGCTCACCTGATGGAATTACCATACTTACGGACGCATGTAACACCAAACTACCAAAGGCATGGCAAGCGCGTTGCCGACCCTAGCTTCAACTCTCCTCAGGTGCTATTTTTTTACATATATAGACTAGCGCTTGACTGCGATCTCACCTGATGGTAAGTGAAGAAGCAGCCTAAAGTGGTGCGCGCTTGCCTAGAAGATGCCTATTCACTCTTGATTTGAAGATACCTAAGGTCTCATAGTTATGAGACCTTACCATCACAGGAACTGCTTGAAAGCATTATTATTTAGCTGTGATCTTTTGTAAGGTACTTCCCCGTTCGGGCTGCTCCTGATTTTAAGCAGGATATATCCTGCTTTGCCCTACCTCAGTTCCTCTTGTGCTCTACCTTAGTTCTAAGGACATACAGGATAATCAGAACACTTAATTAGATATATAATGTGATCAAATTGGTTATACCTCTACGAAAATGATTTTGTTCAAATTTAAATAATTTATATTTGTTTCGTGACTTAACACTAGTTTCTAGTTATAAATTACTTGAAAATTTTAAAAACATATAGGGTGAATACTAGCACTATATTACTAGCTCTGCGCGCGACTTCGTCCGCGTGGAATTTAACAAAAAAGTTATTTTTCAGTTCGCAGGGTTATAAATTTAAAAAAAAATCTAAAATAAAAGTAGCCTTTTTTTGATATCGCAGGGTAACCCATTTACGGGTGATATCCAGGATGCCCGGGTAGGCATTCCTAGACCGTATGTCGGCTTAGCACTTGGGGGTGCACTACCGACCAAAACCCCTGCCTTCAGCCGCTTTAATTGGAGGGGCCCGGATCTGCAGGCAACAGGATCCCTCCAGCGACAGGCTGGCCTCGGCGAAAAGACCAGACTTCTCCTCCATGGAAAATAAAAGTAGCCTAGCTTACTCCTTATTATATCAACAAAAACACACAGACAAAAATTGTAAACAATGTTATTCTGGTATATGTACCGTGTTTTATGTTTTTTACTAAATGCATATGGATATCCATATGCATTTAGTAAAAAGCGAATATTTTAATATTACAAACAGACGCTTTTTTTATTTATTTGTATAGATAAAATTAATTACATATTTGAAAATGTTTACATAAGATTTTTAATAGAAAACAATTTTGTTACTATTCACTCGATTAATGAAAAACAATATAAAATTTTAACCCCAATTGTTTAATAAATAAAAACTTCAAGGAGAATCACATATTTCGGCCTTAACTTAGCCATTAATGCACTTATGTGTATGATACGGCGCTGGCGGGACGCCAGACAAATATTTTTCCATTTTCACACAGACTCTCTAAATCGAGCTTCAGGCCACTCGCGGTCCTAATACACTGATTCCGTTACTTATGACATTTTTTATCTTTTTGTGCTAACAATGGACAACTGATTTTTACAAATATTAGTTATTTACACAGATTAATATTTATATCTAAAGAAATTTATTGTGTACATTTAGGTTTTTTTACCTATCAAGTATATGTCTTCTTCTTAAGTATATTGGTGTATATATTATAAAAAGTTCTAGGTAACAATAGCAAGTCTCGCAATACACCTACTGCATAAAATACTCAAAAGCTCCCCAATTTGAGTCCTTCGGCCTTTTTTGAGTGATATCGAGTGGGTATACTTATTTCTTTGAAATGCATTAGCATGCGTCGGGCCGCAAAGTAATATCGATCAGCAAACAAGCGGGCCGCAAGCGACCAGGTGTCCCCCGCGTAAACACCCGACCCTATATCCACGACCCACTCTGGGCCCCAGGCCCCGGGCCCTACATCAAAATGACGGAAATCCCATATAGCCCGAGACGAGGACGGAAGTACAATTTTATAAGTTAAGGGATTTGTGTCAATATTTCACTAGGATAGCGGAAACCTTTCAAGGTTGTCCGTATCATTATATGGATAAAATTATTTTATTCAAAAGATCTGCCCAACTTTATCAATTTATACTCCCTCGCAATGTTAACACGCCTTTGCTAATCGTTCTCGAGTTTCCCGACAAATTGTTAAGTAAGTATTTTTGTTAGGACTACCTACTTGTTCGAATTTCGTAAGTGTATCAAGATTTATGGAATACATTTTAACGATTCACTTCACGGAAAAGAAAAATACGAAAATGTGATCGGGTGAGATAAAGTTTCAAAAGGGAACTTTCGTCTTTGTGTGTGATGTTTGGATAGCTTTGTGATACGTACGGACCGGCGACATGCTGTTATGATATACTAGCCGAACTTAAAACAAAGTAAAGAAGTATGTATATTTCTTAGGAGAAGAACACTCAAAAAATGTATATCAGATTTCTCAAACTACCATCAGTTTTTACGGAGGCTCGAAGAAACTAAAGACTAAATTATTATTATATTAATTACAAAATGAAGATGTCTTGATTTCGAACTTTATGTGACAAAAAATAATGTAGAATAGTAAACAATTTTAGTTTCTTTTTTTTTCAAGATTATCTTCGTTATATAACACTAAAATATAAGCAGGAACATTATATAAAAAAAAAAAATATTGTTTGGTGTTGTTATAGCTATAAGTAGTGGTTTAGGACTAGCTAGTCCTAAACCACTACAATATACTATAATACATGACATTTAATTATAAACATTGTAAATCAAAAGATTTTTCGAGTTAATATTTAGGGTCACTTATTCATTGTTTTAAAGGTTTTCTCTTGTTTGGGAATAGCGGCTTAATTAAATATGTTGTGTGGTGTTTAGACAAAGAAAGGTGGTAGCCTGCGGCACAGTGGAACAGGGCGGCCTACAGCGCTGACAAACTCCAACTTGTATTTCGTGGATGTCGAAGAAATCAACGAAACTTTATTGTTTTCCTAAAAACCATTTTACATTACCAATTTAAAAAAAATATTATACAAGATAGATAGACAGTTATCTAAGTCAATAAAATTAAGAATATTTTTTCGCTTCAGCCTGTAATATCCCACTACTGGACATAGGCCTCTTTCCCCATGTACGAGAAGGATCAGAGCTTAATCCACCACGCTGCTCCAATGCGGGTTGGCGGATTTAGAATATTTAGAATAAGTAAATCATTTATCACTTTTACGAATCATCGCGTTAACGTCAAAAAGTGTAAACAGAATTTTCTGACATGTATTCACGAAAACACATCACTTCACCTTAAAATTATAGGTCTAAAGTGAGCATCCGCTTCTTTGATCGGAGCACAACCCGCTGAGACTCAAAACAAAGTTAACTCGGAAACCGTGGTTTACTTCTTAAATTATTCTCCAAAAGATTTTCTAATTTGCTCGCACATCTCGGCTCCTTTTACGAGGAAGCCAGTGCCGCGAGCATACGCATGGCGATGACGTTTAAAAAGCTATTTTGAACTTAAATCCCTTCATCCAAAGTGGCTTATTGCCCGCCAACTCCAAAATTAGCTTTTACCCGCCACAAAACTTATGCGACAAGCCAAAATGTACTTTAAATCATATTATGATGATTCAAAATGTCATGTCGTTAAATAATACGACATATGTGGTGGTGTATTCATCTCGCGTGCGTCCTTTGGGTAATGTTACGTAATAGGCTGAAGCTGTGATTTTGTCAAAGGTAAGAAAATTGGCTGCTAGTGGTAATTTCTTCGACCGAGATAGATGTTAATTATGTCTCCATTCTAATTCGTAACTTGTTTTCGTATTTTTGTGGCATTACTGAATTAATAAAATAATTATCGGGTTTAGTTTTTTAATTTATTAATTAAAGTGACAAGAATTTAATATTGTAGTCGACACAACAAATACTTTTGAAATATAAAAAACTGTTTATACTAGCGATTCGAAGAGGCGTCCTTGCAAAGATTACGGCGAGAAAATTTCAGAGAAAATTTTAAAAATGTAAAATTTAATTACGTTAAGGTGGGCGATTTTTCATTTCGGTAACAAGATGCAAGAACCTTCGACTCACTCTGGTTGCGTGACCTAATTTAAACGTTCCGTATTCTGTTCACTTAATTTGCCGCATTCGTTTACTTTGTGCGGAGTATATTAGGAAATTTTTATTTTACTTCCGCGAAAACTTAATTGAGAGGGGAACGCAATCCTAGGCTGCAGCGATACCTTCCTCCATAAACATTTATTGTCGCTCTACATCCCACTAACTTCACTTTTACAGAGTTTTACGTCCGAAATATTTACGCGGGGAACATTGCTCGCCTTTATTGCTGAGGAGGAATGTGCGGGCAGAGTCTCGTAATTGAATGTAATTTCGTTAGCTTCTTTCGTTTACAGCTGTAAAATAAAATTTAACGTCTTATTTATGGCAGACGACAATATCTGAGCTCCTGTCGCATACGAGCTTCGGGTATCGTTAAATACGCTGTAATTAACAATGAGTTCTTATCTTATATTTACGATTCTGTTAGTTAAATTTATTGTATTATTTTAATTTCTGTTATAATCTAGTTTGATGTCCTAATAATAATAAGCTATTTTTTTATATTTTTTCAGACTAGATTTGTCTTATTACGCATTTAGCAATTTATAAAGCACAGGAAAGAGCTCAATCTGACCCACTATTTAGATTTAAGTGGTTTTTCTAAAACTATTCCTACTAGCAGAGCTAAACCTAGAGACTATCACATATCATCGCATTAAATCTTTTAAACAATCAAAATTATAAGTGTTTTAACATTTAAAGCTTGAGCATATCAAACATACTACGCTTGCAAACATAAACATTTCCGAAAAATAATTAGCGTAAATTTTATCATCAATAAAATCAGAACGAGCTTTACTCGGATGGCTCTTAAAAGTTTAATTAATATGATTGAAAGCAATACTTCGGTGCACTCAATTCAGGTCGCCATTTTGCTAGTAAATAACACATTATAATTTACAGAAGCGCACAACATTTACTTTTGATGAATAATTACTCCATGTTATTGATGCGTCACCCAATTTTACTAAAATAGCCTGTTGTTTTCTGATAGTTTTTTTTTAACAAAATTGAAAGGATGGTTTTAATATATATTTCAATTAAGTTAGTAGAAGCAGATTGAGGAATTTATAGATAGCATAGCAAGATGTGTGCCAAGATGGTACAGACGAGTCTACCAATTTCGTGTAAAGTGAGTTTCGTGAAGACACGAAGAAGATTAATTGTTGCGATCGAATTTACAATCTCAATACTCTACGATCGTGAGTGTGAATGTAGTGACAGCTAACATGATGTTCGAAAGAACTGATTAGTAAATCAAAAGAAATTCTGCTACGTTCGACTGAAAATCTGTCCTATGCATAAGCTAAATATGATTATAGGTAGATTAGAGCAATTACTAACAACTATTTTAAATAATGGATATAGTAATGATAGCAAATAGATTAAAATCACGTAAGTATGACAGAAGTTTCCATTTTTAGACATTTTTATTTGGTATCATTTATTCGTTTTATTATTACCTTTTCGATTAAATAATACTTTTTCCTCTTTGGCTTCAAACTATTCAAGACTCGGTCATTCAATGAATATAAGTCAATAACATGGCTTCAAACACATTTCACGTAGATAGACGATTATAATTGCTATTACAAGTAACACTGAGTTATAGTGATATGGTTTATAGCCCTTAGACGAATTCGCGCATACATGATGAGTAAATCGTGGCAATTTTTTAGAATAACAAACACATAAGCAGGTAAAATTCCTAATAGACATTCAAACTAAATGGTTTCTCTGATCCTTCATTTGATCCTGATTCACAAAAACTGAAAAGTTTGAGCAAAATATAATAAATTGAAGCAAAAATAATCGTTTTCAGAAAACAGGAATCTGGCTTTAGAGGACCAGAAGTGACTCATATTTTCGCTGTCGTCAAAATTTAAAATAATTTTAATGTTTAATCGAACAATGATTATCGAACCGAAAATCAATAATCGATTACAAGGCCGTGATTGTGACGCGCTCGTTTATTCTCGTATATCACAAGTTATGACACCACGTAATAAGCCTTTTAAAATGCGCCCATTCGTTATGAAAATGTAAACGGATGCCGAATATTTATTTGATATTTAAAAACAATGAGGTGCCTCATGAATCATTTTATTCGTATTATATTATAATAATATCATTTTAAATTATTAATCATTCGGATAACGTTCGAGGAAATCGTAGACCTTTATGAACATAAAATAAATAAAAGGCTATGTGGTTTATATTTAAATGAATCACAAAATTTGTTCAGTTTTTAACGCAGAACAGCTTTACATCGCATATTATAAAAAAATTTACAAATTTTAATACGTCAACAGCTGCCAAATATTAAAAAATCTGGGTTGTGCTACATTAACACGTAGCTATATAATCTGCATGTCAGAATACGCCAAAATGCTTAGACTTGTAGTTTTGGTTGATTCACATTTTATAGGCTATTTCTAGTTCATAAACAATATCTAGACAACTTGTATACCAACTTGAATTTAGAAATCAGAAATAGAATTCATGTAGAATCATACATAAGAAAATGAATGTAATTTAGATCACCATAATAGCATATAATTTTGCTCCAGTAATTATTTTTCACAATACTCACAAATATTTTACACACGACGCCGCGATACTTTTTTAATATTTTACGTTTCTTAATGTTTCCTAATCTAAAAGTTTTTTATTTTTATTTTTTATTATTATATTAATGCGTTCAAATAATTTAGTTAATACTTTTTCGTTACCTACACCATTCTCACATTAAATACTATTTTTATAAGCCTTAAGTCGGTTACTAACGTTACCCAAATATGAAAATTAATGAGATTACTTTCTGATAATAGTTCTTAAGTTTGTAATATCTCGTGAAGCGCTTGCCGGAAAACTATTTACAAACACCTAAGTCAAGCGCAAAATTCTAATAAAGTTTACAGTGTTCAAGTTACGTGGTTTTGATAGTTTTATACTTGCATTCTGTTTGATTAAATATTTTGAAAGGGTTGCATAGTAATATTAATAATTAATGTTTCGTTTTAATATTATCTTCAAAAATTAATGTTATTAGTATTACTTAATACTAATATTACATACTATTCATTACATTTTCATTACAGCCTATACAGTCCACTGCTGGACATAGGCCTCCACAAGTTCACGCCAAACATAACGTGAACTCATGTGTTTTGCCCATAGTCACCACGCTGGGCAGGCGGGTTGGTGACCGCAGGGCTGGCTTTGTCGCACCGAAGATGCTGCTGCCCGTCTTCGGCCTGTGTATTTGAAAGCCAGCAGTTGGATGGTTATCCCGCCATCGGTCGGCTTTATAAGTTCCAAGTAGTGGAACTGCATTATTCTTTAGTCGCCTCTTACGACACCCACGGGAAGAGAGGGGGTGGCTATATTCTTTCTTTGGTGCCGTAGCCACACAGCACATACTATAAAGTTATAATAATATCATAATAGTATTTTTCAGTAACCTATATAGAAATAAAATTTATAGTAGGTAATATATATACTTAGGTTAGTAATTGAAAAAACTGTCATAGCTATGACATAAGGGTAGTAATAATTTATCTAGGCAGCACAATTGTCGTTACATACATGTCCAAACAACCGCTTTGGTGTAGTGATGCGTATAGTCACTTAGAAAACCGACGGTTTGCGTATTCGATTCCCGCTCGGTATGGATATTTGTATTTGTATAAATTTTTTTCCGGTTTGCATGATTGTCATTGTGGGTCTGCGTCCGTGCCTCGGGGAGCACGTAAAGCCGCTGGTTCCGGTCGTTATACTCGATAGCGATCGTTACTCATAGTAGGGAACATATCCGTCAACCCGCAGTGGAGCAGCGTGGTGGATTAAGATCCAACTCTTCTCGTAGATGGAGAAAGTGGGCAGTGGGATGTTACAAGCTGTATTGTGACGGTCATCTTGATCGACTTCCAGGAAATTGCTAGGTCTAATTTAGCGTTTAATTTCCGCTATATATGGATATAGTTCAACTGTGGCGTGGAATGTCCGCGTCGCATCGCTATGCGGTCAGAATCCCATAATAAAATTACTGTATGTATCCATAACTCCGATATGTGAAGCGCTTATGTGCTGATATTGTAGAATGCCATTTATACTTAATGTTATATTTAGACTGCTCGAGATTGGTAGATTTTATAAAATAAATTTCTCCTATAATTTCCCACACTTTTCTCCCTCCCACTTCCCTTAACTCCCTTGATCAACTATGCATTTGTGAATTTTCTGGTGCACCTGTTTATGAGCAGTATTGATTACTTAACCATATATATTTTACCTTTTTTATATTTAATAACTTAATTCTTAAACTAGTAACTAATCTACTATCTCTATCGACTAAATCTATGAAATAATATAAGTTTCTTTGTATTTTAGTTCGATATTTTTTTTATAAAATATATATTTACCTCAAATAAAATAAGATCAAACATCTTTAGTAGGTTTACGAGAAAATGTTCTCATATACGACTCCCATATTTCATATCGTCATTATTTCGTCTCACGCCATAATTTTCCGTAGGGTTTGAAAGGGCCGGTAGTCATGGTAACCCCAACTCTAGATTTGCCGAAAATTCGACACACAGCATTCAGATAACCTTCCGTTTTAAGATTAATGTAAACTTGAGACATTAGTAACGGCAATACTAACTTTACTAGCACAATAGTTAACGAAAATTATTAATAAAATAATTACGTATATTAATATCAAAATGCAAAAATCTATGACGTTACAAGTTACGTTAAGTAATTTATATGACGTAATAAGCTTTTTGTTTAATATACAACGTTCAAATGTTAACTTTAAAAAAAATACTTTAGTTTTTTTCCTTCTAGTATTCGACATACAGATGGCATTAACTTACGAATTATTGTAATTATCAATTAGGTATAAGATAGTTTTAATACAATAGTAATACTAAAAAATATTTGTTTAAAATTGTTTCCCATAATTCAGTAAATAAAATCTCATCTGAAGTCTGCACGCTGCTCGCGCTCTCCGGCTGGCACGTGAAACTTCACTAGGTAAATAGTTGGAGTTGTGCCACGATGTTAAACAATATTACGTTATAAAGTCATTCTGTGTGATGTCAGCGCTAGTTTACAACTTAATTCGGCTGCGTCTTGTCACTTGTTCTATTAAATTTAATAATATTGTACCGATAAGGGAGCGTGTTTACATTTTATTGCATAAAATTAGTTTTCCACACATCCATAAAACTTGTTATTAAAAAAAATATCAAAATATATAATAAGAATTTTATTTAAGAACTTTTATAAAAGCGTAATAACTTGCAAGCTTACAAGTTAAAAAAAATACAAATTATAACTAATTCCATTGGATACTCCATATTTTATACAATATACAGAGACGACTATTTTTGTGCCGTGGTGGCGTTGCCTTAAAATGACGGCTGCGGATTGAATCCTTGATAAAAAAGATGACTTGAATTAGAACGACTATTTGTGTCTGGATATTTAAATTTATAAATTAGCCGTATATGTCTCGAAGAAATGCGACAAAGTGTCAGTTTAGGTTTTTACCAAATACATTTACACGCCACATAATGATAGCACTGAAATTTGTGCAAGCCCGAAGTGTTGGATTATAATCATTAACTTTCAGTTTCGAACCTCTCTCTCATATAGAAGAGATCATTGCCCGGTAGCGAGGTATTTACAGGCTTTTTCACTTCTTGACGTGTACAGGCGTATGCTGTACACACAGTGACAATGATTCATAAACCACTAACAATTACTAGATGTGACAAAATGAAAGCAAACCCCCTTCATTACGACGAAAATAATAACAATGAAGTAGAAAAACAGCACCCAGTTAGTTGCAGTAGTTTTAATTGAAAAGTAAAAAACCAATTAACTTATTTCAAGTGTCCCATCAAATCACCTTGAAAATAATCCAATTGCGAGTCAAATAAACAACACTTATAAAACATTTAAGCCTCGACCGCTGAAGAAAACGAAGAAAAAAAGTACAATTAATTGAAGCGAGCGGCAGTTGCAATGTGTGGGGCCATTAATTTAATTCAGTGTACGTGGTTCCGAGACACGGTTTTGTACCTTAATTGAGATTTAAGAAGAGCCAGGACGCTTTTGTTTTGTTGCCTCCGGCTGAGAAGATTTCGCAGTGTGCCACCCTTGCTGTTCTATTTTTGCAGTTGGTAAACGAATTAGGTCGACGAAAAAAACCAACAAGTGAATTTTTTTATAATAATATATATTAATTAAACCCATCATGTGTAAATTTCTTAAATTGAGTGAAAAGTTTAATTGATATAAGTTAAATTGATATAATTGAGTTATGTATAAAATGCTACAAAAACAGAAGCTTATGAGACAACACATTTTTTTCAATAAAAGTATATATCATACTCATAAATAAGTATAAAAACTCATACAATTTTAAATTTTAAAACCTCTTACCATACTTATAGGGGGGTTTGTTATAGTTTATCCGAGTAAATAAATGGAATGATTCCATAAACGTAAATGAGCGTGATAATAAAGTACCTACTCTGCAATTATATTTTAAATCATTCATCATCAAAATTTAAAACCTATGGTATTAAAATATAAAAGGAAAGCATAAACCCATATTTGTAGTAATATCTCGTGTTTGCATTAAAAATAAATCCCGATTCAAAATGTAAACCCATCATAATGCTCACTTAAGAGGTTATTGTAAAACAAACTTCATATTTCATTCACAAAGCGATGCTACAAGACGTTTAATATCTTTACAACTTCATACGAAATTCGTTGTATCTAATTCAGGGCTTATCTTGCCATCTGTAATCCCGCCCTACCGAGATGACTCGAATACCTCGGGCCCCTTCCACCCCCCACCCCTCATCGGAGGCCCGCAGCCCTTGAGTTGGAGCAAGTTCATAATACCCAATTTAGTGGTGTACAAGACTGTCGGCTACGGTCTCCTTGACTTATGGCGATCTAATTGACTGTCTACAATAAATGGGACTATAGAATTATACTATTTAACACATTTGTAGTATTTCTATACGAATTCATAAAATGACAGTTTTATGTGATGATACTGACTATACTTTGTCATATGTTTCACGATTGTATATAAGCTATTACCAGATAATGTAGCGTAAACTCTAAATATATATTTAAAAAAAAATAGGGTGTGAAGCTAACGCACACATGTTGCTTGTACATTATATATATAGAATTACTAGCTAACCCCGCAAACGTTGTTTTGCTATATATGTTATTAACTCCCCCCCACCCTCCTTGTAACTTAGGGGTATGAAAAATAGATGTTAGCCGATTCTCAAAACTACCCGATTAGCTCACAAAATTTCATAAGAATCGGTCCAGCCGTTTCGGAGGAGTATTGTAACTAACATTGTGACACAAGAATTTTATATATAAGATATAGACAAAATGTCGATTAAGAGTTAAAGTCCAAAAACAACGTAACATCGAATATATATTTATTTATTTACATCGAAGCATCAAAGAACCTGTTATAATTGAACACTGTTACAACCTAATTATATCGAAGTAACACAGAAAGTGTATATGTATAATTATAGGCGTCTCCTGGGAGCCGCGTCGAGTTCACTGGAGCGAATAATAAATCTGTTGACAATCTTTAATTCCCTCTCAGGCCCTCCAAATAAAATAAAAAATATAGTAGCGAGAAAAACATATTTACTAGACTTGAAATGATATTTTCAGATGTTTTCACAACATATATATTTTTTTATTTGTTAATTTTTTTTTATTCAATGTAGTCGTTAAACCGTGTAAATATCATTTTTATATCTAAGACAGAAGATGCCAGAAGATAGAGATGATATTAGTTTCAACTATAAAAAGTTATATTTAATAATTTATAGACTTATTTTATAAGTGTCCAAAAGATACAATGATTCAATGCTATACATTAGTTAGCCATCTACAAAGGCTATTTTAATCGAAAAATTTAATACGCTAAACGTTTCGTAAATATTAATTTCGTTTATTTTAAATTAACATGAAAATTACATGTGTTTGATTAATTTGTATTTTTGCCTAAATAAACATAAATTTTCTCTTTACATGTGTTAAATATAATTTATTTTATAGTACTTAAATCATTACATTTAGTAAAACTAAATATAGTATTACCGGTTATCGCAACCACCTATGGCCTCCGGCTTCCTCAATATTGATTTCTATTACTTTAGATGTGTGTAATTAAACGTCTAGAAAAATACCGTCAAAAGTAGAAATATACCGTCAAAGTCAGTCTACCCGTTTTGCAATTTTTTGCAAAAGATAGATAAGGAAACTACTATCATCGATATGCTAACACACGGCTATTACTTACTAGGATTAAGTAATTAGTGTTAAATATAGGTTCTATGTATAAGTGCAAACTGGTATGTGTATAATTGTGGCTGCAGGCAAACGAAAAAAAACCGACTTCAATTATATCGGTGAGTAATACAACGTAGGTAGACGAAAAATCAGTCAAGTAAATACGCATTATCAAAGATTACTTCAAAAGTTGTAATCAGATCTCGATGAAATTTAAATGTGGCCACATGATAAACATGGGCTTTCAATTAAATTAAAAATCATTAAAATGGGTACACCCAGTAAAAAGTTATGCAGATGTTTGAGAGTTTCTCTCGATTTCTCTGGGATCCCTTCATCAGATCCTGGTTTCCTTATCATAGTACCACACCAGGGATATCTTCTTTCCAATAAAAAAAGAATTATCAAAATCGGTTTATAAACGACGAAGTTATCCCCGAACACACACATACACACACATATATATATATACATATATATATATATTTATATATACATACTCAATTCGACCGTATATATATATACGGTCGAATTGAGTAACCTCCTCCTTTTTTTAAGTCGGTTAAAAATGTTTGTGATTCATATTATTCATGCGATTAAGTAGTTATACTTAAGATGTTAACAATTTCTATTGTATATTTTAAAACTCCGTAAATGTTTCAACCCTAGGCAGAGTCATTAACGCATTTTTAATGCAAATGATTGTTTTAATACATCATTCTGTTCTACTGCTGATAAATGTAAGTACTTTTAAAATTTCTTCGCAGTCATAAAGATTTGAAGGATGTTTTTTATTATATCCCACGAATATATTGGATTTCAGTTGATATTTTTGTGCTTTGTCCATTAAAATATTTGCAGTTTATAAAGTAATAAGACTTATAAGTATAAAAATAAAAGATTTTCAGACAAAATGGTAAAATAATTTTATGACAACAATTTATGTTGATTTACGTAAAACTTGTAAAAAGACAACCTACAAACTAATGTAAAGGCTATATTGTCTCCGTCAACATTACGACCGCACTAAAGATTCTACAAATAACGTGAAATGTCTAACGCAGACCTAACAAATGAGCGAAATAAAACGGCAGACGAGCCTCCATATGGCAAATAGGACCTATTGAATAAAACGCAGCCTGCTCTTAAATACATGTGCACCAAAGCGCCTAGCGCAACGGCCGGTGCAAATTGTAACCTTACAACATATAGAGCTACCACATTGTGTTTAATGTTTAGGTTACACTGTACTTTGCGTACAACGTATCGTTTGTAGTTGTTTCATATATTGTGACAAACATTCACACACGTGTCCAGAGAGAGTAAGTAACATGTAAACAACCGTATAAATAAATACTGACACTCATAATGCTGTAAGGAAAATTGACAATAGTAATTATATGTACAACAGATTAAATTGAATTTTCGTGTTAAATTATTTAATAATTTTAACATTTTCTTATCAATTTAAATTTAACTCCTCGTATGTCTAAAATTTAGTATGGACGGCCCTTGAGTTGTCACACTTAACCTGAATTTCAGTCAGGCGATGTGAATTACATACCCGCACGGCCACCAGGTTCAGAGGGGTTATTTTGACATGAAAGCTAGCCATCTGTTTCCATTAGAAAAAATATATTACTAACTTTTTTTTCTTAGCTTTCTTTAAAAAAAAATGAAATTAACGATACGATTCAGCCTGTAACACCTCACTGCTGGGAGTAGGTCTCTCTATGGTTGGACTTTCTCCACGCTGCTGATCCACTGCAGGTTAGTGGATATATTCCCTACTATGAGTAACGATCATCATTACAGCCTATACAGTCCACTGCTGGACATAGGCCTCCACAAGTTTACGCCAAAAATAACGTAAACTCATGTGTTTTGCCCATAGTCACCACGCTGGGCAAGCGGGTTGGTGACCGCAGTACTGGTTTTGTCGCACCGAAGACGCTGCTGCCCGTCTTCGGCCTGTGTATTTCAAAGCCAGCAGTTGGATGGTTATCCCGCCATCGGTCGGCTACTTAAGTTCCAAGGTGTTGTGGAACCTTGTTATCCCTTAGTCGCCTCTTACGACACCCACGGGAAAGTGGGGGTGGCTAAATTCTTTAGTTCCGTAGCCACACAGCAACGATCGAGTAACGATCACTATCAGTTATTTATGATGACAACATACTATCGTAACCATATCGAAAGTAAAATACTATATAATTATAGTATAAACTATAACATATAGTATACCGTACTAATTAACATAATTTGATTATATGGCATGCATTCGTCTACAACTTATAAGCATACTTTGTAGAACAACTTCTTTGGTCGTAAAATACTTAAGTCACTTTCAACTGTCTCAAATATGTCAAAGTACTTTGGGATAGTTTTAACTGCTGCGTCTTTTTCAATAATTCAATATCCCTAAGGATCGTCCAGGAAACAACTAATGTTCCGTTTTGCAGGTTTTTTAAAGACTTCACGTGTCCCTCATGACCAACGTTTGGCAGGCCCTCGCAAAAGTCGAAACTTATTTTACGAGTAGTGGCTGAAATACTCGTACCTTACTTCTTCCGTATAGTTTGAAAATATTGACCTATTGGAGAGTAATATATTTTCTTGCCACAGTTAGACTATCGTCGTTTCCATTATTCAGTAAGGGTTTGTGCTTATTAAATCTTTTAGTTCTTGAATTTACTGATTTTATTAAGATATCATGATGCTTTTGTGAATATTTGACTGATTTTGGAGCATTTATTAATAATTAATAAAACAATTTATTTTCAAACCAACGAGTTGAAACTTTGATAACAAAGGAGCAAGTTTAAGACGTACATGCTAAAACTTCCTGCTGTGTATTAAATATATAAGCAAACAGAATTGGCAGCGCCTACCGCGAATATGTCTGAGCTTGACTTATTTATTATTTATTTGGGAATACACAAGGCACGCCGACACTCGGCGCTCTAGAATTATGGAAAAATAACTCATATCCGACGACATATTGACTTTGGCTACAGACAGGGAAATGGAAGCACGTCCTTTTGGGAATTGCACCAACGCTTGTTTCTGCTTCCACTAGTTTCAGGTGAGTATTACGAAACATGTCTATTGGAAAGTTATAAAACGTCAAACATGAGTTCTGAACAATTTATTCGGTATCCCTTGACGGTTTGATCTTTTAGTCGATACTATTTAATATCGAAATAATTTTACATTATTAGTATTCGCATTGTATTAACTATTAAGATGAACTATTTGATCTAAAATACGATACTTAAGTATGCTATATTGGGAGGAATTTTAACTGTACATCTGTTACAGATTAAAATTTAAACATTGGTTATTAGTAAAGAAAATTCAAATGGCAAAATGTTGCCCTTTCGCTTTGTTTAGCTCAAAATCGTCGTAAAAGCAATCAGAGCAGCAACAATGGGGACGATACAGATTCCCGATTATTATTCCTCTCCCACAAGAAAGGCTACTTTAACCAAAACACCGATTTCAATAACAGGCGAGTTCATTGAACAGACCTAATAACATTTTTATTGAACGATACGAATTTTCGAAACGAGGTTCACTGGTATTTCGTTATAAAACTGATCCGTAAGTAATATTTACGTTGTCTGGTTTTCTATTGCCCGTTTATATATTTACTTATTTGGTATAAATATGGACAACCCAATGCTTCTTATGTGTGAAACTGAGATTTCGTTTATTGTTTTTACGGCGAGGCCTTACATTCCTTTATTATATTTTAAAACATAATAAAATTAAGTAATAAGAGCACAACATGAAGAAATTTTTCTTTTAATTGAAAATGAAATGAAATATGTAATTCAACCTACTTAAAAATATTACATCTTTTTTTATTGTGTTAAAAATATACATTTAAACTGTCCGAAAATGGAATTGTGTAACATTTTAGTAACTTGGTTCTAAACTCCAAACATAGTAAATGAAAATTACCTTATACATCGTATGTAATGAGATTTCAAATATTGAAACAACACATCATCATCATCATTATAGCCTATTGCAGTCCACTGCTGGACATAGGCCTCCAAAAGTTCGCACCAAAAATTGCGCGAACTCATGTGTGTTGCCCATAGTCGCTGGGCAGGCGTGTTGGTGACTACAGGGCTGGCTTTGTCGCAACTAAGACACATTGAAACAACACAGAATCAAATTAATCCCTTCTACCACCTGAGCTATAATATTAGTTATTAGTGTCTTATACTTTAGGAGTAAATTATATTTAATATCACTTGTAGTACACACCATCGTTCAGAAACAATTGAAATTTTCAGTGAAGTACAAAAGTAAGAACTTCGTTAATTTATTGTTTTCGTACAATAATAATCGTATACATTAAATTGGTTGTGATTTAGTTCCAAATGAGATAGCTTCACTGAATCAAATCTCATATTGTGATCGCCTCGTTCAAGTGACTCGGAAATTGCGATTATTGAGTTCTGAGAATGAATGAAACAAACCAAACAATGATATATTTGCTATCCATATGAATCTTGATTTATTTCGTATAATATAAAGTTGCTAGATTACCCGTGCCGTCTCACCTGCATTTATAATTACTTCTATATAGCTGAGGAGAAAATAGCTTTTTTTATTAATAGCGAACTAATCTTCGCAAAAAGGAATTCAGCCTTTATTTTACTACTAAACTGTAACTTTTCTATACCTTTTATATTTACATCCACTAATTTCCTTTCTTTTTAACCATTGTTGTTATTGTTGATTTTTTGTATTGTGTAAATAAAATATTTCTCTCTTATCTATAAAATAAAATAAAAGCAAATTTTTTGTAGGAATATTTAACATTTTAAAGTGGACTTGGGATATTAAAAATGCCTTAAAAATATAAATTTTTCGCAACTGAAAATTCCCGTAATTTTCCTTCTTTATTTACTTAAAATACCATCGCTTCGAAGACGATACGAATTTTCAATGAATATTTAATTTTCTAATATAATTAAAACACACAAGTATAATTACTGCTTTGAGCTGTTTTCGAATTAGCGAGTTAAATAATTGAGTAATTGCCAAAAACTACATAGATACCATCTTATCGAGAACCATCCTCAAAGTCGTGATTCGGCGTTCAAAAACATCTTAAAAAGTTTTAATCACGCCGTTCGCAAACAACTCATTAAGCATTTAAGGTTTAATTCTGTCTACAAAGTGTTAACCGTAAAACGCTCTCTAAAAACGGTATATAAACTTTTATTCGTCAGATTAGAGAAAACGCTGTACTATCGAGTAGTAAAGTCGAGATAAACAGGGTAAGTAACGTATAGACAGCTTGTAAACTATTTTTCATGTCAGCGAAAGTGCGCGTATACTTACGAAGTTTATGGTGCGTCCCCCATTCAACTATAAAACAGTTTTTGTACTATAAAACAGCTGAGTTCAGGTGATAAAGCCCGTCTCGCGGTTTGTAAATTCCCAGTGCATTTCAACGACTACTCTTTTGAATTATTTCACGGCTTTTAAACTCGCACAGCAAGTACAGATTGCTGTTTCTATTTTACGACTTGTACTCAGTTTATTCGCTTCGTAATAGCGTCTAGAAGTGTTTTCAACTTCTCGATCTAAGTTATCTGACCGGCTATTTCATTAGATCATTTGATGAGATTTATTGTTTTAGGTTGATTCTTAATGCTGGCTATCACTAGCTGTGATTGTGCTTCACTGTAGTGGTAGTTTGTTTATGAGATACTGTAATAAATCTATCAACAAAATTGAATCGCTGGAATGTTTGTATCTACGCGCATTATTTTCGAACGACTTTTTTAGGGTTCCGTGCCTCAAAAGGAAAAACAAAACCCTTATAGGATCACTTTGTTGTCCGTCTGTATGTCAATGCTAAAACTTATATCGAATACTCAGATCTACTGTCTCTTGGAGCTGTGAAAAAAAACAAACTTCTAAGCCAACGCAATCAAAAGACACAGCCGTTTATGCTGCAAATTTTTCACACTCGCAAGGGAATCAAAACCTATAGGGTACTTCCCGTTAACTCAGAATCTTGAAATTTGGTACGAAGCGACGTCTTATAGCACAAGCAGGACAAAGTTTGTGCGAATCAAAATTTAAAAAATATCAATATATTCACAAACATAAATTTGTCTCCCCACAAAGCTCGCCAGGTGACCTAGTATTCAAATGAAATTGATTACATCATACTAATGATATACTAAATAGTTCGCGTCACGTGTCTCTTTTGGTATACACATTCCTTTCTTAAAAATATAGTCAAAATAGATATTTATGCTTGTTGACTTTGTTTTCAAGTAGTTCAAGTTTTATTGTGAGCTAAGGAGGGTCCGATACCAAGTCTACCCCAGCATGAGGGTAGGATTCGCATTGTTCCGAACATAAGTACGCATTATTAATATAAAAAATTTTGTCATCGTATTAGAGAATATTATTAAGTAATTCCACTATTATGTTTTAAGATACTATAATATAATATAACATATATAATATAACTGGTACTTTATTCAAAGTACCAAAAGCATGTTTACCTGGGTGACCGAGCTTAGTTCGGTATTTTAGTAATTCGTGTTTTTAAACATTTTTGAATATCCCATTAAACATTATCGAATCCCGCTGGAGCGGTCAATTTTTGATATGATATTCAAAAATGTTTAGAATTCCTAATGTGAGGGTAACACAAAAATAAAATCCTACATATTAATTCGTGTTTTTTTTAATACGAATTACATATTGATACCAAAAAAAAAATTGATAACATATGAATAATATTTTCCGATTTTACCGACATAGTAATAAAAAATATGAACTGTTTATTTAAATAAAAAATTACGACTGCAATTAGAAAAAAAAAATCGATCTAGAGACATGGGGATTTGTACCGTGGTCTTCTCGGTCGATCCCAACCGGCCGATTTCCCGCCTGAGCTATTACAACTTTATTGACAATTGCGAAATTTACCTTCATATTCTAACGATATTGTAGCCATTTTTTCATTGCCTAAAACAAATAAAACGACATTTTCTAAAAATGAATTCGAGCTATATCGATTTATCGCCCCGAAATCTCCTGCATACTAAATTTCATGAAAATCGTTGTTTAATAGTATTAGATAAGCACTTAGCGAAAACTCTCGGGTTCGTATAAAAATAAGCAACTGTAATATACTGCAAATAAAAAGATTAGATGGATGTTTACTATCCCAAACAAATATACGGTTTGATACAGAGTGAAAGTCTTATTATTAATACGATGTTATGTAACTTAACGTTTTTAAAACGGAAAAGGTAGACTTTTCTTAGTAATATAAGAATATTTTTCATCCTCGATTATTTATTGTCAACTTTCTCCGATATGTCTTAGTAAGTATGTTATTAGAGAATAGAATAAAATTATTAAAATATTACGCCTTGACCAAAGCATGTTTACAGAATTAACCTATTTTATTTTAAAACTAGCTGTGGTCGCGACATAGTCCGCGTGGAATTTGAAAAAAAACCTTGTTCAGTTAGAAAAAAAAAATCTACAATAAAATTAGCCTAAGTTACGCCTTATTACATCAGCTATTGCCAGTCATTGTCCCGTCAAAATCAGTGTAGCCGTTCCAAAGATTAGCTGCAGCAAACAGACAGACAGACAAAAATTGTAAAAAATATTATTTATGTATATGTACTGTGTATACATCCATATGTATCAGCCAAAAACGGGTATTTCAATATTACAAACAGACACTCCAATTTTATTTATTTGTATAGATGAATACAATCCTAATTACTTCAAAACGTTATACAAAGAAACTTTCGATTCTCTGTATTTCTGCTTTAAATTGAAATTATTCAAAGCAATTTAAAGTGTACTAAGTCTAATGTAAGCTTTCCCGTTAAACTAGCACTAAAGTTGTGGAAATAATTGTAAATAATTCTCAACATTCCTTTGCAATACAAATATCGTCCTAAAAATTCTTTTATTTAAAACACATCATCAATATCACCGTAACCTGAAACCCGTGGAGTGATGAAGACTAATTTATCACACTCGTCGTACGAGCAGACGTATCGTGTCACAACTCAAACAAACACTCGACGTAAGTGAATAAATAGGTAATTCGACGCGCCTTCCAATATTTCTTTCGAATTTCCTTGCGGTGAACAGACAATCTTTAGAAATGATATGAAAAAACTGTACAGCCTAACTAAATTCAGTTTTAATACCTAACAGACTGAGGTGTATTAAGCGTTTATCAATACATATAATAAAAATGTAACGGGTCGCTGTCTGTACATTTAAGATATATGAGAAAAAATATTATTGGGACCTTTATTAACGGAAACAGAACCCAAAACAATGATTGTCTAAATTTCTGTCTGTTTGTCTGTGCGTTTTTTTTTTTTTTTTTTAATTATTTTATTTCAAAAATAATTACAATGGTCTTACAGCTTGATTGTCCTCGCCAAACTTTGCTGTTTGATGGCGAGACACGCTCTTACTTAACACATAACGACATTGTAAATAGGCAAAATATGGCATTCTCTTAACTTAATCCAACTACAAACTATGCTTAAAACATAAAAAACGAAAAATAATTTTTGAAAGACGAAATAGAATTTTTTATACCATGACAGGTTTTTTGACATTATTTTTTAACTTTTCAAAATATATTGTATAAGTTTTTTCTTAAGTGAGCCAATACTAATTCCCAAATCTTGTCTTAAAAAATATATTTTATTAAATACTGTAGGAACCAGATATCGAGATGTTCTTGCCCCATAGTAATTATGTATTTTTTTGCACGCTAATCTCAGAAACGGCTTATCCGATTCAGATTTGGTTTTGACGAATATATTGTGGCAAGCTTAATATTTAATGTTTGTTCTATGTCAATCGGTTCATAGAAAAAAAAATATATGCCAATTTAAAGATGTTAAGTCACTATTCGTTCACTTACGAAGTCGCGGGTACAACTAGTATTATACAGAATTATTTCGAATCCAGATGTATAGAATAAATATAGCTTTATATTTAAGAAACATTAATTCAAATAAAATGAACTGAAAATTTAAGACTTAATAGTAGTAACATCTTTCGAATTCATGACAATTTTTTTACGCAACATACCTATCTATCTCATTCCACTTCTACAGTATCGCCTGTTCGATGAGGGTAAAGTTGATTACCTATACCCTCAATGGGTAACGTCGATCAATCATCGACAGTCGACCGATCATCGTATTTTGTGAACTCTTTCATTTATCTAATGAGTTTGTTCAGCTCCTTGTATTGATGAGCTGCTTACTGGGCGCGTTCGACACGTCTTGATGAATTAATCTGTTCGAAGAAGTTATTAAGTTATGAAGTAAATGTTTACCATAATTGTTATAATGATACGTTTTTTTTTCACCTAAAATTTCTCTTAAGGTGTAGTAGATATACAATTTTAAGGTACGAGTTGACCCTGTGAATTTTATTACAGCATAATTTTTTCTATATTTTTTTAATTTTTCATTTGAAACTTCCGTCTTGATGTAGTAATTTTTATTATAAAAAGGTTATATTATAAATAAGATTTTGTTGTAAGCTTTAATTGACAACACAATAAATACATCGTAAAAAATTTCTATGTATTATGTGAAAGAAACAAATACTGTTTTTCCTTTGAAAATAAAGATTTTCGTCACATTCTCCCGTTAATGAAAACAAAGGGGAAAAAAATTAAAACAAATTTCGGGGATTTAAAAGCAAAGTGCAATCTCCGTCAAGCTTTATGTAGAGGCTTAACCAAATCTAAAATGCGTTGCCCCTAATCCACTTAAACTAAAGCACGGCTAACGTCTACCACAGAAACGCGGTATTTCTTACCGCCTCGCGTAGGATTTCATACCAATTTATTAGACGCTTTGTGTTGTATTTAATACTTTATATGACAAATACATTCAAACATTGTAGTTGATTAAAAATGAAGAAAATATTGTTTAACTATATTATTTTAACGATTTTCTAAATAACAGGTTGTATCAGATATTCTTATTTTGTTTCTACTGTGCTTTGTTCTAACCATAAACAATTCAATTATAAATGACAATCTATTTTTTTATATAACGTTTAAAACTATAATATTTTTTTCGCAGTGGAATAATGAGAATGATCACCATAGGCACCACGTAGATAGTCTCAAAAAATATGTTTTCAGTTTTATCGTGCATAACACAACAATGCATCTACCTACCCAATAGCTTAGCATTTTCATATAACCAACCGCGCCAAGATATAGAACAAGAAAATGATATTTATTTCATATTTTTGAATTGAATTTGATATGACGTTTATGTTAGTAAATTTTTAGATTTATTGCGTATCTTGTTAAACAGTTTATTGTTACAAGATTATTCGATTCTCAATCGTTCAAGTTATAAGTAGTAGGAAAAACGTCCACAAACCCGCAGTGGACCAGCATAATGGAATAAGCTCTGATGCTTCTCCTACATGGAGATAGAGAATTATGCCCAGCAGTGAAATGTGGCGGAATCAACAAATTATCAGTCAATTGTTAAAATACTAAAATGTGATAATCAACGATTTTTATTTTAATTATTTTAATCGACATATTACATAACAATCCACACTATTAAATTTCACCACGATCAGAAAGAAATCATTAAGTTTTATACGGTTTTTAATAACATTTTAAAGTACCTAGCAATTACTTAAAGACTTATAGAACAATTTATAAGCTGACAAAAACATTAATATATATTTAAAAAAAAACTGTTACAAGTCAGAATAGCGGAAAATATTATATATATATATATATATATATATATATATATCTTTTATTTTATTTCAAATACAAATTTATTTGGAAAAAATGTATAATGAAACAGAGAAATAATTAAAACAAATATCATAAGTATGTCTATAAAAGGTAGAAATAATTATTTACCAAACAAAAAACACAAAATATGTGAGAGGTAAATTAAGAACAGTAATTTAAAAGCAAGTTTGAGTGTTAAATAAACATAAGTTCAAACGAACTCAACGGATATTGGGAGTTCATCTCGGGGCCGTTACACATGTGTTTAGGAAGAGCTCCGTCACGTTGTTGAAATAATCGCTTCTATTAATCTATACTAATGTTATAAAGCTGAAATATTTTGTTTGTTTGTTTGTTTAAGCGCGCTTATCTCAGGTATGGCTGGATCGATTCGCAAAATTATGGACAGCCCTCTTACCATTAATCGAGGACCACTATAGAGTAGGCTATTTTTTTCCTCAAATTAACACATGTGTAACCACGGGGCATTGTTAGTATCTATTAATACTAATATTATAAAGCTAAAGAGTTTCACTGTCCCAAATTAAAAAAATATTTTTATGTTGGATGGTCTATTTACCAAGGAAGGCTATATATAGCCTGGCTATATAATATTTTATCCCGTTTTCGCTCGAGTTAATGGTTGTGAAACGAATGAACTATGACTAACAAAGTAATGGGTGTGATAATATTTTTTAAATTAATTTAGAGCCTATTCTGTATGAACATCTATATAAACAAAAACGATTCGGCCAAATGTGTGTACGCGCATAACTTTTGAACGACTGCAGCAATTTGGATAATTATGGTTTTTGTGTTTATTTTCCGGAAAATATTTGTATATGAAATAACAGTAACAAAGGAAAAGGACGGTACAAAGTTCGTTGGGACAGCTAGCAAGATAATATTTTTTAAATCTTGTTAGATTTACTACAGTCAAGTTTATAATTGATAATCGACGATGCATCAGCGCAACGGTCACAGCGCTCGATTGCAGCTGTTTAGCTGGCGGTTACGAGTTCGATCCCCACACATAGCATTGTATTGGTCAGTATTTGACGTGGTCTAGGCATTTGTGCTTGTGTATTGTGTGCGTTTTCGAACCCTCGGCACTGGAGAAAATACTGGAGTAAATCCTGGAGGCCGTTGAGTGTGAGGCGTTCATTTATTTATTTGATAGAAGACCTCATCTGTTAACTACTCTTTAAAAATCAATTTTAAGCAATGTCATATAACATAACGCAAAACGTTAACTTTTTTTTTGCTCAACTGAATCACAATCGAATGAATTACGGTATCAATTACTATCATTCTTTTATTTATTAATTTGGATGCCTTTAAAATAGTACCATAATAGTGTTTGCGAAAAAAAAGCAACTTCAATTTTCATCAATAAGTACTACAACGCATGTAGTCAAATAAACATTAAATTAAATACGTCTTATTTTGGGATAACTCAAAAAGTACTCATCAGATCTCAATAAAATAATAATGGGACCACACGACAAGCAACAGCTTTCCATTAAAAAAAGAAACATCAAAATCGCTACACCCGCTAAAAGTTATGACGTATGTACACATAACAATGCAGTTGAATTGAGAACCTTCTCCTTTTTTCAAGTCAATTAAAAACCACACTGATATTTTCGTTAATATCACATAGAATAAAAAAAAATCATGAAGTGGATTTAAAACATTCGATCATAAATCACGATTGATATACCTAATTGATTGAATCTTGTTTGAGCAAAATGATTTAAAGTATTCGCAACTTTGTTGTAATATTAATATAATAAAAAATAATAGCAATAGGAATAAATAAATTTTAATAAAACTCAATATAATTAAAAACCAATGGAAGATAAACAGGAAATAATTTAAAAGTCTAATAATTTTCTCGTTGTTCGCTTTGCGCAGCGCCGTGAACTTCTATTTCAGATGTACCATTTTTATAATTTTTTGTTCAAACAAGGATATTTTAACGTACTTAATATTTAACAAATTTAATTACGACGTAATTAAAATCTTTAGGGATGAAGAAGTATAATGATATTTTAACATTATTAATTTTAGTATTTCGTTTCATTTTATAAGTAAAATATTTAATGTAGTAATAAAATAGATGTAATAAGATAAGTAATAAGAGAGGGAGATAACAGCATAAGCTTCTGATATGTATAGATATCCAGTATCTACGCATTTATACGACACCGAGTGGTATAGGTCTAACCGTGTCCGCGGCGGGGTATTAAAATTTGAAGCGCTCAAACTTGCCTCCTAGTGTTCATTACGTTGGAAAGTTGGTGAAAATTCATACAAGTCTAAGTTCTAATGAACACCGGGCGGCGAAGTTGGTCGGATGTAGCGATCGCTCAACTCACACACCGCCTTTTTGTAAAGAATGCCGCAAATTTTCACTGTACCGCTTTATTTAGGAAATTGAAGTAATTTGTCAGTGTAAGCGAGCACAAACTTGTTTTCGAAAGTGTATAATTACACGACCGACGAATAATGCTTTGTTTATTATTAACACGAAGTAATATGGTATAGTAGGTAATATAACTGAAATAAATTATCGCTACAAATTAACACCTTGGAACTTAAAAAGCCGACCGATGGCGGGATAACCATCAAACTGCTGGCTTTGAAATACACAGGCCGAAGACGGGCAACAGCGTCTTCGGTGCGACAAAGCCAGCCCTGCGATCACCAACACGCTTACCCAGCGTGGTGACTATGGGCAAACGATGAGATGATGATGATGATCATAAAAACTAACAAGTATTTCCTATTTATTGTAATTGTATAACATGGTAAATTTAAATTTTCGCGTGATTATAAGCGTTAATTTTTAGTAAAATCAATTAAAATGTTAAATAACCATTATTATCTGCCGTACCCGTTAGTAAAGTTTTGTTGCTTTGCATCGCACCGCCCGTTCAATAGTTTTAGTATGGCAACCTATTATTGTAACTCACACTCGTATGTTTTGCATACAAAAGAACTCATCAAATGGAACGGATAACTACGGACGTGGGTTCAAAAACATACAATTTTTATTCTTTATTTTATTTGATATTATTTTTGATTAAAAACGTATTGTAAAATTGTTTGTAAAATTTAAAAAAGATATTAAACAGGGAATATACCCTAAATATAATTTTAATATTAAATAGCAGACCCATAAACCCTTTGAAGTAGCATAGTGAAAGGGGTCGACAAGTGAGCTATATTGTAACTTCTCGAATTAAATTCCATAGAGAGGCAATAACAACCAATATCGTGAGAATAGTTGTCCTTTGTTTCATTAAACGGTTACGACGGCTTTACCGCTACTATTCTTTAGGAATCTTGAAATATATATTTATAATTTTCTTTTAACAGGCATAAAACTATTTTAACATATTTTTTAAACAGTACTCTCTTGGACAAGTTACGTTACGCCTATAAATCAAGTAATACGTATCTATTTTACACCTTCCGTCGCGTTGCTAAATTAATATTTCAGGCGCTTTTTTTTTCTTTTTTTTTATATTGAATATCGATCAATTAATACAATTTTATAAGTAACTAGTTGACCCCGCAAGCGTTGTTTTGTCATATATTTTATTAAATCCCCTTAATCCCCCTCCCCCCTTATAACTTAGGGGTATGAAAAATAGATGTTGGCCGATTCTCAGATCTACCTGATATACCCATAAAATTTCGTAAAAATCGGTCCAGCCGTTTCGGAGGAGTATTGTAACTAGCATTGTGACACGAGAACTATTATTTTTACTATTTATATATAAGATGATTGTTAATTAGTAAAAGTTTTGTTAGTTAAAAGTTTTTAGTTTAAAATAATATAAACCTTTCTTTACTTTTTTTATTGTCCTATTGCTCTTGTATCTTTAAAAGTTTTTCAATCGGCAATTTCGTCTAAGCATGTACAAATTACAGAATCTGTTTATTCCATTATTTTTAGATCTTTTCTCTATAATGTACGTGTATAAAATTTATGTCTATAATAAATATCATTTTCTTTGCCCTAAGTTTGTTGAGTCTGGAATAGACCGCACTTTTACGATAAGGTCGCTTTTTGTCATTGTCATTTATTTAATACTTTTTAACCCACTTCCAAAAAAGAAGGTGGTTCTCAATTCGTCTGGTTTTTTTACTGGGTGGACCGATTTCGGTGAATCTTTTTTTAATCGAAAGGTGGTGCTCGTCATATACTTTTCAAGTTATATCTAAGAATGCGTATTTGCTTGACTATTTTTTCTTCGGTTTACGTTTATATTATACAGCATAACTTTTCACTGGGTATACCGATTTTGATGGTTCTTGTTTTAATCGAAAGCCAATGCGTGTTTTGTAGTTCCTTTTAAATTTTATCAAGATATAAGTAATCTCTGATGACGCGTATTTATGTAACGATGCGTACGCGTCGTTATCGTAACGCCATCTATCGGAATCCAATAGGATTCCGATGGATGACGTTATTAGAAACTACTTCGGGTCGTCATATGTCGTAGTGAACTATATTAGAGGGTAGTGGCAGTTTATTGTTTATAAATAATTTTGATGATTCTTGTTTTAATCGCTTGTCTTGCGGTCCCATTTAAATTTGATCGAGATCTGATAACTGCTTTTGTATTGAAGTTGGTTTTTTTGTTTGCGAACAAACGCAATTTTTTTTTTTTTTTTTGATATAAGAAACTGTTAATAATGAGACTTTTCTACTATGAGTTCCTATATCGAATCTGCATGTAGGAAACAAAAGTAATTAACATTTACATTAAGGGAAACAAATCAAGAGATATGTGGGTAGCTAAGCACCCGCATAGCCTTATCGCCCGCGCCTGTTTCACGAGTGTACACCGATCAATACTGTTATCACCACTTCAAACTTCAGTTATGAAAGTTGCGAGTGTCCCTTATTAGCTCAACCTTAATATACAACCATATTCTCAATATAGATTCGTTACATGGTAACTGAAAAGAGTTTTTACTGTACAAAGATTTATTTAAGTACGTATTCATTGTGGCCCAAATACGTTACTTAATTTAGGTTTTTATTAAAACAAATAAATGTTAAACGCTATGTTTTATAAATAACTCTTTGTTAATAATTGGGCGCGGTTACTTAAATATCATCCCTATTAATGTTATAAATGTAAATGTAGGTTTGTTTACGCTTTCACGCGAAAACTACTTAACCGATTATTATGAAATTTGTACACATATTTTTGGAGATATTAGGAGTAACACAGAATACTTTTTATTTAAAAAAAAATCAATGCGTGTGAAGCCGCGGGTATTTAGTAATAATGGTAAAGAAAGAAATCTTGGTAGATTTACGAACAATTTTATTACTCCCAAATAAACTGTCTGAATTTAAAACAACTCATAAAAATATATGTGATAGTAAATTCAGTGTTCTGGATTAGGAAGTTTACATTATTCAGTATGTATTAACTTAGTCTTTAATATATCCAACAATCTTGATAGAGGACTAGAAGCCTATAATGTTTAACCGGGTTTTATTAATTAGATACATCATCATTCGATTAACAAATTGTTTTCTCTGTAAATTTCTAACTTTGTCCCCAATTTTGTAATTTTTCTCGTAATAATATGATGTCTCAAATTAAAATAGAAAATATAAATATATTTTGCAAATTGTTCAAACTTTGTAACATGGTCAACCTTAATAAATGTGTTTTATATCATATTTAGTTTTAGTCCTTACTACGCTACGCTGCGCTTCAGCCTGTAATAACCCACTGTTAGGCTTTTTTCGCTATGTAGGAGAAGGATCATCGCCTTATCCACAAAGTTGTTTCAATGCGTCTTAGCGGATATATTCCTTACTATGAGTAACGATCGCTATCAGGTGAACATGATAACAACCGGGACCGACGGCTTAACGCGCACTCCGAGGCAGAGTGAGGAAACCACAAACATCAGGACCATAGCAAATATCTGTATGGCCAATACAAATGTTTGTCATGTGCGGAGATCGAACCTGCAACCGCCAGCGCAACAACCGCAAACCAGTGCTGTGACCGTTGCGCCAACGCGTCGTCAGTCCTTACTCGTATTTCTTGTTATGTCAGTAGCTTCATAATTCCCTAATATTATATTATATTTATTTATTTATTTATTTATTTATTTATTTATTTATTTATTTATTTATTTATTTATTTACTTATAAGGGATGGTACACAGCACAGAAAAAATTATAAATCAAACTAGAATGAAATATAATCAAAAAGGCCAATTACGACCATCCATCCGTTTAAAATTTAAATTAACAAACGTGAAAAAATAAAATAAAAGGAAAAACACTAGAAAAAAAAATTGTATGTAAAAAAAATTATATGTAAACTGTTTTCAATTTTAAATCGTCCATAAAAATAAAAGAAAAAGAAATAAGTTATCAGAGATAGATAAATTACTGTTTTCAAAATGCAAAAACTTCACAAATCGACGCTTATTTTTGGAGAGACTATTTTAATTTCAGCTTCAGCCTGTGATATCCCACAACTGGGCATAGGCCTCTTTCTCTATGTAGGAGAAAGATCAGAGCTTAATCCACCACGCTGCTCCAATACGAGTTGGCGGATATATTCCCTACTACGAGTAACGATCGCTATCAGGTGTACATGATAACAACCGGGACCGACGGCTTAACGTGCTCTTCGAGGTACGGTGGAGAAACCCACAAGAAATGCACAAACACCCAGACCACGGCAAACACCTGTATGGACAATACAAATGTTTGTCATGTGCGGGGATCGAACCCGCAACCGCCAACGCAACAGGTACAATCCATGGCTGTAACCGTTGCGCCAACGCGGCGTCTATTTTAATTTACTTTTCATTTAATTATAACTTCAGAATACTTCTATGCTAATACAATAAAGGTGGTGAAAGTATTTTTTGGACGCCCTTTACTTTTGGAGTTATCAAACCGATTTAAAATTATTTTAGGGTTAAATGCAGGTGCTACGAGTATATGTTAAAGGAAGTAATGCTACGACTGAGGGCAGAGCGGTACCAAAAATGTCAATCTGGCAAATATGATATTAAAATTATTGGTATATTTGGGATCTGTAGACTTTATGTAAAAAGTCCTTTTATAATTTAATGCGTTATTTTTCATATAGGACTGTAGACCATCTTTTACATAATAATATTTGTCCGACGGATGTAGAGATCGGTGTGTATTTTAATTGTAAACTCACCACAGAAGACCAAATCACTTTTAATGAAAAATTTAATAACTCTATAGTTTCATCATATTATTTTCGGTTATTTTAGTGGTTACTAAATAATTTTTATATAACGCTTACGCTTCAGCTAGTATATCTAGTAATATCTTAGTACTGAGCATAGGCCCTTTTCCACATGTAGGAGAAGGATCAAAGCTTGCTACGAAAGCTGCTCTACTGCGGGTTGGCGGATATAATCCCTAATGTGAGTAACGATTGCAATCAGGTGTACACGACAACAACCGGGACCGATGGCTTAACGTGCTCTCCGAGGCACGGTGGGGAGACCCCAGAGAGAACAAGGACTAACAACCAGCGGACTATCCACTCCGAGCAGGAATCGAACTCTCAACCGTCGGTGTTTAGGCGCCGCTGATACTACCCACGCACGAATTTAAGGAAGATATTCCTACAATTTAAAACAGAAGTATCAACTACTGCTTATTCTCATGATAACTTTTCGAAGCAATTTTAAATACTTTTTGTCTTATATATTCCACTTTTTTATAGGTCCTAATATATTTTTATTATTTTTATCAACGGCTTACTCTTCCGTATAAATCCGTCATAAATTAATTACGTAGAGACTAAAATTACATTAACGTTTAAATTCATTTTATTTTTTCGCAATTTTAATAATACCAAAAATATAAATAGTAATAGAAACTCTTTTAAGAAATAAAAACCCATGGCCTATGTTTAACAGGTTTTAAAGGTTTTATTAATTATAAGAGGTTTAATGTTTTAATTATTCTGCGTACAATTTAACTAGATATAGAACATTATAAATTGTAGATAGATTTAATTACTTAATTTACTGTCGTTTTTTATCATTTTTTTTAATAAGGTTATTTTTCAATCGTTTTATGTATAGCCTTTCAATTTAATTCAATATTCTACTTACGTGAGAAACAACTGTTTATAGTTTTCTTTCGATGAAATGAGATAACGTATTTGCTTTAACGTTTAAAATTTCTTTAAAGACTCTGTGCTTGAGAAAAAACATCTACATAGCTTTATGTAACTTTCAGTTTTCAAATTTTTTAACGCAAAAGCCTCTTTTAACCCAATTTATTTACGTTTTATAAAATTAATTCGTCCAGCGGGCGTCGACCGCTTACCGAATCCTGCAAAGCCTTGCAACCTGTTGCCGACGGCACGCCTTCCGCCCATCGCTACTAACCTTTTCCGGATGTAAGTCACAAGAACGTACTATGAGAATCAGCTGACTCGTACCGTACCCGCGCGACTTCTGAAATAATTTATACTTTAATTCTTTACTTACCATTCTGACTCACGATGCTCGGGAAATAATCAGCGTCGTTTTTTACACAAATAATATTACAAAAAACAATTAAAAGTTTTAATTTTTTTTATCATTTCGATTATTTAATGAAAAAACTTAAAAAATAAAAAATCACCAGAAATAATATATGTAATAACTACTATAAATCAAATAATTGTTATAATGTGAAATAAACGAAACGAAGGAATAATATTCGTTTAAGCGCGCACGGCGGCTGGGTGATCGCGGTACAAGGACTGCAGGTGTTGAGAGGAGTTAGGAGAAGACGCGTCGCCGCCGCCGCAGCTGACTACAGAATGATAGCGGGCTGAACGGACATGGGCCCCACCCCTAGCGCACGCGCGCTCCTCAACCACCAGCGCGCATGACCGACATCCTACCGAAAAGTGGAAAAGTGACTCCTACAACGTAGATATACTATTATGTAGTAGATAAATATTGTATCATAATAGATTCCAGCTTATGTACATAATTTTGACCTAATTCAATATTTTAATGCTCCGTTTGAGGCATAAAAACCTTAACTTTAACTAAATTATTCCTTTAGCAAAAATCATTGCGACTTCCCTGACCTATATGTATACAAGCCGTTAACGATGTAGATATAGTTATATTAAAACCGTCAATGGATTCGTATGAGTTTATTTCAGTTTCTTCTTTTGTTTCATTTCATTGATAATTGAATTGTATATTTCTCTAATACCGCTAAAATAGCCGGCTCTTAATGAAACCTCGTATCCTTTGGGTAGAGACTGAAAATTTTTTATGTATTTGTTGGCGCTTTCCGAGAAAATACGCATTTCGTATGAGTAAGGGATACCCATCTTGTTAACGGCGTAGTCGACGCTGTGCCCGCAGTGAGCTTCTTCATTCACGTTATAGATACTTTCATTGACAAACCACTGAAAGCTTCCAGCTCTATGATTTACTTTAGCTGCTACATCGCCGGCTCTTTTCTTAACCTTTTCTATAGAGTTAAAAGTTATATTTCTGGCGGCATACGGATAAAATATACCGTGACCGTCGCGTCGCAACGAAATGTACGTATTTATATCATTTTTATATCTCTTTAAGACGTCTATTATGAACTTAGTCTCATTTTCAGAATTAACTTGACCCTGATATGTTTGTGAAAATATATTCTCAGTGATCGGACAAACATTCCAAGAGTCATCAAAGTTTCTTGTTATATCTACACCGTAAGTCTTGTTTTGTAAATAGTTCATATTCTTTCTCCAGTATTCCTTTTTCTGTAATAGATAAAACATACAATTAATTGGCCACAAACAAAATATAAATAAATATTGAAAAAAATTTAAAATTACTGGTAACCACAGCTTAATGTAGATAAAACTTACTCATTGAGCAAACAACATTTATTGTGTAACATATTGCTTTCTCCGCTGTTTTGGTGTGTGACTGTGTGACTGACAAAGTTTGTCTGTGTGTCTATGAAAATGTTCTTGTGTGCTGTATTTTTATAATCTTCTTATGATAATAATGCTACAAAATCTTAATTTAAATATGCATATTTAAAATATATCACTACATTTAACGTTATTGCACCGTTTGATTTAAAGTTATCAATATTTAGGCAGAGGTTGTCTATTTGAAACCACTATCAGTGATAAGACAGGTACTATATTTCTCTATTATATTTCTTTTTCTTTTGTGTAAAATTTTAAGTACGTAATAAAGTATTAAATAAAATTAATGAAATATCGTAATAGTAATACTAACATTTCTCCTGTACTCTAACCCATCCGGATTAGTAGATGGTAAGATCACCCATTTAACCTTCCGTATCATATTTATGTTATCAGCGCACGCTACAAGTTGTTCGATTATATACAGCGCAAAGGCAACAGGTTCGGAGCCAGCATCTTGACCTGCGTCTAAGAGTATAATCGGTCTAGACTCTTTTTCTCTACCTTTAGGTTTTGTACCGTTAATAATTACCTGTAATTAAATTTAGACCTTAAAAGCGACCTTTTTTAATCGACAAAAAATGTAGGATATGATATACCTACCTTGCGATATTATTTGAACAACCAAATTTAATGGTTCTATTAGTATTTGATAGGTGTATAGTTTTGATAACACTAAAATTCTTATCAACGAAATACATACCACATATAAGTAGCAGGAGACAACGATTAAAAGAACCGGTAAAACTTTTACAGCTACTTTAGTAGGAATGAATGCGTTTATAAAAACAAGTTTAGAACTGAACTAGCTTACAATGCACCCTATTACCTACCTACCTGTAACCCAAGCTATCAAACGCGATATAATTTAAATCGCATTTCTAGATTAAAAGTCAACAACTAAACCATTAAATAAAAGAATACTAGTTCTAGTTCTATTTTATTAACTCCTTACTTACTCACATATATTTAATTTTGTGTAGATGAAACTGTCTAATACATAATATTCTAAATGTATGACCATTTATTTCGATTAATGTACTCAAAAAACGGCGGAACTATTTCTAGGCAAATTATAATTGAAGTTTCCTGGTTTTTTTTTTTTTTTTTTATTTATAAAATGCTGCAAATATTATAATTTTAAACATTGACAGTTAACAAGACAAAATGACATTTTATTTGTCTGTCGTGTCAGCTACTTCTGTATATACAAAATGTTAGTGTAAATTAAAAAGTATCTTTTTTACACAAACCTCAAATAAGTTTCTGTTTTCACGTGTCGTAAAATTATCATGAACCTGAACTGTGTAACCGCAGTACGTTTTTAGTGCTTTCAGAAATATCGTCACCTGTCAATTAATAATAACATTAAAATATTTGTACAATAAAATAGCTTACAGTTTCACATACCTTTTGCGAGTTTACGCGTGTTGATTATATATACCCTTTCGTTAGTACATCATGAAGTTCAGCGTATTAATATCTGTGTTATGTCAAGTAATGTATCTTTGCAATAGGGAAATTATTATTAATATGAAAATTACTAAATTAGTTCAGCGTTTTGAGACCATTATTAAAAATAAAAACATAGATACAATAATAAAAAAACTTAGTCCTCGTATTGGCTATTATATCTATTTGCTGTTGCAGTTCAATCACTCTCATGACAAAAATTAAATATGCTATACATATCTGTCAAAGTCTGATAATTTGTATTTTTATTGTGTTAATTTGTGTGTATTCTTGAACCCTTTTTATATACATATTACAGCTTGCTTGATGACAAGCGATTACGAAATACACAGGCCGAAGACGGGCATCAGCGTCTTCGGTGCGACAAAGCCAGTACTGCGGTCACCAACCCGCCTGTCCAGCGTGGTGACTATGGGCAAAACACATGAGTTCACGTTATTTTTGGCGTAAACTTTTGGAGGCCTATGTCCAGCAGTGGACTGTATAGGCTGTAATAATAATAATGATCCTCCCGTGACCATGGTTGCTGTACAGTATCCGAAACGTCGGGAATCAAAAGTTAATAATAAACCGCGATAAAATCCGAAAAAAGTTGTTTCATTAAATGAATAATAATGATGACAAGCGATTACCACAGCCTGTGCTGACAACATCAGAAGCATTGGGAGTGCGTTGCCAACCCTACCCCTGACACTGCCCAGGACCTCGGGCCATCTTGATCACCACAAGAAGACACAACTACTTGAGAGCAGTATTATTTAGCTTTGATCTTCTCTAAGGTTGACGTACTTCCCCAGAGCTCCAGATTTTGAGCAATATAATTATACCCTGCAGGGCCCTACGTCAATACCCCATTAATACTCGGTTCCCACTCTACTGGAAGCCGTTGAGTATGAACCGTTTCTATATGTATCACTAACTTTGATATTAGTTAAAGTATAATTTATTACAAGTAAAATGTAAACTAACTGTGCTGGATCCGATGGCAACATTCTCAACACAAGGCTCTTCATCATCAACAAGTAATGCATCTAACATCCTTTTGTAACAAGGACGTAGCGACTTGCAACTGAAATATAATTATATTAATATTCACAGATATGTATGTAGGAAGTGAGCACTTTTTCAATTTAAAACAGTTGTTAATATTTAGCGTTTTGCATTTTTTAAAGAATTTTTATATCCGCTGCTTCTAAAGATTGGTGTTCAAAAACGTTAATCAATATCGTGTATGATTCAATATAGTTGTATGTAAAAGTTGTCCAATGCTAGACAGATGGCGTGCGGATCAACATGGATCGCGCTGAAACTTTATTTACGCGGTATAGTATGTAAGATTAATGCTTGAAATAAAGTGATCGGTAGTCGGTGTCGATACGTAGATCAGAATACTGTCTAGTTTTCTTTGTCCAACCTTTCAAGTAGTTCACAACTAGTCCAAAAGTCGACCCCCAGCCCCCGAAACGTAACACGTCTGGTGCTATACAATTGATCTTCTATTTTGTTTGATAATGCTAGTACTAAACGTCACTACTAAGATGGCTACTAGTTTTGGCGTTATTATATTTAGCAATTCGTGAGCAATCTGCAATTGTTAGGTAACTTATATAACGTTAAAAAGAATCAATCACACAACCACTACTAATTTTTCGCTAACTCCCAAAATTTATATAGGAATTAATGCCGTCAATCTAATGTTTTATATCACATTTAAACTATAGAATTTAAATAAGTAAGCCATAGGGCTAAACGGCAAATAGATAAATTTGCTAAGAAATAAATATTGGGGAACAAAACTCACTGTTACTAAATTAAATATGAGGTTAAAATTGTAATTAATGTACAAGTATATAATGTGGTGTCTTTATTAATATAAAAAAAAAATGTATTTTCTTACCCACAATAATCCGCTTTGGCTGCGTTGAAAAACACTAAAAGTAAAGTATTAATCACTTTAATTTGTATATTATTAATCTGAACTATACTAACACAAACTACTTAAACTACAATCCGTAATATCCGTAATGTTGACCAAAGGTCAAATATATAACATAGGAAAAGGGGTTGGAGCTTATTCTACAATGCTACCTACCCTTTGAGTATGGTGGATAGTTACAATAGTACTACGACAAAAATTCAGACCCAAAGCAAACATTTAAGTCTGTATGTAAATACAGGAATTTAACCCATATCCGTCGACTTAAATGACGTCACCACTGTCAAAACGGTCGACCCTTAGTACTTACTTTTTGGTTCAGCCTGTAATATCCCACTGCTGGGCTTAGAACTCTTTCCCCATCTAGGAGAAGGATCAGAGCTTAATTCACCATTTGGTTTGGGTTGGCGGAAATATTCCCTACTATAAGTAACAATCGCTATCAGGTGTTCATGATAACAACCGGGACCGACAGCTTAACGTGCTCTCCGAGACGCGGTGGGGAGACCCACAAGGTTTAACAACCAGACCGGAAATATTACACCAGGGCAGTCGTAGTAGGTACTTACTTAATAAGTAATTATGTTGAAAATAACAATAAAATTAACCTGTAGCAATTACAATTCCCAAAAGATACATTTTTAACAAGCCTAAAAATATATTTTAAAAAATGTTATTTCTTTACATAGTGGAAATTTATTTAGAGCTACTACCTATAGGATATAAAGCTATAAATATTAACAGTGAAATGTTATTATAATAAAATGATAATAAAAGTTCAATACAATTTTATTGTTATAACTCAATATAATTTTTATGTTATTTAAAATGTAAAGTAATGTATGTAAACACCATAGTAACGTTATTATATTAGTAACATTCTCTTTATAAAAATATATTTATAGGAAGTATTTAATTCTGAACATATACTTTCAAAAAATCGATTGAGCTCCCGGAACCAAGTTCGTCAGCCTTAAATCTAGTCTTACGCCACCTCTTGGTGCGAAATGTAGCTGTACTAATATTATAAAGCCTTATGTAGTATATTTTTGTAAATAAGATAATCTTCACTGGTTATCCATTTAAAATATTTGTTATGGGGCTCTCTATTCTTAAAGGTTCAATGATAAAATGTTAAGATAGAGAAAAAAAATTTAACTGGGAATCCATGGGATCCTGGGGATTCAAAGGAAACATTAGTATAATATAAAAAACATATGCATTCAGTTTATAGAAATTAGAAATCAATTAATAAAATTGTAGGTAAACAGTAATGCTGTGTCCACTAATGAATATAATATATAATATTTTTATTATACTTTCTATATAAATTTAGTCATAAATATTTAATTTTAATCGTAGAACTAAAGTAATTCAGAAGCAAGTTTATTAAAGACATTCAGGATTTGCAAGAACATGAAAAGAAAACATACATTTAACGAATATATGTAAATGCTAAAAATTTCCCGTTGTACGATGAAATCTTTTAATAATTAAGTTAATTTTATTGAGAATCATAGTGGCTCAAAAATAATTAATGTTTCAATTTTAAATAATAATGATTTAATAATAATGGAATTCTAGTGATAAAATACAAATATGTGATCTTGAGAGTCTAAATTAAATAAATTCAGTAATATATCCTTTTTTGCGCTGAAGAAATATATATATGCCGATGGTGTCCTTATTAATAATCGAAAATTAATGTCATGTATTCAAATGGACGAAAGCCATTTATTTTGGTAAATTTAAAATTAATCATAATTATACACTTCATTATATGACGTGTTACGACGTGCGACGCCGCGTTGGCGCAACGGTTACAGTCATGGATTGTACCTGTTGCGCTGGCGGTTGCGGGTTCGATCCCCGCAAATGACAAACATTTGTATTGGCCATACAGGTGTTTGCCGTGGTCTGGGTGTTTGTGCAGTCCTTGTGGGTCTCCCCACCGTGCCTCGGAGAGCACGTTAAGCCGTCGGTCCCGGTTGTTATCATGTACACCTGATAGCGATCTGTTACGCGGCACCTCCCGGTAGTCTTTTAGAATAGACACACAACTGGTTAAATATTGATAAAGTTTATTTAATAGTCCAAACACTTACAGTAACTGTCCCTAGAAACACCTCACTTTCCTTTTCTGTATAAAAAATATGTATATTGTGACGCGCTGGATGGTAAACGGCAACTGACTCGACCGTATGGAAAATGAAATATTTAAAGTAATTAAAATAGCGGCATCAGCACTATCCGCGAATTAAACCTAGGTATAACATCTCCCCCCTTTTGATGGAGCTTTATCTTTAAAGATGAAGCGGAATTGAGACGCGACTAAAATCGAAAAGGTCAGAAAGGAAAATGAGCGTTTTACAATTTTTACCAAAATATTAATTAATTGGAATTAAAAAAATAAAATTTATCATTAAACAATAAGAGAGCTGCTTAGCTAAAATTTTAACAATGTTAATATTATCATCAATAATTAAGAATTTGACATTTTATTATAAAATTATGATAATAAGATAATTATAATAATAAGTTTGTTTTAGAAAATTCATTCATATGTGTTAGTAACATTTTAACTTATATGACTAATGTTAGTCTATTCTACACACAAACAATTCTTAAAGAAAATATAAATTTAATAAAATTCACAAAAATCATAAAATTTATAAAATTGTCAAAAATTGCCGAAATTCATAAAAAAAAATCATAACAAACTTTTATAAGTATCTAAGTGTGTTTATCTTAGAGTAAAGATTATTATTTATTATAAGAATTAGTATATGAGTTAGTGTAATGAATAGTGTAAGAGATAGTACATTGATAATCTTAAGACATTAGTTTAATATTTAGAGTTAGTATAAAAAACATTTATTTAGAATTTGGATACATTACGATTTGAGAGTTTCATTACATTTAACAGTTAATTTACATGGTTTAGATTGAACAAAGATCCACTTATTATTACTAAGCGTTTGCCAAATATCGACATTACTAAACAAAAGTTTATGATTACATTCAGGTGACATTGATAGGACTACTTCTGTTAACAATTTACTTTCACAACAAGGATTATTTATACTCGAATAAATGCTGAGCATAGGGCATATAGAATACTCATCGTTTATCAACTTACAATTGTTTAAGTTATCTAACAAGACGTAACTGAGCTTATCATCTGTTACTGCAATATAAGCTTTAGTCGGTTGAATTAAAGAAAACGTGTTAGCATTTTTATTATATGGAGTCGGTAAAGGAATATTTTTGTAAACAATGTATTTTTCTGGGTATATCAATGGTATTTTTAATATGAAAATAATCTTTTTGTTATAATAGAAACATGTTAGCTAAAATATTTGCTTTTAAAAATAAAATAGAATTAAGGATTATGTCTAAGAAATTAGAAATTGTTATCAGGGAACTTTCAATTAGATTGATAAAACTATTTATTCGCGTTACGTAGTATAAGTTATCATTTTGCTTTGTAACTTGAGAAAGAATATCATTTAGTAGGTATAGTTATATGGGAATTTAATTTAATTTCGTTTTGGTTTAGTCTTCGAATAGTAGAATTAAAAGTATTTAAGCTTGACTTTACGATTGTGCTGGCTTTATTTATGTTAGAATGCGTGATTGCGTGCATTGGTATAGAATGATTGAGATTTTTTTATGAGATTTAAGAGACTTATTATTATAAGATTCAGTGAGACTCAGCGGCTAGGACTGAGATGCATTTAATTTATGAGATTCAGTGAGACTCAGCGGCTGGGACTGAGATGCATTTAATTTATGAGATTCAGTGAGACTCAGCGGCTAGGACTGAGATGCATTTAATTTATGAGATTCAGTGAGACTCAGCGGCTAGGACTGAGATGCATTTAATTTATGAGATTCAGTGAGACTCAGCGGCTGGGACTGAGATGCATTTAATTTATGAGATTCAGTGAGACTCAGCGGCTAGGACTGAGATGCATTTAATTTATGAGATTCAGTGAGACTCAGCGGCTGGGACTGAGATGCATTTAATTTATGAGATTCAGTGAGACTCAGCGGCTAGGACTGAGATGCATTTAATTTATAAGAATTAGGAATAGTATTCATAATGATATGACTCAGGCCTACCTCGCGGGGAGGCTGAGATGATAGAGAATCGAAAATGGAGTTTGTGCCGTTTATAGCCGACGATTTCGACTGGCACGAGGCCGAAATCGGATTTAGTTTAAATCGTTTTCGTTAAAAGAAGTATTACATCGATCAATATTATCACAATGGTGCACGCGCGATACGTTATTCGGTGCACGTGAACCCGTGGTGTCACTTTGTGCAATCTGAGAAGAATCGGGTTGCAGTATGCGGCGGCTATTGTTATATTCGCGTTTGCGACATTCGTTTATAACATGACCCTTGTTTTTACAATAAACACAATATTTATTATTATAATTAAAATTAGGTTTATAAGGTCGACTTAAAATAAGAGGATTTTGTAGATGAAATGTTTTTTGAAAATTGTTAGATTTAGTAAAATTAGGTTTTTGGTTTTTAAAACATACAGAGGTGTTATGACCTGATCTGTGGCAAATTGAACAATATTTAGAAGGTTGTTGAGAAATTTTGGTTAGGTTTAAAAGCTTTTCCTCCTCAATAGCAAGTGTGATAGCCTCAGATAGCGTCTTGGGATTGCGACAGCGTACAATTTGCGATAAATTTGAATTAATCCCTAATAAAAAAGTATTCAATGCCAAATCCTCCATAGCAGCTAACCTTCCTATTAACTCGTTTGAGTTTTCGCAGCTGTAATGTATATCAGATAGTAATCGTGTTATACAAGACTCAATTCTTAATGAATATTGCGTGACATCTTCTGTTGAATTTTGCTTACAATTCTGTAGATCAATTAAAAGATGCGTAGAATGCTTTTTCTCACCAAACGTGACTTTTAAAAATGATTTTATTTCGGACCATTTATTAAATGTTTTAAGACAGCAAGCCATTTGTGCCTTGCCTTCAAGCTGTGATATAATGTATTTACAAAGCACATTCTGCTGGTCAGCGGTTGCGAGAGAAATAGCATTTTCGCAGTTTGTGAGAAAAGCTGGCAAAGATTCGCGATCACCATTATAAGGTTTTATGAATTTGGTAAGAACAGATAGAGTTATCTTCTCAGCCATTTTCGGTTTTGAGAACTTTAAAGATGGATCTGAATAATCGCTGTCGGAATCAGAGCGAGCTTCTTCAATTACAGTCTTTTCCTTTTTAGGAGGCATTCAATTAAAAATAACAGTAATTTTAGTGAAAATGTAAATAGATTTTTGTAGAAGTTGTATATACGTGACTCTATAAATATACTAAGCTTGTTACTGAATTTAAGGTTTATTAAAAAAAAGGTTAAGATATATTAATCTTCTGGGAAAGAATCACTGATCACTAGCACTTATTCACTTTTAGGCTTTTAGTAAAATAGAAAACTCACAATGAAACAGCAAGCGCGATCATATCTGCTGGGAAGCGTGACACGTGTTGATGACGTTGCGGGGCCGGAACTCGGACACGTGGTGGCTCTGTGAGTCGTATTGCAGCTAACGCGTCACGTTGCAATATAGCGACGTGTATGTAAAATGTAGATGATGGTGTGGTTGCCTGGTGAGGGTTCTTCTGCTGGGACGCAGTCTCAGCAGCGTGGGGCTGTAGATCTGCTAGAAGTTCCGTGTGTTAGGTGGACCTGCCTCGGCTCGTGGGGCCTGAGACGTATATCTGATGTAGGCACGGCAACGTGGGGCCTGTGACCTTGTGTAATGTTTAATGACGTACCTGGGTGCCAGGGTTCGGATGTCAGGGTTTTACACAGAAAACCACTTACGACATCCCGCTTCTGACACCAATTGTTACGCGGCACCTCCCGGTAGTCTTTTAGAATAGACACACAACTGGTTAAATATTGATAAAGTTTATTTAATAGTCCAAACACTTACAGTAACTGTCCCTAGAAACACCTCACTTTCCTTTTCTGTATAAAAAAATATGTATATTGTGACGCGCTGGATGGTAAACGGCAACTGACTCGACCGTATGGAAAATGAAATATTTAAAGTAATTAAAATAGCGGCATCAGCACTATCCGCGAATTAAACCTAGGTATAACAGATCGTTACTCACAGTAGGGAATATATCCGCCAACCCGCATTGGAGCAGCGTAGTGGATTAAGCTCTGATCCTTCTCCTACATGGGGAAAGAGGCCTATGCCAAGCAGTGGGATATTACAGGCTGAAGCGTATACACTTCATATTTTTGCTGAGTAAAGAAATCACTTAAGTAGCCTAAAATATCTTTCTACTTTTGGAAATATATTAGAATCTAATTATCTAAATACTAGCTGTGCCCGCAACTTCGTCTGCGTGGAATTTAACAAAAATGTTATTGTTCAGGTCTCAGATTTATAAAATAAATAAATTTCTACAATAAATGTGGCCTTAATTACTTCATATTACATCAGCTATCTGCCAGTGAAAGTCCCATCAAAAACGTTTCAGCCGTTTCAGAGATTAGCCGGAACAAACAAACAGACAAACAGAGAGACAAAAAATGTATAAAATGTTATGAAGCGTCTATACATCGTAATGTATGATGATTTTAATATTACAAACAGACACTCCAATTTTATTTATCTGCCATTTAAGGCATTCCATAATCGACCATTATATAATTTTTAATATATTATTTATATCATAATATTTAATACTAGCTGAATACCACGGTTACACCCCCGTTGATTTGAGAAAAAAAATAGTCTTCCTTCTTCTTAAAGCATACTTAACCTTCCTTTTTAAATAGTTTAAATTTTTTAGTTGCGGATGCCGGCAGAGTAGTAATATCTATAAAATAATATATAATTTATATGGAGTAATTGTGTGGTTTTGTTTTTAAAAAGAGAGACAAACAACTTAACCTTAACGTATTAATATAATAAATAATATATATATATATATATATATATATATATATATATATATATATATATATATATATATAATAAACATATTTTAATATCACCGTATACGAATAAATGTAATCAAATTTTCGAAGTCAATATCAAAATCATATCTAGAATTTATTCAGTCGGAAAATTAAAGGTAAATCGAAATATCAACTAAATATTTCCTAGAAATTGCATCCTCATCCTTGCAATATTGACTCCGCTTCGTAAGTGCTCGAGGAAAATACATATAAGGACGTTATGCTAAATAAAGTTATCATTCTTCTGAATTTCATATTGGTTTAATTTAATAGCATACGTATTACGTATATTAATGTTAATATTACGCATTTTCAAGAAGAAAATGAGCGCCTCTTTTAAACAAAAGATTTTAAAAAAATACTAGTAGGCTATCACTTTAACTTACTTCTAATTTATATATTTTTATTTTATTTTATTGGGTAACTTGATTCATTTATATATAAGCATTATTCATTTTATGATCACGATTATACAACCATGAAAATACGAACCGGAATACAAACACACTAATGATATATTAATTTAATTTGGAAATATTAAATGTGGTTGGATTGACTTCACTTGTACCTAAACAGAAAAGTAACAAAAAATACTTTGTGGCAATATATATATGTGTATATATTGCCACAAAGTATAATATAGTATATATATATATATTGTTTGGCTTAAAAATATTTATTTATTAATTCATAAATCTAAAAATTGAAACGCTACATTACTTCAATACTTCATATATTTAATTTACATCACAAAACTTTTAATATACATTTTTAACTGTTTGTTCCATCATTTCTTGAGAAGTAGCGTGTCTTGGCATATATTTGGGAGAAAACTCTTTCTTAATTTGTGCTGCGAATGTTCGGAACCCTTCATAGTATTGTGGCAATACGATACGTAAGAGTCGTTCAGGGAATATGAATTCATAACCACTTGTCAATTCCATAGTATATGAATAGGGAACACCAACTGCACCGAAAGCGAAATCATCGCTGCCTCCAGCAGCTGCATACCACTTACCAGCACTCAAAACTTTGAAAGGCTGCCCACCAGCCCTTTGCACTGCATCTGATACCATTCTAGCTAACGAATCCAATCTTTTCCATTCTTTAGGCAAGTATTCGCCGGTGTATCCCCATGGGTAGACCAAGTACTGGCCATAGGAGTGCAAGGAAACGTACAACTTGAGCCTTTTACTGTTTTCCATCATTATGTTTCTGACCATTTGTGTCTCTACTTCGGAGAAGGGTTTCGGTCCTGCATAAGTTTCCATATCACAAGGATTTTTAGATACACCACTAACAGCCCATTTAAAACCATAATTTCTGTTTCCGTCAACTCCAACGCATTCGAAAAAGGAGTTCTTTGATCTGGTCTTCCTCCAGAGGCGGTTCTGCAAATTAAGGCGTGAATAAATTCTTGATTGTAAAAAAAAACGTATGAGACTATGACGTTCTACACTGTATTCTGAAAACGTAAATTATGGGATCGAATTCATATTAAATTTCTTCAAATATAAATAAAATTAATGTTGAGACTGTCTGGAAAAGAAAGGTAACAGAAATAAAATAAAAAAATATATTTCTAAAACATAATAAGTTACTTAAATTACTTTTGAAAACTACTTACAGCTCTGTTAGATCGAGTGTACTCATATCCATCAGGGTTGACAACCGGGAGGATGTACCAATCCACTCCGTCCAGCTCACTACGTGCATCGGGGTCGTTGACCAGCCTGTGGATCAGGTATAGAGCCATCGCCGGCGCCACCCACTCCCGGGCGTGGATACCTGACAATGAATCATTAAGGATTAACTGGTTATCGAAACATTGGTAGGAAAATTTTGTACTGAAATAATACGGTTTGAGTTATTGAAGTGAATCATGTCAGTTATTGTAAAATATGACTTTTCGATTTTAATAACTCGTTGTATTTCATGTAAATAACTGCTTCTTTTGTTTATACGAAACCTCTTATTTGAAGTAAACAATACATGGAATCATTAACTACTATTACATAGGACTTACTTTACATTCTGGGGTGGTTGGGGTCTACCTCCTAGTGGTCCACCCCGGGCAACGGCACCACTAATTTACTTTTGGTGACGGCTGAACGACCCCCACACAACGCGGTGGTAGGTCCCACTTAGGGGCCGCCTGGCAGCGACCACCCTCCCGTCGGAACCAGACGCCAAGCAGCTTGCTGCGTTCCGTCTGTGAGCGGGAGTACCAGTGCCTTTGGGGGATCAGAAGAGTGTCAGTTGCGCAGCTTGCGCAGTTTTTTTTTTCGGAATCTTGGACTGCACTGTACCGGGCAGCTCATACTGGAGGGTAGCGGGATCCGAGGCACGGTCTTGCCGTTGACCGACCGCAGGCAGTTGGGGGCCCTAACGCGCCAGCCACGTGGCAAAGGCTGCCCCGCCACCTCGCGAAAAATCCTGGGATGGCTCCACCGTGCCAGTTGGCGACTGGGTGGGAGGACCCGGTGGCGATTTCCAGGGGGGCTCGGGCGTCCCCGCAGTCTCCAGATGAGCTCCTCTAATGGTCGGCTTAGCCTAGGGAATCCGCATGGTAAAAGCTACGCCTCGACATCCAACTGCTTCCCCATCATCACTCCTTAATATGAAAAAAGCACAAAGAAGGAAAAAAGTTAAAAAACGGCTGCACTTCCTCCCACTGAAGGTGCACCTCATTAACATCCGAGGTTTGCATTCCAATATTGACCCGGTCTACCACCACCTCGAGACCGTGAAGCCGCATCTGTTTTTCTTAACGGAGACGCAAATCAAATGTCCAGCAGATGCGACGTACCTCAACTACCCATGCTACTCATTAGAACATAAGTTCAAGGAACACGCTGGGGTCTGTGTGTACGTCCGCAATGACATTTGCTATAAGCGACTCCGGTGCTTTGAAGCGACCGGGTTCTCTACATTGTGGGTTTTAGTGGACACCGGCGTGGACAAGACTGTCTACGCCTGTGTTTATCGGTCGCACAGTGGAGATCAGGAGACAACCAGGCTCTTCGACCACCTTACAGAGATGGCAGACAAAGCGCAGCAACGGTATCCGACGGCGGAACTTGTTTTTCTCGGGGACTTTAACGCCCACCACGAGCAGTGGTTGTTCCCGTACGAGAAAACATGCCACGCTGGGAGGGAGGCGCGCAAATTCGCGTTAGCACTCGATCTTACCCAGATGGTACAGGTTGCAACACGGGTACCAGATATTGCTAGCCATACAGCCAATTGCCTGGACCTTCTGCTGACTACAGATCCAGACAGACACTCGGTCTCAGTATCTGCCCCTCTAGGATCATCCGACCATTGTCTGGTGAAATCCATATCGACCGCCTCTCCTCCGGACAACTGTCCAAGGGGCACAAGAAGAGTGTGGCGATATGAGTTAGCGGACTGGGAAGAGATGCGGCATTTCTATGCATCTTTCCCATGGAGGCAAGTCTGTTTTTCCTCGGGTGACCCCTCGTGTTCGGCTGAGGCAGTTGCGGGCGTGATCCGACAGGGAATGGAATACTTTATACCATTCTCTGACATATCGCTCGACCACAAATCCCGACCTTGGTACAACGCTGAGTGCGCCCATGCTGAAGCCCTTAAAGAGTCTGCTTACAAAGCTTGGGTACAGGTCCGCGATGCCAAAGCTGGAGCGCGGGGGGTTCGCACGAGGAAGAAAGCTTTTAATTCAGCCACCAAGTCCTGCAAACGGATATTACAAAAGGCCCGATTCGACCATATCCGTCGTATAGGCGCTAAACTTGCCTCCTACCCCCCTGGTAGTAAACAATTCTGGTCTCTGTCGAAGGCAGTAGAGTCCAATTTCTGCCGCCCTACATTGCCTCCTCTGCAGAAGCCTGATGGTTCGCTAGCTCACTCGGCAGTGGAAAAGGCAAACTTGTTTGCATCTCTCTTTGCGAGCAATTCGCGTCTTGACGCTAGCTCTACACAACCACCATCCTTGCCTCGATGTGACTCTTCTATGCAAGAGATCACGATCCACAATAAAGAGGTCCGTAGAGTTTTGCTGAACCTTGACGTGAATAAGACTAGTGGACCTGACGGTATACCTGCGCGCGTCCTAAAGGCCTGTGCACCTGAGCTGTCTCCTGTTCTCACGCGCCTGTACCGCCTCTCTCTTCAAACTAGAACGGTGCCAAAATCTTGGAAGCTGGCTAATGTGCAGCCAGTGCCCAAAAAGGGTAGCCGAGTGAATCCCTGCAACTACCGACCAATCGCCATCACCTCCATGCTCTGCAAAGTCATGGAAAAGGTACTTAACAGCAAGTTGCTGAACTACCTAGAGGACAATGAACTCCTCAGTGACCACCAATACGGCTTTCGTCAGGGGCGGTCTACTGGAGATCTTCTGGTGTATGTCACACACTGCTGGGGCGAAGCCATTGAGAAACATGGTGAGGCACTCGCTGTATCACTAGATATCTCGAAGGCCTTCGACAGGGTTTGGCACGCAAGTCTCCTTAGCAAACTTCCTGCTTACGGCATCCCTGTTGACTTTTGTAGCTGGATTTCAGACTTTTTGAGTGAACGGTCGATCAGAGTGGTCGTGGACGGCTGCTCCTCTGACCTGATGGATATAAACGCCGGCGTCCCTCAAGGTTCTGTTCTCTCTGCAACTCTTTTCCTGCTCCATATTAACGACATGCTACGACCAGGCATTGTTGGATACGCAGATGACAGTACGATTGTTGAGAGATATTTGTCCAGCGCAAAAGACAGCAGGGACGTAATACGTTCTCAGAGAGAGGCCATGGTGGAACGAACAAATTCAATACTGGAGCAAGTATCCCAATGGGGTGATTGCAACCTGGTCACGTTCAACGCCGCCAAAACGCAGGCCTGTTTATTCTCCACCAAACGGAGTCCTTTCAACTTGACTCCTACTTTCCGTGGTACACCTGTCCCTGTGTCCGATACCCTCGACCTCCTTGGCATAGAGTTGAATTCTAACCTCAACTTTGGCAATTACATTGAGTCCAAAGCGCAAACTGCGGCCAAAAAGCTTGGCATCTTAAATAAGGTTAAGCGATATTTCACGCCTAAACAGCTTCTTACGCTATACAAAGCTCAAATCCGATCGTGCATGGAATATTGTAGTCACTTGTGGGATGGCTCAGCTAAATATCAACTCGCCACACTGGACTCAGTGGAACGCAGAGCCAAGCGGCTTATCGGTAATGCCAGTTTGGTGAAATCTCTTCATACTCTGGCTCACCGAAGAAAGGTTGCCAGTCTAACGGTCTTTTACAGGTTGTACTTTGGAGAGTGTGCCCTGGAGCTGCACGAGCTCATACCCCCATCTCCTTTCTTCCATCGGACTTTCAGACGTACCGCAGGCTTTCATTCCTACCTGATTGATATACCTTTCATACGTACAAAGCGCTTCGAATCATCTTTTTTAATGCGCACAGCCAAGGAATGGAATTCCCTGCCGGCGTCTGTATTTCCGAGTTCATATAACCCGAACATATTTAAAGCGCGAGTGAACAGGCTTCTTCTGGGCGAACTCGCTTCATCTTCGACCTCGTCTGTGCTCTAGGGCTAGACTGAGGTCAAGAGTAAGCCCATATCGTAATAAAAAAAAAAAAAAAAAAAAAAGGACATATAGCCAATTTTGTTGTCACAAACGTTATCTTTTTACTTAATCTCATTTATCAATGTCTATTGATATGGCAAAGCTATTATTGCTGCAAAAGTTGAACATGCAAACAAGTTGTCAGTTGTCATCTGGCAAAAGTAGAGCCCATTCTGCTTAGCATCTTATAGTTAATTAGTTTATACTGTGATATTCTTTATCTTACAATTCGATAAGTGACCATTTAGTCATTCAGTTAATTTTTGAAAATTTTAAAGAATGGTTTTTATAGTGTTAACAGCGTATAATTTAGGAACTAAGGATGTATTACTTACCAGCATCAACAAAGATAATAGGGTTCCCTGCAAAAGGATCTGAAGATATTTTGACAAGTTTCATTCTTCGACCTTGAAAACTGGTTCCTAGATTTTGAAGGGTCACTAAGTCTGGGTGTCGTTTCGGTAAACTGTCTATATATTCTTGTATCTAAATAATAATTATTGATATAATGTTACATATGCAATTAGTATACATATAATCGAATATTGAGTACGCCTATATAAACTACTGAATAAAAATTAGCATTAAGTACAATTTATTACTTTTACAAATTAAAAGATTCCTAATAGTAGAACAAAATAATAACAAGCATACCATGAACATAAAATTGTAGAACATTAATATTTTTTATACACAGTTATTAATTTGTAAAAATCGTTTCCTTGTGAAATGCAAATACAATCGTAACTTGCAAAATTATTTATTTTGTTAAATGTTCATAATTGCGTAAATAAAATACTAAAATAGAAAGAAAATTAAGATACTTACGGCTGGGAACGAATGATATTCGTAAAAACCAAATCCACGTAAAACTCTCCTTTTTGGCGTTCTTTCGATATTCTCAAATGTCCTAAAAATGTTCAAATCTATATCATTTCGTTTTATCTATTTTTGTGTAGAATTAACATTTCTAAATATAATTTATATAATTAAGTAATATTTTTTAATGAAAATAAATGTATATTCAGTAAAAAAATGAAAATAAATCAGCCGGCCTAAATCATGGGCATTAATTTATTAGGAACAGACAATCGTGTGTATATGTTAAAAACATTTTTCTTATTATTATTGATTTAATTAATACTCACCTTCCATAATTACGTTTAACTTCATAATGCAATTTCTCGTTTTCAATTAATTGTTCTAATAACGTCAAGCGATTTTGTGGTACCAATACATCAGTGCTGTCATTAAAACTTCGGCTATTTTTCAAAACTTCCACTCCGAGCTCTGGGTCATCTAGGAATTTTAACGCTTCTATTTGCTTTGTTTTTGTCGGGTATAGTTTGACCAGGGAATAGCTAAAACAGAACACTTGTATGAGGTATTAGATAATAATGACCTATCTGTTAAAATTTACAAATTAGGTTTTAAATTTATAGTACCGTATTACTTTATTATTTGTTGAAAAATATTTTTAAGGTAGAATGGAAAATTTATTAACTTAACTACTGATCAGTCACTAGGATAATTAGAAATGTGGATAATAAAATATATACGTGTTTAATATTGATGGTACAATATTTTTTTTTTTTACATTTATTATTAATATTAACCAAAGATTGCAACCTAAAATACAAAAATCTAAAGTGCAACACTCGTAATAAATTCTATAGCGTAGCTGTAAAACTAATGAGAGCATAAAATATATAATACGCTTCAGCTTGTAATATCCCACTACTGGGCATAGGCCTCTTTCCCCATGTAGGAGAAAGATCAGAGCTTAATCCACCACGCTGCTCCAATGCGGGTTGGCGGATATATTCCCTACTATGAGTAACGATCGCTATCAAGTGTACACGATAACAACCGGGACCGGCGGCTTAACTTGCTCTCCGAGGCACGGTGGGGAGACCCACAAGGACTGCACAAACACCCAGACCACGGCCAACACCTGTGTGGCCAATACAAATGTTTGTCATGTGCGGGGATCGAACCCGCAACCGCCAGCGCAACAGGTACAATCCATGGCTGTGACCGTTGCGCCAACGCGGCGTCACAATGAAATATATAATAATATAGATAAATATAAAATAATATATGATACAGAATTATATGCTTTTAAATGGCTTTTGGGTAAAAGCCTCTTCTATTACAAAGAAGGCACATGTGCTCGTATACATTAAAAAAAAATAAACCGAATATAATAAACTTCTATTTTAATAAAATATTTTGCGGGAAACATACTCGTCATATTTGTTTTGCTTACATCCCACTTGCATCCACAACCCCATCAGACCTGTAAGAAAAGAAAATATTCACAGATAATGCGATATATTCTACTCCCACATTCATGCCCTTTCAGATCTTTCCCAAAAATACAATATTACAATAAATATTACATTGACATTATTAACTTTTTTTTTTATAATTTATCTAACATAACAATTATATCGTAAAGAAATTAGCTGTCTTATACCAACGCCGTCAACAAACAGCGTATTTCCTGTAACTGCACACACGTGCAAGAATAAATAAATGAGGCAAATCTCGTAATTCCCTTTAATGGGCCCGGCAGTCGTGGGTAGTTCCTTTAAAAACACGCCATTAGGAGGCTACGGTTGCGACTTAAATTTCTAAGGCAGTATTTGCTTGGAAGTGGGACGATTCTTTAATTTGCGGTGACATTTATCGGTTTTCTTTGGCTTCTTGTAATTGAGCGTTTCCTAAAATGGGCGGGTACAATCTGGCTTCCAACGTGGACCAATTCCGAAGCAATTGATGTCATTAGAACAGCTCTTTGATCGCTCGAATCCCCGATAATTTTAATTTAATAAAGACGGAATTTTTCGATTCAAATTAACTGCAACGGTCTATGAAACGAAGCCGTGTCGGTCCTTTGATCAAATATTACTCTATTTTGTTTGATCCAAGTTGTGTTTGGAGAAATTTTATATTAAATTCTTAATTATCTGTAGCATTTCTACTGCGTCTACACTGCTTTGACTTCCACGCATTATATTTAATTATAATTTCTTTTGAGAGATGGAATTTTTCCGACTAGTTTAATATTAAGAATTAAGAATTCCATATTGAAATTTCATTAACGTAAAAATATAAATTTTTTGTTTACTTAATGTTCTATACAACAAAAATCCGTAATTAAGTTCATTTCATTTGTAACAAATGAATGAGTATATTTATTATTAAATATTAGAAAAATGTACAGATTTAACCTGAAGAAGACATCAATTTGAATAAACGACAAACTTATCTCACAATCACTTCACAGTATTTAAACATTAGTTTTCCTTGTACCGGATAGTTAACAAAAGAATAGAAACAAAAACTAATTACTATTGATGTCGTCACAATTAAATAATATCATAGTATATGTTATACTTCCGTTATTATTAAATTATCATATTTTTAATATTTATACAAAAAATTTACACGTCATTAACATAATCATTGATAAATGAAATTTTAGTTGTTTGGAAAAACCTCTCTTCAATTTTACACATAGAAAGTTTCCTAAATAATGTCGTAGCTGGTATTATGGAACCAGATATTCTACACTTTGATAGTTTCCGGATAAGAGGGTAATGTTTGCCTTAAATTGCTTTACACTCTTGTGTTAACATTTCAAAAAGCTATTCTACTAATAAATAAAGTTACCAGTACTTTTTATTACAATCAAATTATCAGTTTTTATTGAGTCCTCTCTACAATAATAATTGAATTATCTCTACAACTGAAAATGTCTATAATGGTATAATTGAAATATAAAACACCAACAGATAAAAGTTTTTGACATAATATATTTTGTAATGTCGACTTTGATATTTCTGTTTGTTATTATGAATCTAAAAATTATAGTTTTAGAAACAAGTCTTCATTGGAGAAAGAGGCCTATACTCAACAGTGGAATGTTACAGGCCGAATTGTCTATTCTACCTCCTGTTGTTAAAGCTATTCGTAACTTAGGTGCAGGATAAACTTTATCCACAAAAAAAGGCTAAATAGTTTCACTTTCTATGTCTCCGAATTTAAAGCTATATTTCATCTTTAAACTTGATTTAATTACAAGAGCTTAATCTATCTTGTATCTCTTCTGCAGCTTGGCGTTAAAAATACGTCTTAAGATGCATAGGAAAATAACTAGAATAAAATGTTACAAGTTATCTAGCGCTAAATAATTTATAATTGTATTTTAACAACGTGTAATCAACTAGATAAAGTTCTGCACATGAATTATTTACACAGTTTACAATTGCTTACAAAGAGTAAATAAAAAATCAGTATCTACATAACGAAGCTAAAAATGTAGTTACTTTAATTATTTACTAGCTGCCCGGACAGACTTCGTTCTGTCAAAAGTTAAAGGTTTTTTTTTGTATTAAAACCTTCCGTGGGACTTAAGGAACATACAAAAAAATAAATTAGCCGAATTGGTTGAGCCATTCTCAAGTTATGCGCTTAGCATTCTTTTTTATTAACCAACATGATTAACATCGGCTATCGATTAAATTTAAAATCGTCAAAATCGTTACACTCAGTAAAAAGCTATGCAGATTTTCGAGGGTTTCTCTTAATTTCTCTGGGATCCCATCATCAGATACTGATTTCCTTATCATGGTACCACACTCAGGATATTTCCTTTCCAATAAAAAAAGAATACGGTCAAGTTGAGTAACCTCCTCCTTTTTTGAAGTCGGTTAAAAAACTTAGACGTAATAAACTAATATTTAGGTACGTACTTAATGAAGCGGCAGTTTCTAGATTTATTTACAAACTTTGACTGCGCTCTATTGTATTTTTTCGTGGTGTTATGCTATTTATTCCTAATCATTATAATCTTATTTTATATTAAAACTAGCTGACCCCGCATACGTTGTTTTGCCATATTTTATTAACCTTCTTATCCCCCCCCTTCCTTATAACTTAAGGGAATGAAAAATAGATGTTGGCCGATTTTCAGACCTACCCGATATGCACACAAAATTTCATAACATTTTATTAACCCTCTTAACCCACCCCCCACCACCCCATTCATTTAGGGGGTATGAAAAATAGATGTTGTTCGATTCTGAGACCTACCCGATATGCACACAAAATTTCATGAGAATCGGTCAAGCCGTTTCGGAGGAGTTTAACTACAAACACCGCGACACGAGAATTTTATATATTAGATTATATTTCAATATGAACTCAAGACAGTTTTGTTTTAAGAACTGCGGAGTTTATTGCCGATTATTCCCTGAAGGATCTAAATTAAGAACTAGTGGTATGTTCACTTTCACTAGAATGAACTTATTAAAAACAAAAACATTTTAATTTATAAAGTGATGATTCAAAAGTACTTTAAAAGCCTACTTGAATAAATTTTGATTTTGACGAACAAAACGTGTGATACAAAACTTTATTTAACTTAACATAATTATATACTTAGTTATTTTACAAATGTTTCATTGTAATCTATTTCTGCGTGAGAAAAGTCGTACGACAGGTTCACATCTGTAAATTTATATCGTAGTAATATCATCTACAAATAATATTTTCTTATAGCGCTATATTTTTATTATGATCAAAGTAGGTTTGTGTGACCTCAAATATCCCGCTCACACTGGATCAGAGAAAGTGCTATATTTATAGTAGGCAATAGTGAAATGCAAGACGAGCAAGCATGTATATATGAAACGATTACTTATCGCTTTTTGTAATATTGAACAATAAAATAAAAAAACAACAAGGAAAGAACATTAATTTTAATTTATATACTTATAAAATTAAAAGTGTATATAATTTTTTAATTAAAGTAATAAAACATAAAAAACACTTACCGAATAAGAACACGATCCTTTTAGCCATTATAAAGGTCTTCAAGCACATAGTATTCTTTAAAATTAAATTAAATATTTATACTAACATCTATATTAACAAGTGAATAAATAAATAAATAAGTTCGCGGCTCGAGCAGCCATGCACGCGTCACTCCGCGCCGCTACTGACTGTGATATGCGCCTGCGCAGCTCCGCACAGGCCGTCCTGCAAGATTTCCGAAAAGCCTCATATTTTCCTACTAACAAAGATATCGTGAGGTCTTTGCCCCTTAATAAACCCTTTCCTTAAATTAAGCCCTTTGTCATAAAATAAATATTTTATATTTAAAAAACAAGACCTTAATGTAAGAAATGTTTTTTTAGTTTTATATTCCTTATACTGTACTTGCGTGTCCCGTTAACTTAGAGATAATAAACCTTTTTATTTCTTCTTTAAATTTTAATAATAAAATTTTTATCTACCATTTCAGGATGCTGCAAAACAAAAAAAAAAGCAAATTCAGCTTTAATCGATACTTCTAACTCTAATAAAATAAACTAACGTTCAATTATAGGGACATAAAAAAAATAATAACAAAATTACTCATATCTTTAATTTAATTGTTTTGTACAATAACAAGGAACCGAATCAAATGTAAATTTCCAGCTTATCAAAATTTAATTAGTAAATAAATTTATTGCTTCAAACAACGTTAAGCCGTAACGCTTGTAAATAATGAAAGTCGTAAAAACTATTTTAAATACATTCTTCATAAAAGCATGACGCTTATAATACGTAAGGTTAATTTTATTTACGTTTATTTAAAAAAATGTGTTGAAAGTAGCAAATAACAAACACATATTTTAAAGAATCTTTAAGTGGCTTAGTGATACATGCATTTCTCAAACGACTCGACTGATACGCTAATCGTACCTTTAATTAAAATAAAACTTAATTAAACCTACCCCGAGCACTTCGCGATCGGATAAGGTTTTATGACTTGAAGAACATGATGTTATTTCAAACACTACTTCTCTCTCTAGACGGTGTTTTGTGAGAAATTTAGAACGCAAAAAATGTGTTAGTATCTATATAATAATACGTGAAGAAAAACATTGTACCCCTTTTTACAAAATTGCGCGGACGGGGGAGTATGAAATTTCGTACATTTATAGTTTATGTAGAGAAGGAGTGCAGAATACTAATTTTTTTTTTAAATTATGCATAAAATATATTACATCAATAAAACAAACATTACACACACGACCATGTATTTGACACAACACGCATGTTATACATACTATTTTGTTAATTGTCTAAGTCTGTAGTCAAATCGAATTGGATTCATTATTTAGGGTTTTATTTTAATTTAAATTTTTAATTATGGTCGAATTTCGACTTTAAAAATCCTTAATACCACAAAGATATTTAAAGATTCATTTATGGAAATAATGAGTGGACAAGACGTACCCACAGTTTTAGACAGTGTTAGTATATATTAATTTCATTGATTTACATGTTAGACTTTATCATATCTATAATTAAAAACTTACCATTTCTATTAGGCAATAATGAACATAGCAACTACGCCAATCACTACAAAATAAGTTTAAATTGATTTTAAATGCTATTTGTAGCTTCAGTATAAATTGTATCCAGGCTTAATAGCCACATAGAATTAGTACCTATCGTGACTAATTCTATTAAAATAATTAAGGACAGATAATGATGGCCGAACAAAATCTAGAGTTTAATGAACTTAGGCGACACTGATTGAGATGGCACCGGTATCGTGGGACCACCCACTCCTATATAGATTACAGTTAAGTGTAAGCGTTTTGAGCAAACTGTAAATTAAAGTAAAATTAATAAAAGTTTTTGCCTGATAGATTGACAGATGTACCTTGTACTTTTATACACGATTCGATGTGTCAGATAAAGACGTGATACTATACCAATTTGATTTACATATAAAGAAATTTACAATCGCATCCGTTTGTAAGTATTGAGATCGCAAGTCGATGCATAAAATCAAAAATCGAAAATCTATCTTAATTAATTTCACCATATTCTACGAGACTTGTCATTGTCGCTGAACCAAAAATATGTTTTTTTTTACTATAGTCTAGTTTTACTTTTATTTTATAATATTTCCTTACACGTGAACAGTAAAAACTTAACAAAAAAACATGAGGGCAAGAGATTTTAAGCGTAGCAACATTTTTAAACTGAAGTCACAAAATTAGTGAATACATGGCAAAACCTATATATTAAAAATGACCTAAGCAAAAGTTACTAATTTTAGCACTACGCATTCGGCCTCTAACGTCCCAGTGCTGGGCATGGGCCTCTTTCTCCATTTAGGAGCCACTACGGGTTGGCGGATATGTTCCCTACTATAAGTAACGATCGCTGTCAGGTATTTATGATAACAACCGGGACTGACGGCTTAACGTACTCTCTGAGGCCCGGTGGGGTGACCCACAAGGACAGACATCAAACTGGAAGAAATATTTGTACAGATACAAATATTCATCTCGAGCAGGAATAGAACCCGCGAACCATCAGTTTTTACGCGGCTACTCGCACCACTACACCAGAACGGTTGTTGTATATGTACAAAAATATGGGTACAGAATTGTTTGCTATTTCTCTACGGAACCCAACTAACGGCTCCTCATTGTTAAACGCGAGAACAAAAATGGAGGACAGCTTGCCGCTATGTCGTGATTGCATCGGTTACGGCTTCATTTTAATTCATTTAGATTCACAAATAAGATAATAGTTTCATTTGTAAACTATCAAAAACCGGTTTTGATTAGCTTAGCTTAGAATATAAAGAAAAATATATTAATTGTGACATATTTAAAATTCCCGATATAAAATAGGTACCTGTTTATGAATCTATGTCGTACGAATAAATTTACTTTATTAAGGTCAAAAACTAAATTTATATAATATGTGACCAGAATTGCAATGCGACATTTTGTAGTCCTTATACCGTACATTCACTTTCTTCATTCTCTCTCAACTTCCTTTATATGCTCAACAAGCTACAAACAAAAACCCATCTGTTCCACTTAGAAGTTGGCTATATAACTATGTTGCCTGTTTTACATTGAGGATTTTATATGTTACTCATCAAAACATTTGTTAATACCTCGCAATGTATTGCTTATTTACAATGTAATCAAATAAATTGCTAACAAGACGTCACTGGCTATGACATCTGACAATGCGTAAGGTTCGATTGGTGAAAGTGTTGTTCGTAATATTTACCAAAGAAACAAAATGATCTTTTGTATTCTTTCCACCAAAACTGTAATATTTATAGTTCGAATTTAATAATACCTTTAATTGTATATATTTTAAATTAATATATTACTAATATTTTTGTAATACATATTTATTATGCTAAAATTTCCCTTAAATCTTTGAAAACAACAATCATGTTAATGAGCAAAACAAAAAAGATATTTCATTTGTTTTGGCTATTTAATTTTGTTCCAATATTGAGAAATGAGTTGTTGTTGTTGAGACTGTTTTAATATACGTGCCGAGACGTGGACACTGATGAGCAATGGAACGGGCTACGCTCGGGGTCCCTCTCAAAGATAGAGTCAGAAATGAGACTATCCGCAAGAGAACGAAAGTAACCGACATAGCCCACAGAACTAGCAAGTTGAAGTGGCAGCAGGCTGGTGACCTGTGTCGCGGGACCTATGGCCGCTGGATCAGACGTGTCCTGAAGTGGAGACCCCGTGCTGGCAAACGCAGTGTGGAATGCCTTTCGGCCCGCTGGACTGACGATCTACGTAAAATTGCCGGTGGTGGCTTGATGAGGATTGCGGAAAATCGGGATGTTTGGTGTGAACTTGGAAAGTCCTACCAGCAGGGGGCTGCAATAGGATGAAGTGTGTAAAAATGTGACAAATAATTTCAATTGAAATTAATTACAATCGTGACTTAAGTAGTTCAGATAACAGGTGTACTTTAATTGGAACGAAGTTCCTTACGACAGGCAAGACTTTGGCTGGGCGACCGAACTGAAAAAAATGTGATACTAAAACCGTAAGAAAAATATATAACGGAAATGACGTAATATCAGTCACACGACTGTATAATATGACGTTTGTAAAACTAAAATATTACTAGTAAACTTTTTTTAAATTATTTATGTAATTTTATACTGTTGCCAAAAATAAATAAAGACATGTGTTTTTTTTTATTTCACTTAATAGTTTGAATTATTATTATTATTATTTTGTTTGATTTATTTTAATTTACGGTATTTGTTATTTTCTAAAATACTAAATTTTCTAAATACTTTTATGTACTAAATTAAAAACCAATCAACAAAAAAATTGTGTTTGCTCGCAAACGAAAAAAAAAACGACTTTAATTACATCGACAAGTAATACAACGTAGATCGACGAGAAAATAGTCAAGAAACTACGCGTTATCAAAGATTACTCAAAAAGTAGTTATCAGATCTCGATAAAATTTATATGTGACCACATGATAAATATTAGCTTTCGATTAAATTAAAAATTATCAAAATCGGTACATCCAGTAAAAAGTTATTGCGGATTTTCGAGAGTTTCCCTCGATTTCTCTGGGACCCCATTATCAGATCCTAGTTTCCTTATCATGGTATCAAACTAGGGATATCCCCTTTCCAACAAAAAAAGAATTATCAAAATCGGTACATGCAGTAGAAAGTTATGCGGTATAATACAACGTAGGTCGACGAAAAACGCATCAAGTAAAAACGCATTATTAGATACAACTCGAAAATTAGTTGTTAGATCTCAAATAAATTTAAATGGGACCAATTGGCACACATCACCTTTCGATTAAAACAAAATTTGTCGAAATCGGTGTACCCGCTCAAAAGTTCTGATGTAACATACATTAAAAAAAAAATACAGTCGAATTGAGAACCTCCTCCTTTTTTGGAAGTCGGTTAAAAAAATCATGAACTAGAAAATATATATAAAATTCAACATTTTTTTTTCAAATTGTGTTGCTTCTATACTATCCGAAGGAACTTCGTTCCTACATGGTGTCCCATGACATCACATAATTTTTGAAATACATTTCTTTGTACCACCTTAATTGTAAAAGTGTGAATTGTACTTATTTATTTGTAACCAATGTAAATATAACTAAATTATCTGGCCAAGATGGCTAAGATGATTAGCAGTGCTGGTTCACTAGGACAGTGATCAGTTCACTAAGATGCATCCGACTGAAATGCGTGCCGAACTAAAGTGACCGCCGCTTATACCTATAGACAAAACTGGTTCGTCCGCAAAATGACGGCAATTACATCCGGTGCACATTTCACTAGCGCTATAAGACGCTGTTCACTTCCGTTTCCAGCATATATATCAATCACATAAAGCTGCCACTGCTCATCATCACATTTTTGAGTATTAAAATGTCGTGAGATGAACAAGGTTTCCGATCACTTCTTCCGAATATTGTACACAAATTCGGTAAGCAGGAAAATTGGTTTACAAATGAACGATTTCTCTTCTGTTAGCACTTTTTTATATTATAATAAATTTAATCAAAAATGTAAAATGACAAATTCGAATACTAAAATTACTTCATAAAAATTAAATGTTATTGAACTTCGTTTCCATTTATAGTTTTCCAAATATAATTAAAAGTAACATAAATGACTCTTCCCCATATTTCATCTAATGCACTTTCTTCGTAATTAGTGTTTTCGCCGGCCTCATTTTTAAATTCTGTTGATGAATCCTCATATATTTGCATCACTAGCTCAAGGGCAAATGGTATACCATAAATCTGCAAAATAAGTTTTCAAATTTCTGATGATACTTGATTTTGTCGAACCATTTATTTTTCTCTAAATTTGTTACTTTATTACTTGCATATGGTAGTTTAAAAAAATAATTTGGCTATGTAACTTTTCACATTTCATACTAAATAACAAGACTCATAAAAAAATAAATGTAACAATTCTAAATTATTAAGATAATATTTATCAAATTTCAACTAAGACTTCCATTATTAAACCTTCCTCGTCAGACAGTTTAGCTTAATTCATGTCCATTAAACTAATTTAAATAATTTATTAGTATGCTTTTTATTTACCGTAGAAGCGTAATCTACACTTGTCCCTGTAACCTTTCCATACCAGCTGTATAATGTATCAACAGTTACAGATAACACTTGAAAACTAGCGTTTCTCATGACCTCTTCAATTTCGCCCCTCAAATCAATGTATTTATCATCATCTGATGTAGAATCTGAATAGCCTTTTGGGTAAAGAACAGCATCACCCTGTAATAATTACATTTTTGTCGAATATCAATAAATTTCTGGGCAATCCGAATACGGAAGATGACCATAGCTAAATTAGTAGGTAGGTAGTATAGTGTTTCTGTGGTGAGTAAAGTAGCCAAAACCACTGGGGAGGTTCAGGGTAGTCAACGTGTTTGTAATGCCTCTGGTGTTGGAATCTTCTGTAAGTTACGGTAATCGCTTACCATTAGGTGAGTGGTGAGATATTATATGTGTAGAAAATCCAAGCTATAGGTTAGTAGCCAATAACCAACAGCAAATGTTCCTAGTGAAGCAACTGTTATAGCTGAATTTCGTAAGATGAGAGCGAAGAGTCGGAAATGAACGTCTCCTCTTTCTTCATAGTAAAATCCCTCAAACGTTACTGCTACTATTGTAACACTTTTCAGTTACAGGTATAATTTAACACTCAATAGGAATAGTGCATAGTGAAAACACGCCTGAAAAAAAATATGGTTAAAAACGCTGAAAAGAACATTTCAACAAATATCTAGAAACCTTTAATTTCAAACTCTAAATTATTTCTTGTTATTAGAAACTATATCATTGAATCCTACTGGAAAATTCTATTTACTTTACTTATTTGTTTTTAAGAAGCTTGTAATAGAGGGACGAATAGAAAGAGGAATCTTAGTAATACGACGGAACCCCATAAACATTCAGTTCTTAAGGATTTTTATACGATAGGAAGCGTTACCGACCATCAGTTGACCTGTGCACTCGCTTTTTTTTTGTTTTTTAACAAGCCTACATTAAAATATATTTGTTAATATACTTCTTCAGATAATATATTCAGAACTTTCACCATCGGTCTTAATGTTTTACCAATTTAGAGATGAGTAAATTTTTGATAACTAAACGCTAACTTTAGTAGTAGTTGTACACTTCGTTTGTTACTTTTATCTACTGATTTTCTGAAAAAGATCTTGTTGTATTTAGCTTCGTTTTATTGGTCATAAACATACCTTAAAAGTAGTAGAAAAAAAAGTCCCAGCGTGCACATTTAAATATGCAACGATTTTGTGACTGTGCTTATGAAATATATCACGCACTGCCCTTGTTTCTGCTTCAGAGAAGGGCACCGGACCTGGGTAATTTTGGTGACAAGAATTGACACTGTTATTAGTACTCCATGCTACATCGAAATTACGATCTAATGAAACACCAGGACAGTGGCTTTGGGGAGACATGTTCTTATTCCAGTATGACAGTGACCCGGGTATGTTGTTCTAGAAAATGCAAGTTAGTTAGTAACAGTTACGCACATGAGTACATTATACCATTCACTAGTAGTAACGAACCCTAATAGCTGCAATGCCATCTGGATTAGCCATTGGTATCAGGAATATGTCGAATTTGTCTAAGTGTGCAATATAATAACTCAGGAGTTTAGTAAAGTGAGGTCCATAAAAAAGGCAGCCAAGAGAGTAATAACCCATAACGCTAAGCCCGTGAACTATAAATATAATTTTTTTATCTGGTAAATCATCAGCGTATTTGCCATCATTAGCTCGAAAATATTTATCGGATGTAGTATTGTCTTCTGTTATCTTTAGAAGGACAATATCGTTATATTCAACAGTACGACCAATAACATCGACCGTCACACGTGCATTAGGAAGTGTCTTGACTATTTTTTGAAGTTGTTGCTTTATCTAAAATAAAATTTTAATTACATTATAAACATTTTCATGGGGTTTTTTAGACTGATTATTATTTAAGCTTACGTTGTAAGGACTCAGCACTTCGACCATATGATCTTCTTCTTCCAATTTTTCTTTGTGTGATAATGATGTCTTTCTGAAATCATACTAAATATCATTTTATATATTTTATTATATACTAAACTTGTCTAAAAATAATTACAGTTTTAATCAATTCCTAATTTGGCATTTTGTTGCTATATCTTATACCATTAAATAAAACGGTGCCTACTGCGATAATGAGTCCCTTTTTCTCTTCTCTATATTTCACTAAAGATTACAAAAACTTAAGCAGTATATAATAACACATTGTAACTTACGTTGTGTCTTCTTTCTGCATCATTTGCATTTTTGTCATCCTCAGAGCTCTAAATCATAACGTCAATTATAAGTCATTGTAACAGAAAAATAGTAATTCAAACAGGATTAATAATGTTTTACATACTATCTTGTAAGAATATTGTCGAGTATTATTTTATTGATTTTAATCTCTATACAAATTTATGATAGTAAAACGGAGGAGAGAATGAATGTGCTAATATCCCATACACATTTACAGGACATGTTTAAATATTGATTGTCGTGTTCATTTTGTTATAGACAGTGTAACCTCCAGTAGCAACAGTCGCCTAAGACTAAAAAAATATCAAAATTTTGCTTACACTTTTTGTTTATGACTTTGGGACAATTTGGGCCACTTTGACGTTTTTTCACCTTTCCTAAAAACATTATATTACTGCTATTTTATTTTAAATGCAATTGATATTCTGAAAACATAAGTTACATATTTGTATATATTTACGTACATTCGCTTTGGTTTAGCATTATGTTGACGGAAAATAGGTTTATCACGTACATTTAAGTCAGTTACCGCATTATTTTCTTCAACCTTGTAATCAGGTTTCCTAAAAACATAAAATTTATTTTTAATACCTGAAATGGCTGAAACAAAATATCCTACGCGGGGATAAAGTTATCTACGTGTATTTAACAGAAGGATTAAAACTTAATATAGCATACGGTTCCAGACCGGATTGCCTTTTATGGAAGTTTCAGAATTTGTCTGAAAATTTTAATTGTCACCCGAACTTTTTTTAGCTAAAGTCTATCATCATTTTGACGGCGCAATGACGCAATTGTCATAGCTACTGACTGATCTAACACGTGGTTCAATAAGTCCCGAGACTAAGTACTAAAAAAGGTCTTTTTTATAAAATTAATTTTTATTCATCAACATAGTCTCCTCCAAGAACGATACAGTCCCTCCAACGCTTTTCTAACTTTTCTATTCCATGTGTGTAGAACGATTTGTCTTTGGCTTCAAAATAAGCCTCCGTTGCTGCGATAACTTCACTATTTGAGTCAAATTTCTTACCCCGAAGCATTTTTTTGAGGTCTGCAAACAGCCAGTAATCGCTGGGGGCCAAGTCTGGCGAATAAGGGAGATGAGGAAGCAATTCGAAGCCCAATTCGTTAATTTTGGCCATCGTTCTCACGGACTTGTGACAAGGCGCGTTGTCCTAGTGAAACACCACTTTCTTTTTGTTCATGTGAGGCCGTTTATCCACAATTTCGTACTTCAATCGCTCCAATAAGCACATGTAATAGTCACTATTTATATTTTGTCCCTTTTCAAGGTAGTCGATGAAAAGTATTCCATGCGCATCCCAAAATATAGACGCCATAACCTTACCGGCCGATTTCTGAGTCTTTGGACGCTTCGGGCGGCTTTCACCAGCCGCTCTCCACTCCGCTGCCTGCCGATTGGATTCCGGAGTGAAATGGTATATCCAGGTTTCATCTATTGTTACATACCGACGTAAAAAATCCTTTTTATTATGATTCATCAGCGCCAAACATCGCTCTGAATCATTGATACGTTGTTCCTTTTGATTAGTTGTAAGCAAACGCGGCACCCACTTAGAAAAAAGCTTTTTCATGGCCAAATTTTTATGTAAAATAGTGAAAACTACCAGCTGAAATCTTAACTATCTCGGCTATCTCTCGCACTTTTACCTTCCGATCTTCCAATACGATTTTGAGGACTTGGTTAATATTTTGTTGAGTCACTGCTTCATTTGGACGACCTGAGCGTTCCCCATCATTGGTGTCCATGCGACCGCGTTTGAAGTCGGCATACCACCAACAAATTGTTGCTTTAGAGGGAGCTGATCCTGCATAACATTTTATAAGCCATTGCTGTGCTTCAACGGTATTTTTTCCCATTAAAAAACAATGTTTTATCAACACGCGAAACTCGTTTTTTTCCATTGTATCGAAATTACAACCGTAGCGTCACTTAAATGTTTCAAAATCAAGAATTTTATTGTTCCATTTTTAAAAATTTGACACATATTCTTGTATTGATAGCCAGTACTTTTTAAAAATCAAAAGAGTTTTTAATATATGCGCCATTTCCAGGTTAGTCTCGGGACTTATTGAACGATCTAGTAAATGGAAATCAAAAATCGTTTGCATAGGCCTTACAAATATTTGCCCCGGCCTGTTTATTCACGCTTGTATTATGAGTATGTCTTTTCACTCTCAGCACAGATTTCCCATCCTTCTGAGGAGAGTTGAGTGTGAAACATTTATTATTACTAATTTTAAACTTGAAACTTTAGCGTTGTTCGCCGTGCTTCAACCTCCTACATCGACTTTCATTCGCCTTTTTAAAATATATTATACTAAATCTATCTAGCTCTCGCACAGGTGGTTCAGACAATATAAGTAAATTGTATTTTTTCTTCATTAAAATAGTTTTCGTGGAGTCAGTTTAAGTTATATAGAGAGCACTCGAATTTATAAATAATTTTACATATTCCACTAAGAAGTATATAAATAATATATTTTTCTACATGACTTATAAAAAATCGTACTTAATATGTATAAATATAGGTACATACCTATATTTATACATATTATATTGTATTATTGACGACCTGCGTGGTCCTATTTACGTTGACTTTACTCAATGTCATATATGATTTGTTTTAAATATAGACCGTTCATTTATAAATCGAAAGCAGAAACTTTGATATAATTTATATATATAATTGTACATATAGTTTTGTATGTATTTATTAAACCTAGAGAACAGCAGAATCAAGAAATATGAACTAAATTTGCTTAAGCTTCAGCCTGTAATATCCCACTTCTGGGCATAGGCCTCTATCCCCATGTAGGAGAAGGATCAAAGCTTAATCCACGATGCTGCTCCAATGCGGGTTGGCGGATATATTACCTACTATGAGCAACGATCGCTATCAAGTGTACATGATAACAACCGGGACCGACGACTTAACGTGCTCTCCGAGGCACGGTGAGGAGGCCCACAAGGACTGCACAAACATTTAGACCTCGGCAAACATCTGTATAGCCAATAAAAATGTTTGTCATGTGCGGGGATCGAACCCGCAACCGTCAGCGCAACAAGTACAATCCATGGCTGTTGCGCTAACGCGGCGTCACGGTTGCTTACAGTTTAAATATAGGTAGGTACTATAGGAATTTAATATCTATTGTTATAAAATAACAAGGTATGTGTACTTTTTATATATTCTATTATATTTTATTTTTTCGTACGTACCAATACTCAATTCCATCTTTCATACTTTTATCTGAAATACAAAAAGAAAACAGTAGTTGTTTTGTGCCAACTATGCTTTGTCTTTATATTGAATCTATATGTATGTTTATTTTATTTATTTATTTATTTAACATTAACACCAACAAGACATACACGAACAAAATCAGAAAAAGGACATATTTTTACAAAAATATTAAGTATAAGATAAGTGTTACACACATTTCGGAAAAAGAAAACAGTTCAATCAGTTTAAAAAATGGAAATAATCATTTCAGTCGTTTGAAAAATAAGCCCATAAATATCTTTACTTATAATAAAACCGCAACAATTTTCTTTTAGAGACACTGTGTTGTCGATACTGAAATCAATTTTCTTCTTTCATTGTCTCTATGTCTGTCTGTTTCTTGACCGCGATGGACGCCAACATTAAAGAAGTAATTTAAACAAAACTTAAAACAATTTGACTGTATACATTGAGTGCTTTCAACCAAAAATTTGGTACAGTTCCTTATTTAACAATTATTTTCTTTATTTAGATCTATATACTTAAATAATATTACCATAATTATCTTCACACCAAACGAAGCACGACAAAATCACAACAGATATTGTAGCCTTCATTGTTCAATATAAAAGTTACGTTCAAATCCGTAACAATACATTACACGTCGATATAATTTATTTTTTATTACACGTTCAAAACTAAAGTATGTAATTTCAATTTTTCATTCAAATACAATATGGTTCTCGGGGCAAATACTTAATGTAATAAATAAACCGTTTTATATTTATTGAAAATTCTACTAAAATACTAGCTGACCTGGCGAACTTCGTATCACCTTATTTTTTTCTGAAATATAATAATAACATAATATTTCAAATTAAAATATAGCCTATCTTTTAAGTTGGATCAAACTGCACACGGTGTGCAAATTTGACTAAAATCGGTTAAGTAGTTTAGGAGTCCATTGAGGACAAACATTGTGACACGAAATTTATATATATTAAGATAAGATTAAGATAAGATAAACTTTGCGTTCCTTCATCACCCAGCTGACATTCCTAATAATCAAAATTTTTTAATATAAAAATTTATGGGCGAAATTCAAATAATAATGAAAATTATTTCAATTTATATCCTCCTACAAGGTTTAGGGTGATGTTTTATAGCCTACCGTTTCAGCGACCAATCTATTTCACACAAAATAATTTTCGAATTATTCTCAAGATTGTGGTCAAATCATCAATTTCTTCTGTTTGATTTATACTAAATAGTAGGTATAAGATGTGTGGTTAAGGCAGTAAAGAATATAGCCACCCCCTCTCTTCCCGTGGGTGTCGTAAGAGACGACTAAGGGATAACACAGTTCCACTACCACCTTGGAACCTGAAAAGCCGACCGATGGCGGGATAACCATCAACTGCTGGCTTCGAAATACACAGGCCGAAGACGGGCAGCAGCGTCTTCGGTGCGACAATGCTAGCCCTGCGGTCACCAACCCGCCTGCCCAGCGTGATGACTATGGGTAAAACACATGAGTTCACGCCATTTTTGGCGTGAACTTGTGGAGGCCTATGTCTAGTAGTGGACTGCGAAAGGCTGTTGTGATGAAATAGTATAAGAAGCTAGTTTACTTATTTGAAATATAACAATTAACTAAACTGTTTTCTAGTTATACTGGTGCCAACTTGTCATGACACTATGATGCTACTTTTTAAACATACGTAATTAGGTACAAACTCGAATAAACCATAGATAACCTCTATGATTCAATTTATAGTAGGTATGAATTATATTTAAATAAATAAGTAAGCTATATTGGCAATATAAAAAAACGAGGCTGAATATTTTTATAAGTATATAAAAATAAGTAAAAGAGTGTTAAACGTACGTCTTAAGGCCAGGCAAGCTCTTAAATCTTGACCGCATGGGCATTAAAAATTTCACGACCTCTCAGAAGTGTTGTTTTACTGGTCAAAGCGACTATACCATTAGCCCAAACGAAAAATTTAAACATATATTAACTTATACTGACTGAGATGTAAAAATTTAATTGTTATTATTTTTATTACTCATCCTATAGATTTTGTCCTGTCTTGTGAACTGTCAAACGTGATGTTGAACTAAGCGTTACGTTTTCTAAATAAATCCAATTTTGTGCACAATTTTCTAATATTTTTTTATAACATGAGATCATTCTACAAAAGTATTAGATATACATATTAAAAAAATCCCACTTTGGTGGAGCAGCTCTCGAGTTTGTTCGTCTAGACTTAGTGAAAACTAACTACAATAAATAAAAATCGCTTAATCTTGTGACATGTACCTTATGTACAAACGCACATTAAGATTTACTTTTACGCCTACACAAAAAAAAACTGTTAATCCCCCCAGCTCAATCTTCATCCCAAGTTGTAAATCGATCCTCTCGAATAATAATTTGCTAATTTTTTTCGAATTAATTTGATTCGAAGTTTATTTCTGTTTTTTCTCTATACAATATAAGTAGATATTTTATTTTTTTCGTGTATATTTTTGTCTCTGTACCATATTAGTAGGTGTATCAAAAAACCGATAAATCCCTTTCGCATCTTCTCTATTCTACATGAAACTAACGAAATATTTTTGAATGAATCATAATAAAAGTTATCAAATTAATGAATTAATAAACTATTAAAGACACAATCATTATGATAATTATTTAAAATAAATATTATTTTTTCCGTCAAATAAAGCGAAAAATCAACCCCAGACAGCCGTTTCTTTGAAGTAAGTATGAATTAATAAATATTTCAATTTTTTTTATTCGTCATGAAATCCTATTTAAACTAGAGATAAAATAATAATACTCTAAAGAAGTAAGGCAGATATATAAATGGTACATATGATTATTTTAAAATTCAAACAAAAATAATAACAAGCAATGTTAAAATTTCTGGAAAATCTACAACAATAGAGAAAACATTTACGAATAAATTCAACTGAGCTCTTATTATACAAGCTAATACTTAAATCCTTCGTCGAAGATGAGTCTTAGGAGGTCTTTAAAATTATTGGAAACTAATAATAATATAATACCTCGTTAACGTATTGTTACAATATCTTAAAACATTTAATATTTATAATATTTTCATCGAAATAAAATTATCAAGAAAAATTATATTTATTCTTTTTTTACGAATATTCTTCATATTATGTAATAGAATCTGCTCGACGTTTCGGATACTCTACAGCAACCATGGTCACGGCAGGACTGACGGGATGACTACAACCATCCTCCCATGACCATGGTTGCTATCGTGTACGTCGCGCATTTAAAAAACTTTATAAACCGCGATAAAATCGGAAAAAGTCGTTTCATTACAATAAGTACAATTCGCGTAAACATTAAAAAACAATATACCTAGAATATACTTTTTACCGACTTACTAATATATAATTAATTTAGTTTATTGCTACAACGCCAATGGGTGTTGTAGTTGTATATACTTTTGTCTATAATTGACGATTGAGAAAAATGCGCTTCAGCCTGTAATATCCCACTACTGGGCATAGGCCTCTTTCCCCATGTAGGAGAAGGATCAGAGCTTAATCCACCACGCTGCTCCAATGCGAGTAGGCGGATATATTCCCTACTATGAGTAACGATCGCTATCAGGTGTACGCAGCATCAAGCATCAACGCAAGTGTCAGGTGCCTCGGAGAGCACGCTAAGCCGTCGGTCCCGGTTGTAAGAAAAATGTACAAATAAAAATATCTGATCTAACCTGACAATTTTCATGGAAAACATACATAACAGGACGCTAAGATTACCTTTTATACCCTTTCGTATCTGTGTTCCTTATTAATTTGGAATAAAAGCAAGAGTGTAATCTAAGCCCGAAACGTTGGTAACATTGTATTTTTTACGGCTTGATTTATAACGTGTTAAACCTTTAAAACAAGGAGTGGTCACGAAAGCCAACCTTAATATTGACCAGAGTGTAAAATGAAAATAAAATTGTTCGTAAGAGTTACTTTCGTGCTAATATTGGTTTTGTACATTTTGTTTCAACATGAAATGTCGACGAGGCTGAATATGTATAGTTATCAATATATATATATATATATATTTATATAAATGTGTGTATGTAGAGATAATATTTGTGTTAAATGTAATCGTTACTAGTAATAGGCCTAGTAGTAGTATTTTTTTGTAGAAAAAATGTAAGTATTTTGACATTATTTTGTTTGCATTTAACTTAGTTGTATTTTAGTTTTTATTTTTATCTGTTGTTTATTTTATAGCCACAATAACAATAATCATGAACAATTAACAAAACTCCGCTCATACTTTTTCTCTTTTATAATCGGTTTACAACAACAAAAAACTGCAGCACATTGACGGCGTCAACTGCAAATTAAATTTAATAAGACCTTTACTTAAAATTTTACCTCTGAATAAAGGGTCGCCATCATAAAAACATAAACAGGGACATCAACGCAAATTATTATCATAAAACTGCAACAAACGACCGGCTCTAACACAGAATATATTACGCAATTAAGCATTAAACACGTTTTCTCCGCTTCCTTCCACTGGGCTTAATTTATTTTTTCCCTTTTTTATTTGGACAAATTTATTTTCATAACTGATAATAAATGTCGAGTCATTGCAGTAATAAAGTAAGTAGGGCTCGGAGTCACTCACCCTTCCACGAGTCGCGTCAACGCATTGGGACTAAGTGTGTTGTGAATTTATGTTTTAAGTTCAACGTCAGTATTTGGAGACCATTCCTCTTTAAATAATAGACACACACAATTTGGTATGTAAATTATCCGCTTCAGCCTGTAATATCCCACTGCTAGGCATAGGCCTCTTTCCCCATGTAGGAGAAGGATCAGAGCTTAATCCACCACGCTGCTCCAATGCGGGTTGGCGGATATATTCTCTACTATGAAAAACGATCGCTATCAGGTGTACATGATAACAACCGGGACCGACGGCTTAACGTGCTCTCCGAGGCACGGTGGGGAGACCCACAAGGACTGCACAAACATTTAGACCTCGGCAAACATTTGTATGACCAACACAAATGTTTGTCGTGCGCAGAGATCGAACCCGCAACCGCCAGCGCAACAGCCACAAATCGATGCTGTGACCGTTACGCCACCGCATCGTTATACAAAGATAACTATTTTACTGATGAATACTACTACAAAATAGGAACTGAACTGAGAGAGTGTCAATAAGAGTCTACCTACTGGTCAAGAGCCCTTCTATATAACTATGTAACAAACCTCTTAATCATCAACCTTCTCCTGATTACCACATCATGATTTGTTTCTACTACGGGTTGGTTAAATATAGTTTTAATGGCATAATAACATTTTTAATAAAAAAAAGTTCAAAAAGAAATGGAAATCTAACTACACCGTAGTATACTATTTTTCTACGTTGATCAAGTTTTATTTTAAACTTGATTAGATTGCTGCCCGGAATCTATAAATATTTTACTATCAGAATAAAAGATTATGTTATATATTAGAATTTAACGCTATTTATATTAGAAATAACTTAAATATAGTAAAGAACTATACTTGGTATTCTAATGAAACTCTTTATACATATTTGTATATTTTGTTTTAACTTTACAAAATTTTTCAAATACATACACATTCAGAAATTTTATATGAAATTGCTTTGTTTCTATATTATTTCTAAGTATCTTAAAAAAAAAATACTAAAAATCCATAATTATGCACAACAAATACGTTACTAATATTTTTTTTTTTTTATTCATGTACAAATAAAATACTGCGAACAACATGTAATTTTGTTAATATATTCAGATTACACAATAGAAGAAGAAAATTAGAATTGTTAATGTGTATTAAAATGCATCCCTACCAGCTAGCCCGGAGGAGCAAGGTAGAAAAATGTTCGGAGATACGATACTGTATCGTTTTCAACGTCAATTACATTAGAAATCTCACTCGACCGCATTTACATATAGGACTGATGCATGCACTCGCCCTGATTGCTTACGAGATGGGGATGGAAGGTGCTGACATTGCTCATTTTAAGATTGTTTTGTGAGGAAACGGATAAGTTCTGGTTGTTACGTTTAAGCTTCGTTCGAGTATTAACACCGCTAGGTGTTTACTTTATTCTCTTGATTTGTTCTGATTTGGAAATTAAAAATATAGTCGCTTCCTTATGTTATAAACTTTTAAGATGTCAATCATTTCAAATATACGTTATGCAGATATAACTAAACCTAATTGGCTATTAAATACTCGCTAAGACGTATAGTAACGAATCAAAAACAGAAATAGCGTCGGTAAAACCAGGAGAAACTTTAAAAATATAAAACTGTAATATACGACTAATTAATATTAACTTGGAATCAATTATGTTTCTGAACATCTGATGTGAACTGCGAAGAACGAAATTTTCCAATTATAGAACATATTCTCACTAGCAAAACTTTGTATATCGATTATGTTATGTATGTACTTTTAAATTTTCTATGTTTTAGATATGCGTAACATTTGACTACGTTTAAGCTGTTAAAAATATAATAAAGTCGAGTTTTCAAAACAGGCTACTTTATGCCATTTGAATTGAATTGAATGTGAACTAACTTTATTTACTCGTATCATTTTACGACATAGATTTTATTTAGTTTTAATTATAATGTAAACAATAAAAAGGGAAAACCATAAAATCGTTGTTTTAAAAACCAAAAATCATTTCGAAAATTGTTTTTAGTCTCTTTATTTTAGAACTGGCATTAAAAAACTTCCCTAAAAATACATTTCATAAGTTGCAAAGCGTTAAGCTGTATTACATTTTGTATAACAAAACCAAATACTCTCATCATTTGCATCGCTCTGTTCATCGCCTACGATATGTTTCAATGTTTTCAGCGGCTCAGTCACCTCTACATACACGATTATAATCCTAAAACATATAAATCATAAGGCATAAAATTGCTTAATTATACTATTGTATCTAAGCCATTTACTCCGTGTACTAATATAATAGCCATGTCAAAAGCACTGTTCGAGTGACGCGAATACTTTCCGACTGCTTGGCTTTATTTTATTGCGCATGTTTTAATATTAATTGTAAGTTTTCTGCCTCGATGGGTTTGCGACAACATAATGCAAATTTACTAATACGCTTGTCAAAACGTTTAGTAAAATTCATAGCGGTTCGTAGCACGCGCGATTAAATTTTATTTACGCTTTGGTAACTTTGAATCCTTACAAAATCGACATCTTATTTACTTATTATTAAAGTTGGTACATTCAAGACATTTTTAAGTCTATTTATAAACTTTTTAAAGCAGAAACAATGAAAAAATTTGCAACAACTTTTCAAAGGAAAACGTGATTGTTTTTTTCCATTTGTTCCGTTAACGAAACCTGTTAAATTAGCAACGTGATCGAACAAATATACATTTAAGTAATCAGTTTGTTTAATATACCTAATTATTTTTTATGTCTTAATGTACTTTGTTATAAATGAAATTAAACTTTTTTTTTATACATAAGCACTAGTTTTCGATTACCTACATTTTCTGTCCGATGTTTTAACGTGTTTCGTACCTATAATCTATAGCGTTAGATACTTATTAATAAAACAGTGGATTTCATAAACTCAAATGAGGTTTTTATGTGTTTAATGTAAGGTGATTAGTGCACCTATCTGTTAAAGTACTTATTACTTAAGTAATGCGTAATTTCTTCTCTTAAAACCTTGGAGTAATAAATATATTTTTACCATCTTCTATTAAATACTTCTTATTTTTTAGTAAAGAGTTTTAACACTTAATAATCTATAATGTATTTCACTAAACATTATAACAAATGGTTTGTTAAGATTTAAATGCGCAAACACGATAAGAATAAAAATAATGAGCAGCCGATCCGCAATTGATAAAAACCGGAGATACAAGACCTCAGCGTCGGTCTGTCACAATATATGACAGGTCGTTAAAACCAGGAGCCGAGTGGGAATAGCAACATGTGCTTATAAAAAATGTCATTTTACCCGTAACGTCCACTAAAATGTTAATATTTGGTATTTATTTTTGAGTATTTACTGTTAGTAGTATTACACAATGCATTTACTTTATAACAAGTTTTTGTTTCATATATTTTACTTAAATATTTTGAAATGTATACAATACTATAATATAAGGGAAAAAATATATACGACAATATGCACAAAACACAAAAGTTTAACATAGTAACTCCATAAAAAAAACAAGATACTTAAAGGAATACAGACAGTCAAGTTACATTAAATTTATATGGTAGAAATATGAAAAAGATTGCTGTATTAGCGATAAGATTACCTTTTACTACTGATGCAACTTGAATTTTCCTACGTCATGTATTGTTACAATTTTGTAAGTATGTGTAAGTGTAAATAAATCAATAAATATATTTTGGTATATTGTTGTTAAAAGAGGATTGATTTTTTTACATCCCCAGGCTACTCCTATTATATCCATATCGAAAAAAGGTCTATGTATACTTAGGTGGAAAAATATAATTATGTAATAAAAACTTGTGTTTGTTCTGAAACAAAAAAAAAACCAACAACAATTTATGTACGTCGACAAGTATGGTACAATACAAATTATTAGACTTGGCCTGGATGTTATATAAATTAGTGGATTAGAGAACGTAAGTTATGTATTATGTAAGTCTCCGGCATAATCGTTCTTGCGATAGAGCCCTTAAATGTGATTTAAAATATACACATTTTTGTACTAGAATATATAATCAATTAAATACGCATTATTAACAAACTATTCATATTAAAAACTACTCGTCAGATCTCACACAAATTTGAGTAGGACCATTTTTGAAGTCATGTTCAGTCAAAAACGTTTTAAGTTGTGACTGCTAGTGACATCTATTGTTGAGTTTTTAAATTAAGAGTTTTTTGTCAGAGACATCTAGAGAAAACTTCAAAAGAGTTTACATTATCTATTCGACACTTAGCGTCGCTGTACTTAGTTATATTAATACAAACAGGATTATCTGTAATTCTGAATCTCCAGATATCTAAGTATCTATTTACAATCAAATTCTTACCTGAAAGAGTATAAAAACATTCACCAGCCCTCATAAACTTTCGTATTTATAATATCTATTAGTAGGACGGATGCGGACCTATCGTATTTCTAATTTTTAGTTTTTAACCGACTTCCAAAAAAGGAGGAGGTTCTCAATTCGACTGTATTTTTTTTTTGTATGTATGTTACATCAGAACTTTTGACCGGGTGGACCGATTTTGACAATTTTTTTTTTTAATTGAAAGGTGGTTTGTGTCAATTGGTACCATTTAAATTTATTTCAGATCTAACAACTACTTTTCGAGTTATATCTAATAATGCGTTTTTACTTGACGCTTTTTTCGTCGACCTACGTTGTATTATAGCACATAACTTTTTACTAGATGTACCGATTTTGATTATTCTTCTTCTTTGTTGGAAAGGAGATATCCCTAGTTTTGTATCATGATAAGGAAAACAGGATTTGATGATGGGATCCCAGAGAAATCGAGGGAAACTCTCGAAAATCCGCATAACATTTTACTGGGTGTATCGATTTTGATAATTTTTAATTTAATCAAAAATTGATGTTTATCTTGTGGTCACATTTAAATTTTATCGAGATCTGATAATTACTTTTTGAGTAATCTTTGATAACGCGTAGTTACTTGACTATTTTTTCGTCGATCTACGTTTTATTACTTGTCGACCATTTGTCGACGTAATTGAAGTCGGTTTTTTTTTCGTTTGCCTGCAAACACAATTATGTTTATTTTATATATCGATACTAGCTGACTCGGCAATCGTTGTCTTGCCGCTAAACGCTATTTAAAAATAGGGATTGGTGGTAAAAGGGTGAACATTTAGGGTTGTATGTATTTTTCAACGCCAAATCATAATAAAATAAAAAATAAATAATTTATCCAAAAATTAAAAAAAAAATAGGGGTGGACTACCCTTAACATTTAGATCCTTAAGTAACAAACCCCCTTTTTGATCTCTAGGGCTCTACTTGTACTAACAGAAGCAAACTAACTAAGCAGTTTTTAGACAATCACAAACAGAGTAGGTACCTGTTGTATAAATTTTATTAAGCGCAATACTTTTATGAAAAATTACTTAATTCTGCATTATCTATTGCATTGAAATTTCTACGTAAGCATGATGTACGTTTCTAAATTATGTAAATTTGGGATCAGGCCGTTGGCGCAGTTTGTAGTGACCTCGCTTTCTGCTTTGCGGGTTGTGGGTTCGATTCCCGCCTGAGTCTGATTGTAATATTTGTATTTAGATATTTATATATGTATTATTTCTTGTAAATTTATAAAAAAAATGCTATATCAGCCGGCTGTTACCTTTAACAGAAGTATTAAATTGCTAATCTTAGAATCCTTACCTTAGAAACAGACGACTGTGTGTGTGAATGTTATAAGTAATTTATTTATTTGGATTCGTTCATAAGGGACTCGTCAGATTTTAATCAAATTTAAAAGGGACAACAAAGGTTTCTATTAAAAAATAATCATCAAATCGGTATCGGTACGGATTTATTTATATATATATTTTATATTATAGTAACATAGAGTGTTCAATTATAATTATACATTTTAGAACTTGCCATATTAGAGCAAGAGCCAACCACGATCAAACTTTCGTCATTTTATAAAACCTGAAAGATTGTCTGTGTGTGCTTCCCTAACATATTATCTAACGTGTCGTGGCTATAATTTATTTCGAAATTTCAATGGATATAAAAGTAACTAAACACGTACAAGTCCGCTAGGATGCAGCTAGTAAAAGTTTAGATTGAATATTTATTGAAATTATCTATACAAATAAATAAAATTGAAGTGTCAGTTTGTAATATTGAAATAACCGCTTTTTACTAAATGTATACACGGTACATATACCAAAATAACATTTTTTTAAATTTTTGTCTGTTTTTCTCTCTGTCTGTTCTCTTCGTTCTTCTGTTCTGTCCGGCTAATCTCTGAAACGGCTGGACCGATTTTCAAGGGACTTTCACTGGCAGATAGCTGATGTAATAAGGAGTAACTTAGGCTAATTTTATTTTTGAATTTTATTTATTTTATAACTCTACGAATAGAACAATAAATTTTTGTTTAATTCCACGCGGACGAAGTAGCGGACACTGCTAGTATCCTATAATATGTTTTACAAATATATGTGTATCGTTATATGTGTTATCAAGCTGTTACCAAAATAACTTAATTAGTTATACTTTTAAGCAGATAATGTCACACTGTTTTTTCACGACTATAATAACAATAAAATATATATGTCGTGACCTGAGATTAAAATACTAATAATGTACTGAAATCTATTATTTTATGAAATGGAATAAATACCTGGAACAATAATTTAAATTTATTTTGTGCTTGAAATTGGTAACGCAGTTCCACCACAATTAGGTTACAAACTCACACACACACTTCAGCCTATCGCAGTCCACTGCTGGACATAGGCCTCCACAAGTTCACTCCAAAAACGACGTGAACTCAGGTGTTTTGCCCATAGTCACCACGCTGGGAAAGGAAGGGCTGGTGCCCGCAGGGCTGGCTTTGTCGCACAGAAGATGCTGCTGCCCGTCTTCGGCCTGTGTATTTCAAAGCCACCAGTTGGACGGTTATCCCGCCACCGGTCGTCTTTTTAAGTTCCAAGGTGATAGTGGGACTGTGTAATCCCTTAGTCGCCTCTTACGACACCCACGGGAAGAGAGGGAGTGGCTATATTCTTTAATGCCGTAACAATACAGCAGGTTAAAAATTAATACAAATATATAACACAGTAAAAATAGTAGCATAAAAACATAAAAATAAAACTGGTATCATTTAAAACTAGCAGGTACCACTAAATTGTTAATTTATTTTAACTTGTATTCATTATTAAGACCACGGTTGTAACCGCGCGTTGGCGCAACGGTTACAACCGTGGATTGTACCTGTTGCGCTGGCGGTTGCGGGTTCGATCCCCGCACATGACAAACATTTGTATTGGCCATACAGGTGTTTGCCATGGTCTGGGTGTTTGTGCAGTCCTTGTGGCCACCGTGCCTCGGAGAGCACGTTAAGCCGTCGGTCCCGGTTGTTATCATGTACACCTGATAGCGATCGTTACTCATAGTAGGGAATATATCCGCCAACCCGCATTGGAGCAGCGTGGTGGATTAAGCTCTGACCCTTCTCCTACATGGGGAAAAGGCCTATGCCCTGTAGTGGGATATTACAGGCTGAAGCGTATTCATTATTAAACTTACTTTGGGCGAATTTTATATTTATTTATTTTAAATATTTATTTTTAATATTTAAACTAACTCGACGGCTATGTTAAAATAATTAACTGTCAATAAATATACTTCAGTACTGTTTATTTCAGTCAGATTGTTAAATACATATATACTTACACCAGCTACACCACTGCTTTAGAGTTTCATTTCATCATCATTATTTTCATATATTTGATCTAAAAAAAGAAAACTTTTTGACTTAACGATAATTATTTTAAAAACAGTACTTTATCACCTTGCAAATATATAGGCATAAATTTAAAAGCTTTAAATTACCTATATTTCGTTTCTTAAAATAAATAACGAATCTCTGGGGAACAAGAGATATCGATTAAGCAACTACGTCACAGATATGGTGAAATATACAGCGTGTTTCTTGCAGTAGGAAAATAAGAAAAATTCTAAATAACAAGATATATAAAAAGTAATCTTTAGAAACATTATACTTTTTGTAGTAAAAATTTTGGAAGGTATATTTTTTGTCAACAAAAATTTAAAAAATTAATAAAACATGAATAAAATAAGCAAGAATACTTTATTTTACAGGACAGAAAAATGTACAATATATAACATATATATATATATATATATATATATATATATATATATATATATATATAATTTATGTGGAGTAATTGTGAGGTTTTTCTCTAAAAAGGGCGATAAACATCTTAACCTTAGCGTATTAATATAATATATGTTAATAACATTAATAATTTTAATTTGATTGACTGAGGTAGGCCACAGCAGGAAATTTCCTGCTCAAAATATGGAACAGCCCTACTGGGGTACCTCGTACCTCGACCTTACAAAAGATCACAGCTAAATAATACTGCGTGAGTAAGGTGACCAGAGTCCTGGGTTAGTACGGTAATCGCTTACCATCAGGTAAACCGAACGCTTGTTGGCAAACAAGTTATATATTTTAATAAAAAATATTTTGTGACGGTTCTTTCAAATGAGCCAATTGATCGCAACTAAAATTTCTCAAATTTTAAAAAAGTATATAAAAATGTTCTTAAAAAGCGTTCCAAAATAATATCCACGGTAAATTTATTCTTAAATTGAAAAGATAATATAAAGGCTACGCGGTATAACAATCGCAAACCTCAGAGTGAACGTCGGTAACAAAACTATTATTTTAGATTGTTAGAAGCTGAAGTGGTAACTATTTGAAAATTAACTATATCTACCAAACAAACTGATAACAATTACAAATATACATCACACTTTAGCACAATCGAAAGAATAAAATCTGAATGAATGTATCTTTAAAAAAATATTACCGCGCGTACCTATATAATTTTAAAACATAATATGCAAATCACTAACAAACAAGCTAAAACACACATTTTTTTTAAATATAATAATAAAATAATATGCTGCCACATCTTTGTCTTAATATTTTTATCCACATGCCACTAAAAAAACTATACTTTTTACTAATATATACTTTATTAACTTTAACTATTTCAACTCATTCTGTTAGGGCAGGGCATCGCAGTAAATGCCTTTTTATAACTTATTCTTACAGAAGACCTCACCCAGATAATTTGCTCTCTCTTTATGTTGCAGTGTTGTGTTTCTGTGGCGAATAAGGTAGTGAGAGGGACTGGGAATGCATTGTATTGAGAGCGAGGCCTGGGGTGTTGTACCGCCGCCTCCGCTTGTTTGTTTCCCTGGTGATGATGTGATAAGAAAATCAAATTGTTCTAACACCAAAAAAACAACTGATACTAAAACAAAACTCTTCTCTGACTCCAATATTCAAATTGTACTCTTTCCAAATAAAAGAGAACACTCTATATACTCTTATAGTCGCTATAGCTCAGTGATCAGACAGTGATGTCAAAAGTCAGTATATATCATACATGGTTTTGATATAACTGTGTGTTATGTTGTATTTTAGTGAAACGAACATCTGCTCTGGAATTATTTATTAACTTTATGGTACGTAATTATTTCCTAAATCAATCACAGTGTCATCTGTTAATGTCTTACTTCTGTAAAAGACTGTTTTTGTATGTTGAGAAGAATCATCTTATAATTTTTTGCTAAAGATTTTTTGCGTTTTATCCCCTAGGCAACTTCGACCTGTCATATGGTTATTTTATGAAGCAATATAGTAAAATATTAAGTTACATTTACCTCAAATGAAATAATAATAAATCATAAATCATCGATTTATCTATATCTAGGAAAAATATATAACCATATTATTTATAATTTATTACTTACAAGATTATGAAATGAATTCCTACATATTAAAAAGTTAAAATTAATGAATACTCTATTGATATAAACAACATCACAACTATACACACACTCTACACACCTAATTAACCGACTTCCAAAAAAGGAGGAGGTTCTCAATTCGACTGCATTTTTTTTTGTATGTTACATCAGAACTTTTGACCGTGTGGACCGATTTCGACAATTTTTTTTTAATCAAAAGATAGTGTGTGTCAATTGGTTCCATGTAAATTTATTTGAGATCTAACAACTACTTTTCGAGTTATATCTAATAATGCGTTTTTACTTGACGCTTTTTTCGTCGACCTACGTTGTATTATACCGCATAACTTTCTACTGGATGTAGTGATTTTGATAATTCTTTTTTTGTTGGAAAGGAGATATCCCTAGTTTAGTACCATGATAAGGAAACTAGGATCTGATGATGGGATCCCAGAGAAATCGAGGGAAACTCTTGAAAATCCGCAATAACTTTTTACTGGTTGTACCGATTTTGATAATTCTTTTTTTGTTGGAAAGAAGATATCTCTAGTTTAGTACTATGATAAGGAAACCAGGATTTGATGATGGGATCCCAGAGAAATCGAGGGAATCTCTCGAAAATCCGCATAACATTTTACTGGGTGTATCGATTTTGATAATTTTTAATTTAATCAAAAGTTGATGTTTATCTTGTGGTCACATTTAAATTTTATCGAGGTCTGATAACTACTTTTTGAGTAATTTTTGATAACGCGTAGTTACTTGATTATTTTTTCGTCGATCTACGTTGTATTACTCGTCGATGTAATTGAAGTCGGTTTTTTTTTTTCGTTTGCGAACAACACACAATTATTTAAATTCATTTTAATCTTTCATTTGTTAACAAATAAAGTAAGCGATTTTAATGTGAAAGCGTTTTTAGGACAGAAAAAGCAATTGTAAGTTTCTCAACCTTGTCTTGTCTGATTGAATTCCAGATGACACACTCAAATTTCGTCGTGCTTGCCTTACTGCTTCTTTGTTCAGTAGCCCTAAGTATTCAAGATGAGCTGCTCGACAACAGCATTACTTCAAAGGTCTATATTATCATTACTTTTAAGATATAATTACAAAAAAAATTAAATTGGTTCACCTGTGACTGTGACTTTACGAGATTTCTGTACATACACACTTCTGGACATAATTTATTAACACGTAGTTTAATTATGCATTATTTATAAATTATACGCTCTGTGCTTACGGCAGTAAATAATATAACCAACACTCTCTTCCCGTGGGTATCGTAAGAGGCGAAAAGGAACACAGTTCCACTACCACCTTGAAACTTAAAAAGACCGATGGCGGGATAACCATCCAGCTGCTGGCTTTGAAATACACAGGCCGAAGACGGGCGGCAGCGTCTTCGAAGCGATAAAGCCAGCCCTGCGATCACCAACCCGCTCACCCAGCGTAGTCACTATGAGCAAAACATACGAGTTCACGCCATTTTCGGCACGAGCTTAGGGGGGCCTATGTCCAGCAGTGGACTGCGATAGGCTGAAGTGATGATGATGATACAATACGGACTCCGTTAGTATAGTGTAGGTCGGGTTTTCTCTTGTGTCAAGGGTTCGGAACCACACACAATCGCCCAGACCACGACAAATATCTGTATGGCATTCACAAATGTTTGTCACGACCGAGGATCGACCCTGCAAGCGCAAGCGCAACAGCCAAATGCTATCACCGCATCGCCAACGCGTCGTTAAAAACTTAGGACTTGTCAGACAACAAGACATATTTTATTATTATTAAGCATTAAAATACTTTAAGCAATTTTAATCATTCCTAAAATACACGGATGCTTATGAATTGATTTTTAATTTTTTCGTGTGAATAGATAATTCTTCTTATTACAGCGTCCTACAAACGAGCCGCCGACCCTCCATCATAAATTCAAAAAGCTTGGTGTTATTGCTGGCAAGCCATTTAGGTATGTATAAACTTACGTACGTACGTTTAATTTCAAAATAAATTCAATTTCAAATAATATTCGCAATTAGACAAAAATATTTGCAATTGTACTTGGTTACATAGCTGTTACTAAAATCATTGTAATCGTCGGTTAGGCCTCACGAGTTAGGCGTTCGGATCTGAGGCGTCACACGTCAGGCGTGAGGCAGAATAGGCGTCGGGTGTGAACCGTAAAGCCGAGATAAACCAATTAAATGAAACTAAAAATATAATTCTTTTCCTTCGTTAATTTTTTGGGCCTGGAAGTAAAACGCACCTACTCCTATTTATATGAGATTTCTAACATCTTTTAGAACAGCTTGTAGTTATTGCTTAGAATAAAATCTCGTCTTCATTTTTAACAGTTAATGGATTAATATTATGAATATTCATCAGTAAGAGTAATGTTCGTCCACTGGACACAAAGAACAAAGAAGACACGTTTAGTATTTAATATAATGTTTTTTCCAGGTATATTATACCTCCAGACGCTTTTACCGATTTAGAAGATGGAAGTAATTTAACTTATACTGTCTTTAAATCCGAACACGTCCCGCTCAGTCAAGAATCTTGGCTACAGTTTAATTCCAATGAACGAATATTATATGGATTGTAAGTAATCTCATATGTCATTTTTATTGACATTCCTCTTTCTTTTGGTAATAAATTGTTTAATTATTTTTCTACTAATTACTTAATTAGACTAGCCCGTTGGCGCAGTTTGTAGTGACCCTGCTTTCTGCCCCGGGGGTTGTGGGTTCGATTACCACCTCGAGTCTGGGTGTAATATAAATATTTATTCATTATATATGTATTATTTATAAGTATGTTTATCAAAAAAAAATATATATGTAGCTATCCAGTCGGCTGTTACCTATAACACAAGCATTAAGTTGCTTATTTTAGGAGCAGACGATCGTGTGTGTATTGTGTAGATATACATATACTAGCTGCTGCCCGCGACGTCGTCTACGTGAACGCTATATAGCACCAAAAATACCTACGATTATACCTTTTAAAATAACATTCATTTACCCGTTTCTTCTTTACATTTCATATCTACAGAAAAATCTCATATATGGCGCTGCTTTAAAATTGTCTTGTCTACTTATATTCATTTAATTATGTTTATCGGCTTAGTGACTTATATTGCGTGATTTTTATAGTGTGAAGCTAGCTTATATAGCATGATTATTAACATAATCACAACAACATTCAAAAATGTGTCGTTAGATTACACTTTGTTACAGAATGCGTTGAGGAAATAAAGGTTCTATATATATATATATACAGTGGCGTGCATAAAGTTTTTAGACAAGGTAGGCAGTCAAAAAAAATTTTTAACAGCCACACTGCACTTACTTTCTCTCAATTTTTTCCTAATTTATTTTAATTTTGTTGGGAAAAGAGGCTTTTAGATAATTTCAAGAACAGGCAAGTAAATTATTGGACACGTAAAGTGAATTTATATTAATAATTAACTACTAAATACACGTACAGAAACTAACTGATACCTATTAGACTTGGGTAATTCATGAGTGAGTGATACAAATGAAATATCAAACAAATCAGTTACTGGATAGACACAGTGACCTCATAAGGCCGGCACTCTGATAATTTCGTTTGTGTCAAACATAGGAAATCATTGATAACATTATTATTTAGTTACGAAATTGTATTCTTAATAAAAGTACTTCTTTATTTATTAATAAATGAAAAATTATAACGTCATTGTTATTTATGTGTTAAATTGATACGCCTAAACAATTTTTAATATATCTGTAAAATCGAACGTGTTAAATTTCGATGCACACCCCAAGTATTCTTTTGAAAATGGTTATCTTTTATTATATATATATATATATATACATCCCATTAAAATTTTATCAAGATCTGATAACTACTTTTGAGTAATCTTTGATAACGCGTAGTTGCTTGACTATTTTTTCGTCGATCTACGTTATATTACTTGTCGATGTAATTGAAGTCGGTTTTTTTTCGTTTGCCAGCTAACACAATTATTGTCAGTTCGCCTGTGCGTTTGTGCACGCTCGTCAGAAAAATAAAGCTACTGAAAACGGCTTATTCGACTTAGAAGTGGTTTTTACTAATTTATTGTGACAAGCTTAGCTGAACATCTAGTGTTTGTTTCATGTCAATCGGTTCGTAAATAAAAAAGTTATGCTAATTTAAAGAATCACGTTGAACATGTAAATTCACTATTCCACGCGGACGATGATGCGAGCACAGCTAGCTATATACATATATAAACGATTCACTTTAGACGCTAATTGACAGATGACGGTATTCAACAGATAAAAAAATATGAGATTAGTCTTTTTTTTACATACCAGAAACAAAATCAATATAACATTAACTGGTCGACGTTATTTTAGGTTTCACAAATAAACGTAACATTTTATGAAATTTAATTTGTAACTTTAGCATATTACAAATAACAGTAATTTGTATATTCAGCTATAATTTTTTTTGCATATATCTAGTAGAAAAGTCACCGTTACAAGCATTATTATTATTATATACATTATTTGTAAAAATATTTGCATTATTTTATCGATAGCAGAAATAAAATCTAAATTTTCAAGGCCGCTAATAGAGCACGTGGATCGATGGAACTATATCATAGAAGCGAAGGATAGCGACGGTTGTACCGCTCAAGGTACGCTTGATATCAGAGTGCAATTACATAGAAGAACGCGTAATAACAATCATCAATTTACCATGAAAGTTAAACCCCTTAAACGTTTTCAAAATACCATTGACTGGCAAATACGAGCGTTGGAAGGAATCGCGAATATTCAGAAGGACGCTAATTTTGATCATTTGTTAGTACTAAACGTTACACAACTCGGTGATGTGTATGAATTTACGTGGATGAATGATACACTGCCCCAATATCCCTGTCCGGTAGATGATATCAAGAAGCTTATGAAGGTAAGTAAACAGAAAAATCAAAAAAGAAATTTCAGCAATAGTAGGAGATATGAACTAGAAACGAACCTCATCAATCTGCGTAACAGATGAAAAATATTTTTTACTTATTTTGGTATATTAGAAAAATAATCGCGAAGGGCTGACATAACTACTGGCTTGGATGATATAAACAGGCATATTAATATAAGTATATTAATACTACATCAAAATGAGCGCTGTTTTATTGGGAATACGATGGCATAGGGTTGTCTGCTAAAAATCTGGTTTGGTGGTACAATGTATGGATTACTATTATAAGTTGAGTGAGGGATGATATCTAAGAGATGTTTAATGTAGGCAATCAAATCCATTGAAAGTCTATCTACTCAGGTGCCCGTACAAGTACTTTATTTTTAAAATGAATATGACATTCACATTGGTTTCGTTCTCGTAAAAAAAAAAAAAAAACAGTTTTGTATGTTTCTGTTCAGGTTATGGAATCAGAGAGAGAACATGGTAGTCCATCGTCAGATTTAATTAATGCGATGTCCCCTGATCTCCAAGTATTGGAAATCACGTGGCGCGGGACTGGGCAATGCGCTACTATAGAGCCGATAACACCAAACGTATCAGTCAATTACCCGCCCATTTTGCGCAATACTATCGACCACTTAACTGCCAGGGTCGGACATCTACTTGTATACAGAGTGCCTGAGGTGAGTCCACTCCATCATCAATTACATAAGGAAGCGAGCGACACATTATTCAGCATATATTATTTACTAAATAACATAACCAAATATTTCATACAAAATATGAATCTGAAAATAACTGTCGTTTCAACACTTCTCAACAGGGTTATCACACATAGCCAGATCTCAGCTAGCCTAGTTGCTAGTCATCATAAAGAAACTCACCTATTTTCTATATATATATATATATATATATATATATATATATATATGTGTGTATATATATTATCACTATGTCAGCAAACAAGCGTACGGCTCACCTGATGGTAACAGATTACCGTAGCTTATAGACGCCTGCAACACCGGAAGCATCGCAAGCGCGTTGCCAACCCAATCCCCAATCCCCCCCCCCCAGGAGCTCTGGTCACCTTACTCACCAACAGGAACACAATACTGCTTGAAAACAGTATTATTTAGCTGTGATCTTCTGTAAGGTTGATCCCACAAACTTTGTTTTGCCATATATGTTATTAACCCTCCTTAATCCCACCCCCCCTTATAACTTAGGGGTATGAAAAATAGATGTTGGCCGATTTTCAGACCTACCCGATATGCACACAAAATTTCATAAAAATTGGTCGAGCCGTTTCAGAGGAGTATTGTGACTAACATTGTGACACGAGAATTTTATATATTAGAATTTTTTTTTTCCTTTACTAGGACACATTCTTTGACCCGGAGGATGGCAGCACTCGGAGTTTGCATTTATCTCTTAGATTTAGTGATAACTCTCCAATTCCGTCAAACCACTGGTTACAGTTTGATGCACAGAAACAAGAGTTATCTGGTGTGCCCTCGCCGAACGACGTAAATGACGTAAATTATGTGCTGGTATGAAATAAAACATAAAGAACCTTTGACTGATACAAAATTATTGATGTATTTTATTTATTTATTTATTTGGAAAACATAAAATATAAAAATCACATACAATTAATTTTCTTACAAAAACACATTAATCACTAAAGTTTCCACTAACAATAATATACTCACATGTCATTTGTCAAAAGTCGTAATTTTAAATCAATTAACATAATATAAATTAAATTTAAACTATCAAAAAAGACAAAAAAAAAATCACTTAGATATAAAAATGTATGTGATTTATAAAAAAAAGTCACAAAAAGAGTCGAGCGTGTCAATTATGTCAAATGAAAGGATTTAGAATTTAAAAATAAGTCAAAGATTAGAATTAAAATTAAGATTAATACAAAAATTACTGTAATAAATCAAAGAGATACATTATTATATCAAGAAATACATTATAATTTTTTTAATCAAAGAAATACATTATTATTTTTTTACTTATTACGTCCCTAACATGCTGCTTAAATGAGGTTAGGGTACAATTAAAAATGTCAATAGAGTTAAATATGTCGTCATAGTTTTTACAGGACCTGCGAACAAAGATGTTTCCAGCATATTTGGTCCTGGTTACAGGGACAGAAAATAACCTTTTTGAACGCCAACTCGTCCGAGGGAATCTCAAATTAATATTTTGTAACAAAAACGCCGAATCAATATGAGATTTCAGTATCTTATACAAAAAGACATGGTCTCTCCCTAAGCGCCGATCAAGCAACGATGGGAGGGGTAATGGTGCGGTAACATCATTGCGACTTAAAGCTTTAAAATTAAAGTGCCTTTCAAATTTTCTTTGAATTTTTTCTATAGCTTCAATATAAGTTTTGTATTGAGGGTTCCAGACTGTCAATGCATACTCTAATATTGATCTAACATATGAGTTGTACAATAATAATAGAGTAGATCTACACCAAAAATCTCTACCACATCGGAATACAAAGCCAAGCATTCGGTACGCCGCCAAGAAGAACGCCCAGGTCTCTCACTTCAGATACCCTATTAAGCACAACATTGTTTAAAAAATAATCATATTTCATAGACTCAGTCCTTCTAGAAAATGAGATAATGCTACACTTTTTGGGATTCAGAGTCAGGTGATTGTTTGTACAATAAATACTTAATTCGTTCAGATCGATTTGTAATAATTGACAATCAAAAGATGTTTTAATTTTATTATATATTTTCATATCGTCAGCATATATCAGTAAGTCAGAATATTTGAGGATAGAACCTGCGTCATTTATAAATAAATTAAAAAGAAGCGAGCCGAGATGAGAGCCTTGGGGAACACCAGATGTTACTGGCATAAATGTTGAACAAAAACCCTTTACTGTAACGGCCTGACTGCGCTCCCTCAAATAAGATTCAAACCATCGCAGAAGGTCACCATGTATACCAATTTCAAGAATCTTCTAAAGAAGTATAGAGTGTGGAATCTTGTCAAATGCCTTAGAATAATCCGTAGCATCAACCTGATAACCCTGATCCAAGGCAACTGATACCTGATGTACAAATTCACAGAGGTTGGTTTCAGTAGATCTTTTGTTTACAAAACCATGCTGCTGATCAATAATAATAGGCCGTAAAACAGGGAATATAATGTCATAATTTAATTTCTCAAATAGTTTAGGTATAGTACTTATTTTAGTAATCGGTCTATAATTTTTTGTATTATGTCTGTCGCCTGACTTAAAGACAGGAACTACGTAACACTGTTTCCATAAAGCAGGCATAACGCCGTCGGTCAAAGATAAATTAAATAAGAATGTCAGCGGGAAAGCCAGAGACTTATAACACTTTTTCAAAAATGAAGGTGGGATACCATCAGGTCCACAGCCCTTAGAAATATCGAGTGGTTTCAAATATTTTTCTAATACGTCAATCCTGAAAACTATTTTGCCAATGGTATTTGTACCACTTACAGGAGTAATCTGGGATGAAGGACTGCCACACTGGAGGCTCAAAAACGGAATGAAAGTAGCTATTAAATAATGAACAAATATTATTACCCCCGCCAGAAGTCTCATCGTCGAAAAACATTGTTTCGGGAAGATCGGAGGAGTACTTTTTCGATTTAATGAACGTCCAAAAATACTTGGTATTGATTTTTATTCTTTTTTCAGCATCGATAATAAATTTATCATAACACTCTCGCATGACTCGCTTTTGAAGATCACGCAGAAGGCTAAAAGTGTCATAGTCACATCTACGACCGTAAATCTTCCATTTCTTGTGATACTTTAACTTCTCCTTTATTATTTTTACAAGAGAACGAGAAAACCACGATGCATAGCGAGTATCATGTCGAAAATTTTTGATTGGGACGTGTTTAGGAATAATGTTATTTATCAAATCGTAAAATGTAGCCACCGCGGCATCAACATCCTTACCCTGAAGCAGAATCTGCCATTCAACAGAAGCAATATCATTGTTAATAGCGTCATAGTCAGCATTGTGAAACAATCTTACAACACGCCGAGCAGAATGAAGCACCTGTGGTGAAGATGATTTAAGAATCACATCCAGAGCCGGGTGGTGAGGATCCTCGTCGATCAAAGGCTCCTTACAATGAGCAACTAAACACTCCCTTTTTGAAAAAACGAGATCGAGAATTCGGTTCTTTGTGTTGAATATGTGATTATACTGCCTAAGATCCGTAAAACTAATGAAGCCTTGCAATGCCTGTACTAAATGATCGCCATTTATTGTGGAGTTTGTCATATAGGGTGCATGATCGGTGGAAGTCCATTGAGCTGAAGAAATATTAAAGTCTCCTAAGATAAAATAACCATCATCAGGATTGTTAACAATGACATCGGATACACTCTCAAAGAAATGCAATAAGCTATCAAAGTGTCGAGGACAGTGAGGAAAATAACCACAAAAAATATGGAGTATTTCTGATTTGTTTGAAGATTTTAAATTAACACACAATTCGATAGCCTCAGCTGCAGCACCAGGCATTGAAACCGTACTAAACGAGTACACCTGCAGCTCTCGACGCAGAGCTATGAGCACACCTCCACCAAGATGAACCCCTCGCGTTTCATAATCTCTGTCACATCTATAAACTGTGTAACGAGAGTCAAAAATTTCCTGATCATAAATACCTGATAAAAGCCATGTTTCAGTTAGACAAACAATGTCATAGTCGACATGCATTACATTACGAAAAAAGTATTTGTTTTAGTCCGCAAACCATGGACGTTCTGATAATACACTGATAGGTTTTTAGTTTTCACATATATAAAATTATTCTCAAATGATATCGATGATGAAAATTATAACACAAAGCAAGACAAAATCCCACGACTATTAATAACAATATAATACCATTTACATTCATAGTATTTACAAAAGAAAAACACGGGTAGCAATAGAGAAAACCGTTAAATTGAGAGTAGCGAGAACACCTGGACGAGTCACAATACACAAAATAGATAATATAAAAAGTCAATCCAATTAAACAAAACAAAAGACAACCCAACACAACCAGAATCAAAAACAAAACATATATTAACATTATAAAAAAGGCTCTTACTTGATCTTGTTTAAATCAGATACTCTAGAGATATATGTATCACAGGTGACGTATCAGAGCGTCGAACATTCATAGTACAATTTTTGACCCATACATATTTATATACTTTTTCCTTACAAATAGACTTAGCACGCTGCAAAAGGGCCTTATTAGTGCGGGTTAAGTGATCATTAAAGTGAATAAAAGAGTCACCAGAAATATTTATGTCAGTACATTTAAGCCTTAATTTTTTAGTAGACGACAAAAATTCATCCTTCTTCCAGCATGCTAAAAAACGAACAACAATAGGTTTAATTTTTTTACAAGCGTTATTCTTAGGGACTACACGAGTAACAAAATCAATATCTTGAGATGGATCAAGTGAAAATTCTGCTTTACTAGCAACGTCCCTAAGAATTTGCATTAAGTTCTCTCCTTTCCTCTCTGGAATGCCAAAAATCTCTACATTAGACCGCCGAACCCACTGCTCCCGCTTGTCATTATCCACTTCAGCACTGTCAATGTGATCCTTAATGGAACCAAGTTCAGATTTTGTATTGATGCTCGATTTCATATTTTTCTCAAGATCGTCTAAACGCTTCACAATTTTCTCATATTGGCTATTGATGAAATTCATGGATTCCCTGATTACAGCGAGCTCATCTCTAACTGGCTTAAGTTCCATTGACATAGCCTCAGTAATGGCTTCTCGCAGTTCAAATTTAAGCATTGCCATCTCGAAGGCTATTATATCCTTGACAGTATCCAGTAACGTAGGGTTTATCCCATAATTAGCAGACGGTGAAGGAGAATCACCGCAGGAGCCACATCTGCGAGCATTTACATTTTCTGTGCCGGACCTGATAGGGGTGTTATCATTTTTCACCAACCTGGGTTGATTAAGCGAACAACCAGGGCAAAGCCAAGAGTGTTTAAACTCCGCACTAAAAGCCTTTTTTCTATCAGAAGGAAATAAGCACGCCACATGATAATTCAATTTACATTGAGTACATTGTAAAGATCCAGTCGTACCCTCAGTCGTAGATTTATACAATAAGCGAATTTCATGTTGACGGTATTAGTATATAAGGATATACTTGCTAGTCGTAGTTTATAGTCAAATATTTATTTATTTAATTAGTCTCTTATGGATGTCACACAATTCAAAGTCGAGTTCTTTGTATCAACCTTTGTCTGTCAAAACTTTAAGCGTCACGCTACCTTACACTATAATCACTTAATAAGTGAATTCAACACAAGTAGTTTTAAATATTACTATTTCGGTAACTTCACGCTAAAGTATTCAGTTCACTAAACGATTTGATATATATTTTACGCTTATATAGATAACTTTTTTCACCAATCTAGGATAAAAATGAAAGAACAACAAATAACACGTCTATCTCATAACAGTCTACGACTACCCACTATATTTAATTGATACTATAATATTTTACAGAATTACAATCAGCCCTCTATACGTCCAAAAGTTATTAACCAACACAACTAAGAACACACATTCAATACCTAAATATTTTCATCGCTTATACTGATTGCCAACATTAATATGATGCGCTTTTAAAATTCAAGTTTCAATAGCATATCCCAAACCTGTACAGTATTGTTAATCTTATACGTGTATACATATTTGAATTTGAAATTTCATATTTGTAACCTTTTTTGATTTTGAGTTCTCCATATTTAGGTACTAGATACCTACTGCAAGCGTCACGGTCACTGATACACTCTCAGTTGATAATCCTGTTTTACACATAAATATATACTCATACAACCTGTTTTAGATCGCCGAGGATTCGGACAAGAACGTCGCTTATGACAACATTCATGTCGAGTTACAGGTGATCATTGAGCCTTCAGTTAATCTTTTATTTAGCGTCAACAACAAGCGCAAAATAATTGAAAAAGTAACGACGTTGCTTGGGGAAAGGGATACTAATTCTATAAGAATAAACAACGTCAATGACAATCCGTCTATGATTATTTTGTAAGTAAATATTTTTATGATTTCTGGAGTTTTCATTCAATTTGATGTAAATTACTATTTTCCAAGAGTTCCAATATACTTATTTATTAATTCTTTTAGGTACAACTTCAATAGGAAATATTTACAAATTATACGCTGTGTGCTTACGACAGTAAATAATATAGCCACCACTCTCTTCCCGAGGGTGTCGTGAGAGGCGAAAAGGAACACAGTTCCACTACCACCTTAAAACTTAAAAAGACCGATGGCGGGATAACCATCCAACGTGTCATCCAGCGTAGTCACTATGAGCAAGACATACGAGTTCACGCTATTTTCAGCACGAGCTTAGGGGGGCCTATGTCCAGCAGTGGACTGCGATAGGCTGAAGTGATGATGATAATACAACGGACTCCGTTAGTATAGTGTAGGTCGGGTTTTCTCTTGTGTCAAGGGTTCGGAACCACACACAATCGCCCAGACCACGACAAATATCTGTATGGCATTCACAAATGTTTGTCATGACCGAGGATCGACCCTGCAAGCGCAAGCGCAACAGCCAAATGCTATCACCGCATCGCCAACGTGTCGTTAAAAACTTAGGACTTGTCAGACAACAAGACATATTTTATTATTATTAAGCATTAAAATACTTTAATCAATTTTAATCATTCCTAAAATACACGGATGCTTATGAATGGATTTTTAATTTTTTCGTGTGAATAGATAATTCTTCTTATTACAGCGTCCTACAAATGAGCCGCCGACCCTTCATCATAAATTCAAAAAACTTGGTGTTATTGCTGGCAAGCCATTTAGGTATGTATAAACTTACGTACGTACGTTTAATTTCAAAATAAATTCAATTTCAAATAATATTCGCAATTAGACAAAAATATTTGCAATTGTGCTTGGTTACATAGCTGTTACTAAAATCATTGTAATCGTTGGGTAGGCCTCACGAGTTAGTCGTTCGGTTCTGAGGCGTCAGACGTCAGGCGTGAGGCAGAATAGGCGACGGGTGTGAACCGTAAAGCCGAGATAAACCAATTAAATGAAACTAAAAATATAATTCTTTTCCTTCGTTAATTTTTTGGGCCTGGAAGTAAAACGCACCTACTCCTATTTATATGAGATTTCTAACATCTTTTAGAACAGCTTGTAGTTATTGCTTAGAATAAAATCTCGTCTTCATTTTTAACAGTTAATGGATTTATATTATGAATATTCATCAGTAAGAGTAATGTTCGTCCACTGGACACAAAGAACAAAGAAGACACGTTTAATATTTAATATAATGTTTTTTCCAGGTATATTATACCTCCAGACGCTTTTACCGATTTAGAAGATGGAAGTAATTTAACTTATACTGTCTTTAAATCCGAACACGTCCCGCTCAGTCAAGAATCTTGGCTACAGTTTAATTCCAATGAACGAATATTATATGGATTGTAAGTAATCTCATATGTCATTTTTATTGACATTCCTCTTTCTTTTGGTAATAAATTGTTTAATTATTTTTCTACTAATTACTTAATTAGACTAGCCCGTTGGCGCAGTTTGTAGTGACCCTGCTTTCTGCCCCGGGGGTTGTGGGTTCGATTCCCACCGCGAGTCTGGGTGTAATATAAATATTTATTCATTATATATGTATTATTTATAAGTATGTTTATCAAAAAAATATATATATGTAGCTATCAAGTCGGCTGTTACCTATAACACAAGCATTAAGTTGCTTATTTTAGGAGCAGACGATCGTGTGTGTATTGTGTAGATATACATATACTAGCTGCTGCCCGCGACGTCGTCTACGTGAACGCTATATAGCACCAAAAATACCTACGATTATACCTTTTAAAATAACATTCATTTACCCGTTTCTTCTTTACATTTCATATCTACAGAAAATTCTCATAGATGGCGCTGCTTTAAAATTGTCTTGTCTAAGTAGATATTCATTTAATTATGTTTATCGGCTTAGTGACTTATATTGCGTGATTTTTATAGTGTGAAGCTAGCTTATATAGGATGGTTATTAACATAATAACAACAACATTCAAATATGCGTCGTTAGATTACACGTTGTTCCAGAATGCGTTGAGGAAATAAAGGTTCACTGCTCGTTCCCGGTAGGTGATAGCATAATAATATGTAGCCTATATGTTGACCCGACTTCTTAATAATATTCGTGCCAAATTTGAAGTAAATCGATGCGGTACTTTTCGAGTTTATCCCGGACATACATACAGACAAACCAACAAACAGACAAAAATTCTAAGAACTATATTTTTGGCTTCGGTATCGATTGAAGAATACACCCCAAGTATTCTTTTAAAAATGGTTATCTTTTATTATATATATATATCCCATTAAAATTTTATCAAGATCTGATAACTACTTTTGAGTAATCTTTGATAACGCGTAGTTACTTGACTATTTTTTCGTCGATCTACGTTGTATTACTTGTCGATGTAATTGAAGTCGGTTTTTTTTCGTTTGCCAGCTAACACAATTATTGTCAGTTCGCCTGTGCGTTTGTGCACGCTCGTCAGAAAAATAAAGCTTCTGAAAACGGCTTATTCGACTTAGAAGTGGTTTTTACTAATTTATTGTGACAAGCTTAGCTTAACATCTAGTGTTTGTTTCATGTCAATCGGTTCGTAAATAAAAAAGTTATGCTAATTTAAAGAATCACGTTGAACATGTAAATTCACTATTCCACGCGGACGATGATGCGAGCACAGCTAGCTATATACATATACTAGCTGTGAAATCAGTGTGCTGTTGAAATCAGTGTGTCACAAAGTTTTCCCGGCAAACTTTCATCAAAATCGGCTTAGCCGTTCCGTAAACCTTCCTCTTGAAGCTATTATCATCTCGCCATTGGTGAAACCGCATGAAAATCCGTTCAGTAGATTTTAAGGGAATCCATCACATACACTTTTGGGGACTTTGTTTTTTAATACGCTAACTGTTGCCCGCGACTATGTCCGCGTGGCTATGAAGATATGCATTCAAGATGTTTAACACAAATTATTATTTTTATTTCAGTCACTTGAAATGCTTATCACACTGAGTAACTTTTTAAAAGGCACAATTTAGTATAATTTAATAGTTATTTTTATAAAACCTCTCTATTCATCACATTTTTAGTTTTATTTTCAGGCTGCAGTATAAATAACCTATCAGGCGAACTTATAGCTGCTGTATATGTTTCATACAAACTATCAACCCCAATTAAACCCTCTTAGCGGTGGAATATCACAAAATCCGTTCTTAGCGGACGTCTACTAACTATAATCTACCTCCCTGGTAAATTTCATCTTTGTCCATTCTGGATGGATGGACCATCCAACGGTTTTTGAGTTCTCGTGATGAGTGAATCAGTGACCTTTCTCTTTTATATATATATATATATATATATATATATATATATATATATATATATATATATATATAGATTACGATGCATTATTTGGACTCCTTTTCACCATCTATAGAGCATACATTTTAAATTTCGTCTCATACTTTAAAAACATAGGCCTATCATACAAGCTTCCGACCCCCGTTTTATCTTTTACGTCCTATACAAAACCTACTTGCCAAATTTCAAGTATGTAGGTGTTATAGTTTCGGAGATTTCGTGATGAGTGAGTCAACCTACCATCCCCCGTTTTAACCCCAAAAGGGAGTTGGTTTCTAAAGATACATTATTTGGACATCTTCTCACCATCCATAGACCATACATTTTAAGTTTCAAATCTCTTACTTCAAAAACATGGGACTTTCACACAAACTTCCAACCCCCGTTTTACCCCCTTAAGGGTCGAATTTCGTAAAATTCGTTCTTACCGGATGTCTACGCTCTATAAGGAGCCTTTCTGCCAAATTTCAAGTTTGTAACTGTTATAGTTTCGGAGATTTCGTGATCAGTGAGCCAACCTACTATCCCCCGTTTTAACCCCAAAAAGGGGTTGATTTCTAAAGATACATTATTTGGACACCTTTTCACCATCTATAGAGCTTACATTTGAAATTTCAAGTCTCTTACTATATAGGACTTTCATACAAACTTCCAACCCCCGTTTTACCCACTTAGGGGTCGTTTCTTATAAAATCCGTTCTTAGCGGATGCCTACGTCTTATAAGGAGCCTACCTGCCAAATTTCAAGTTTTTAGGTGTTATAGTTTTGGAGATTTCGTGATGAGTGACCTTTCGCGTTTATATATATTATGGATAGATAGATAGATTATAGATAAACGATTCACTTTAGACGCTAATTGACAGATGACGGTATTCAACAGATAAAAAAATATGAGATTAGTCTTTTTTTTACATACCAGAAACAAAATCAATATAACATTAACTGGTCGACGTTATTTTAGGTTTCACAAATAAACGTAACATTTTATGAAATTTAATTTTTAACTTTAGCATATTACAAATAACAGTAATTTGTATATTCAGCTATAATTTTTTTTGCATATATCTAGTAGAGAAGTCACCGTTACAAGCATTATTATTATTATATACATTATTTGTAAAAATATTTGCATTATTTTATCGATAGCAGAAATAAAATCTAAATTTTCAAGGCCGCTAATAGAGCACGTGGATCGATGGAACTATATCATAGAAGCGAAGGATAGCGACGGTGGTACCGCTCAAGGTACGCTTGATATCAGAGTGCAATTACATAGAAGAACGCGTAATAACAATCATCAATTTACCATGAAAGTTAAACCCCTTAAACGTTTTCAAAATACCATTGACTGGCAAATACGAGCGTTGGAAGGAATCGCGAATATTCACAAGGACGCTAATTTTGATCATTTGTTAGTACTAAACGTTACACAAATCGGTGATGTGTATGAATTTACGTGGATGAATGATACACTACCCCAATATCCCTGTCCGGTAAATGATATCAAGAAGCTTATGAAGGTAAGTAAACATTAGAAAAATCAAAAATGAAATTTCAGCAATAGTAGGAGATATGAACTAGAAACGAACCTCATCAATCTGTTTAACAGATGAAAAATATTTTTTACTTATTTTGGTATATTAGAAAAATAATCGCGAAGGGCTGACATAACTACTGGCTTGGATGATATAAACAGGCATATTAATATAAGTATATTAATACTACATCAAAATGAGCGCTGTTTTATTGCGAATACGATGGCATAGGGTTGTCTGCTAAAAATCTGGTTTGGTGGTACAATGTATGGATTACTATTATAAGTTGACTGAGGGATGATATCTAAGAGATGTTTAATGTAGGCAATCAAATCCATTGAAAGTCTATCTACTCAGGTGCCCGTACTTTATTTTTAAAATGAATATGACATTCACATTGGTTTCGTTCTCGTAAAAAAAAAAACAGTTTTGTATGTTTCTGTTCAGGTTATGGAATCAGAGACAGAACATGGTAGTCCATCGTCAGATTTAATTAATGCGATGACCCCTGATCTCCAAGTATTGGAAATCACGTGGCGCGGGACTGGGCAATGCGCTACTATAGAGCCGATAACACCAAACGTATCAGTCAATTACCCGCCCATTTTGCGCAATACTATCGACCACTTAACTGCCAGGGTCGGACATCTACTTGTATACAGAGTGCCTGAGGTGAGTCCACTCCAACATCAATTACATAAGGAAGCGAGCGATACATTATTCAGCATATATTATTTACTAAATAACATAACCAAATATTTCATACAAAATATGAATCTGAAAATAACTGTCGTTTCAACACTTCTCAACAGGGTTATCACACATAGCCAGATCTCAGCTAGCCTAGTTGCTAGGTCATCATAAAGAAACTCACCTATTTTCTATATATATATATGTATCTATATATACTCGTATATGTATATATATTATCACTGGGTCAGCAAACAAGCGTACGGCTCACCTGATGGTAACAGATTACCGTAGCTTATAGACGCCTGCAACACCGGAAGCATCGCAAGCGCGTTGCCAACCCAATCCCCAATTCCCCCCCCCCCCCAGGAGCTCTGGTCACCTTACTCACCAACAGGAACTCAATACTGCTTGAAAACAGTATTATTTAGCTGTGATCTTCTGTAAGGTTGAACCCGCAAACTTTGTTTTGCCATATATGTTATTAACCCTCCTTAATCCCACCCCCCCTTATAACTTAGGGGTATGAAAAATAGATGTTGGTCGTTGGAAGACCTTCCCGATATGCACACAAAATTTCATAAAAATCGGTCTAGCCGTTTCAGAGGAGTATTGTAACTAACATTGTGACACGAGAATTTTATATATTAGAATTTTTTTTTCCTTTACTAGGACACATTCTTTGACCCGGAGGATGGCAGCACTCGGAGTTTGCATTTATCTCTTAGATTTAGTGATAACTCTCCAATTCCGTCAAACCACTGGTTACAGTTTGATGCACAGAAACAAGAGTTATCTGGTGTGCCCTCGCCGAACGACGTAAATGACGTAAATTATGTGCTGGTATGAAATAAAACATTAAGAACCTTTGACTGATACAAAACTATTAATGTATTTTATTTATTTATTTATTTGGAAAACATAAAATATAAAAATCACATACAATTAATTTTCTTACAAAAACACATTAATCACTAAAGTTTCCACTAACAATAATATACAGACATGTCATTTGTCAAAAGTCGTAATTTTAAATCAATTTACATAATATAAATTAAATTAACTATCAAAAAAGACAAAAAAAAAAATCACTTAGATATAAAAATTTATGTGATTTATAAAAAAAGTCACAAAAAGAGTCGAGCGTGTCAATTATGTCAAATGAAAGGATTTAGAATTTAAAAATAAGTCAAAGATTAGAATTAAAATTAAGATTAATACAAAAATTACTGTAATAAATCAAAGAGATACATTATTATATCAAGAAATACATTATAATTTTTTTAATCAAAGAAATACATTATTATTTTTTTACTTATTACGTCCCTAACATGCTGCTTAAATGAGGTTAGGGTACAATTAAAAATGTCAATAGAGTTAAATATGCACACATATATATTATAACAGGACCTGCGAACAAAGATGTTTCCAGCATATTTGGTCCTGGTTACAGGGACAGGACCTTTTTGAACGCGAACTCGTCCGAGGGCATCTCAAATTAATATTTTGTAACAAAAACGCCGAATCAATATGAGATTTCAGTATCTTATACAAAAAGACTTGGTCTCTCTCTAAGCGCCGATCAAGCAACGATGGGAGGGGTAATGGTGCGGTAACATCATTGCGACTTAAAGCTTTAAAATTAAAGTGCCTTTCAAATTTTCTTTGAATTTTTTCTATAGCTTCAATATAAGTTTTGTATTGAGGGTTCCAGACTGTCGATGCATACTCTAATATTGATCTAACATATGAGTTGTACAATAATAATAGAGTAGATCTATACCAAAAATCTCTACCACATCGGAATACAAAGCCAAGCATTCGGTACGCCTTTGTAGTTATATGCTCGATGTGAGAATTAAAGGATAGTTTGCAGTCAAGAAGAACGCCCAGGTCTCTCACTTCAGATACCCTGTTAAGCATAACATTGTTTAAAAAATAATCATATTTCAAAGACTCAGTCCTTCTAGAAAATGAGATAATGCTACACTTTTTGGGATTCAGAGTCAGGTGATTGTTTGTACAATAAATACTTAATTCGTTCAGATCGATTTGTAATAATTGACAATCAAGAGATGTTTTAATTTTCTTATATATTTTCATATCGTCAGCATATATCAGTAAGTCAGAATATTTGAGGATAGAACCTACGTCATTTATAAATAAATTAAAAAGAAGCGAGCCGAGATGAGAGCTTTGGGGAACACCAGATGTTACTGGCATAAATGTTGAACAAAAACCCTTTACTGTAACGGCCTGACTGCGCTCCCTCAAATAAGATTCAAACCATCGCAGAAGGTCACCATGTATACCAATTTCAAGACTCTTCTAAAGAAGTATAAAGTGTGGAGTATACACAGCATCAACCTGATAACCCTGATCCAAGGCAACTGATACCTGATGTACAAATTCACAGAGGTTGGTTTCAGTGGAACTTTTGTTTACAAAACCATGCTGTTGATCAATAATAATAGGCCGTAAGACAGGGAATATAATGTCATAATTTAATTTCTCAAATAGTTTATCCATAGTACTTATTTTAGTAATCGGTCTATAATTGTTTATATTATGTCTGTCGCCTGACTTAAAGACAGGAACAACGTAACACTGTTTCCATACAGCAGGCATAACGCCGTCGGTCAAAGATAAATTAAATAAGAATGTCAACGGGAAAGCCAGAGACTTATAACACTTTTTCAAAAATGAAGGTGGGATACCATCAGGTCCACAGCTCTTAGAAATATCGAGTGATTTCAAATATTTTTCTAATACGTCAATCCTGAAAACTATTTTGCCAATGGTATTTGTACCACTTACAGGAGTAATCTGGGATGAAGGACTGCCACACTGGAGGCTCAAAAACGGAATGAAAGTAGCTATTAAATAATGAACAAATATTATTACCCTCGCCAGAAGTCTCATCGTCGAAAAACATTGTTTCGGGAAGATCGGAGGAGTACTTTTTCGATTTAATGAACGTCCAAAAATACTTGCTATTGATTTTTATTCTTTTTTCAGCATCGATAATAAATTTATCATAACATTCTCGCATGACTCGCTTTTGAAGATCACGCAGAAGGCTAAAAGTGTCATAGTCACATCTACGACCGTAAATCTTCCATTTCTTGTGATACTTTAACTTCTCCTTTATTATTTTTACAAGAGAACGAGAAAACCACGATGGATAGCGAGTATCATGTCGAAAAATTTTGATTGGGACGTGTTTAGAAATAATGTTATTTATCAAATCGTAAAATGTAGCCACCGCGGCATCAACATCCTTACCCTGAAGCAGAATCTGCCATTCAACAGAAGCAATATCATTGTTAATAGCGTCATAGTTAGCATTGTGAAACAATCTTACAACACGCCGAGCAGAATGAAGCACCTGTGGTGAAGATGATTTAAGAATCACATCCAGAGCCGGGTGGTGAGGATCCTCGTCGATCAAAGGCTCCTTACAATGAGCAACTAAACACTCCCTTTTTGAAAAAACGAGATCGAGAATTCGGTTCTTTGTGTTGAATATGTGATTATACTGCCTAAGATCCGTAAAACTAATGAAGCCTTGCAATGCCTGTACTAAATGATCGCCATTTATTGTGGAGTTTGTCATATAGGGTGCATGATCGGTGGAAGTCCATTGAGCTGAAGAAATATTAAAGTCTCCTAAGATAAAATAACCATCATCAGGATTGTTAACAATGACATCGGATACACTCTCAAAGAAATGCAATAAGCTATCAAAGTGTCGAGGACAGTGAGGAAAATGACCACAAAAAATATTGAGTCTTTCTGATTTGTTTGAAGATTTTAAATTAACACACAATTTGATAGCCTCAGCTGCAGCACCAGGCATTAAAACCGTACTAAACGAATACACCTGCAGCTCTCGACGCAGAGCTATGAGCACACCTCCACCAAGATGAACCCCTCGCGTTTCATAATCTCTGTCACATCTATAAACTGTGTAACGAGAGTCAAAAATTTCCTGATCATAAATACCTGATAAAAGCCATGTTTCAGTTAGACAAACAATGTCATAGTCGACATGCATTATATTACGAAAAAGTATTTGTTTTAGTCCGCAAACCACGGACGTTCTGATAATACACTGATAGGTTTTTAGTTTTCACATATATAAAATTATTCTCAAATGATATCGATGATGAAAATTATAACACAAAGCAAGACAAAATCCCACGACTATTAATAACAATATAATACCATTTACATTCATAGTATTTACAAAAGAAAAACACGGGTAGCAATAGAGAAAACCGTTAAATTGAGAGTAGCGAGAACACCTGGACGAGTCACAATACACAAAATAGATAATATAAAAGTCAATTCAATTAAACAAAACAAAAGACAACCCAACACAACCAGAATCAAAAACAAAACATATATTAAAATTATAAAAAAGGCTCTTACTTGATCTTGTTTAAATCAGATACTCTAGAGATATATGTATCACAGGTGACGTATCAGAGCGGCGAACATTCATAGTACAATTTTTGACCCATACATATTTATATACTTTTTCCTTACAAATAGACTTAGCACGCTGCAAAAGGGCCTTATTAGTGCGGGTTAAGTGATCATTAAAGTGAATAAAAGTGTCACCAGAAATATTTATGTCAGTACATTTAAGCCTTAATTTTTTAGTAGACGACAAAAATTCATCCTTTTTCCAGCGTGCTAAAAAACGAACAACAATAGGTTTAATTTTTTTACAAGCGTTATTCTTAGGGACTACACGAGTAACAAAATCAATATCTTGAGATAGATCAAGTGAAAATTCTGCTTTACTAGCAACGTCCCTAAGAATTTGCATTAAGTTCTCTCCTTTCCTCTCTGGAATGCCAAAAATCTCTACATTAGACCGCCGAACCCACGGCTCCCGCTTGTCATTATCCACTTCAGCACTGTCAATGTGATCCTTAATGGAACCAAGTTCAGATTTTGTATTGATGCTCGATTTCATATTTTTCTCAAGATCGTCTAAACGCTTCACAATTGTCTCATATTGGCTATTGATGAAATTCATGGATTCCCTGATTACAGCGAGCTCATCTCTAACTGGCTTAAGTTCCATTGAAATAGCCTCAGTAATGGCTTCTCGCAGTTCAGATTTAAGTATTGCCATCTCGAAGGCTATTATATCCTTGACAGTATCCAGTAACGTAGGGTTTATCCCATAATTAGCAGACGGTGGAGGAGAATCACCGCAGAAGCCACATCTGCGAGCATTTACATTTTCTGTGTCGGGGTGATAGGGGTGTTATAATTTTTCACCAACCTGGGTTGATTAAGCGAACAACTAGGGCAAAGCCAAGAGTGTTTAAACTCCGCACTAAGCACTCCGCACTAACACTTGCAAGCGTCACGGTCACTGATACACTCTCAGTTGATAATCCTGTTTTACACATAAATATATACTCATACAACCTGTTTTAGATCGCCGAGGATTCGGACAAGAACGTCGCTTATGACAACATTCATGTCGAGTTACAGGTGATCATTGAGCCTTCAGTTAATCTTTTATTTAGCGTCAACAACAAGCGCAAAATAATTGAAAAAGTAACGACGTTGCTTGGGGAAAGGGATACTAATTCTATAAGAATAAAAAACGTCAATGACAATCCGTCTATGATTACTTTGTAAGTAAATATTTTTATAATTTCTGGAGTTTTCATTCAATTTGATGTAAATCACTATTTTCCAAGAGTTCCAATATACTTATTTATTAATTCTTTTAGGTACAACTTCAATAGGAAATATTTACAAATTATACGCTGTGTGCTTACGGCAGTAAATAATATAGCCACCACTCTCTTCCCGAGGGTGTCGTAAGAGGCGAAAAGGAACACAGTTCCACTACCACCTTAAAACTTAAAAAGACCGATGGCGGGATAAACATCCAGCTGCTGGCTTTGAAATACACAGGCCGAAGATGGGCGGCAGCGTCTTCGGAGCGATAAAGCCAGCCCTGCGATCACCAACCCGCTCACCCAGCGTAGTCACTATGAGCAAGACATACGAGTTCACGCCATTTTCGGCACGAGCTTAGGGGGGCCTATGTCCAGCAGTGGACTGCGATAGGCTGAAGTGATGACGATAATACAACGGACTCCGTTAGTATAGTGTAGGTCGGGTTTTCTCTTGTGTCAAGCGTTCTCAACCACACACAATCGCCCAGACCACGACAAATATCTGCATGGCATTCACAAATGTTTGTCATGACCGAGGATCGACCCTGCAAGCGCAAGCGCAACAGCCAAATGCTATCACCGCATCGCCAACGCGTCGTCAAAAACTTAGGACTTGTCAGACAACAAGACATATTTTATTATTATTAAGCATTAAAATACTTTAATCAATTTTAATCATTCCTAAAATACATGGATGCTTATGAATTGATTTTTAATTTTTTCGTGTGAATAGATAATTCTTCTTATTACAGCGTCCTACAAACGAGCCGCCGACCCTTCATCATAAATTCAAAAAGCTTGGTGTTATTGCTGGCAAGCCATTTAGGTATGTATAAACTTACGTACGTACGTTTAATTCCAAAATAAATTCAATTTCAAATAATATTCGCAATTAGACAAAAATATTTGCAATTGTGCTTGGTTACATAGCTGTTACTAAAATCATTGTAATCGTTGGGTAGGCCTCACGAGTTAGGCGTTCGGTTCTGAGGCGTCAGATGTCAGGCGTGAGGCAGAATAGGCGTGGGGTGTGAACCGTAAAGCCGAGATAAACCAATTAAATGAAACTAAAAATATAATTCTTTTCTTTCGTTAATTTTTTGGGCCTGGAAGTAAAACGCACCTACTCCTATTTATATGAGATTTCTAACATCTTTTAGAACAGCTTGTAGTTATTGCTTAGAATAAAATCTCAGTCTTCATTTTTAACAGTTAATAGATTAATATTATGCATATTCATTAGTAAGTGTAATGTTCATCCACTTGACACGAAGAAATAAAGTATAATATTTAATATATTGTTTTTTCCAGGTATATTATACCTCCAGACGCTTTTACCGATTTAGAAGATGGAAGTAATTTAACTTATACTGTCTTTAAATCCGAACACGTCCCGCTCAGTCAAGAATCTTGGCTACAGTTTAATTCCAATGAACGAATATTATATGGATTGTAAGTAATCTCATATGTCATTTTTATTGACATTCCTCTTTCTTTTGGCAATAAATTGTTTAATTATTTTTCTACTAATTACTTAATTAGACTAGCCCGTTGGCGCAGTTTGTAGTGACCCTACTTTCTGCCCCGGGGGTTATGGGTTCGATTCCCACCCCGAGTCTGGGTGTAATATAAATATTTATTCATTATATATGTATTATTTATAAGTATGTTTATCAAAAAAATATATATATGTAGCTATCCAGTCGGCTGTTACCTATAACACAAGCATTAAGTTGCTTATTTTAGGAGCAGACGATCGTGTGTGTATTGTGTAGATATACATATACTAGCTGCTGCCCGCGACGTCGTCTACGTGAACGCTATATAGCACCAAAAATACCTACGAATATACCTTTTAAAATAACATTCATTTACCCGTTTCTTCTTTACATTTCATATCTACAGAAAAATCTCATAGATGGCGCTGCTTTAAAATTGTCTTGTCTACTTATATTCAATTAATTATGTTTATCGGCTTAGTTACTTATATTGCGTGATTTTTATAGTGTGAAGCTAGCTTATATAGCATGATTATTAACATAATCACAACAACATTCAAAAATGTGTCGTTAGATTACACTTTGTTACAGAATGCGTTGAGGAAATTAGGGTTCTATATATATATACAGTGGCGTGCATAAAGTTTTTAGACAAGGTAGGCAGTCAAAAAAAAATTTAAACAGCCACACTGCACTTACTTTCTCTCAATTTTTTCCTAATTTATTTTCATTTTGTTGGGAATAGAGGCTTTTAGATAATTTCAAGAACAGGCAAGTAAATTATTGGACACGTAAAGTGCATTTATATTAATAATTAATTACTAAATACACGTACAGAAACTAACTGATACCTATTAGACTTGGGTAATTCATGAGTGAGTGATACAAATGAAATATCAAACAAATCAGTTACTGGATAGACACAGTGACCTCATAAGGCCGGCACTCTGATAATTTCGTTTGTGTCAAACATAGGAAATCATTGATAACACTATTAATTAGTTACGAAATTGTATTCTTAATAAAAGTACTTCTTTATTTATTAATAAATGAAAAATTATAACGTCATTGTTATTTATGTGTTAAATTGATACGCCTGAACAATTTTTAATATATCTGTAAAATCGAACGTGTTGAATTTAGATGCACTATTTACTTTCATCAAACACACGTCTCCGTTACATATATCACAAGTAAACTTATTCATCACTAATATATTAATATTTTCACTAATAACAAAAACGCACGAATGAAAAATTAAAAGTGAATTATCATGATATTACTCTGTGGAATGTTGCGATTACGTGACCGTGTTAAAAAGTATAATTATTAATACAAACGGTATCGAATTCAAGACTATTTAATTTGACAAGTTATTCTTAAGCAGTACCTAATTTCGTTGTTAAACCGACCAATGTTAAAAACACAATACTTTGTTCGTATTCCATGTGACACGCGCGACATTATAAAATTGTAGGATTATATACTGTATATGTCTTACTGTCGTCATTGCTAACATTTATTATGCGATTATAGGCAGAAGTTTCATAAAAGGCCCGTCGTAGATGCGTACGAAGCGCTGATATCGCATATATGACGGCGGGTTTTTTGAAGCGGATTTAAATTACATTATGATTTATGTCTTTTTCAAAAATATGTATTCAAAAATAATTGTAATGTTCATGTTTTATATATCATGTTTAGTAACATGCCAGGGTAGGCAGTGCCTTGCGTTTGTGCACGCTCGTCAGAAAAATAAAGCTTCTGAAAACGACTTATTCGACTTAGATGTAGTTCCCGCTGGAGCGGTCAATTTTTGATATGATATTCAAAAATGTTTAGAATTCCTAATGTATGGGTAACACAAAAATAAAATCGTACTTATTAAAAATAGCATGGTGTCGTCTCCTGTCAAAGATTTTCACTGTAATATGAAACTTTGAATAGTTACGGGTTTCTGTAAAGAAGTCACTATAGACGGCGCCACGGTTCGCTTAAACCGAAAATAAAATCATCATATCAAAAATTTCGATCTAGCGGGTACATCGTTCGACACGTCAGTCGGAGACGCGGGTTCGATCCCCGCTGGAGCGGTCAATTTTTGATATGATATTCAAAAATGTTTCGATGTGCTTTTTACTAATTTATTGTGAAAAGCTTAGCTTAACATCTAGTGTTTGTTTCATGTCAATCGGTTCGAATATAAAAAAGTTATGTTAATTTAAAGAATCACGTTGAACATGTAAATTCACTATTCCACGCGGACGATGATGCGAGCACAGCTAGCTATCTATATACATAAATGAACGATTCACTTTAGACGCTATTTAACAGATGATGGTATTCAACAGTTAAAAAAAAACATGAAATTAGTCTTTTTTTACATACCAGAAACAAAATCAATATAACATTAACTGGTCGACGTTATTTTAGGTTTCACAAATAAACGTAACATTTTATAAAATTTAATTTTTAACTTTAGCATACTACAAACAACAGTAATTTGTATTTTCAGCTATAATTTTTTTGCATATATCTAGTAGAAAAGTCACCGTTACAAGCATTATTATTATTATATACATTATTTGTAAAAATATTTGCATTATTTTATCGATAGCAGAAATAAAATCTAATTTTCAAGGCCGCTAATAGAACACGTGGATCGATGGAACTATATCATAGAAGCGAAGGATAGCGACGGTTGTACCGCTCAAGGTACGCTTGATATCAGAGTGCAATTACATAGAAGAACGCGTAATAACAATCATCAATTTACCATGAAAGTTAAACCCCTTAAACGTTTTCAAAATACCATTGACTGGCAAATACGAGCGTTAGAAGGAATCGCGAATATTCACAAGGACGCTAATTTTGATCATTTGTTAGTACTAAACGTTACACAACTCGGTGATGTGTATGAATTTACGTGGATGAATGATACACTGCCCCAATATCCCTGTCCGGTAGATGATATCAAGAAGCTTATGAAGGTAAGTAAACAGAAAAATCAAAAAAGAAATTTCAGCAATAGTAGAAGATATGAACTAGAAACGAACCTCATCAATCTGCTTAACAGATGAAAAATATTTTATACTTATTTTGGTATATTAGAAAAATAATCGCGAAGGGCTGACTGAAAAATCCTGGCCAGGCTATATTTAATTTACAATTGAAAATTTTATTTTTATTTAAAAATGCGCCTACAAGTTTAAAGAATAAATTTAATACCTACCTATAGTATAGCACCTGTATAAAATGTAAACATTGGATTCTATTATTTTCCTGGCATAATAACTACTGGCTTGGATGATATAAACAGGCATATTAATATAAGTATATTAATACTACATCAAAATGAGCGCTGTTTTATTGCGAATACGATGGCATAGGGTTGTCTGCTAAAAATCTGGTTTGGTGGTACAATGTATGGATTACTATTATAAGTTGAGTGAGGGATGATATCTAAGAGATGTTTAATGTAGGCAATCAAATCCATTGAAAGTCTATCTACTCAGGTGCCCGTACTTTATTTTTAAAATGAATATGACATTCACATTGGTTTCGTTCTCGTAAAAAAAAACTGTTTTGTATGTTTCTGTTCAGGTTATGGAATCAGAGACAGAACATGGTAGTCCATCGTCAGATTTAATTAATGCGATGTCCCCTGATCTCCAAGTATTGGAAATCACGTTGCGCGAGACTGGGCAATGCGCTACTATAGAGCCGATAACACCAAACGTATCAGCCAATTACCCGCCCATTTTGCGCAATACTATCGACCACTTAACTGCCAGGGTCGGACATCTACTTGTATACAGAGTGCCTGAGGTGAGTCCACTCCATCATCAATTACATAAGAAAGCGAGCGACATAATATTCAGCATATATTATTTACTAAATAACATAACCAAATATTTTATACAAAATATTAATCTGAAAATAACTGCCGTTTCAATACTCCTCAACAGGGTTATCACACAGAGCCAGATCTCGGCTAGCCTAGTTGCTCATTAAAAATCCCCCCCCCCCTCCTTATAACTGGGTATGAAAAATAGATGTTGGTCGATTTTCAGACCTTCCCGATATGCACACAAAATATCATAAAAATCGGTCTAGCCGTTTCAGAGGAGTATTGTAACTAACATTGTGACACGAGAATTTTATATACCTACTAGCTGACTCAGCAAACGTTGTCTTGCCGCTAAACGCTATTTAAAAATAGGGGTTGATCGTAGAGGGTTGAAAATTTAGGGTTGTATGTATGTATTTTTAATGTTGTATCATAAAAAAATAAAAATAATAATAATTTACCTAAAAGTTAGAAAAAAATTAGGGGTGGACAACCCTTAACATTTAGGGGGATGAAAAATAGATGTTGTTCGACTCTCAGACCAACCCAATATGCACACAAAATTTCATGAGAATCGATCAAGCCGTTTCGGAGGAATTTAACTACAAACACCGCGACACGAGAATTTTATATATTAAATTAGAATTTTTTTTCTTTTACTAGGACACATTCTTCGACCCGGAGGATGGCAGCACTCGGAGTTTGCATTTATCTCTTAGATTTAGTGATAACTCTCCAATTCCGTCAAACCACTGGTTACAGTTTGATGCACAGAAACAAGAGTTATCTGGTGTGCCCTCGCTGAACGACGTAAATGACGTAAATTATGTGCTGGTATGAAATAAAACAAAGAACTTTTGACTGATACAAAATTATTAATGTACTAGCGGACCCGGCAGACGTTGTCCTGCCCCGAAAACAGCTACCAAATTTGATAGCTTACATACCGATAGCAGCGCCACCTACCGAGTCCAATTGAGATAAAAACTAACATATCTTCCAAGTCGACAAAATTACAGATGCTAACAAAATTTGATAAAAATTGGTTAAGTAGTTTCGGTGTTACATACATTTAAAATTTTCATTGTTAATGCTCACCCCCGTGTCCCTCATTCTTATTGGGCATGATTAAAATCCGCTCACCGATCATTTCTACATCACATAGGTATAGGAGATTCGTACCAAATTTGGGGTCGATAGTTTAAAAACGGGAATTTTCCATTGTTAACACCCCCGCAACAATATAATAAGTAAGGTGAAATTGCTAGTTAATACCATTTTTAACCGAGTTCAAAAAACGGAGGAGGGTACTCAATTCGACCGTATATATATATATATATTCGTTCAAGTTATATATATATATATATATATAACTTGAACGAATATTTATAAAAAAGAATTGGTAAAATTGGTCCAGGCGTTGTTGAGTTATAACGCTTACGAACACATTTCGCTGTCCCCGGGCAATAAAGCGGTAATATCAAAAATCAAATTTTACAGGAGAAATAAAAGAAGCTAATTTGTTTATAGTGCAGTGTACAGTGATCCAAAACAGACGTTCAATATGTCAAATGAAAGCTATTTTTTTTACCAATTTAAGCTTTTAAAAATAATTTTAAAAATTATTTTTAAAAGCTTACAATACCTATACAATTCATAGAATTACTATTTTAATTGCAAGATCATTAACAATTACTGTAAAGATGTTCACCGGTTTTTTGTGTTATTTTTCTTAGAGTAATGCAATAATACATAGCTTAGTCGTAAGAGATCCATGCAATAAAACGGTTATTGTCATTTATTCTAACGAAATATTAATAAAAAAAACTGAAAAAAATAAGAGTGATAGATTGATACTCAGAGAAGCCAAAAATTAAATAACATTAAAAAGGGTGTAACCGGCGTATACCGCTTTATTGCCCGGGGCCAGCGATTTTACGATTCATTTTTAACCGACTTCAAAAAAAGGAGGAGGTTACTCAATTCGACCGTATATATATATATATTTTTTTTTATATATATGTTCGGAGATAACTTCTTTGTTTATGAACCGATTTTGATAATTCTTTTTTTGTTGGAAAGGAGATATCCATAGTTTGGTACCATGATAAGGAAACCAGGATCTGATGATGGGATCCCAGAGAAATCGAGGGAAACTTTCCAAAATCGTAAGGGTGACTAGTAAATTTAATCATGTTTTCATTAAGTACTATAAAGCACTACTATTTAATAAAGGTCTGGAGTCGATCTGATGATGGAGAAGAAAGATAGTCGAGGGAACTCTTAAACAATTTATAGCAATTACCTGCTGTTTGAACTTAATTCGTTTCTATTGATGAGAACTTTGCACCTGTATGAGTTATAAGTGCCATTACAGTCTGATGATGGAGACAAAAGATAGTCGAGGGAACTCTTTAACGATTTATAGCAATTACCTGCTGTTTGAACTTAATTCGTTTCTATTGATGAGAACTTTACATATGTATGAGTTATGTGCCATTTCAGTCTGATGATGGAGACGAAAGATAGTCGAGGGAACTCTTCAACGACTTATACCAATTACTTGCTGTTTGAACTTAATTCGTTTCTATTAATGAGAACTTTGCACCTATATGAGTTACAAGTGCCATTACAGTCTGATGATGGAGATGAAAGATAGTCGAGGGAACTTTTCAACGATTTATAGCAATTACCTGCTATGTGATCATCTGTGTCGCAGGACCAGGTTTGATGATGGAGCCCATAAACACTCGAGGGAATTTCTCAACAATTTACAGCAGTTACCTTTTGCTGTTTGACGACCGCTTTGATATAATGGTACATGTGCCGTGTCGGCGGCGCCTAAACACCGACGGTCGCGGGTTCTATTCCAGCTCGGAGTGGATATTTATGTTTACACAAATATTTATTTTCGGTCTAGTTGTTAATCCTTGTGGTTCTCCCAACCTAGCCTCAGAGAACACGCTAGGCTCTCAGTCCCGGTTGTTATTACGTACACCTGATAGCGAACTTTACTCATAGTATGTCGACGCGTTAGCGCAGCGGTCACAGCACCGGCTGTTGCGTTGGCGTTAGTAGGTTCAATCTCCGCGCACGACAGACATTTGTATTGGCCATATAGATGTTTGTCACTGTCTGGGTGTTTGTGCTTGTGTATTGTGTATGTTTCCGGACCCCCGACACAAGAGAAAAAGCATCCTTGTTAGGTCTGCCCATCACTAAAAATTGTAAAATAAAATAATTTTTAATAAAAAAAAAAACCGACTTCAAACCGGAAACTAAAAAGTGAAAAATAAATTTACTTAGTACAAAGTAATTCGTATTTTGATTTAGTTAATCAGAAATGATTAAATAAATATTTTATAATTTTGAAGTTGGTGCCAACTTATGAAACAAATTATGAAAGAAAACTGAATACAACGTACGAGTAGATACTAGAGTAGTTAATGTTTTACTTGGCACCGACTTCAAAATTATAAAATATTTATTTAATCATTTCTGATTAACTAAATCAAAATACGAATTACTTTGTACTAAGTAAATTTATTTTTCACTTTTTAGTTTCCGGTTTGAAGTCGGTTTTTTTTTTATATATAAGATTATATTTAATTGATAATATAATATTTTATAGAATTAGAATCAGCCCTCTTATAAAATAAAAAATACGTCCAAAAGTTACTCACCAACACAACTAAGAACACACATTCAGTACCTAAACATTTTCATCACTTATACTGAGTGCCAACATTGCTCTCACCGAGATGCGCTTTTAAAATTCAAGTTTCAATAGCATATCCCAAACCTGTACAGTATTGTTAATCTTATACGTGTATACATATTTGAATTTGAAATTTCATATTTGTAACCTTTTTTGATTTTGAGTTCTCCATATTTAGGTACTAGATACCTACTGCAAGCGTCACGGTCACTGATACACTCTCAGTTGATAATCCTGTTTTACACATAAATATATACTCATACAACCTGTTTTAGATCGCCGAGGATTCGGACAAGAACGTCGCTTATGACAACATTAATGTAATAGTAGAGACAGCTATTAAGTGCCCAACGATCGAGTTACAGGTGATCATTGAGCCTTCAGTTAATCTTTTATTTAGCGCCAACAACAAGCGCAAACTAATTGAAAAAGTAACGACGTTGCTTGGAGAAAACGATACTAATTCTATAAGAATAAAAAACGTCAACGACAATCCGTCTACGATTACTTTGTAAGTAAATATTTTCATAATTCCTGGAGTTTTCATTCAATTCGATGTAAATTACTATTTTCCAAGAGTTCCAAATATACTTATTTATTAATTCTTTTAGGTACAACCTCAATTTAGGGCCGAAAATAGAAATCGACACTAAGGAATTGCATAACACATTTACAGTTGAAGTGAGCGGCGACAATCTTGAACAAGGGAATCAGATTGGCAAAAAAGACGTCAAAATTACTTCTTTCCGTATCATTCCAATAAGTTCTTGTACCTCTCGTAAATAACGAATTATTTCTATATAGGTATATAATACCCACGGATTGACTCAAATTCTTTTAAGTATAACAGTTACACATATATGTTATTATTACAATTGTTACATATTTTAATAATACTTAATAAATCGTATCTTCAATAAAATAGCTTTTCAATTGTAAAATTAGTTCTTGCAAATTTCCTTTCTATCTACGTGTATAGAATAACACGTAGGTATCTCACTGATTGACAAGTCTGTTAGTCAACTTTTTTAAAGGCGAAAATGAGAACAGGTTATAATATTTTTAAAATCTATACAAATAAATAAAATTGGTTTGTTTGTAATATTAAAATAACCGCACGATTATACACGGTACGTATACCAAAATAAGATTTTTTATAATTTTTGTCTGTCAGTCTGTCGGTTTGTTCCGGCTAATCTCTGAAACGGCTGGACCGATTTTAACGGGACTTGGCAGATAGCTGATGTAATAAGGAGTAACTTAGGCTACTTGGATTTTCAATTTTTTTTTTATAACTCTGCGAACTGAACAATAACTATTGTTAAATTCCACGCGGAAGAAGTCGCGGGCGCAGCTGGTATATAATATTTTTACAAAATTTTTAAGTTTATTATTATTATTTTTTTGTAAAAGTGGGGTAAAAACATATAAATTAAAAACTCGATAAGTAGTAGAAAATTAAAAATGTTTTTTGTTTACTAAAACTTTTCATTTACCTTCCCTATCTATACTATTTCAATAATACATATCTTGAAAAGAATGACTGTTATTAGCTTCGACTCAGGTAGGATTATGCACTACTGTGGTAGGTACACCCATTCCTAATGCGCCTCCAGTAACGGATGGGAACCCGGTCCTGCTAGACATGGCGTCGTCGGGATTGTTCAGAGGTGAGCCGGACAGTCCCCATGAAGGAGAAGTCTGGCCTTTTCGCCGTGGCCAGCCTGTCGCTGGAGGGATCCTGTTGCCTGCAGATCCGGGACCCTCCAATTAAAGCGGCTGAAGACTCCCGCAGGGGTTTTGGTCAGGTACGCCCATTCCTGAACGTACAAAAGTCGTTTAATATGCAGATTTTTGAAACAGAATTACAGACTTAGTATAGAATTTTCACTGTTTTAAGCCTTCTATTCCTAAGAAGGAGAAATAAAAAAAAGCGTATTTAAGGCATTTTTTTTATAATTTATTTCTTTTTATATGTTTATATGACTTCTTCGATGTCATGAAAACTGTGTGCTAAAGCCATACCATAAAACTTAAAAATAAATTTGAAAATAAATATGACTTAATATTAATTTATTCGTAGCACGTTGTTTTTTCGACGTGTCGATTAAAAAATTTTGATTCTTGCTAATAACAAAGATTTTTTTTTTTTATTTAAACAAGTTTAAATAAAAAAAAATCTTCATCATTGATCTAGATAAGTATCTAAAAACATATTTTTTAATTTTTATTAGTATTCTTTTTATTTTTACTAGTGACATCTGTGAAGTTATAGTGATACTATATTTTCAAGTTCTTACTCTACTTTCTTAATTCCTACTTGATGCCAGGTGTCGTCACCTTACCAATATATATATATATTTTATCATGCCATCTTTCTAAATAAAAAGGAACTAAAACCAATGTCTTGAAGGTATTTTATATTTTTTTAATAGATGTCGCTACATGTAACTTTCTTTAAATTTTATTTAGTGTTGCTACTAATAATAAATAAAACAACCTGGGCGTCACCCATGATATATTTTAATCTGTGGTTATATGAGCGAATGACCTGAATGAACACAAAACCTCAAAGTTGTCAATGTGATCCGATTGCTAGGTGCATCGTTTTCTCGCGACTGGAACTTCGAACACCCGGGTAGTGGGTCATGATATGATAGTGGCTGGCGGTATGTGCAGTGTGATACTTTTTGTGTTGTGATTTGTTTATGAACTAGATTTCTTCCTTTTTTCTACACAAGAAACTAACGAAAGGTATGTAAAGCTCGAATAAGTCTATATAATGTTTACTTCAGGTACTTCCAAGTATCTAGAAAAACATGAATGGATTACTTAGATCTATTTCCATGAACGGATGTTGTATGTAATAAACAACATGTCCAAGCTCTCTAGGGGACTCAATTAATTGATAGTAGTAAATCTTTGCTTATCAAAGTATGTATTTCATTCTTAACTTACGGTCAACAAGTTTTATCTCACGTGATGTCATTTCTTTTAGAGACAAACTAAATTCTTTATTACAATATACATTAAATAAATGAACTTTTATAATAAAAACAAGTACCAATAATTTAATACCCTATACCAGTAATTTACAAGTACCAATAATTTAATATTAAATACCCCAATTTACATTAACTCATAAAAATCTCTTAAGAATTTTTAAATAACTATTTTTATATTATATTAATGTACATAATTTTTAATACTTATTATTATTATTGTATTTTATATACTTATTATTATATTATTATGTCTTTAAATAGCAGAAGAGTTAAAACTTTATTTTCAGTTGAGCTGAGAACTGCCTTTACACCCTTATACATTCACCTCATCCTTTCCTTCTCCTTTAGATATTATCCATTTAAGATATTAAAAAATAATATACTTATGTGTTTGTTACCACTTCAATCTAAAAAGGATATTAGATTTTCCACAATATAACTTTATATCCAATTAACGGCAACTTCAAAGATATTTTTATCAAACTGTTTCTTAAATTAAACCAAATGCTCATTATGCTGTATATAATTATAGATAAGTTTACAGTTTTAATGATAATAAGTTGACCTATAAAATATTAGTTTTACAGTGTTTTATACATCCAATTAATTGAGTTCTTATAGGGTATAGAATGCTTAGGGTCTGTTTAACCGGTTGTGAATAATGCTATTTGACGAATGACAGTATCCAACTGATCAAAGTTTATGATTTTTTTTTTCACGTTAAATTCTAATCTGTTTATGGGGTATTTTTTTTTCAGAGTTGTTAATGTAGAAGTTGTGGTTTATTTAGTGAGGAGAGACAGGTCCTAGTGGCCTATTCTTCCTCCTGCTGTTAAAGTCTATTCGTAACTTATTTATAAAATAAATTTTATTCACAACTGGTGAAACAGGTTTTTATGTAAGTAGTTTATGATAAATGCAATGCATTTTAAGATAAAATACATCAAATTCCTAAAATAAATATGAATACTATTAAATTTGATTAATTATTTGATATATCCTCCAAATGTAGATATTATTTTATTTTTTTTACTAAAAAATTAAGAAATTAAAGAGCTTCGTTTATTATCATTTGTTAATCCTCAGTAAACTATTTCTATAATTTATTTTTTTAGTAACATTTACTTTATCTAAATGATCCTTGCTATTTAATCTCCTGTTAAGAATATTTATTTATTAACTGTGTGACTTTTAAATGCTATAGCGTCATAAAAATAGAGTTGATTTTATTGGTTCACTAGTTTTTGTGTTTATTTATTATTAAAAATTAAAAATAATAATAACATACACAAAAGTACTTTTCTCTAACTAATTTAACTTGCTATAAAATATATGCCCATGTCCAGCTTATTACATCACAAGATCAAGAATTAAATTAAATATTAGAAGTCACTGAAGAATGTCGTAATTGTGTACTTGTTACATTTTGAAAGTCAATTTAGAAAAAGGATCTTACAGTCATCGTGGTAGGCATCCGAGTCTACCATTGGCCTTAGTCCGTCTATTGCTGACGATTTAGAGTCAGACAGACACTGTGTCGCCTAGGACACTCTTCAGGAAAACGCAGAGTTGCCTAAGTTCTGCGCCACCCTCTCGACCTCACTGGCTAGGCCCACAGGAACGACGAGTCGATACATGTGAAGCCAGTTCGACTGCAGGAGTCTTTCGCATTTTAGAGCTATGCTACGAATGCTTGACGGAGAGCCCATTCCGGGTTTCAGATGAAGTTTTCCTTCTCCAGGACCCTGATGATTTTGAGCCAGGTTTATCCCTCGGTCGCCTTTTACGACCCCCCCGGGAAGAAAGGGGGTGGTGCTATTCTACTCATCCGACATCACACGGCCAAGTTGTGCCGTGTGGTGTCGACCGAGACTACCAGAAGTTCAATAATTACTCATAATCTCCCCGAGTCACAATAAAAAAGTAACCTCAACTAACTAAGAGTACAATCCGAACGTAATCTCGATCATATATTGCTAGATTGAATCTCGTCTAATTATTATTAGAGATAACGAGATAGATTATAATTCGCGCGAAATTAAAATATACTGATACCTATACTGTAATATGTAAAAGATTTTTGCCAAAAAACTATCTTTTTATAAATATGTTCTAGTTATAACTGGGTCGCAATGATTTTAATGAGGCTTAAAAAAGTTATCGAGATTGGATGATGAAAATGCACTTGTTATCACTACTCTATACATATACAGAATTTATGTCTTAAATTTAGATAAACACTGAAAAAGTTCAGTAACATTTCACTTCAATTAATTAATTAGTTTCATAGTCTAATTCTAAACTCTCGCGAGATTTCATTTTCTACACCTGACGAAGCATATAACTTATTTGATACTAGATGTACGCGTTGAATTAAAAAAAAAGTTATTTTTCAGTTCGCTGAGTTCTAAAATAAATAAAATTCTAAAATAAAAGTAGCTTAAGTTACTCCTTATTACATCAGCCATCTGCCAGTGAAAGTCCCGTCAAAAACGGTTGAGGCGATTAAAAGTTTAGCCGGAACAAACAGACAGACAGAAAAAAATTGTAAAAAATGTTATTTTAGTATATGTACCGTGTATACATCCATATGCATTTAGTAAAAAGCGGTTATTTTAATATTACTAACAGACACTAAATTTATTTATTTGTATAAATAAATTGTACACATAATTGGCACTAAGACAAAATCAAATGTTATTTACTTGGTAAATATGTGAAATTCGAACACGACGTGAACGTAATTGAACAGTTCGTAAGTAAAACGAATCGTATTTTGAATATAATAACCTGGCTAAGATACTTAGAGCTGTTTCACCGGTTATGAATAAACTTTATTCCTAATTTTTGCCCTTCTTTACTATACTTATACTTACGAGCAGTACGTTACGAATAGACTAACTGCGCGAGGTAAAAATGTCATAAGATATCTTTCACCTCAACTAATAAACTACAATTTTAGATTCAAAGGTAGCCCGCGAAGCAGGTTGCAAAAATATGTCACGAATAAAGTGAAATTTAATGGTAAAAATAATATATCATGGGCTTTGATCCGTTGAATGCCGTCATACGTCAGAGACGTTTAACGGGAACAGGTGAAAGAGCCCTTTGACAAGTATATAACAACGTTCATGATCGTAACCTTCACGACTAATTCCTATTTCGACGAATAATTATTTGTTCGTCGGAGTATGTAAACATATCATTACATGAAACTAGGTTACGCATGGATGAGGCGTCCCACAGTTCTTAAATATAAATTGTTAGAATAACACAATATTTTAATTCAACTCATCTACTAACTGTAACTGATCATATTGGTCCGACTCTTGTCGTACTCGAGATCGAAATTATTTAATGAACCCATTTACTTTCATTTGCATTTAAGACTTATGTTAAACAAAAGTGCTTAAGTATTATGTTGCTTATAAGTTAATTGTTATTACTACACGTTACATGTGTTAGATATTTAATAATTAAATAATGTAATATTACTTCTATGAAATAACTTAGTTATATTATGCTTGTTATGTTATAATATAATTGGTGTATCTTGTGTCAAGAGTTGTTGAAGTTGGAACAATTGTAGTTAATTATAAAAAAGGGGTTTGACCGTTTTAACGATAAAAAAAATAAAGCGGTTCTGTGGTCGTCTGTATTTTTTAAATTTGTTTATTTGCGGATATATTCGTCAATTATTTTTTTCATTTTTCAAATAATTTCATAATAACTAAAGCAAAATCGGATTATGTAAACAAAACAACTTATCTCGAAAATTAACAAATTTTTGTATCCTATTTTTGTATCCACACAGCACAGCACAGCTGTGTGGCTACGGCACTAAAGAATTTAGCCACCCCCTCTCTTCCCGTGGGTGTCGTAAGAGGCGACTAAGGGATAACAAGGTTCCACAACCACATTGGAACTTAAGAAGCCGACCGATGGCGGGATAACCATCCAACTGCTGGCTTTGAAACACACAGGCCGAAGACGGGCAGCAGCGTCTTCGGTGCGACAAAGCCAGTACTGCGGTCACCAACCCGCCTGCCCAGCGTGGTGACTATGGGCAAAACACATGAGTTCACGTTATTTTTGACGTGAACTTGTGGAGGCCTGTGTCCAGCAGTGGACTGTATAGGCTGTTATGATGATGACACGGCAGTCAGACGTGACTGATAAGAAAGAAAAGATTTCGCGAGAATATTCCGAAAACATATTATAACCAATAAAGCACTCAAATCAAATCAAAATAGCTGTATTCGAATCGGCTAGAAAAGCATTTTCGAATCGTCATTATACAAATTAAAATTTAAAAAAATGATTAGGAGATACAGAGAAGAATTGGCAAGAAATTGCCTTTACACTTTTATAATAATATATAAACTGTGTTTTAGTACAAAATTAGTAATACCTACCTATCTTGCATCAAATACAGCGTCACGAAGTCCACAAATCTGTCATCTATGTATTATAATGCTGCACCGAAATAAGCCTTGGCTATTAATTTCTTTTTAATACACACTTTAAAATTTAAAGTTTAAATTAAACAAATAATATTAGTAATATAATTGTTTTAGATTATGTTTTGTAAGTAAAATATTGAACATGGGTATTGTTTGGTCTTGTCATTAAAAATCTTTAGATTTACCTAATTATGTACTTGATATTTAATATTTCATAAATTGTTAAATGTAGGTTTTTAGAGCATTGTATTATATATTTTATATATTAAATAAATAAATTACTCAAATAAAATGTATTATTAGGTAAAACGTACATTTTTAGTTGGATTTTTTTCTTTTAAAAGACATCTTTGAGCAATCAGTTCCATTGAAAAAATATAGATTGGATCTGAACGGAACTTACTCGTTATAAAGCGCTCATCTTTAGTTATTCTATTTTATCATTTGTATTATCGTAGTTTGAATTTAGAAATCAGGTGGATAACATGCCTACCGTGTTATTCTAAAATTTATGTTAATATATGATCCGAGTATCTAGAATACTAGAAATTTATTGAAATAAGACGATCTATATTAGCTGTGCTGTTCTACTTCTAGACGTCGTATCGTGATGTTTTATAGCATGAATGCCACCTCCACAAACAGGCCCCCTAAAGTAAAATAAAATGTTTTTAGTCAAACAAGTTTATCTTACAATTATTTTCTCTCTTACTCCACACTATTGCTAGTTCAGCTAAGATTTTGGAAAAGCATATTAATAATGATATATACTAGATCGTTCAATAAGTCCCGAGACTAACCTGGAAATGGCGCATATATTAAAAACTCTTTTAATTTTTAAAAAGTACTGGCTATCAATACAAGAATATGTGTCAAATTTTTAAAAATGGAACAATAAAATTATTGATTTTGAAACATTTAAGTGACGCTACGGTTGTAATTTCGATACAATGAAAAAAAACGAGTTTCGCGTGTTGATAAAACATTGTTTTTTAATGGGAAAAAATACCGTTGAAGCACAGCAATGGCTTATAAAATGTTATGCAGGATCAGCTCCCTCTAAAGCAACCATTTGTCGGTGGTATGCCGACTTCAAACGCGGTCGCATGGACACCAATGATGGGGAACGCTCAGGTCGTCCAAATGAAACAGTGACTCAACAAAATATTAATCAAGTCCTCAAAATCGTATTGGAAGATCGGAAGGTAAAAGTGCGAGAGATAGCCGAGATAGTGAAGATTTCAGCTGGTAGTGTTTTCACTATTTTACATAAAAATTTGGCCATGAAAAAGCTTTTTTCTAAGTGGGTGCCGCGTTTGCTTACAACTAATCAAAAGGAACAACGTATCAATGATTCAGAGCGATGTTTGGCGCTGATGAATCATAATAAAAATGATTTTTTACGTCGGTATGTAACAATGGATGAAACCTGGATACACCATTTCACTCCGGAATCCAATCGGCAGGCAGCGGAGTGGAGAGCGGCTGGTGAAAGCCGCCCGAAGCGTCCAAAGACTCAGAAATCGGCCGGTAAGGTTATGGCGTCTATATTTTGGGATGCGCATGGAATACTTTTCATCGACTACCTTGAAAAGGGGCAAAATATAAATAGTGACTATTACATGTGCTTATTGGAGTGATTGAAGTACGAAATTGCGGATAAACGGCCTCACATGAACAAAAAGAAAGTGGTGTTTCACCAGGACAATGCGCCTTGTCACAAGTCCGTGAGAACGATGGCCAAAATTAACGAATTGGGTTTCGAATTGCTTCCTCATCCCCCTTATTCGCCAGACTTGGCCCCCAGCGATTACTGGCTGTTTGCAGACCTCAAAAAAATGCTTCAGGGTAAGAAATTTGACTCAAATAGTGAAGTTATCGCAGCAACGGAGGCTTATTTTGAAGCCAAAGACAAATCGTTCTACACACATGGGATAGAAAAGTTAGAAAAGCGTTGGAGGGACTGTATCGCTCTTGGAGGAGACTATGTTGATGAATAAAAATTAATTTTATAAAAAAGACCTTTTTTTAGTACTTAGTCTCGGGACTTATTGAACCACGTGTTATAGGCAACAAATTGGCCTTTGATTTCATAAATCATTCGATTAAATGACTGATGAGGATATGTTAATAATACCAGTTCTCCTATTTGAACCGTTCAGCTTCAAAATTACGTAAAATATATGTGAAATCTAATTTTAAACATTTGATACGATAAGTAACAGAGTGGTTGCTAGGGCTTGTTCCAGTTATACGCATACCACATAATTGTCCCCACTAGTGTCGACTATTTAAAAAATATTCTATTAATAACCTGTAGTTATGGTTTATGCTATTTAACCACACTGTGAAATAATTAGATGCAAACTGTTATCGCTTACAATGTATTACTGTACGAAATGTTTTTATATTGATTTCCAATGTCAAAGTCGCTATATAATAGGTGATAAGTGCTTTATTATTAAAATTCTTGTTTATCTGAAAAACGTTCTGTCAGGCGCGTGAAGTTTAAACAATTGTTACGTTTTCTGCGCAATTTTCTTGAGTTTATATGTTAATATATTTGGAAGTCCCGGTTTTCGGGGTCTCGGCCCATTCAAATCCCGGGAATACATTTGTAAAGTCCCGGCATTTTCGGGACTTGAAATAAAACCATTTTGAAGTAAAACTTCTTTACGTACGTTTGACTTGGGGAGAAAGCTGCTGAAAGAGTGACGAGAGCGTTACGAAAAGTGTGATCAGGCAAGACGAACGGAAGATATAAGTTAGTGAAAATAGAAAGAGAGAAAGAGTTACTTTTCTTGTGCTGTGCCGGTTGCCGGTTGTCGGTACTGTAGAGTAATGTACGAAACGTAACTCTCTTTTTTGTGTTTATAATTTTTTTGTGAAATTTAAAATCCTGGGATCATCCCTGGATAATAAAATGCTCTTCGTCAATCCCGAAATCTCGGGATCAAAAAGAAGGCCAGGATAGAATTCCCTAATTTTGTAAGAATCTTCTACAAAATAAGAAAACTTAAAAAAATTGAATTAGTTCAGCTGTTTACACAGTTATAACTTATCACATATTTAGCAAATCATTTTTAACCGACTTCAAAAAAGAGGAGGTTCTAAGTTCCACTCTATTTATTTTTTATTCGTATAAATTACGTACCCGTGAAATTGTTGATGTACAGCATGCTGTATCGAGTATCATTAGCGAGCGGGCTAGGATGACTCACTATGACTTGTTCGTTGCTAGCTGCACCGCTACACAAGGTCAAGACGTGACAACCGGCGCCACTAAATAGCTTCCAATGCACACACTATACTAACAATAATATGGAATTATTTATTTATTTATTTATTTATTTATTCTTAATGTACACCGAAATACAGACACATATAAAGAAAGACACAATAGAAGATGTACAAAGGCGATCTTATCGCCAAATAGCGATCTCTTCCAGATAACCTTTGGGTACAGGACACGATACAGTAGCAGCGGTTAAGGTGTGCACAAATTAAGGAGTAAAGATCAATTATAAATAGGTAAAAACTATTTATAAAGGAATTAGTGACACGAGCTTAGACAATTACGTAGGTATTTGCTCATATTGTAAGTTAACATTCTTAAACATTTCACTCGCATGACTGCTGCTTTCATGATACTATGCGTCATAGTATCATAATTATCCTTTATACTTTTGTTACTGGAACACAGCTTTTAAATAGAAATACTAAAATTGGTTAAAAGTTTTTCATTATGTATTGGTTTAAAAGTTTAGAATCTCAAAATTTTTCTTTCTTTTTGGTAGTATTTTAATTACCATAATAAAAATATGATTCTCAATAATCAATTGTTGACACCTGATAGCGATCGTTATATCATAACAACTCGTAGTGGAACACCATAGTAAATCAAGCTCCATCCCTACCTATATTGAAGAAAAGACATTTTCCCAGAAGTAGGATACATACAGGTTGATTTATTTTTAGTCTAAAATAAATTATTGTTTGAGATCACAACAATATTCAAAAGGCTGTAGCGTTATCTTAATAGTTGTTTGTTTGCATATACTGTTAGTGATATAGGTATGCAAGCAACATCTCTGTATAATCTATCCGTGTCAGTCGTTGTCAGGTAACGCTCGGATACTAGTGAACCTTTTTTTTCAATTTAGAGATAGGCTTGCGTTTAACCTCAACCTCGGGCCATATCCGATCGAAAAGGTTTACCTGATAAGGCTTAACCTTTTTTGTAGAGTTAGTTTAAACCACGTAGTTTTAGTATATTGAAGCAACTGGCAATTCTGTTATACCTATGTTTTTCTTTTAATAGTACCTATACATAATAGAAATAAAAAAGCAGTTGATGTATGTATAATCGTAAACCATTAACGATGTAATATATGTATGTTTTTATTTTTATTTTTATTATTGGCCCTAATATAATTTACTGTTGTCAGCAATATTATTATATCAAATTAGACTAGATAGAGAGATATTTTCTATTGTATATTTATGTACAAAAAAATATCAGAAACGATTACTAACCAATCAGCGATCTTATCGCTCATAGGTCTTTTCCGGGTAACTGACTTGACAAAGGAAAGGACAATATAGAAAATAATTACGCTGGGCAAGGCTCATACTATGAAAATAAAAGGTTATTCTTTCCTCATTACATATTACAGATTAAAGGGAAAGAAAATAGTCATTATCAGTATAAAGGTCCACAACATATATGTATTTACTTATACAATATTTTTTTATAACTAGGTCAGTAGGGATATGAGAAAAGTATCAATACTTTGTCGTATCGAGTGGCTACATTGCCATTCGATACCGATACTTTTGTACTCGATACTTTGCATTCGATACTTTTACTCAATGAGTACTTTTTGGTAGGTATCGTATCGAAAGATTTAAATTAGTACTATTACCTTTTTTTCTTTTGGTTGACTGAAATTTGTATGATATTTCGAAGACCTTTTTTTGGGTCGTCAACTGAAATTTGAAGACAGTTCTTCAGTGTTTATACAATAATTTGAAGCGACGACCTTTTTTTGGAAGTCGACGATCCATACTTCTAGGTATCGAGTACTTTTGTGTTTGTACTCGATACCTAGAAGTATCGATACTTTTGTTTCGATACTTTTATGAGTACTATACTTAGTACTATATTTAGTACTCAAAACTTGTGCGCCTGAGTTGTCTCCAATCCTGACACGTCCGTTTCGTCTCTCTCTAGCGACAGGACAAGTGCCGAAAGCCTGGAAGCAAGCTAACGTGCAGCCTGTGCCCAAAAAGGGCAGTCGAGCTGACCCTGTCAATTACAGACCTATTTCCATAACGTCCATACTCTGTAAGAGTATGGAACGTATACTGAATAACCGGCTCCTGGCACACCTTGAGAAGAACGATCTCCTTAGCGACCGACAGTTTGGTTTTCGCCGTAATCGGTCCACGGGTGATCTTCTGGCGTATGCCACACAAATTTAGAGTGAGGCTATCGAGAAACACGGGGAAGCCATTGCGGTCTCGCTCGATATCTCGAAGGCATTTGACAGGGTCTGGCATGACGGCCTTATTAGCAAACTTCCTTCATACGGCCTACCCGCTTCTCTCTGTGTTTGGATATCTGACTTCCTGAGGGATCGATCGATCCGCGTAGTCATAGACGGTTGCGATTCCGATCGTTTGGCCATGAATGCCGGGGTCCCTCAGGGGTCTGTACTCTCGGCAACGCTATTCTTGCTGCACATCAACGACTTGCTCAAACCCGGAACCTTTGGGTATGCAGATGACAGCACCGTTGTCGAGCGTTACGTGTCCAATGCACGAGCGAGTGGGTCTGAGATCCAATCGCTGAGAGAAGCTATGATTCAGCGTCTGAACTTGTCCCTTAAAGCTGTCTCCGATTGGGGTGACGCAAACCTGGTCAAGTTCAACGCCTCTAAGACCCAAGCGTGTCTTTTTTCGGCAAAGCGGAGTCCTTTCCATCTGACTCCCTCTTTCCGAGGTGTGCCCGTGCCCATAACGGGCCGCCTAGAGCTTCTTGGCGTTACTTTGTCATCCACCCTCAATTTCGGCTCACACATAGAGACAAAGGCTCAAACAGCTGCCAGAAAACTGGGCGTCCTCTCGAAGGTGAGACAGTACTTCACTCCGGAACAGCTTCTAAATTTATATCAAGCGCAAGTTCGATCATGCATGGAGTACTGCTCTCATCTTTGGGATGGCTCAGCCAAAGCTGGAGCTTCTCGAGTCGATTGAGAGACGAGCCAGGAGGCTCATCGGTGATAATGCACTGGTCGCTGCAAAGCTGCAAAGCTTGCATCATCGACGGAGGGTGGCCGGCCTGTCGGTTTTTTATCGGATACACTTCGGAGAGTGTGCGCAGAAACTCCATAACCTGATTCCCCCTTCCCCCTTCCATCATCGTACAACCAGACGCTCTGCGTTCATCATTACAGCCTATACAGTCCACTGCTGGACATAGGCCTCCACAAGTTTACGCCAAAAATAACGTGAACTCATGTGTTTTGCCCATAGTCACCACGCTGGGCAGGCGGGTTGGTGACCGCAGTACTGGCTTTGCCGCACCGAAGACGCTGCTGCCCGTCTTCGGCCTGTGTATTTCAAAGCCAGCAGTTGGATGGTTATCCCGCCATCGGTCGGCTTCTTAAGTTCCAAGGTGGTTGTGGAACCTTGCTATCCCTTAGTCGCCTCTTACGACACCCACGGGAAGAGAGGGGGTGGCTAAATTCTTTAGTGCCGTAGCCACACAGCACACTCTCGCTCTGCGTTACGCCACCCTTATATGGTTGACATTCCCCTTATACGCACTAAGCGATTTGCTAGTACATTCTTGATCCGTACAGCCAAAAAATGGAACTCTCTACCAGCGTCTGTGTTTTCAGAAAATTATAACCTGGGGATCTTTAAGTCGCGAGTGAATAGGTTACTTCTAGGTAAGCGTACTCCATCTTAGACCGCATTTTCACTTATCATCAGGTGAAATAGTGGTCAAACGCAAGCCTATCATTGTATTAAAAAAAAATGAGTACTATACTTTTTTTTCGATATTACTCATGAGTACAGTATCGATATTTTGTATTCGATACCGTGTTCCTATAGGTCAGTAAACAAGCGTACGGCTCACCTGATAGTAAGCGATTAACATAGCTTATAGACGCTTGTAACACCAAAAGCATCTCAAGCGCGTTGTCGATCCTATCCCTAATTCCTCCCAGGAGCTCTTACTCACCAACAAGAACACAACAATGCTTGAAAACAGTATTATTTAACTGTAGTCTTCTGTAAAGTCGAGGTACCCCAGTCGGACTGCTTCATGTTTTGAGCAGTAAATTTCCTGTTGTGCCCTAACAACCTCAGTTAAAGTATAGTACTATTATCATAGGTGCATTATATTTTTTTATTCATTTTAGAAAATGTGAAAAAATTATATGTAAAACAAGTATATAAAGAAATACTTCGGGTCAATAAAGACTTTTTTTTCGTGAAATTCAATTAATTATTTTTGAAAAAAACTGTATTTGACCAAGTGTCATCGACTACAAGCTTATACATTTGAACGTGCGTGGATGTAAAAAGTATTTACTCAATGATTGAAATTTATATCAATAATAGGATTGTAGTGTAAACTAATAGGAATAGAAAAAATATTTTTAGAGCTTATGTATTTGTAAGAATGTTGAAGTATATTTTAAACTAGCTTCTGCCTGCGAGTTTGTCCGCGTAGAATAGGAACAATTCTGTTATAAATGATTTTTGTAAAACTTAATGTTTACGCAGGACACGCAGCGGAAGCTTTCAAAAGAAAAAAAAAACCGATTTGGAACATTCTTTATTGGTGCTCCGCTCCTATTGCTCTTAGCGTTATGACATATAGCCTATAGCCTTCCTCGATAAATGGGCTATCTAACACTGAAAGAATTTTTAAATCGAACCAGTAGTTGCTGAGATTAGCGCGTTCAAACAAACTCTTCAGCTTTATAATATTAGTATAGATAAGGTTATCATTGTAACCTTATATATCAATTATTTTAACATACTTTATAAAAAAAAACAAGTGTTCTTAATTGTTACGTCATATTATTATTTGATTTTGATAACCACTTATATTACTAAAATACTTAAATTTTCAAAACAATTTTTTAACTTCATAATATGTTATCTAATAGATTGTATACATAATTGACAGTGTGACAAAATCAAATACCATTTAATAAATGTGTGGAATTCGAACACGACGTGAACGTAATTGAACAGTTCGTAAGTGAAACAAATCGTAGTCTAAATATTAGAACCTGATTAAGGTACTTAGAGCTGTTTCAGCGGTTATGGATAAAGTTCATTCTTAATTTCTGCCCCTTTTTACTATACTTATACTTACGAGCAGTACGTTACGAATAGACTAACTGCGCGAGGTAAAAATGTCATAAGATATCTTTCAACTCAACTAATAAACTACAATTTTAGATTCAAAGGTAGCCCGCGTAAGAAGAATGCAGAAATATGTCATATGTCACGAATAAAGTGAAATTCGACGGTAAAAAAACGAATGTGCTTTAGACCAAGCGACTGAAGTAAAACTTCTTTAGTTCCTCCTACAGTTATATACGAAACGTAACTCTCTCTCTTTCTATCTTCACTAACTTATATTTCCCCTCTACTACATACTATCCTCTCAACTTCCGTGCGCCTCGCCGTATCACACTTTTCGTAAAGCTCTCTCACGCATTCTCAGCTTACCCCCAAGTCAAGCGCGCGTAAAGAAGTTTTAGTTCAATAATAATAACAATCATCTATCATGTTAAATCCTAACTATACTTGTTTTTGAGATATTTCATGTTTATTTCTTTAACCTATATTATTTCTTAAAAATAAATTTCGTACACTACTAAAAGAATTTACATTAGTAGCTTAATCATATATTTCTGTTCATCGCCTGTTGATACATTATTAATTTGAAGCCGGTACGAATCGCTAGTTTGATACAAATAGAAAAATATAATTAACCAGTGTTTGCGTTCACTATCTTACTAACGTGTTCCATTAATCAAATAAAACTATGGCGCCAGTGACGGCGCGTTAATTACACATTCTGAACATACTACATAGATATTGAATTTATTGATTGTATCTATAGTTCTTTAAAAATATTTTTTATATATTAATTATGTTGACATTTTAATGAACTATTATATGCTAATTCTGTAAAAAAATATACTAACGTATTTTTGTCATCTGTCTGAGTGATCGCAGTAACTGGTTGTTACGCCAGCAGACTTAAGTTCGATTACCGTTCATCCCAAATGTTCCATCCCAATGTTCAACCTTAATTTTCAGCGTCACATTTTTAAAATATAATTGACTAGTTAAGTAGAAGTGCCATTATGAGAGTAATCAAAGCCCACAAAAATACGAATGACATGGTAAAATAGGTTTATTTAATTCTCAGTACACGGAATGACTGTATTAGTTTGAAATAATTTATGTATTTGTTGTTATACATAAAAATGTTACGACATTTTAGAGTATTGATTTCATATACTACACAGAAAAACCAACAATAAATAATAAAAAGAATATTTTTCTACTCAAATCTATCAATCTAATCAACACTTCCTCGAATATAATATAACTTTAATGAAAACCAAATTGCATTCATCAAACACGTCCTAGCATCCGATGTGACGTCACCGATAGAAGGAAATTAACCGTTGGTGGTGGACTTGCAACTTACTATCGGCTAGCGACGACGAATAAATAATTCATAGTTCTTTATACGCAACTAGCTTTCCGCTTGCGGCTTCTCCCGCTTGGGTTATGCGTTTTTTCCTTTTACATTTTCTCTCATTATTATATTACAGCCTATGTGGTTTAGTGATAACGTAACATTCTCCTAGAAATTTTTTTTTTAAATCGGTACAGACGCTTTAGTCTATTACATACTAACAAATAATCAAATTTGCTCCCTTTATAATATTAGTAGGTATATAAAATACGTGTATAATTAAAATTTTCATATTATCTGTATTATTATATTATATATACTGTATTATATCTTATTCTACATATTATTTATACTATCTTTTCCTTTGGTAAATAAAGTCGATTAAGAAAAATTTTTGTAAAGACTAATCGCATTAAACTAAAAAAGAGGTAAAATGAAAACGAATCTTAGAAAGCTAAAATTACAATTTCAAGAATCATTATCTAGGTGTCAAAAACATCTCTAAAACCAATTTGCGTGCTTGAAAATAACGTACACATCTTCGTTAATGGAACTTACACAAAAATTTGTAGAAATATGTAAATTTCCTAAATTTATCTGAATCAAATTCATCTAAATACAAAATTAATCGCTTACAAATATTTTAAAGCACTCGAACCAACCAGATCTTATAAATAAGCCATCAATTTATTTTTACAAACACGTTCACGGCAACAATTATGGGTCAACAGCCGCTCTACTTTGTTATAATGGTCTGATCTGGCCTATCCATCGCTCCACCCGTTACCATTGTGGGTAATAAAGTGATTAATTCAGGACAGAAATGCGGTCCAGCGATCCGTTTGAAATTAAGGCCAATGCGAACTATTTGCGTCATCGACTTATTGTCCAGCATCATTAATTCATACACGTACACAGAACATTATTAAATATATATGTAACACTCTCACTGTTGATATATAATGAAATATTTTTATCGGAATCATAGTTCCAATCAGAATAAACAAATTACATTAGTAAATAATAACTACTAATGGAAAAATAATAGTCGAATCAAACAACGTTAACTAAAATGAAATAAATAATTTAACATTTATGTAATTTTTCGTCAAGTTGTACCTATTATTTAAAAATGATTATTATAATACGATTAATGGAAATATTAAAAATGTCATTTTATTATAAAAATTATAAACCACGTTATTATAACCGTTACAGTACTAACTTTTATAGTAGAGTTCAATGAACTCAAATTACTTAGATGCGTGCACATGGAACAATCGTATTTATCACTGAAGAAATTGACGCAATATGATAACCGTTAATATATTATATATTACATACATACAATGCAATGGATTTTTATATAAAGCAAGTTTTATATGAGATTGAATAATATTCATTAAGTTTTAAAACTAACTTAATTTTACTTGAATAATAAATAAATAATAATAACGAATTTATACTTTATAAAGCTACCTTATATACAAAGATATATAACATAGAAATACATTTCGTTAATTGATATAAGTAACCTAAAAGTAAGTACTGAGGTTGTGTAAACATAATTTCCAATGTAATAAATTGTCCACTTACTCTAAGATTTCTGCAATGGTCTATTTAGAGTTTAGACTACATTTTCTTCACTAGTTTTGTAATTTTAAGACCCTTCTAACTGCGCGACAGTCAGCCCACGTGGTCGCCCACTCGTACAAGTACAAGATTTCTTCTACGACAAGTCGTAGTGTCTAGCTAATGCCGTGTTAATCTTGCAATGTAACTTTCTAGTGTCTTCGTATTGAACGTTTCATTCGTGCTGTAGCGTCGTTTTTCTAAGTGATATTATCATTTGTTCCGACAGATATTTATATTCGATTAATTAGTAGAAATTTTAAAACTATTTCTGTTTGACACGAAAGTGACATAATAACGATTAATAAATAGTATGTTATTATAAGAATTATTATTGTACTGACTAAAGAAAATGTGTAAAAACAACTTTTATTTAAAACTTACTCTGCCACTGTCATAATTAGAAAAATATTTTTTTCTCAAAATTTTATCAATCTAAAATGGATATAAAAATCTTTATACATATAATTTTTTCTCGTTTTAAATCTAACATCATAACTACTATATTTTCCCACTAGCAGTTAACTTGTCACCGAGTATAAAGTCGTATTTTAAGAACGACACAATTTGTCACACTAACCGCATCTGGTATCTACATTTCATTATTAAAGCTTTCGTTAAAATAATTATACACGTCTTATATTCCTTGTTTATTTTAGAAGTTTAATCAACAAAACCATGTTTTACTTTATAACGACGCTCTACTTCAGATGTGTTTACTTTTATACATTAAAATAATGTTGGTTTTTTAATTAGGTTCTTTTACGCTCAGTTCTCGGCAATGTGTATTATATTGTTTTAATAATATGATATAATGGAACTATGCTTCTGAACAAGACAATGTTAGTTATACTAAAGGTAGGAAGAAAATAATGACATTTATTTTTGTGTCATTATATATAGTACCTACTTAAACTTTTCGTCACTACAGATATGTATAGAATTGTCTGAGTTTTTTTTATCCTCCTAATTCATTCGTTGTCCATATCTAGAATTATACATATTTGGAATCAAGCACTTGCTTTTCTAAAAAGAGGAAAAAGGCAAAACCCCTCAATACTGACTAATTGTATATTATTCTGTATATGGTAGAGAGCAACACAGACAATACTGAAAAAATCATCCTCGAAGGAATTGAAACTTTGAGCAAAAGTTCGTAATTTTTGAAGTTAGAAACACGGGAATCCCATCAGACACACGACTGTCCGCTATTTTTTTCTTTTCTATGTATAACAATTCAAAACTAAAAGAATAAACTACGAGTATCACGAAATATCAACAGTCCAGATAGAAAAATAAAACTCACTGCTTATTCAATACGTGCTTTGTTGATTCTGTTCTATTTTACTTGCGTTAAGTTTTGATATGTGATATATATGATCGTGCTGTGTGGCTACGGCACTAAAGAATTTAGCCACCCCCTCTCTTCCCGTGGGTGTCGTAAGAGGCGACTAAGGGATAACAAGGTTCCACAACCACCTTGGAACTTAAGAAGCCGACCGATGGCGGGATAACCATCCAACTGCTGGTTTTGAAATACACAGGCCGAAGACGGGCAGCAGCGTCTTCGGTGCGACAAAGCCAGTCCTGCGGTCACCGACCCGCCTGCCCAGCGTGGTGAGTATGGGCAAAACACATGAGTTCACGTTATTTTTGGCGTAAACTTGTGGAGGCCTATGTCCAGCAGTGGACTGTATAGGCTGTAATGATGATGATGAAGTTTTGATATTTGCCAGATTAGTTATCTTCGCTTCTATGACCCATATTGTGAAGTTTTATAGCCTAATCCCTTCCACGATAAACATTTTTTGACAGTATGTCGTAAAATAAAATTAATTCGATTTTCAAAAAAGTCTGAAACAAATCCTTCACGTTTTTTTATTATAATGGTTTTCTCAATATTAAAACCATAACAATGATATACCTACTATTTCTTGAATATTCTTATATTCAAATCACAGGCACTCTATGGCAAACACATCTAGTTCAGTTTAGTTCAGTTCAACCTATTGGAGTCCACTGCTGGACATAGGCCTCCCCAAGTTTGCGCCAGACATCCCGGTTTTCCGCAGTCTTCATCCAGCTCATACCGGAACAATTATGGAAAAAAATAGGCTATTTATATAAATGTAAAAATCAATTGATGTTCATTAGTCTCGCTAAAACTCGAGAATGGCTGGCCTGATTTGGCTAATTTTGATCTTGAAATGTTTGTGGAAGTTCAGGGAAGATTTAAACGGTGAGAAACATAAATAATAAGTAACGTTAAATACCAAAAACGACAATTTAATTTTCCAAAATGTTCCTAAAGGTGAAATTTGATGTCTTCTCAAAAACATTGTCAATTGGCTGTCAAATACTTATAAGTGCGTTCAGAAAATGTTTTGTCTATATTTTTCACAAATACGATATACGTATACTCCATACGTAGATGATACGAAGTTCACCGGCCCATCTAGTTATTGTACCTATATCAAAGTTTTTCGAACATTACGATCATATGCATATGTCATGTCAGTAACATTAGCTTGTAATACATAGTAACGACTGACCACTATCAATTTGCATTTTTGAATAAATTACAAGTATGTTCTTCGTTATTAATAAATTCACTGCAGGTTAATGAGATGCATTAGAAGTAATAAGGTAACGACCAAACGCGGGTAAATTTAAAATATGTAAATTTAAATCTAGCCTGACAATGACAGCAGGGAGCAGCCCAACTAGGGAAGAACCTCAACCATGTAGCAGATCACAGCTATATCTGTTCCGATTTAAAAAATTCTTTCAGTGTTACATAGCCTATTTTTTTTTGGCGTCTATATATCATAACGCTAAGATCAATAGGAGAGGAGCCAATGAAAAATGTTTCAAAATCGGGTTTTTTTTTCCTTTTGAGAGCTTCCGCTTTGTGCCCTGCATAAACATTAAGTTTTGCAAAAATCATATGTGACAGAATTGTTCCTGTTCCACGCGGACGAAGTCGCAAGCAGAAGCGAGTCTTAATATAAAAATGATTAGTAAAATTTTTGGAGCTTAGCGAATTCCATACAAATGGACCTACCATATCTAAGTACGTAATACTTTATGCAGTTAATTAAAACTTTTCGGCTAGTATTCATAATTTTATTGAATGACGGTAATTGAAGCATAAATAAGCTTGAAGCGTTAATAAATACCGATATTAGTGGTAGACAGGTATATATATTATATATATTTATATATGTGTGTGTCACATTTTTTGAAAAAGCATTTTTATTTTTACTAGGTCGGCAAACAAGCGTACGGGTCACCTGATGGTAAGAGATTACCGTAGCTTATAGACGCCTGCAACACCAGAAGCATCGCAAGCACGTTGCTGACCCAATCCCCGATTACCCCCAGGAGCTCTGGTCACCTCACTCACCAACAGGAACACAATACTGCTTGAAAACAGTATTATTTAGCTATGATCTTCTGTAAGGTCGAGGTACTACTACCCCAGTCGGGCTGCTCCATATTTTGAGCAGGAAATTCCTGCTGTGTCCTACCTCAGTTAAATCAGCATGCATAACATACATCTGTTAAAGTAAAAACTTAAAATGTTACAAACATACGACGACCATGGCAACTTGTTATATATATAACAAGTTGCAACGATAATACATTATTGTTGACATGATATTACAAGATGATTCTATTTCAGCAAAAATGTGAGCCGCGTCTAATGTAATGTATATTTTAAATTTATTTCCTAATTTGGTAAGAAATAACTGTAATTTAATGATGACATTATTTTATTTTTGGAAGACGAATAAGCAGCCATGACGTAATGAAAATATTTTTTTTCCATCACGTTTAGCTCATTTATATAAAAGATTTATGTTTAATTTGGAAAGTCGTGTATATATATACCAGTACAGGTACGAGTATAAGTAAAAGAAATATATGGTATCGTTGAGTTAATCCGTTTCGCCGCCTATTTATCGTCTGCATGTACGAAGCCGTCATGAGCTTAGTCCGCTTTGAACACGTTTAACCCTTTTCATCCTCTTAGGGATCGTATTGCGAAAAATCCCTCCTTAGTGGGTATTTATTTGCGAAAATAACGAAATTCTTAGATGTCCTATAACCGAATACAATACTAAATAATTTACAGAAAAAGATTAATGTTTATGCTAATACTAAAGTATCTCTGGTTTACATAGCATTTTATTTACTAGTTTGTAATATTTTACTTATGTTTTTAAGTATGTTCTGGTAATCATGTTTATTTTCGTGGAGTTCGTATTTATTTCGGACTGTATGGGCTGTTTTTTTAAACCAGTACCTACAATACAACAATCAAATAATAAATGTTTTCATCTCTCGCTTTTTCGGTCTAAACATATTGCATGAAACATTCTGATTTTAAAAATACAGGTATCAAAATATATTATTTTGTGTAGGTACTTCAATACGATGTGAGTCGCATAAATGTATTAAAGACTGGCCATAGGTATTTATAACATATTTTAGATATAATAATCTAAGTTTAATGTTTGTTAACCATATGAGTATATACCTATATAGGTGTATCTTTGTACGCTCATTCTTAATATAACTTTTAGTACTAAATTTTCTAGTTCTGTATTTTTATAACATTGTAAATTTCTTAAAAATCTGCAAACGTGAAGCATACATACATACAGTGGTAATAAAAAAATATATAAATTCACTTGTAAAATTAAAACGAGTTTTTAAATTAAGTTATTCGATGTCGAACTCTCTTAAGGCCACAATCGAGAACATCTAATTAAGTATGACTTGTGATGTCACCCAAAAGTCCCATTCTCTGCCTAAACTTGAACCTTCGAACTTTTATCTCAATTACTTCACAAACATTCATTGAAACTTTCTTTATAAAATGTTGTTTAGGGACTTAAAAGGAACGCAGGAAATTGCCACAATGTTAATTAGCGTTTTTGCAATAATTAATGTATAAAATTAATTTCTTATCTTTACTGAGTAGTCGTTATTTAATCAAATAAAATGTGTGTTGTTTGCGTCGATCCTCTAGCGAGAAAAATATACTTTTATTATTTGTTCTAAATGTGTTGCCGGCTAGCCATGTGTTTGGCATTGACTTAAATCTGTTCATTTCGTTTTGTTTGTGTTTTATGTACCATAGAGGACAACAGCTGGTCATAACGACGACAAATAAAATACAAAAGATGCATTTTGCGGTTTTATACCCGTATGTAACATTAATTTTCTTATGTTATTTGTTATATCGAGATGTAACGATGCTAACCAGTGCATGTAGCATATTTTACGGTATTTAAATTGTATTTAAAAACTTGACATCGCTTCAGCCTGTAATATCCCACTACTGGGCATAGGCCTCTTTCCCCATGTAGGAGAAAGGTCAGAGCTTAATCCACCAAGCTGCTCCAATGCGGGTTGGCGGATATATTCCCTACTATGAGTAACGATCGCTATCAGGTGTACATGATAACAACCGGGACCGAAACTTGACATATAAAATGAATAATATGATAAAACTTGACATAAGTACCATAAAAATATTAAGCTTAAACGAGCGAACATATTATTGAAAGTGAATGTGCTATCACACAGTTCGTTTCTTTTAAGACTTGTGGTCTAGTGTGTAAACACTTACGCCTGTAGGTACAAATATAAACAAATCTATGCTCATTACTCTTACTACATGCGATATAATCGGATAAAAAACGACTTGTAGATAGTTTTTATAATTTTCATATAGATAAAATCAGGTTAAGTATACTGTAGGTAGAACTGGAAGTGATAAAGTTTGAAATGATTCAGCGATATTTAAATTCTATCACTGTTATATCTTGAACAAATATTTGTGAACCAGATAAAGGTTTATTGTGAAATCGGTTTAAGGTTAAGTAAACGTTGTCAGACCACACGCGTTGATGACGATGAGTAAGCCGATGATGCGTCCATACCGAAATCGCCAAATGACTGCGTTCGGAGCGCAACAATAAATTAACATATTGTTTCATTTTGTGATATGTAAATAATAGTTCGTCTAAATTTAATTCACGACGAAGATGGTTTACATTTTGGAAATGTAAGTCCTTCCTATTTCATCTAAGAAAATTTTCTCAGATAATAAGGTACGAATTTTGGTAATGAATGGCTTGCAGGACGTTGGTTTTGTTAAGCATGTTTATAGATATATATATATATATATTATCACAGACTAAGTAATATTGTGCTGTGTGGCTACGGCACTAAAGAATTTAGCCACCCCCTCTCTTCCCGTGGGTGTCGTAAGAGGCGACTAAGGGATAACAAGGTTCCACTACCACCTTGGAACTTAAGAAGCCGACCGATGGCGGGATAACCATCCAACTGCTGGCTTTGAAATTCACAGGCCGAAGACGGGCAGCAGCGTCTTCGGTGCGACAAAGCCAGTACTGCGGTCACCAACCCGCCTGCCCAGCGTGGTGACTATGGGCAACACACATGAGTTCACGTTATTTTTGGCGTAAACTTGTGGAGGCCTATGTCCAGCAGTGGACTGTATAGGCTGTAATGATGATAATGATGAAGTAATATTTATCAAAAATAGTTTTTCAAAAATCGTTATAAATTGAGTACCATTTTATTACAGTGATGTAGTACAATATAAAGTTTAAACAACAGTTAATTGCTCTAACGCCTCATTACGCTAAACATTAACCTCTTTACTTTGTTCTGACAAAAAAAAAATACAGCCTAAAAAATATTTTTTAGCTCGCCATAAAAAACATAAATATATTTATAACATTAATAGTTATGCACACGCGGCACGAAATCAAAACGAATTTAGAATTTTTATTGTTGTTTAAATAGTCATACGTTACTAGAAGTATTTTGTAAGTAATATACCGTGTTTCGAGGCTATTATTCAAATTAATCCGCAATTATGCTTTATAGTGACGCTAACCCACAATTTATATGTCAAAGTAGGTATACCGCACAACATAATAGTGAGACATACGGTATAAACTGTTTCAGGGTGACATTAATCATATGCGAACGCTGAATCCGATAATATACTTCGGTATACTCATATTTTACTATAATTACATATACAATTGTTATTAAAACTATATCAAAGCTTTGTGGATAGCTTACTAACATAATAGGACTATTATGATTGTAACAAACACGGCGACGAAGACTGACGCGACAAAATTGTATGGGATTCTTTCAGACTGCCGAACCCATAGGAATTACAACGAAATTAAGTACTAAAGTTTAAACGATGTTGTTTAGTTTAATGTAATGGAATACTCAATGAACGATCAAAGATTTTATTACTTCAAAAAGTTATGAAAGCATGACGAGAGTCACAACGTTGGTAGCAATAATTGCCATCCATTTCCTTGGATTATATACATTTTATAAATTTTACTAGCTTACCCCGCAAACGTTGTTTTGCCTTATATTTTATTAACCTTTTCACCCCCCCCCCCCCCCTTATAACTTAGGCGAATGAAAAATAGATGTTGACCGATTTTCAGACAGACAGAAATTTCATGCGAATCGGTCAAGCCGTTTCGGAGGAGTTTAACTACAAACACCGACACACGAGAATTTTATATATTAGATTTATCTTTCTCGATTAATTATTTTCGATTAATATTTAGTCCTTTGTATTAAATGTAGGTATTTACCTTTTTGAATTTCGAACATGTTTTCATGAAACAGAGTAACTGAAGTTTTTAAAACAGCAATACAAAATACCTATATATAGTATAATGTTAATGCAGAAAACTGAACATATGTAATCATCATGAAGTGTTTATGGCTTCACAAAAATACAAACAAAATACTCACTTTGTTTGCTGACGTTACAAAAGTAGCAAAAATATCATTTCACTTTATGTAGCTATTATCGTTTATTTGTAAGATTAGAATGGCTCATAAAATGAGAAAAACATTTTCTTATTGTAATAAACATATCATGAAATGCTTATTAAAAAATAAATAAAAAAACGTGGTCGTTATAAAACTTATTGAAATAAAAGAAAAGAATTGAAACTTGTTATAAAAAAAAATAATGAAGAGAAAAACATGATAAAATCGGATCTGTTTTCAAGCACGTAATAGAATGACGGAAATCAGTAATAATAGAATGATTCTTTTTATGGAGATAGAAGGTCGAATCAGCGAAGTCAGATTGCATAAAGTTTGCTCTGATCGCGTGTTCAAACGGTAGGCATTGTGTGACCTACTTGCGTGGGAAGATAGCGATCTAATCAGAACGGAAAGCCGGCTGGGTGAAATTTACTAAAAGCCTCAATGTTTTACAAACCTGAAAACCTCCACTTATCTTAGTATGCCTTAACAAAATGATTACAAAGTAAATATGTTGATCCTGTGTTTACAAATATTTCTTAAATAAATAATTGCTTTGCTAAGTTTATATTTACCAATGGTTTAACTAGAAATAATTTAAGGTTTATATATAAAAATCGGTTGTCTGTAAAGTCGGTTTACGGACGATAGTTTCACGTGATAACGTCAGAGAAACATTGATGAAAAATTGCATTTCTACATAGTATAAAACAAAGTCGCTGCCCGCTGTCTGTATGCTTAGATCTTTAAAACTGCGCAACGGATTTTGATGCGGTTTCCTTTAGTAAATAAAGTGATTCCAGAGGAAGGTTTATATTTATAATACATGCCATTTATATGTCGCTCTTTCAAGAGTTACCTCTAAAGAAAACGTTCACAGCTTTTTTGTCATTAGGTCGGTCAACGGTGTATATAAAGACAATCTGTAGTATATTTAGTATCAGCATTGCACCCATGCGAAGCCGGGGCAGGTCGCTAGTACTTTTATAAATTAAAATGAATTATTATTATCACCGAATTATTTCGAACTGCTCTCTAGCTCTGATGTCACTCGAGAAGAGAGGTAAATGTGTCACAAACATTGATTTATAAAAAAACCTAGCTGACCCCCAAACATTGTTTCGCCATATATGTTATTAACCCCTTAATCCCCGTTTTCACGTCAAAAATATTTAGGCATATATAATAATAATAAAAATAATTTTTGGTATCCATTGATCAACTTTAAAGAAGTTGTTCATGATGGCATACTCGTAAGTAATAGAAATAAATATTACAATAATAAAAGTAGCCGAACTCAAACCCAAAATCTAGTGTTACGACTTGTACAACATTTAATTACTTACAACATGGATATAAGATATAATATTTCTCCCGTCTCATCTAATGAAGGGCGTAATTATGAACAACCTTAGGCTAGGTGTAGACGGCGGCGGCGGTGGCGGCGGCGATGCGACCGCAGCGGAATCGGACGGAATGTTTGTTTACGCAAAATAAAAACGTTACCCGAATTTACAAGAATATCCGAATTTAAAAGTTATCTACATACCGCTTTTGTATAGTTATCGGCTGAATATTTAGCGCTGACAAACTCAACTTTACTTCAACAATGATGATGTAAATGTAAATATTACCTAAATACTTTTACGTTGTACTTATTTTTATACTGAACTAAACTAAATACTTTCTGTTGGCGACCCTTGCACGATGTGCAAATAGATGCCTACTTTGTTGCCGAGCGCTCAATATCCGCGCCGATACTTCTATCGACTTCGAAATGAATTGAAACCGCATGACTTGATTTTGGTTGACATCTATTTGATATTTTTTTTTTTTTCTAAATTAACTTTTTACCACATAATTTAGTATAATGTAAATATACTAGTATTAGCTACTACTACTAGCTATAACTAGAAAAAGCACTAGCTTCGCTTGTGGAAAAATTTTCTTGTACCTTTATAATATTTGCTATGAACGAATATTTTGCTGCGCATAATTTTGTTTGATATAATTATGATATATTCTAACGTATTCATTTAAGTAATACAATAAGCACTTCTCATCTCCATTAAATGCTCTATGTAACTAAACATTATTATTGTAATACTCGCATTTGAATACGTATTATATATTAGTACTGACTTATATAATAGTTCCACAAATTGTATAATAATTTTATTAAAGATTATGTTAGTATTACTTTTTTTTAACCTTGGTAGATTGATATATATAATATACGAGTATGGACATGAGAATTTTATTCGTGCGGGTTCGATCCCCGCGCTTGACAAGCATTTGTATTGGCTATACAGATGTTTGCCGTGGTCTGGGTGTTTGTGCAGTCCTTGTGGGTTTCCCCACCGTACCTCGGTGAGCACGTTAAGCCGTCGGTCCCGGTTGTTATCATGTACACACGATAGCCATCGTTACTCATAGTATAGGAAATATATCCGTCAACCCGCATTGGAGCAGCGTGGTGGATTAAACTCTTATCCTTCTCCTACATGGGGAAAGAGGCCTATGCTCAGCAGTGGAATATTACAGGCTGAAGCGTTAAGATTTAGCTTTATCTACTTACAAATTAAAAAACAGATAACTATAAAATTTTACACATATTTATCTTTTTCATTTTAACTTCTCGATATAAATAATGATTGTTTTTTTTTTGCATTTTGCGTTTTATTGACTTCGCCTATCTAATACCACGAAATTTATTTTACGGCGTTGTATGTACGCAGCCTTATTATTATTTGACCTGAATTAATTTTAGTTACTCGTCTTATAAAATGATGCTATAATTTACGTAATAATTTTTAAAGGTATGTATCTATAGAAATTTTGTTATTACAATGTTGTACGTCTATTTCTTGTATTTTGTTATGAAAATGAAATACAACTGTCGCGTGTCTGCTAGAATTGATTCTCTCTATATCGTGTTCTTAATTTTCAACACAAAGTTAATAAGAAAGTATTTTTTTACGACTTCTTGCCGCTAAAATTGGGAAACTTATTGTTGGTTTTTTTATGTAGGAATTTTACTATTATTATTTTATAGTTCTGTAATTACGTTATCGCAACACAGAAACTCTAATATGATTTTTTTTACCATACGCCCTTTCCTAATTAGTGCACTCTCGTTCGTGCGAAGCTAGGAATCTCTAGTTTTTAAATTTCAAAACGAATTAAAACCATGTAAAACATACAACAATACGGGTCAAAAGACTGATTGTTACCGTTCCCACGTTATAAAAATACACAATTGGTATAAATTAAAAACAGGTACAATTAAATTTTTATTTAAATTTAATTGTATATCAATTGCTTCAATATTTCCATCTTTTAAAATATATGAAATTTGAATATGTCAACATTTGTATACAACGTGCTATTAATCTGGCTAATTAATTTATCCCTTTAGTGAAGGGCCATTTAGAGATACATGGAGGTATACCATAACCGAAACTATACATAAAATCGACAAATTTGAAAAAAAAAATGTTGATAAGACATAGTAAAATTGGCTATAAATATTTTGATAATGTTATCAGAATCAGCAATTAAATGGTAGGACTAAACAGGAAATTCCCTGCTCAAAATATGGAGCAGCCCGACTGGGGCAGTAACTCGACCTTACAGAAAATCACAGCTAAGTAATACTGATTTCAAGCAGTGTTATCTTCCTGTTGGTGAGGAAGATGACCATACTGAGATGATGAGGGGAATAGGGCGGAAACGCGCTTGCAATGTTTGTAGTGTTGCAGATGTCTATATGTATAAGCTACGCCTACGGTAATCGCTTACCATCAGGTAAGCCGTTCGCTTGTTTGCCGAACTAGTTGAATAAAAAAAATGGTAGAACGTCAGTTTAATAACACTGCATACAACAGAAAATACGAAAACACTTATGTGTTTTATACACATATATATACTTCGTAATATAACAAGTTTTTCTCATCATAGTAAGAGACTCACGCCAGCTCGCCAGAGATATGTACAATATAAACACGTACGTACACGTATGTTCGTATACTATGTATAAATAATATGAAGGAAGATAAGTACGCCGACGTGTTTACCTTCGCATAAACTTTGTACATCTCGAATTCCGAAACAACCCCGTTGCGTGTAATTAGACTATGTTATGTGTTCACCCATTCATCTACTAGTTCTAATTACATGTACACTCTTACCTAATAAGTTATTTATAAATATATTTTGTGTTTAATTGTTTTCCAAGCTCTATAAACTTAAATGTAATGATAGTTACTACCGTACAGTAAAATTATCGTTTATACAGCGTTTATGTTAAAGACCAAAAAATATGTAACGATTTTGGCAATCCTACTTTGAAGGGGTGAAATAATATGAATGAATGTTTGAAATTAAGAGCTCACTCTTAGAACAGTGATACGAAAAATGAGAGTATGTCTGAGAGCTCGGGTGTTTTAAAGCTATATGTTTGAAAGTTTATTTTTAGTATGGTGATGAAAATATAAGATTTTTAATAAAACGATTCTCCGGGGATAAAATGAGCTATTGTACCATATATAAATGTTTTGGAGTTTTGATTAGAAAATATTAAAAGTAAAATATGTGCTTTTAATTTTTAGCTCTTAGGGGAAAAAATAAAGAAAGATATATTCTAATTACTTACTACAACATTATATACGAGCTACTTCTGCACGATTAAATTCCCAAACCACATTAAGTAGGACATGATATTAAAATCTACGCTTTTGCTGCTAATATATATTTTTTAAGGTGGTAGGGGGTGGATATGGATTCCCCCGCCTGGCTCGCGACCACTATCATGTCAAAGCCGAACCGCCAAATATCTTCGGATGTGTTCCGGTTCGATGGCATGTAAGCCAGTTCCCTCTTATCCCACCCTATCCTCTCCTTTTGCGTGTGGCATCCCCGTCAGTCTTTGGTCCTGCACCAATGGCGCGGCATTTCGTGCGGTGGAGCGTGTTGCGCTGTCATGGGGTCCAGGGAGACCCAATGAAACGGTTTACCGCTGGCCGCCCGGTGGTCCGTAGGGGACCCGAACCCAGGCCATCCCAGCTTGGGAGGCCGTCCCGCCGCCACCGAAAAAAGCCCGTTAGCTGATCACCGTGCCGGAGTGGGAGACCGGTGTGGAACTCGGTGATCGGCTAACGGGTCGGATTGGGGGCCCTTCCGTCCCCCGTGCCAGCGACACACTACTCTCTGTCGTCGAAACTGTCTGGTGCCTGGTGTACTCATTGCCCATGGGATTGCCGGGGTTGCCTCGCGATCCTTCCTTATCCTTTTCTTTCTGTACACTCGCCCATATGACTCAAAGCGGAATAGTTTATAACGGCTCTACAGCGGCTCCCCTTTCCACATTCGATGTGGACTTCTGCAACATAAGGGGTCTTCACAGTAACCTAAATGCCGTCCACTACCACCTTGAGACGGCGAAGCCGGCCTTACTCTTTCTTGCCGAGACACAAATATCTACTCCTGACGATACTTCGTACCTGTGCTATCCGGGATACAATCTTGAGCACGCCTTTTTACCCAAGGCCGGCGTGTGTATGTACGTCAGGAGTGATGTCTGTTGTCAACGGCTCGACAACTTGACCGCTGGAGTTGGAGACCTGTCGATTTTATGGGTGCGCGTAGACTTTGGTGGCATCACACGTATCTACGCGTGCCTATACAGATCTCATAGCGGTGATACTGAAGTCGATCGTCTCTTCGGGCACGTCGAGAAGACTACAGAATATGTATTAAATCGGTACCCCTGCGCGGAGGTGGTGATTCTGGGTGATTTTAATGCCCACCATGGTGACTGGCTAGGCTCACGCACCACAGACCGCGCAGGGAGAGCCATATACAGCTTTGCCCACGCGTATGGTTTCTCTCAACTTGTGACAGGTATTACCAGAATTCCTGATAGAGAAGATCATGCTCCTTCCCTGCTGGATCTTTTGCTGACCACCCACCCCGAGGGTTATCGATTAACCGTTGGCGCGCCGTTGGGTTCATCTGACCATTGCCTGGTGCACTCCGAGGTACCTGTTGTGCGTACCGGCCACTCCCGACCACCTGGAAGTAGCCGAATTTGGCACTATAAGTCAGCAGATTGGGATGGTTTACGCGAATTTTACGCATCCTACCCATGGCTTTGTTTCTCTTCAGGGGATCCATCGATCAGCGCAGAAGCCGTCACGGATACCATTTTGCAGGGAATGGAATGTTACATTCCCAGCAGAGTTGTTCGTGTCGGTGGGAGGTCGCGGCCCTGGTTTGATGCCTCTTGCAAAAGGGCTTGTCGCTCCAAGCTGGAGAGCTTTCGGACTTGGGCTACAGCAACAGATGCGGGCAATTCGCAGGTTCATAACCTAAAGAAGAGATTCAACGCTGCCTCCAGATCTTGCAGGAGGCAAATCGCTAGGGCAAAGCTTAAACACATTCGCAGAATTGGCGAGAGACTATTGGGCTTTCCAACTGGAACCCGTGCCTTTTGGTCTCTTGCCAAAGCTGTCGAAGGCAACTTTTGTCAGTCTTCACTCCCATCATTGCGCGAACCTGAAGGCACCCTGGCACATTCCGCAAGAGAGAAAGCGAAACTTCTCTGCACTCTTTTCGCGTCGAACTCAACTCTTGACGATGAGGGGATGGCACCACCGAGCATTTCTAGGTGTGAGCACACGATGCGTGATGTACGCTTTGAGCAAAGTGCCGTTCGTCGTGTTCTGCATTCCCTCGACGTCAAGAAGTCCAGTGGTCCTGATGGTATTCCGGCCCTCGTACTTAAGACGTGTGCTCCTGAATTGACTTCGGTTCTAACGCGTTTATTCTCACTCTCTTACACCACTGGTATAGTACCGTCTTCGTGGAAAGTAGCAATTGTGCACCCTATCCCCAAAAAGGGTGACCGAACAGATCCCTCCAACTACCGGCCAATTGCGATTACCTCCTTGCTGTCTAAGGTGATGGAACGGGTTATAAACAATCAGCTCCTTGGTTACCTGGAAGATTGCCAGCTAATAAGCGATCGACAATACGGATTTCGTCATGGTCGCAGCGCTGGTGACCTTCTAGTGTACCTAACACACCGCTGGGCAACCGCCATTGAGAGCAAGGGGGAAGCTATAGCAGTCAGCCTGGATATCGCAAAGGCCTTTGATCGGGTCTGGCATAAAGCTCTTTTAGCGAAGCTACCATCATACGGTCTCCCCGAGGGATTATGCAATTGGATAACCAGTTTTCTTAATGGGCGTAGCATCAAGGTCGTTGTTGACGGAACATGCTCGGAAACCATGCCCATTAACGCTGGAGTTCCTCAAGGCTCAGTGCTCTCACCCACGCTGTTTATTCTGCATATTAACGATATGTTGCAAACCAGCAATACTCGTTGCTATGCAGATGACAGTACGTGTGATACTTTCTACACTGGCCGAGCTAATATCCCTCGGGCGGAAGTGGAAGAGAGGAGATTACAACTTGTGTCTGAAATCGAGACTTCCTTGGAGCAAGTCTCCGAATGGGGTAGACGCAACCTCGTCCAATTTAATCCCTCGAAGACACAAGTTTGCGCGTTCACCGCTAAGAAGACCCCCTTTTCTGTAGCGCCTTTCTTTCAGAACACATCCCTAAATATCACTAAAAGTATTGGGATCCTTGGGGTTGACATTACGAACGAGGTCCAATTCCGGGGTCATTTGGAGAGCAAAGCTAAATTGGCTGCAAAAAAGCTCGGGGTTCTGAACAAGGCGGGCCGGTACTTCACATCGGGACATCGATTACTGCTCTATAAAGCTCAGGTCCGTCCCCATGTGGAGTATTGCTCGCACCTTTGGGCAGGTGCCCCTCAATACCAACTTCACCCATTTGACTCCATCCAACGCCGGGCAATTCGCATTGTCGACGATCCCAAACTCACGGACGATTTAGAACCTCTAAGCATAAGGAGAGACGTTGGCTCTCTGTGTGTTTTTTATCGTCTGTACAACGGTGAGTGTTCTGACGAACTTTTTGATATGGTACCGCCGTCACGATTTTACCACCGTACCCTTCGCCGAAGGACTAAGTTCCATCCACACCATTTGGATGCATGGTTTGCGACCAATGTGCGAGCTTCACGCGCATTCTTTCCGCGCACCTGCAAACTGTGGAATGACCTTCCTCCTGAGGTTTTCCCTGAGCGCTATAATTTGGGGGTTTTCAAGCGTCGAGTGTATAGGCATCTTTTTCCTAAAGGCCGGCAACGCACCTGCAACTCCTCTTATGTTGCAGATGTCCATGGGCGACGATAGCTGTTTAACATCAGATGGCTTCGTATGCTCGTTTGCCCCCATTCTCACTATAAAAAAAAAAAAAAAAAAAAATAATAGCTTCAGCTACCTGCATCTTAAATAAAAGCCATATGGAAATATCTATCGTAAATTAGACTAAGTGACTAGTAGCTTATGTAGATAGAATTTTTATAAACGCAACGCAACTTGCCTGCATCGTTTATAATCATCACTCTTCGCTGAACCCTACGTTCACACTTACTGAGCACTCGACGTGATATAAGACGAAATATATCCGTATGAACCTTTTGTGACTTGTACCATTTGCATTTTGTCTCTATATTTGCATGGACTAGCCTCTATATTTGTGCGTAGTTTTTCACAAAACGACGCCTTGATGTTTGACACGAAACAGTGCTTTTGTATAGAAGTGAACTTTTCCATCTTGACACTGGGATTTTGATTGTTATAATTTTTATTCTATACTTCTGTTTTTTGGTATATTTTTAGGTAGTAGTTTTTGGTTTCGTTAGCTACAATTTTACAATTTATTTATGTTATTGAAAACAATTTCCTTTCAAACTTCTATAAAATACAACTTTGTATTACTTATTTATGTTCAATACATATTAATGTACCAAGTTGTGATAAAAATTAACCAGAAATCACAAACAGCTTTTGATAACGTAGTACATATTTAATATTTATTAGGAAATTATATTATTCATAAAATTACTAAATTTATCGCACAAAAAAAAAGAGTTATAATGTAATGGTATATATAAACGACTTGACGATTTATATTAATTATACAAATGCCAGGGCGAATAAAAGTAGCTTTGAACGTGCTCGAAACCTTGCATGTAGCTAATGTAGAAGTCTAGAAACACGCACATATAACGAAGTCTAAGTATGGCTCCCATTGATTGACCTATAAATACCCTTTAAATAACCGTAGTGTGATAGGTATATTTAACGAATATCTATACTTTGATATTTTTAATCTTTTAAAATGTTAACACAAAACTAAGACTTATAATGACGTAAAAATATCAACACTCGTTTCATGGTCCTTTAAGTGGTTTTATAACTTTTAATATTAATCGTAAGTAATTAATACAACTTGTACAGGTATTCATGTGACAGCAGAGAGATCTGACGTTTTAATGGTAACGTTTAACAAGATGAAATACGACAGTAACTTTAAGGTAATATAGCCTAAAATTTAAAGAGCAGGTAAATCGCACTTTAGCGTAGTGAAATGAAACAAGAAGGCGTTAAAATTATACAAATACAATCATGTTCATTAATAAGATGGGCTTTCAACGTATTTTGGTTTAATGACTTTTAACGATGCCTAAAAAGTACAAAGTATTTCGCCTCTCATAGAATGGAGAATATATAAAGAAGGTTGATTGTTACGACTGACATAATAAACTGCGTTAATTACGAAAAAGAAACAAGAAGTTGGCTCTAAAGTTGGATCGTTGTTCTTTTAACTATTTTTTTATTATTATAATAACTGTCTATATGTTCTAATAACTGTCTCTTCGTAATTAAATTATTATCTTACCATAACAAAATTAATGACATTACATGTTGTGCAATGAACATTAAGCTATTCAATATTCGATAACTCATATTAGTAACGAGGTCAATTTTATGATTTACGTTCACATTCATAAATATATATCAATTACCAAATATTATTATGGCTGCACGAAATACACTAAACATCGTTTTTATCTTCGTTTCATCACCACTATTTCACCACTATTGGAGCTAAATTTGGAACCACACGTTATAAAAATTATCTGTTAGGAATTTTAATCCATAAACATTTAGACAGAGGAATACTGCGCTATAATTTTTGGGTATTTTTACACGCTGCTCCAATGCGGGTTGGGGGATATATTCCCTACTATCTGTAACGATCGCTATCAGGTGTACATAATAACAACCGGGAACGACAGCTTATCGTGTTCTCCGAAGCATGGTGGGGACACCCACAAGGACTGTACAAACAACTTATCTGTATACCTACAATAAAAATATAGTGTCAAGCACTCATATAAAACTACTCGCTCGTTAAAGGCTTGCGTCGACTCGGTTTCTACATTCGATAAACGAATCGTATTGCATTTTTTTCTACATTTAAAACACGTTACATATATTAAACATTACACAAATTTAACAGTTCGTAAACAAAATGAAAAGCTTTTTGAATAAAGGAACCGGACTGAAGTTTTAAAACCTGGACGTCATCGTCAAAAACACCTAACAGAAAATTCTCAAAATGTGTAACCACTCTTATACTGTTGCGAGCTTGTATGAATTTAGTACTCTCGAAAAACAAAAAGATAAAAGATCTCGTTAATAGAGTTTCTAGTTTTTGATCGTATTAACGTCATATAGACCGACCGACAGAAATTCTAAAAGCGGGAAAGTTTAAATGGCCACTTGAGCTTAGATGTTATAAAATGAAATAATACTATCGTTTTTGTTTCAGGTCAATTATTCACCGTCAACCGTTAGGATATAATAATTAAGGTAAGTTTAAAAAAAAATTTAAAACACTAAATGATAAAAAAACATTAAATGATATCACATATACTATACCATACATTTATAAACTACTGTATGTAAAAATCAGTCAAATAGAAGCAGCAGTTTAGACTTACGAGATAATTATGTTTTTAAACGACTTCAAAAAAAGGAGGAGGTTACACAATTCGACCGTAATTACATTTTTTTATGTATGTTCGGGGATAACTTCGTCGTTTATGACCCGTTTTTGATAATTCTAACTGAGGTAAGGCACAGCAGGAATTTCCTGCTCAAAATATGGAGCAGCCCGACCGGGGTACCCGAGTAGAAAAAAGGTCAGGCTCAACCAGATCATGTATCTGGACCGGATCAGGATAGAATAAGGCATGCCTGATCCGGCAAGCTCTATCAGGACCAGGTCCGGTCCAGACAAGGATAGCCTGATATAAAATATAATCAAGTATGGTAAGGCATAGTGGATCAGGACCAGGTCCGGTCCAGACAAGGATAGCCTGATGTAAAATATAATCAAGTATGGTAAGGCATACTGGATCAGGACCAGGTCCGGTCCAGACAAGGCTAGCCTGATGTAAAATCTTACCAAGTATGGTAAGGCATACTGGATCAGGACCTGGTCCGGTCCAGATCAGGATGGCCTGAAAGAAATGACGCGAACTGAGCCTGAATCGCGCTATTAATGTTTTTAAGCGCACTTAGTATATATACAGTTATCAGGACAATCTAGCAGGGAGTCCATTTCTACACAGTGGAGCAGTCGTAAGTAATAGGAAATAGTAGTTAGTAGTTAATCATTAGAAGTTAATAAATAAAATTTAATTAATAATAATAATTAATTAATAACATAAAAATAAATAAAAATAATTAATATTTAAACTAAAAACATAAATAAATAATACATTGGAAAAAATAAACGGAAATAAATATTATCATAATTATGTTAATACATATTTATATCAATTCGCTTTTTTTTTTTGTTAAACAATTTTTTCAAAAATATACATTCGTGTTTTTTAAAAGGACCGAACCGAACCCGCTGATCAGGATGAGATGAGATTTCCTGATCAGGTCCAGATCAGGAAATCTCATCTCATCCTGATCAGGTCCAGACCAATCATCTGCGTTACATGCCTTATCTAGTCCTGATCAGGCATGCCTGGTCCGGTCCTTCTAAGGAAGACGAAAAAATTTCTACTCGGGTAGTAGTACCTCGACCTTACAGAAGATCACAGCTAAATAATACTGTGTTCAAGCAGTATTGTGTTCCTGTAAGTGAGTAAGGTGACCAGCTTCCGGTGTTGCAGGTGTCTATAAGCTACGGTAATCTCTTACCATCAGGTGAGCCGTACGCTTGTCTGCCGACCTAGTGATATAAAAAAAAATTTTTATTGGAAAGAAGATTTCCCAGTAGTTTCCCAGTAGGTACCATGATAAGGAAACCAGGATCTGATAATGGAATCAAAAAGAAATCGAAAGAAACCTAGTAGACTAGTGCGTATGTTAATTTTTATCCTCTACTTACGTTGTAGTACTTGTCGATGTAAGGTGTGAAGAAAATGTAAGATGTGAAGGTGGTTTTTTTCGTTTGCGAGCAAACACAATTGTTACTTTTCCGTAAATAAAACACCTGATAGAATTCTAAATCCATTTCGAGAGAAGTATTAAAATAGTATTACGCCTTGTGCAAATGATGCCTAGCATATTATAATTTTTTTAATAAATTTTTTCTTTTAAATTCAGTTCATCATTACAGCCTATACAGCTCACTGCTGGACAGCCTCCACAAGTTTACGCCAAAAATAACTTGAACTCATGTGTTTTGCCCATAGTCACCACGCTGGGCAGGCGGGTTGGTGACCGCAGGGCTGGCTTTGTCGCACCGAAGACGCTGCTGCCCGTCTTCGGCCTGTGTATTTCAAAGCCAGCAGTGATGGTTATCCCGCCACCGGTCGGCTTTTTAAGTTCCAAGGTGGTAGCGGAACTGTGTTATCCCTTAGTCGCCTCTTACGATACCCACGGGAAGAGAGGTGGTGGCTATATTCTTTAGTACCGTAGCCACACAGTAACTTTTAAATTCAGTTAATAATAGTTAATGTTTTTATCTTCACTGCTTTAGATAAGAACATGTAGGTAACTGCTGTTTCATCATCATGGTTTAGTTGTTATGTCATCCAGTTATCACATTTCGCCTTATTACAAGATAATAGGCGTTACATTACGCTTTGCTTGTATTAATTTAGAACTAGACTTTGCGCCCGGTTTACTCGCAATGAAACTCGATATAGGTAATTTTTGACAAACACGCATAACTCGAGCACAAGAGGTACCTGTTTAAAAATATGAACCGCTACATTGTAAGATAACCTACCTATATTTTAACTTGACATTTTTTTCGAATATTTGCTGAAGATGCATACATGAACATTTTTATTTAAAGATTTTAAAGTACGCTTCAAAAAATATTATATTTTATTCTAGGAAGCGTTTGGAATACGTGTCACTCACGCAACGATCGCCTCGTCACTGTCAAACACATCAAAGGCTGCATGTTTCTAAAACACACGTATACATCCGTGCCACATAATTTAGCTGATCTTATTATGACTATTTTTGTATCGAACATATTTGATGTCCAAAATAATCAGTTGTTACTAGCTGACTCGACAGACGTTGTCCTGTCCTGCGAACTGTTAAACGTGCGAAGATGAAATATTCGTTACTTTTATTTCAAAAAAATTCAATATTCTGACCATTTTTCTATATTTTTATAGATAAACTTCTGTACGCACGCTTGACTTGAGGAGTAAGCTAGTGAATGCATGACTAAAGCGTTAAGAAAAGTGTGATCGGACTAGGCGAACAGAAGTTGAGTGGGTGATATAAGTTAGTGAAGATAGAAAGAGAGAGAGTTACGTTTCGTTAGTTTTACTTCAGTCGTGTGGTCTAAAGTAAAATCGTTATTTTTTTTAATTCAATAAAAAAATTCTACAATGTATTAAATACTCATAGCAACACATTTAGCTCATTTTTACTTATACACAAGATATATAGATAAATAATCAGTCACAACCATTACACGCTTCGTTTAAAGGTTAGATGTAATCTAAAGTAATTGTCAAAATGACATTTAAGCGTTGATGGCTATGATATATTTATTAATAACTAGCTGTGCCCGCGACTTCGTCCGCGTGGAATTTAACAAAATAGTTATTGTTCAGTTCGCAGTTATAAAATAAAATAAAAATCTAAAAAAATAGTCTAAGTTACTCCTTATTACATCAGCTATCTGCCAGGGAAAGTCCCGTCAAAATCGGTCCAGCCGTTTCAGAGATTAGCCGGAAGAAACAGACAGATAGACAAAAATTATAAAAAATCTTATTTTGATTTATGTACCGTGTATACATACAAATAAAGTTAATAAAAAGCGGTATTTTAATATTACAAACTGACACTTCAATTTTATTTATTTGTATAGATAGGGCGGGCAATAAGGTCTTTTGTATTTTATTTTAAAAAGTTGCAATAAATTTTTTTGCAAAAAGATTTAAACGCGCTTATCCCAGTAAAATTAATTCATATTTTAATTTTTTTTTTTTTTTTTTTATTAACTGTTCATTATTTGAAGAAAATTTGCGGCTCAATAACATCGTGGTGGCAAGAAATAATCGTAAGAAAATTATTCCATGCTAAACTGCGAGGGGCTTTGATATTTCACCTGATTAAAACATTTTAGAGAATTTTACTAACGCTTACGCTCGCTTTAAACTTTTTTATGACCTGAATAATAATTCTGATTTTACTGGATTACTTTCATCCGCGTTTTATAATATCATGAAATGATTTATGAGATTTATTTTCGTACGAAATGTTTCTGCTTTATTTAATCTTTCATTCGATATAATAAAGAAAACGTAATGGTAATGTGGCTACGGCAATGAAGAATATAGCCACCCCCTCTCTTCCCGTGGATGTCGTAAGAGCCGACTAAGGAATAACACAGTTCCACTACCACCTTGGAACTCAAAAAGCCAACGCCGGCGGGATAGCCATCCAACTGCTGGCTTTGAAATACACAGGCCGAAGACGGCAGCAGCGTCTTCGGTGCGACAAAGCTAGGCCTGCGGTCGCCAACCCGCCTACCCGGCATGGTGACTATGGGCAACACACATGAGTTCGCAACATTTTTGACGTGAACTTGTGGAGGTCTATGTCCAGCAGTGGACTGCGATAGGCTGAAGTGATGATGATTAAGTGATGAATGATAATATACTTAATACACCGTGAGTAATAACAATTTAATTAAAATTTATTTAATTAAATTGTTAGTAGTCGGTTTTAACTTAAGTATCGCCTCGAGGCATAGTAGTCGTAAAAGTGCCGCCCCACTAATCAAATCTTTTTTCTATCATAGTACTGAAGAAATTAATTAGGAAGTTATGATTTTTTTTTTTCTTGAAAATTTCTTAAATCTAGCTATAATTTTAATTTTATTCTGTTATTATGAAAACTTAAAAGTACGTTATATTAAGTGCACGGTTGCCTCACATAAATTATTATTTGAAATAATTACTATACAAATAAAATTTCGAATACAAAAATCAATGTTTGTAATTTATATGCAAAATTACAATTCTGATAATTTCGGTACCTACCGTTATTTTTATATGGAATCGATTCCATATAAAAATAACGATCCTTTGTATGTAAATAAATAAAATCAATAATAAATTAGAAACAATACTTTAATTAAAGCAATGACTAATGTTAATACGTACATAATAATAACGATTATGTAAAGGGTATCTAGTATACCCGTAGCTTTAGTAGGTATCTAGTAACAAAAAGCGCCTGGTTTTACCCGTATTTCTAGTTATCACTCCGTATATCCTATTCCTTTATCCCAATATATTACAATCTCTATCTTCTTATTAGAAATAAAAATATGAAAAGAAAAATAGTACGTTCAAATAAACATTTTAACCCGCTTTATAATACTAGTAGTTATAAGTAGATTAATTAAATATCAATCGGATACAATCTTAATAGCTCCGAGTATAGACTCATTTTCCTATAGAACTAACAAACTTGAGCTAAAAGAAAAGAGCCCTTGATAGACGTTGCTCTCGATGTTATCAGCTCGAGATAAATAATTCCAGTTATGTGTCTAATGGACGGTGAAAAACAAAATTTTCTTGTTCTTTTGCACTTTATTAAGGAATTTTATGCCGTTTTAGTTGTGTTCTGCCGATCGAAATGTTCTGTGCTAAAAGTATTAAAATAACGTTTAATCTTAAGTGAAAGTGTTGCAAAAAATCAAGGGATTTTAATGCCATTTCAAAACATCTATGTGTATATTATTTTAAAACAATTTCATCAGTTCAGCCTATTGCTGTCCACTGCTGGACATAGGCCGCTCTAAGTTCGCGCCAGACATCCCAGTTTTCCGCAATCCTCATCCAGCCTACACTGACAAACTTACGTAGATCATCGTTCCAACGGGCCGGAGGACGTCCCACACTGCGTTTGCCAAGACGAGGTCTCCACTCCAGGACACGTTTGCTCCAATGGCCATCGGTCCTGCGACACAGGTGACCAACCCACTGCAACTTCAATTTACTAATTCTGTGGGCTATATCTGTTACTTTTGTTGTCTCGCGGATAGTCTCATTTCTAATCCTATCTTTGAGAGAAACTCCAAGCATAGCCCCTTCTATTGCACTTGCATTCCATTGAGGGACTTTTAACTTGTGGAACAGTCCCTTCGTTAGCGTCGCTTGAATACTTTTGTCTTCAAGCATTGCGGAATCTTAAAATAGTTTCATGCTTATCTGAAACTAAAAATTGCATAAGGAAACAAATATATTTAAAAAAATCACAAAGACAGTATCGATTAGATAATTTATCTTTATTTCAATTTAATAGATTGAGTATAGAATATAAGCTTTGCAATTACCAATAATTAAAATAGTAAACAAAAAAAAGATTATAAAAACATGAATGAAAATATTATATTATTACGGTAACGATAATTTTATTGCAATATCCGATAACAATATACGATAACAATATACAAAGGATAAGAGCTAAAAATAAATTTACGCTTAAAATGGTATTAGTATGCATACTACGCTATCAGATATTTACATCAATGTTGACATAATATCCGGTATCCCGCTAACGGCGATCGATTAATATTTCGCGGTATCCGGTCTCAAAGTAAGACATGCGCCGGCGCTGAGCATATCGCACGTCCATTCTCGAGATCCACAAACGTCTGTCAAGTACACCGGAAGGCGATAGGCGGCGTATCATCATAGTGATATACAAACTAGCATAATTGCTTATGTTATTTTTAAACTGGGTTAATTATATGTACTTAATGAAGGTGAGAAAGCGGTGTAAATATTAGATAAAATAACGAATACAACTAACGGCTTTGAATTTTTGGCATTTCATGTACAATCTATAGATTTACTACTAATACAAAAATCTATGAACGTTATTGCTACTACCCCTGCAATATTGCTTATATATAAACAAGTATTAAATTCTTATTAAATTGACGGGATCTATAATGTAAAATGTCAATAAGATTAATGTCTCCTTCCAGACACGAGTACATGTAGACTAGATGAGATAAGAAGCGAACAGTTTTACATTGATACGCATACGATACATTCATTACTCGTATGAATTAACCTTGTATTCAATTATAGTATTGGCCCTATTGAGAATAATCTATGATTTATGCTGCCTATTAGTAGTCAGTGCTAGACCTAAACAAGTATTACTTATGTGTAGCCTTATTCTAGTTTATTAAATGCGCATTTCTTTCAATTAATGTCGAACAAAATATATTACATTTTATGATGGAAAAGTACAGAACGGAGAGAAGAGGCAAAGTAAGGATGAGGAATAAAAAAAAGTTTATGTAGATGTAAATTGTACTATAGGGTTTTTCAAAGTATATCGGCGGGTTCCATGTCTGAGTCTAGACGTAAATTTCAATTTAAAATTAGACGTGAAAATAAAAGCTAATCAATTGTTGATTATGGTAAGGAACGATTGAACTGATATTTTCATATTTGTTGAAAAAAGTGCCTAAATAAAATTTGATAATGAAACAAAAATCAGAATAATGCCTTTACAGATACTAATTGTGTTTAAAGTTCAGTTTTTAATTTAATGTAATATTTTTTCGTGTTAATTTCGCATACAATTAATAAGAAAATAATCTATGGAAATAATTGAATACTTTATACGAATAGTAATGTTACACGCTTACTACAAATATATGTGATAATTATAAAGTAATGCGTTTCCAAAAAACAATATTATTGGAAACAGGTATTTTTATTGTTCAAAGGAAGTCGCTAACGACGTAAGTCTGCGATATCATTAGGTTTTTTTAGATTTAAAAAATGCCTGTGCTTCGTATAAATGACATTAGCTTAAACCACTATCTATTGTTTTTACGAGCCTCAAGCAATTAAAAAGTAAGCTTGTGCGTTAGTATCCATTATAAACGATTTATTTTCTTTTCTTAGGTTACAATCCTCGATCCTTACCTTCATTCAGCATATCGTGCGTGTAAGAGCGAGATGGCGATTAGATACAGCCGTTTTTGTTAGGTAAGGTAGAAGTCCTTAGAGTCAGCGTACTCGTTAAGCGAGCACTTCTTCCATTTTAGCTGCTGTCGGCGTCGCCGATTTGTCGTTATCCAAATACGGAATCAAGTATTTGTATTATCTAATCCTGTTCCTGACTCGTTGTGGCCTTTAATACAACTTGTTCATTTCATTAAATCCTAACACATTCGAAGTCAGTCGAACTGATCCTACCTTTTGAAATGACAATAATAGTATCTCTTACATCGGCGTTTTTATAGTCCTTAGTTGTTACTTAAGCATTTATTTAAAGACCAAAACGCATGTCTAGATTTACAAACTAAGCAAAATGTAGTTTGTTTTCACCGCCAACGCACAGTGGTTCTGGTTGTCTGAGTCAGCGGCTATTTTAAGTTCGTTGATGCGCGTGCGCCACTGAACGCAATCACGCGCACACAACTTATAACCGCTTTGAATAACTACTCTATAACTGTTCATCTAATTTATAACGACATGCAGTTTCACGAACTATCTGACAAATAATGTTTGTCTTATTCGTTGAGTCAGGCCTGGATTAAATAGAAGTTGGTGTTTGTATCAGAGTGACGTAACATGTAGTTTATTATGCATTAGACGAACCGCGCAGTTTATGGTAACTGCCTCTGTGAGCTGTACTGTGATGCCAATAACCTTTCTCAATTTTTTATTGACCGGAAGATATTGAAAATAATACATTCAGGAAAAAATAAATCTAGTATAAAAATAAATAAATATCTAATTAGTATAGTATACCTATCATATTTTGTATAAGAAGTGGAAAATAGATAATATTTATTTTATTTATCTACTCAATAAAATGAATAAAATGTAAGTATTTTACGTTACAACGTTAATTTCAAAACAATTCTGTCTCTTTTAAGACGATAGATGATAGACGATATGTTAATATGTATTTTAAGTTTCTTTCATTTACGAATTTATATGAATGCAAAATAAAAATACCGAAAATACTATTACCATCATAGTTATAACTGTCCATTTATTTTCGGTCAGCCATTCATTGTAGGTTATCAATTAAGACAATTAAAGAGCATCGACGGGGCCATTGAGTGCTGTATCATATTAACATTTAATCAATTTGATCGCGAGCGACTGATGCGAGGTCGTTGACATGCTAGATATGTGTTCTTTAATATAAACGTTAGGCTTTGCTAATTAACTATCTATTCATATTTGCGATATCATGTAGATATAATTATGATCTTATACGATCTGATTTATTCGTGAAATGGAATATATTTACGTGGCACGTTTTATTTTCATCCTAATTATATAATTGTACTAACAGGTATGTGTACGAACTTATTTAATTCAAACAGAAAGTTTTTAATATACCTAATTCTGAGGCTAGTTAATTATATGTATAAATAGTCGGTAACTTAAACGAAAAAACATGTTAAATCATAATTGTCCTTTAAATTTTATACTGTTACTGCAATAAATTTTTTATTCGCTTTAAGTAGGTTGACTTTGCAATTTACATTGCCTGCTTTAAATTCAACTTTACGTAGATTTGTAAGTTAAATGTTTCGGTGCTTCCAAGAAGAGAATGAGGTCACGATGATTGGTCTGACGCCTGGATCCACAACAGTACTAGGCCTGCATCGGTGCCTTAAGAATACAGACTTGATTTCGTAACCTACATCGCCTTAATATAAATTTACTGCCTTGTTCATTAGAACCAAGTTCAGTATCTACTGATTTTTATTATTGACTGTCGGTCACACGTGTTTTATATTTATAAGTAAATATTTTCTAGCCATGGAAGTAGCTGATAGATACATCTGGATCTTGCCTGAGAGGTATTGTCTGTCGTGTATTTAACAGCGTTGTTTTTAAGTGATAAATTGATTTTATTATTATTATTTATGACTTATTGCATATTTAAAATTACATTAAAGAAAATAACTATATTCTAACTTTAAAAAGTTCAAAGGCGGTCTTATTACTTGTGTAGAGAAAATATTGATAACATAAGTTAATAAAGTATGAAATCAATTATTTTAACCTTGTATACAGTACTCGTAAATAAGAGAAATTAAATATGAAATAAGCTAAATATACATACAATTAATTATTTTTATTTTAAATCTTAACGGTGATTTCCTATGGATAGACGCAAATCATTGTGAAAAGATACAGATTTTTCTTGAAATAACTATAATAATCAGTAGCAGTAAAATCGCAATGGAACAACATAATATATTTATAAAAAAAATCATTAATATATAAAAAGACCTTTGACCATCCATCTGCGGGTCACTTACGTCATCTCATTGATTTCTCTCTTTATTTATACAAATTAAGTAATTATTAAGAAATATATATTGATATATCTACATTTTTTTCATTTTTTTCCTTATTCTTATCTATATATATATATATATATATATATATATATATATATATATATATATATATACTTTCTCTGAGTAAGGAAATATCATAAAACAAAATAATTGCTGGACTGCTGGACTAGAAAAAAACGAGTGCGCTTTAGACCACGTGACTGAAGTAAAACTTACGAAACGTAACTCGCTTTTCTATAGTCACTAACTTATATCTCCTTCGCAATAACGTTCGCCTCGCCCGGTCACACTTTTTGTAACGCTTTCGTCATGCATTCACCAACTTACTCCTCAAGTCTAGCGTGCGTAAAGAGGTTTTACTTCAGTAAAAAGAATATATTTCCAATACTAAATTTGCAAAACTAAAGTTTTTCTAGTAACGTAAGTGAACTACTAAAATGGTCATCTAAGTAAATACCGAATAATATCAAAGTGTATGCGATTATTTTATATCGATAGCATTAAGCTAAAGTATTAGACGCAGAATATCGCGTACAAATATCACAAATCCGACAGTCGGCTTGAAAAATGTCCTGACATCGTTTGCATACAATAACCGGTTGTGAATAGCATGGGCGGGACGTGCCGTGCTCCAGCCTTACACGTTTATTATTACATGTATTTCATTTTTAAGTCACGTGACAATTTCCCACAATACCATCGATGCCAAGTCGGCCACGGAAGACCGAACAGTTTTAGGCGAAACAGGAAGTGTATGTTTATCGTCAGACTTCAATTACGTGAAGGTGCAATAACCTCATTACCTGTTTTTTTTCTGTTAAAGCATCAAATGATGTGTCAGCTGTCAACCTATTTTGACGTGCGCTGACATTACTATAATAAAACATTTTTCTACTGTTTAGCCTTTTAACATTTTAAGAAATTATTAGATCTAGATACAAAAACTGCTGGTGCTGGAAACATGCTGGTTTCCTCATGACATACACTTACTACGCCGAGCATGAAAAGGATAAGATTAGCTCTCGCAAATTTTACAATAGATACTTGCTCAGACTTAATTCGATTCTTTTTCATAGGATTTCGATATCAAATACTTAATTCAAACTGACAAAATCTAGCAAAAAGTTTAAAGCCTTACGTTTTAAATAATTAAAAAAGAAAATATACTCTTCTGTGAGAGTACTAGCAGTGTTTTCTAATTGCGGAATCAACTTTCAGCTTTCAGTTAGTAGCGAGCCGGGGAACATAATATTCTATTATGTAGAGTTAGAACGAAATAGTGGTTTATCTCGTTTTATTAAATGGTCTCATGAATAACTTCTGCGCCTCTGTGCTACGTGCGGCTTTTACAGAACTTGTTAAACAGAGAAAAACACTATAATCTTAATGAATGTTCATAAGAAAAACTAAATAGTATCACCTACGAGTACATATGTATATCTAAACATATATCTGCATTAATTTTAGAAATATGCACACACATACTATTAGTAGCTGATCCGAAAGCCTTGTCCAAGCTTGCGAACTTTCAAACGCGTGAAGTTTAAATAATTGTTATATTTTCTGTACTTCCTATTTTTCTACGCAATTTTTTCAATTTCTAACCCCATATGAAAACTTAAGAAATAAAAAAAAATAACTAGAATTGGTACGGCCCGCTCTCAAGTTTCGCGTTTAGCCCAACACACTTTAGCGTTTTATTTTTACTTGCCTATTCAGATATTCTAGAAACGAGTTATCACATTAAGATACAAGATCTTATTCGGTGTAAGTTCAGTTCAGTGTGACTAATGAATTTTATAGTAATTGTCCTTAATTGTGAATTCCTCGACGAAATTGCATTAAACGCATGTAGTGTGCATTATTGTAACACGCTAATTGTTCGGCCGTTAGCGTCAATTGCTTACAATAAACAACTTCACATGTTAGGGTAATAGCTTATTCAGTCTCGGACAATACCGCTATTCTGTGGCCAGCAGCATATGGAAGTTTCTCGAGTTTCGGAACCAGCTGGCACGCAGGAAAGTAATAAAACAATCGACAATTCTGTAAGCCACTCTGCAGTGCGTTTTGCTCAATAGCCTAAAATATCGCTTTGTTGTCAGGCTGATTCGGTTATAAAATTATTTTTACTGTAGATTTTATACAATGGTTTTATTAATTTTTAACACACGTTATGGCAGTGTATATTTTATTTTCTTGTTAACTGTCAGTACGGCCTATGTCTAAATTGAGCACACCTGTATAATTCATAGTAAATATTTCACGGAAAGTTTTTTTAGTTCACTTACACTACTTATTCCTCTAACTCATAATAAAGTGTTATGACAAAATGTAACTCGTTTTCGTTCTAATGAAAATTGACTCCATAATGATAATTAGAGGATGAAACCCTTCCAAATCCAATTCGTCACAAGCGAACCGTCAATTTAAATTGCACCCAATTTGGCAAAAACTTTCGCGTCGCATATGGCACGCGCACTACAAACTTAATGGGTATGAAATGATGTTATACGAAAAAAATGTTTCTCATTGATTCAATTCACTTTCGCTAATGCCGAGATGATGACAGTGATGAATTGAAGCTATATAGACACTGTCTTGATAACGTAATTTATGGGTTGTGTACATTACCTTAAATGAGATCGTACTTCGATATCATCGCATATTTTGAAGGACGAACTTGATACGCCTTATTGTCTGTATAAGACACATCATTACCTAATTTTAGAATATGTGTCACTAGGTTTTCACTTTCAAATATTTCTATGAAATATGATATCTTATTTTTTTACACAAACATTGATATCTTATGTCTACTTTAATCATTATAATTCTGATATTTAATTTTATATTTACCTATTACTATTACCTATATATTCGTAACATGTTTTGGATATAATACTAGTGAAGAGCGTTTCGTTAAACTTTTAGTAAAATGACTAAACATGATAATGTAAGTTTATAGCAAGTAACAAAAAGGTATTGAAATAAGAAAATTATTATTTTTTCTCTTCGTATAACCAATTTAACCTTATTTATTGACATTGTATCAATCAACTTTTATTATTGTACTACAAAATAGATACAATGTCTTACTTAAATATAAACAGTTAAAAGGCACAGGAAATGTTTATATTTGCAGGAATATAAACTATTATACAGTCTACGAAATATAAACTACACTACTTTGATCCCGACATACCGCTCAACCGAACTACTTACAAAAAAAGGTCGACGCAGAACAAAAACTTGTACATATATTCATATATGTAGGAAATAATGAAAGCAGTACATTGTTACGAGAAAATAGCCTGAGGAGTTGACGGTTATCACCCATTTATTGAGTTAAAATAGGGCGGTCGACGACCCACAATTCTATAGTAAAAAGGTTAGTTAGTTAGCCGCAACACTTGGAACTAGGTGAGACTTAATCTGAAGGAATGAATATGACTCCTAAAGAAATCAATGTTTAATTGAGTACGTAAACAATAATCTCAGTTATATTGATAACCGTTGACATGTTAACGACATGTCGAAACGAATTGTTGGGGTGAGCGTTGAAAGACATGGGCCAGGAGCACAACCAACGCATTCTATTTCTGACATAAGACGTTGACCTGTTTCTATGTGCATCACAGGATGAATCAATTTCTCGTATCTGCATACGTGTGTCGTAAATTTCAATTAACACTAAATGCTTAGAATTCCTTATGTGTGGATAACACAAAAATAAAATCGTAGATATGAAAAATAGCACGGTTCTATAGACGGCGCTACGGTTCGCTTAAACCGAATATAAAAATCATCATATCAAAAATTTCGATCTAGCGGGTACATCGTTCCATAGCTTAATTGGTTAGAGCGCCGACACGGTCAGTCGGAGACGCGAGTTCGAACCCCGCTGGAGCGGTGAATTTTTGATACGATATTCAAAAATGTCAATAAACACTTTTTATAAATTAGTATAATTTGACCTCTCCCTGAAAACCGACATATGATTTGATTGTATATATAATAATAATACATACTACAAAAGTATGGATAGCGTCATCTGTACAAATAGAAAGCCATAATTATCCTGAGTAACTAACTGATTCATCATCGCATCACCTAAACTGTTGAAAGTTAAATACCTAACAAAAATATGGAAATTTTATATGGGAGTTCTGTTGTTTTTGAATCTAGAAGTATTAAAACTTGTTTAAGCATGCATTTTAGCTTATTTTAAATTTTACTTTTGAGGTGGTACTGAATAAAATATTTTTTACAACGTTTCGTATTTCTCGATACTTCTGTGTTCTTCAAGTAAAATCCGCAGGCAACATGTAGTTTTATATTTACAACAATTCACCCTACCTAAAGGTCATTTACGACCTTTTCATTGTGCTGTCTATTTGACGTACATTTCAAATAGGCAGCCTATTCGGGATAATTTAGGTTCAACTATACATTATTGCTTATATTCTTATTCCTTCATTACGTATGTACATTTTTTGTCTTCGAAGTTCAGTGTCCTTTTTTCCATTCCGACAAATTAATGCCTTATTAGTCCCACGCTTAGACAAGAATCGCCGATCCATTATATAAAATCATTACCAGAAATAATTATAACTAATTTGAATGCTAACTTTAACTATAGCTTAATATAAAAATATAATATAAAGGACATAATAAGATTTAAATATTTAGTGTTTGAGAATTGTAAAAATCAGCTTAAAAATAAAAGAACATACATATCGCTAATATTAAATTGCAGCTACACCTATATTTGCTTTTAATTTGGTCATGAAGATTTGAGTAGTTTCTGTCGATCCAATGGAAAACTTAGTTTTCCTAAGTAAAAAATGTTACATATGATTACGTCATGTTCAACCTTAAGCCGTATCGTATACCTTATTCACACACGCAAACAAACACACATGGGCATTTCAAAATCATATTATTCTTTCTATAAAACTATTTGTCTACAAAACTATTATGTGTATCATTTACCAGCACAACATTACAGTTATATTAAACTTGCGTAAAAGACCCCTTGTGTTAATAATATGGAATTTTCAAAGCATTATATTATTTATTCTAACTTTGGGAGGTAGAGGTCGTCCGCTTTTAGGTTCCCCACGAGTATTGATTTACCTCCCGGCGAAAAAGTTTATCTTGTAATAATAAGGCCTCAGCTCTAATTTTCAAATATAAATAAAGGAGGATACTTTCATGCTTACTTGAAGTATTGTTTAGGCAAATAAATTCGATCATGAAATTTATATAGTTTCTCTATTATTATTTTATTCGAAGAAGGACTAACTTTCCAAATATTGTACGACGTTATTAGAAAACTTGGTGAAAAACTTCACAGCTCAGTCGATTGTTTTTCAATTTTCATCAGGTGCTCTATACGTGAAAAGACAAATTTATTTAAAATTGAGTTTTTATTTTAAATTTGAGAATTTTTATAGATTTTAGTAAAATTTAAAACCACACTTCATCACATATTTTTTTAATATGAATTTTATATTAATGTCTTATCTTCAAGCCTCCTCAAATAGTTAAATTGAGCTCATTAGCCTCTCATTTCACATCGTCGTTATACAAGATGTAAGATTAAATCATTCTTCCCTAGTCGTACTTAAAACAGAAAATGTTTAATTTTATGTGATGTAATTAATATTGGTTCGAATAGAGGGATATTTATATAGAAGTTAGCTTGTTTAATTTTCTTATGTGTTTCTAAAACTACACTGCGGATATCATTTGAAACAGCTACCAAATGTTTAATCTTTAATGACCGACGTGGCATTTTTGATGTCCACGAGAATCCATTCTTTCTCGTCTACATTATTTATAAGACAAGAATTAATGATTATTTCCTTCATTCCGATTTGTCTTATTTTGTAATCTTTCGAAATGAAACATCATTAAAATTTAAATGGTTTACGTAAATAGAAAATAAGTAGATAACTAGATACTGTTCCTTACATAAACCAAATGCAGTAAAGTGTATAATATAACTTGTTTCACATATAATTATAGGTATAATATTCAACACTATTAGTCTAAGTTTTTTGTTTGACTATAATGAACGTTTTAATTGACTTGTAAATAATATGCAATTTAATAGTTCCTGCACAATCAGGTCGCGCCATATTGGCGTCTATTGTTACAATGCTGATCTGATTCAGTTGCTAGAACAGCAAAATGGAGTCGGATCAATTAATCTGCAGATATCGCGCTTACTAATCAATATCCAGTTCCAGTATGTTTATTAAAAACTTTATTACTAATATTTCCTTAATTCATAAATCAATATTATCTTTGGCAAGTTTTGATTCTTAAAAAAAAAAAAACAAAATCTCCGTACATATAAACAAAAGTATAATTAATTGTACAATCTTATGAAAGATGTTTTACAAAGTAAAGATATCAAACAGATGATTTTAGTGTCTTGGCTATATAGTAACGTGTAAAACATCGTAGGTTTTCTAGTTTGGAATATTTAACGTATTTTTTAATGTATTTAGTCATAAATTTCTGCTGAACCGCGATCTATCCGACCAAAAACTATTGAATTACGTATTAAGAAAACAAAGCGATGTAATTTCAGTTGTGACCACAACATTTACGACCTGTTGCGTCCTAATGCTTGCAATGTACTGTTAGTTCTTTGTCAGCAGTAATCTCGACTCTTATTTCTATTTCTTTAAAATCTTCACGATTTTTTTCTACCGCGTTAGTATTTCATTTAAGGAGAAAAGAAAAAACATTTGTCTTATTATTTCCGTGTTGAAATATTACTCTCGTGCTAATTTTATTCATAAAGTAGGTATACTCCGTTAAAGCGTCTGATGTTTCGGAGAGAATTGTTACAAGGAACGCCAACTTTTTTCGGTTCATTCTTTATGTTTAATCATTATGACTCAGTAATAAAACTTTACGTCACAAAAATTTCGTCAGGCGATACCTTCGCGTCTTGTTTGCTTTTGCTTGCCTGACCTAAATTTCCAAGTTGATAATGAAAAGCTTCGTCGTCTCTCGCTCCGTAATTTTACTCGGGCTGTCGCCGGGGGACCGTTTGTTACTTTCTGTAATCACTGTGCACTGAATATATTACTTACATGCTAGCTTCTTCCCTTTTTCAGAATGAGGTAATGCTAGTCTTAGTTAGGAAACGTCCTAAATGAACGGAGTCGGAGTATTTCGTAAGCGAATGGACTTTCATAGTAGCTCATATGAAAACCAAACATTTGCCTATCATTACGTCGCTATAAGCGGTTGGTTGTTAGGGTAATATGCGAAATAGTACTAAGCGACTGCAATGTACCTAACTGCACATGATTCAAGAAAATGGAATCGTTTTTAGAACATTTTTTTACGTGTTCTCGCGTAAGCTACAGTGGAAGTAATAATATTAGATAAATTTAAAATAAAAATATTAGGAATTTTATCAATGAAAAACAGTTAAATTTCAAGTTTAGAATACTTTTAAGACAAAAAAAAAAAAAAATCAGCAACTTAAAAAATTTAATTGAAATATAAATCTAAAGCAACAAAGAAATGGAAATATTCATCATCATCATTACAGCCTATACAGTCCACTGCTGGACATAGGCCTCCACAAGTTTACGCCAAAAATAACGTGAACTCATGTGTTTTGCCCATAGTCACCACGCTGGGCAGGCGGGTTGGTGACCGCAGTACTGGCTTTGTCGCACCGAAGACGCTGCTGCCCGTCTTCGGCCTGTGTATTTCAAAGCCAGCAGTTTGATGGTTATCCCGCCATCTGTCGGCTTCTTAAGTTCCGAGGTGGTTGTGGAACCTTGTTATCCCTTAGTCGCCTCTTACGACACCCACGGGAAGAGAGGGGGTGGCTAAATTCTTTAGTGCCGTAGCCACACAGCACATATACAATGGAAATATTCGTTAAGCGTAAATCAATTTTAAACTAGTTCTAAAGTATAATCAAAATAAAATTAACTTTATACAAATAGGCTTTAAAAGCACTTTCGAATCGTCATTTTACAAAATGCAAATGCAATGTTTATGTTAAGCTATTTTTAAATCAAATAATTACAATAACTAAGATGTATTTTATTTGCTTTCATTCGATCTGAAGTAGCTGTTGTCGCCACGCTTGTTTGCGTGAGATGATCGTCACTTCACTTCCTCTTCATCTCTAAAAACATGCCTAATGAAAGTAGTTTTATTTCTGTTACCAATGATTATTTAAAATAAAATGAAGAATGATTTGAATTATATTATTTAACTTAATAATCTGTTCCTTGGTTAATATTAAGATCAAAATAAATACAAATAATAATTTATTATATGTAGTGTTTATCAATTCTTATTTATAAATAATTTGTTTATAGTATTAAAGATGTTAACTTCACACTCTTACATCACGTAAAGAAGTTTTAATAATTGTGTTTGCTCGCAAACGAAAAAAAAAACCGAATTCAATATTACATAAAAAAGTAATACAATGTAAATAAAAGAAAATAGTCAAGTAAATGGACGTCCAAAATTACTCAGTAAGTAGTCATCTCAATCAAATTTAAATAGGACCATACGACAAGCATCAGCTTTCGATTAAAACAAGAATTATCAAAATCGGTATACCCAGTGAAAAGTAATGCGGTACAATGTACTTGTTATATCCCAATTAAATTTAAATGGGACCACATAACACGCACCACCATTCGATTAAAAAAAATTATCAATATCGGTCCACCCAGTCAAAAGTTCTGAGGTAACAAATAAAAAAAATGAGAACCTCCTCCTTTTTGGAAGTCTGTTAAAAAACGTAACAAAAGTATTAAGCAATCAGTTTTTTTTTTTTTTATTGAATGGTCAAGCTTTTTGTGACAGTGATTGATAATATTAATTTAAAAAAAAAACAATCCACAAAAAAGTGTTGTTTGTCACAGTAAAGAAATCCTTTTTGATCTTTTTTACATAACGAATCATATTATTAACAGTTTTGTGAAAATATCAATATATTATCCCCTCCCCTTTGATAAAATCTAAAGCAAAAAATAATTATCATATGTTAACTTAGCCAATGTTTACCAGCTATAATGACATAATTTCATAATTTATTAGTCGTTTACTAATTTGAACTTCTCTGTAATTATATTTATGATTAGTTTTACCTCGACATTTCGTCCTAATTTAGTAGATGGAAATAAAGTAGTTGTTCTCGGAATCGGCTCTATTGTTCTTAGTTGACGAGGTTAATCCATTAAAACGTTACTTATGATAATTATGATATTGTGCTTTTGTGTTATAAGTGTATTAATAATTAAAAGAACTCAGCTGATCTCCGGGGAAAGAGAAGTGCGTACGAGGAGCGGGGGGTGTCATTTGTCATTTGAGTGCAGTCGCCTTCCTCGCGCCAATCGTGTCGGACGAAAACTGTATAGCCTGAACCTTTTACGAAACCCCGATTATAGTGTCACATAGTGATTATCAAAAAAAAATCGTATAACTGTGTCTTGTGTATTTGGTAAACGACTTTTACTGGAATTTGTGTTTAAAAATTTATGGTACGTAAATTTTCATCGTTCATTTAATGGTAATTTAAAATGATCAGTGTTTTAACTAAACGAGATGAAAACAGTAATAACGTATCAATTTAAACCAATTTGTGAAATGAATTCACATGTCACATTAATAAAAATTTATTGTTTCTCTTAAAATTTTGGGTTACATTTTGTAGTTTATTGATTCGAGCCCCTAATAAAATTCACGCATTGAGAAGTCTCCCGTTTCATCGTACATTATTAGAAGGGAAGCAAATGCCTGGGGGCCGATGTGAGAGTCAATCTGCGAGATGTAATTTAAAAATGTAGCCATTTTGCTCATATTACTAACACCCCCTCCATACGAAAGATATGTACGTCGTTACTGTTGGATACTAATAATAATCTATAATTTTTGTTATCGTATCCTAAAATCAGGATGAAATCGTAGTAGAAATAAATCTGGCATACCTACTTAGTCATATTCTTGTTTAATTATTTTATTGTGATTTAAATAAAATATGCACTATTTTTTTTTAGTTTTACTTAAAAACTATGATTATAATTTGTTACATTACACATATAATAATACGGTAATATTATATAACACGTAACATTACAATTAATTATCAAGTGTGACCATGACATTTATTATTAAAAACAGTCACAGTAATATACTGTTACATGTTACTGTAGGTAACAGTGACGCTAATTCTAAACGAACAAATCTGCGGAAATTCCATTATTTAGACAATCGTCGTTTACAAATATTGAAGCTAAGTCTTTCGATTTTCTTAACCCCATAAACAATTAATTAGTTGAGGAAAAAAACTTATAAATTAATAAAAGCATTTAACCATGAAATCAGAAAAAATCGTTATGTTTGTCCAACCGTTCAATGGTTAAAAGTAGCCTCAGGACGGAAGTAAAGTTGGTTCACGCAATTTCGTCATGGACCGTCAGCTTACCAACGCCTACAAAATAAAATTTAAAAAAAAGTTTCAGGAAAACAAGAAATAATATTTACTATCGAAGCCATAGGTTAGGTCTGACTTGGTTCTACATAGGTAGAAAATGGTATGTTACTTACCATAAATAAGCATGCGATGTCGTCATGCACTGTCGCCTCAATACTACCGCGAGATTTCAACATTCTAACGTCAAAGTCAATACTACATAATATCGTGGTTCTCGTATCGCATTCTGTCATTCATATATTAAAATTATAAACAGTCAACATCTGAATGTGAGAGATATTTTGGAAGAACGAATTCATCTTTATAAGAACTAAAGCAGATTGTTTTGAGTGTCTTTGTCTATTCTGCAACACGCAAAATTTGCTACATGAAGTTGGAGGTAGGGGAGAGGCAGATTTCATAAAGATCCCGCAGTACCTCCAGGATTCAAGTTAGATTGTCTAAAAGTGGAATTAATACTCTAAACAATTATAGTGAAATTTTAACGAAATCTTATCTACACACATAATACTACACGACACGGGCCAAGTCGCGATCATTAGTAAATTACTTTATAAATGCTTACAATATGCCTCTGATGTAAGAAATGAAAAATATCTACTATACATACTCCGGCACTTGACTTTGACGCTAGAGTGCACCATTAAAGTTCAGTAATATAACCAGAATAACTTATCACGTGACTTTTAAACCCGTGGGTATTTCGGGGTAAAGAGGAAAATGGGGCTGTAGTTTTAGCGTAAAATATCAAAATTCAATTCATTCGTACATCAATCCATCCTAATACACCTTAAAATGTATTTCATATACTGATTTTTAATTTATAAATGACATGCGACTCGTTTTAATAAATATGTAAATTGTAAGACTCGCCTGTTTACATATGCACATGAGCTCTCTTTGTGTCACCATTACCGATAGTCTTACTACGAAATCGATACTTAAAACTTATACTGTGAACATAAATAACATTACTTATAATATTAGCTTTCTATCGAGCCGTCTGAGAACGTTCTTGTAATTTATTTTTTTAAGAGCATACCTTGTATCTAGTATTATTATTTAATTGGTATATAACTATATACTGACAATAAAGATAATAGCGATATAGGTATATAACAAGTATGAAAGTTATTCAATATTCATAGTACGTAAAAAATTATAACCGAGCTTTATGAGTCATAAAGTTAAAACTTTATTTTAAAATGTACATATATTATAATACAAAGCTAAGGAGCCATAAAAGAAATAATTAATGTTCACAGTACGTACATACCCAGACGGGTCGAATGATATGCTTGAACTAAAAATCATTGTGCATTAAAGCTCTTCAAGTACACGCGTCTCATCATATGCAGCCGGTAACTAACATAACTAACTCTTGATATTGCTATTTTAAATTACATTATATCCATTATTTTTTAAATGTTATATATAAGTAACTAATATTATTTTATAAACATTGAATTTTCTTATATAAAAATTATGATGAATAAAATTATATAAAAATATGAAGTTAACTTAATAAAATTATGAACGCATCTTTTCAAGACGATGCCTATTACACAAATTGCCGTCTGCAAATATAGTAATTATAAGTAAACTGAAAAGGAAAAATAAAGCTATATATCTGCTTATAAAGTAAAGTCTGAAAAAGGACAGAGTCTATAGAAATTGCCATGGCATTTATGAGTACCTAGTCAGCGTCGCTCGCACTTAGCACTAGACTCCAAACTACGCACTTAGAGCAAAGGACTACAGACTAACATAGAAAGAACCTCCAAACAAATCCTTTGACACGAACAGTAATCCAAAGTTCTCGTTATCATTACCGTTGCGTTATAGTCTTTACGCGTATCGCATTAAAAGTTATCGTGATACGTCTATTGGTCGCCGACTGTACACTCAACACCTTTGTAGTTTTTCCTGTAAGTGACTTTAAGAGGTACATTGTCGCGAAGTCTGATACTCAGTGGAGGGAAACATTTCTGTGTGTTCGAATGTTTTTTTGTCATTATTCTTGCAATTCATAACTTCAACAAAAACTAAACACGCAACTGTTTCACTCGTGTTAAGAGTTAATCGTAATTAAGCATATCAAATAATGTGACGCACGTGTTCATGTTTTTCAATATATAGTTATGATTTACGCAGATATTACACTTTTGATTATTCCTGTTGATGTAAAAATAAATACCAGCGTTTGTATTTAACGTTATATTTACGCCTGTTTATATAAACTAGTGATTACCCAGTGGTCGAAATTCAACCATAATTTAACCACAGACATTAACAATAAACAAAAGAGTATTTGCGTGTGTGTTAAATATATGGTACTCTGTGTAATTTTTTTTTTATTATTATTCATTTAATGTATTTTTTGCATAATTTTAAAAAAATATTAGCATTCTGCACTCCTCTATATAAACTACAAGTGTGCGAAATTTCATACTTCTCCGTCTGCGCAATTTTCGTAAAAAGGGGTACAAAGTTTTTGCTTCACGTATTAATATATAGATTTTCTAAAGTTTAATAAAATTAACAGGCACGAAACGAAAATGGCATAGAAAAGTTTTTAAGCGACGCATGAGCAACTTTCAAAGAGGATCAATTAAAAACAAATAACATAATTTCCTACTTTACATTAGATTAAAATGAATCCCACTTTATTTAAAAAGCTGTTAAGAGTTTATATTTTCCTTTTTTTTTTAAATATTTATTTCATTTTTTAACCTACTTTAAAAAAGGAGTTGGTTACTCAACTCGACCGTATATATTTTTTTTATGTATGTTCGAAGATAACTTTGTGGTTTATGAATCGATTTTGATAATTATTTTTTTATTGGAAAGGTGATATTCCAAGTGGTACTACGATAAGGGAACCAGGATCTGATGATGGGGTCCCAGAGAAATCGAGGAAAACCCTCGAAAATTGTAGTGACGACTAGTGCGTTTATTAATTTTTTTCGTCTACTTACGTTGTATAACTTGTCGGTATAATTTAAGTCGGTTTCTTTCGTTTGCGAGTAAACATAATTATATATTGTTTTAAATTTCCATGGTTCTTAACATTATTTGAATTCGTTTTAACGGGATTTATACCATGTACCTTTTTATCTTTGAGGCTCCGATGATATTTCGGCGCAGTTGCATGCGCCATGGTCACGGAAGAACTGTTCTTCCGAGCCTCAAAGATAAAAAGGTACATGGTATAAATCCCGTTAAAACGAATTCAAATAACATAATTATAACCAAAAAAAAAGGAAAACGAGGCTAAGCATTAAATCCAACAAAGTTAAATCCAGTTGACCAAATTTGATGGTTTATTTTATTGTATAAAGTATATAATATGTAATCAATATTGGTTTCATACGAACAATAAAAAAATATACACAAGAAAATAGGGCAAGCTTGATCTTCCTTTTTATAAATCAACACCTGCTAACGGACAACCGTATTGTTCTTCTAACTACAAATTTACACCAGGTTTTCCGATGCGGATGTTTATTTTAGGATACATGTCAACATTTATTTACACGTATAGGAAAAGAAATCATCTGTAGAGATTAAATAATTGTTTACTCACTGGATTATCATTATATTAAAGTATGGATGTTGTTATTGTGTTACTAGGAATTGTTTCAAATATACCTACTCTTACTAAACGCAGGGAACAATAGTTGACGTTAGTTGCAATAAAATTAAAACATTAAATAATTTCAAGTAGACGCAATACTACAATCAAGTACAACATGATAATAATTTATTGTATATATATTCTGAAACTTAACAATACTATACATATTTATAATTCACAATTTTGTGCAAATGCAATATGAATTTCGTAATTTACGATGTGTAGAGTGCTTCGCACTGACGCGTAACACATTACTATGGTATTTACACTGATATCAGGTCGCTTGTTTGTCGTCAAATAAAGGTTTATAAATATCCAATTCCAAATTATTGTATATTGTATGACTTATCATTTACCTTACAAATGTTAACTTAAAAGCAAAAAGCCAGCAGATAAGCCTAGGAAAGTTCGAAGTCCCTTTTGGGACCTATTCTATTTCTGTATATATTATGTGTGTGTAAATTTACATTAATAATGTACATTTTTTAAATATAATTAAGGTTTTATTGAAAACCCTCTTCAAGGCAAAACTGCCTTTTGATAGTGAGTGTGAGTAACGCTCAATTGTATTACTAATAAATAAATAAAAAATGGACGTTTAATAAAAACTACTTGAAACAATGGATATTTAATAATTTATTTTTTCATATTAATATAATCGCCATTATACACAATTTATAAATAGGTAAGGTAGGTACAATAAAAAGAGCGGCATATAATATACCTAGTTAATTAGGGATATTACTCTATATTCGCGATTTTACTTAAGATATATATTTCCTTTAAGCATTAGTGAGTACACTTTCTCTTACATGGAAGAAAACAAAGCATTATCCAATTTTAACAAATCCCTCCGAAACCGGGGTGCCGTTCTTTGAGTACGTGTCGGAAATCTTTCGAGTTAGCAAATAGGAATGCCGATCGATTTGTTTATTCTGTAGTAAAATACCATTTAGAAGCATTAACAAACAAACAATAGTACATCGATCAAATAAAAAGTAGGTACGAAAGGTCATTATCGTAATTAAATATACCATAGTTATCATTTTTCTTTAATATCCATACTTAGGTTAATTTTTAAAATATAAAACATTTTAATTAGTTTGTGTTAAAAGTTAAGTATATACCTATTTTATAAAATACGTCATACCATTGTTACAAAGTTTTAATTTTTATTTTGTAAATGTTCAAATAAGAAAATGGTTTGTCGTGCATTAAAATTAGACCGTCGTTTCTCGTCAGCAATTTTATTTAATTGATGACGTCATACAGCTTCACAGTTAAGATACTTTTGTAAATTATTATTATTAAACATTTATTGAGGCTTGTAGTACAAAAATATCTATATGTAATTTTTCTTTGTCTTAAAGTCGTCTCTTAGATAACACAGCTTTAACTTCGTAGTTTACTCAATTCATTATTAATAAAATTATTCATTCTTAATAAAGTAGCATTTATTTTGCATTCTCTATCGTTATTTAGTATAACAGGAAAATTAATTACTATTAAAATAACTAATTACTATTGGTTTGGGAGACTTGTTAAGATAATGAAAAATCAAATACCTAATTAATCATTAACAATAAATCATTTAACCACAAACAACCAATTGTGATTACTTAGGACTGTTTTATTTTTCATAAATAATTATAAATAGTAGACAAAAAAGTTATGTGCCTACATTAATTAAGAGGGTTTTCTCTAATCAACTGCAATTATTGTATACTAAAAAAAATAGGACCCCAATGATTAATAAAATATATTTCGCTAATTACGTAAACTAAACATCTTGCATTAAACCTGTAACATCCCACTGCTGCATAGGCCTCTTGCTCCGTGTAGGAGAAGGATTAGAGTTTAATCCACCACGATGCTCTCCTATGAGTAACTAACACTATTAGGTATTTATTATGATAACAACCGAGACAGATGGCTTAACGTGCTCACCGAAGCACGGAGGGAAAATCCAAAAGGATAGACATCCAAAACGGTAAGTAGTATTTGTACAAATACAAATATCCATCCCGAGCGGGAATCGAACCCGCAAACCGTCGGTGTTTTAGGCGGCTACACGCACCACTACACCAGAGCGGTTATGCCTCTATTAATTTATTTGTAATGTTATCTAAACAAATAAATTAGTTAAACGTAATTGTTCTGATTTTCCCATGATATCTATTATTTACCTGTTTTTATTGGTAAGCTATTTTTTGTTTGAATGTCACTAACATTGTAATTTTATTACTAATGTCATGAGAGGACAAATGGTAATATTTCTAATCCGACAAAAAATTCCCAGAGCCAAAACAAATTATTCTGGTTAATTAAATGAATGTAGAAGTGACTTTTTGTTTTCTATAATATTAGGACAAAAAATGTTTTATTGCAGGTCAAAGTATTCTGTCGGCCATTACGCGTAACATGATGTTCCTATATTTTCAGACAATCGTGGAACGAACGGAAATGTCTACTAGCAAAAACGGCCGACGTAATTTGTACCTATTCACGATCCAAGGGTCGTTTGCGGAACGAACCGTACATTTATCAAATAGATAGAATGTGCTTAACTAATACGGTTAACCTCCTGAACTCGCACCAAAGCATAATTGCCGTGCTGATCAGATACGCTTCAAGCTTAATAGGTAAATGCCGTGACAACTACTGAACATATCCTATCGAGATTTATTAAAGAGTCAATCTTTTACCACTTTATCATTCACTTAAAATAATGTCGTATTTTAAAGAGACAGTAATAAATTTAAATGGAACAGAAGCGAGCGCCCTGGAGGCTTACGTAATCTCAGATACTACGAGGGCGCTTTTTTATATTCGCGGAATAGAGGGCATTGAGTAAAAATAAAAACACAATATTAATTTCCTTTTCAATATATTCACCTGCAAGACGAATACATTTTTCAGACCTTTTAATTAACTTGTTTATACCGTTGTAAAAAATATTTTGTCATTATCCAAAAAGTATGATGAAACCGATTCCTTAATCTCATCGTCAGTAAAAAATTCCTGACCTGTAGTTCTTTTTTCATTTTTAGAAAAAAGTAATAATCACTCGAGGCCAGATCTGGTCTCTAGGGTGGTTGATTTAAAATATCGAAGCCCACCTTATGCAGGATCGCCAGTGCAACACGACTTGTAAACGGGAGCATTGTCATACAACAAAAGACACCTTTTGTCAGTTTTCCCCGTCTTTTTAATATATGGCTTCCTGTAACTGTCCTAAAATTGAAACACAGTATTCTCCCGTTATAGAAACACCTTTATCTATTTGTAATCTATCAATAAAATTCCTTCTGAGTCCCAAAAGACTGTCGCCATAAGTTTCCCGTCCGACTGTGGACACCTTAAACTTTAGTGGTGTTGTACCTTTTATATGCCAATGCATGTTTCATCACCAGTAACAATTCGATCCAACGCGCCATCCTTGTCTTCATTGCAGAGGTTCAAAAACGCACCGGAACATTCCACGCGCTGTTGTTTTTGCGCTGGCGTGAGCTATCGTGGCACCCATCTTACACTGACCTTAGTCATGCCAAGATGAGTGTGTAGAATTTGGAATATTGTTATTTCCTATACTTTAACCTTTTCCGCAAATTGTTTCTTTTTTAGTTGCGCATCTTCTAATACTAATCTAAGTAAAAGTAGAAACTTTGGCAATAATAATATGGCGTGATCACCTCATCGATATGACCCGGCCTTGGATCGTCTTCAAGTGAATCCCTGCCCTGCTTAAACCAATTATGTCACTTGTAAACCATTCAGTATGATTTGAAGAGACTTTCCTTGCTTGGTAAGAAATTTTATTATTGCGCGATATTCGATTTTCTTCATATTTTGCAGTTTGTTCCCGATTGAGCTGCTTGGTCAACGATAACTCTAATATCTACTAATGCGACTAATGATCCGATCACAACAAACTTGACATATGTACTAATGGTTATGATTCATATGACATGTTAAAATTATAACAAGCCAGCTTACTCTGTTTTAATATTATTTAAAACGCACTCTCGTGCATCAGATTGAAAGTGTGAAAGAAATTCATTTTTCCAAAAGACTTAACTAAAAAACAATTATTATATTTGGCCACTTTAAACAAGAAGTAGCTCTAACTTTTGCCATAACAGTTAACAGGTTCGATCTACGTCGAAACGTGTATAGGCCTGGGCATGATGTGTATATTTTTGTTTTCGGATCCCTGCAACGGATTTACTGAGAGCCATTTAAAATGACATATGACAGAACAGCCCTCGGTGAAATATTTATCATGACGAACTTGATAGACAATTGTTATGGGATACTCGCGAATTTCGCTTTGAAGCCGCAAGACATCGAAAGCAAAGGCCACCGGAAATGAAGTCACGTTCAAGTTTAATTGAATTCGTAACCATTTTCAAAGCAATATTAATGGCATAGGAAGGAAGCTGCGGAAACCGCCACAGTCGTACAAATATCCGTATATGTCTTTCTTTATATATACGTGCACAGCAAAAACTCTATTAATAAACATGTTTGAAAAGTGAATCGTTCAATATTAATATAATTATAAAGTCAATGAGAATATATTACGATTAAAAAAAATCGTATGTTAATATTAATAACGTTGATTTCCTTTTGCAAAAATAAGTACTTCTTCACCTTTCCAATAAATCTGTTTATACTGGAATATTAGTTCCCCAAATTAGTTTTAAAAACGAATATTAATTTATTTTATAGTTTTATTTTGAAAAACGATTAATTCCATATAAGTACATATTTATAGACTACTGCTTAGTATCTATACGTCGTACCATGAGGTTTTATGGCCTAGATCCATTACGGCAAGATAAATATTTGTACAGTACAAATATTCTCTCGACAATTGAAGTAACGAGCGTCGCCGTTAACGGAACTTTCATCACCACACAACAGGATGGTCTCCAAACATTTTACTATAATCGTATATTAATATCCATAGTGCTTCGTTAACTTGATAATAAATAATCATCAATGTAATGAATATGTTTTTCAACTGTAAATAGTTTTAAAGTACATCGATACATCGCACCAGTAAGTAGTTACTATTAAGAGAAACACTTAACATTATAGCGTCTTCAAATATTTAAAGTGTCCCAGCTATTAATGTTATTGTAGTACTGTTGCGTAAGTAACATCGCGTCGGTGCGTCAATTGACCGCCGGCCCAGATGACATCATATGACGACCTCAACACCATAACTCTCAAGTAACCAACCGATAGTGTCGAAACCAACCAATGTAGTTTTCGGACCACTCCTACGGCGTAATTTGCCATGCGCTATTAAACTTCAGAATTAAACTGTTCATTCACGGTACGACTGTCGCGTGGACGGTCTTAATTGTGATGCACTAAATTCAACGTGTAAACCAAAATTTTTAAGGTTATATGAATGACATAATAAAACTAATGATCATTTAAATTTTCTATCGAACTCAACTAGTTTTATGCGGCTGTTCACGTTACGAGGGTCGGACATATATATATATATATATATATATATATATATATATATATATATATAGATATATATATACGGACGTTTTCATAGATTTTTTCCAGACGTACGATAATCAAAATATAGTTTAAACTTACTTTTGTGGTGTCTTATACACCATAAGTCTAAGATTTGCCATACAAACATTCAGTCTTGAAGTAAAGTAGTTCTGAAAATGTTCAAAATCCCTATAATTGACATTTTGTCATTCCTTATCTCAAGGGTACTTAATTCACGTCTGTAATAGAAGGGTGGTTAGACGTTGGCACCCATGTATGTATAATTGTATAGGGTTACTGTCTCGTCTAAGTTAATAGTTTAACCTATACGGTATGTTTACCAATCTATTATTCATCAATTTATGTTTAATGGGACATTGTAAAACAGTAATAATATCGATATATTAATAGGTGAAGCAAAAACTTTGTACCCCTTTTTACGAAAATTGCGCAGACAAAGGAGTATGAAATTTCGCACACTTGTAGTTTATATAGACAAGGAGTGCAGAATGATGATATTTTTTTTTAATTATGCATAAAACATTAAATCAATAAATAAATTAAAAAAAACATTACACACTACCATGTATTTGACACACACGCAAATAAACTCTTTTGTTCATTATTATAGAAGTATAGTTTTTGACAACAGAACTTTAATTTAAATTAATTGTGGTCGAATTTCGACCAATGGGTGACCATTAGTCAAAGTTCAATACGTAACTTTTTTCATTTATATGTTATTGTTTTTAGGAGTAATGTTGACTATATTTAAGGTTGCAATGGTAACAATTTATATAACGATGAGGACCGTTTAATTTCCAGCTTTATTGTCAAAACGACGATAAAAACGATCGTCTACAAAACCAGTGACACGCTCCATAACATCCCCCATTTCAATCAATTTCAAATTGGCACTTAAATTAATTTCAGTAACGGCTGCTATCGATTTACGAGCCAATTATACCGCTGTAGGGAAAAATTGATCGTTCTAACATTTCAATAGTTAAACAATTCGCCCAATTTGTCTACAATTAAATAACAGTTTACCTTATTTTTAATAAACTTAAAAAAAGAGGGGAATTTCAAATCGTCTGTATTTTTTTTTTATGTAACTAATAACTTACTGAGTGTACCAATTATGATAATTATTTGTTTTTTTCGTAAGCTGATGCTTGTCATGTGGTTCCATTTTAAGCGAGATTGACGATTATTCTATTAGTTATGTATTCCTTTATTGGCACATATGTATTGATATGTTTATAAAGATGTAACGACGTATTTTAATCGCTTAACTAGAAATTAGAAATAAGGCTTCAAATGTTAGAAAACTTACGTCAAATGTGTATGCAAATGAAACACAAATTTACCACGTATTTTGAAACGTGGACCTTACTTTGTTTAATTGACATCGCATGTTGAACTTAAACACATAAAAACGATTTACATTTGTACTGTTTTACGTGAACATATAATTTTTCTTTAACATTTACGTAATGGTATTGTTAGTGCGAGTAGATATTTAGAGAACAGAATGTAAAAAGGCGTAAAACATATTTTTTTTAATGTAAATTTTTATAAATGGGGTCGAAGAACCCTTTATATCTTATTTTAAATAATTTTGGTGTTTATGTACTTTGTGTTAAAACTGTTTGTGTTCTTACAAAGCAAATTATAATGTAGTCATAGGTAGTCTATAGCATTGTATCCTTTTCAAGACTAATGTATGATAAGACATACATGTGCGTATCGTGCAGTGCTGTTTAAAAAATAATCTACTTAAGAACACTCGTAACGAAACCTAAGCCGGTGGTTTAAAAGCAAGTAATTTTGCACAACAGTTCCTTATCTTTAATATTATAAAGCTGACGAGCTTTGTCGTTTAACGCTCTAATCTCAGAATCTACCGGCCCCAGTTAAAAAAATTTTCGTCAGAAATTTTGTTTTCAAGGAAGTTCATAAGCGAACACGCTAAGACTACGAAGGTTAGAGCAAATACCTTAAATGTCACGAGTAAAACCACGTAAGTCGTGTAAGATAACGAACATAACTAATGTAAAATGATTTTTAAATATGAGAATAGATAGGGAGATGAAAGATTTCATAGAGACCACAGATGTGATATCTACGTAAATAAATAAATGTAACCAATTAAAATACTTGTTAGCGTACAGTTTCAAACACCTGAAGTGTTACTGAATTTTCATTTGATATTTATTTAAAATAAACAATAGACACTAGTTATTAGCCCAATTCAGAAATAACAAACAAAGACTGTCCTCTGATCTCGGCGTGAAACTACAATTGTTATTACGGCATGTTCCTTTGTAGTACTAATTAAATTTGTCGTGTTATTATGTTTACATTTTCTTAAAGCTTGTCGAGGACATTAATTTGATTAATAAATAATAGGTATTTTAACTAGACATCCTTTCAAGATTGTTTTGTGCTTTGCTCTGATATACTATTTGCTCCAACTAATCGCTTATACATATATAGAAGGAGAATATTTTTATTCGCCGTGTTCAGATTTATCAGTTGAAGTTAGTAATGGGATGTTTTATATAAACTTACTGTGGTCGTTTTGATACGGGTCGAAACATACAAGCTGACTACACGGGCTATATTATCTACACGCGCCGTATTTCGAGATTCAACAGCATACGAAAATCGAAAAAAAAACATAAATTAGAACCGTGTGATTAACTGTGGGCATTGCGTTTCCTTAATCTCCCCCGTTCCAAAAATGTTACTCAGACCAACCAACTTTTACACAAAGTAAGACTTCTTGTATGTGAACGTATTTTGTGACCTTAACAAAATTATAGCTTCTAACCAAAATTATATTTATTAAAAGAGAATTATTCTAAAATGATGTAGTTTTTATTATTAGTGTATTGCAGTAGGTTATATGATTCACTGTAATTATGATCTCATATTTAGTCAACTCAGTTGATGTGTCACTTTTGTTTTTATAAACATGCAATATCAAAATCTTCAGTAACTATATTGAAAACGAAATGTCTATTCTACAGAAGAATGATTATAATTTACTATCAATCGTTGAACTGTACTTTGCAGTCAATATGTTCGAAATATTTAAATCTGTAATATCAGATTTAAATATTTCGAACTCTTACTTATAAATTTATTTCTAAATATATTAAAACCTAAATTTATCAGAAGCAAAAGCAGAACTTGAAATCCCCAATGATTGTCTAAAAACACCTAAATGTAATAATAATAATAATAAATACTCTTTATTGTACACCACAAAGAAACGTTACAAAAAAATAATGTATACGAAGAAAGATGTACAAAGGCGATCTTATCGCTGTGAGCGATTTCTTCCAGCCAACCTTAGGGTAAAAGAGAGGGTGTATAAAATGAGAAGCGGTAGGGAAGTGTACAAATAGTTGATAAAGAATTGGCGTGGAGTTTACAAGCTATATGATATAAAAATAAGTAAATATAATACATACATACACATATACATTATTTTATATATAAACTAAATAATTACTTTAAATGTAGTGGAATAGAATATCATTTAATCAAGTTAGGTTGAGTTAAAAGAATATTTATTTCTCATTAAAAACTTACAGTCAGTTACTTACTTGAGAAATTAATAGCAATAATGTGAGTAAAATACTAAAATTGTCCAGCAGTTTACAAATGCATTGTGAATTGTTTTTGTATATTATATTGTACTTGCAATAGTATACTTATAACTAAACATTTAAAGATACTTCTATAGATATTATAAAAAAGTTAAAACTCAAGTTTCGTCCAATGTACACAGTATTTTTATAAAAGCACAATTTCTGAGTTAGAGATTTCTCGACAACAAATGCGGCTTTCATACGAAACATATGTACGATGCTTGGAAGAAATCAAAGAATGCTATTTGCGTATTCTGTAATCTATCAAAGTCGTTTGATTGTCGAATAGCTGCTATAAACTAAAATGTTTTGGCGTTAATGGAAAAGCTTTTTAATAAATAGTGTCATACTTAACTGAACTACATGTGAACCACAAGTCTTTTACATCTGTATTAAATCCCAATCCCAATTAATAGGTAAAATTAGTAATACTTAAAGAATAGTACAGTATTTTATTTTTCAAACAGATTATGTAAGTAGTATAGATTAGTTGATAAAAGATATTGTGATAACCAAGAGCAAGCTGTAAAAAGATAAATAATTTCTACATATTTGCAAAGTCGAACGCAAAAGTTTTATTATAGGGCTAAGGTCTTCAGGTAAATCCCACTAAAAATGTACAGGTTCCATGGACTGACAGTTTTTGACTCAAACTCCCATTTGAAAAGAGAAGATTTTAATATTCCTAAATTATTTAAAGTAAAGCCTAAAAAGCCAATCCCAAGTATCTGAAATTAAACCATGAAATTCAATCAAACAAAAAGCATAAATCTAATAAAGTATGATTTTGTGTTAAATGGAAAACGAGGGCACTGCAAAATGTTTCTTTGCGGGCATTTAGAAGTTCATTCAGGATCAGTTCAAGTTGAAAATATTTTAGCGTGAATTTCTCGCGGCGAGAACCAAAGGGAATTACGAAAGTTTCAAAATGAATATGCGAAAAGCTTTTAAATGTTAGTTTCTGGCTGCCGTGATAAGTAAACTTAAATAACGAAATATTTGACTCGTGAAAATATGATTTTGTCTGCCAAATTTTAGAGAAATGGTTTTAGGAATTTCACGCTCTAAACTACTCAATACTATCTGGGTTTGTTGGTTTAGGATTTATTTATTGTGTTATATTATTATAACTTCATTTTTTTTTCTTATATTGAATTCTAAAAATGGTAGCGATAATAGTCATATTTAAAAAAAAATAAAACGCGATATTTATCATGTTGTATTGCGTACGCAACAAACGTACGGAAAGGAGTCTGGTATGGACACTACTAATGCCATCTCTACTTCTACCCGCAAACTTCTCTCATGAACAAGACATACTTAGATAATGTCGAAATAGCGAGCTCCGCAAAATAAAAATTAAAAACATCGTAAATATCCCGTTTTAAATAATTTTAGTAATGAAAATAACCATGTTAATCTTATACTATTTAACGAGCAATTCTTGTATATATGTATATATATAATGTGAATCTCGAAAACGGCTCCAACGATTTTCATAAAATTTAGTATATAGGTGGTTTCGGGGGAGATAAATCCATCTAGCTAGGATTCATTTTTAGAAAATGTTGTTTTATCCCTGTTTTTAGGGAGTGAAAAAATATCGTTAGAATACGAAGGTAAATTTCCCATTTGTGAATAAAGTTGTATTAGCTCGGTGGGAAATCGGCCGGTCGAAATCAACTAAGAACATCAGGGTTCAAATCCCCATGGTACTTTGATCAAGTATTTTCTCCTTTTTTTTTCTAATTGCACTCGTTATTTTTTATTTAAATAGCCATTTTGTATTATTATGTTGGTAACATCGAAAGAATTCGAAGAATTCATATTTTTATCGAAGAATTCATATTTTATCATTATTATTTATTAATTTTTTTTTTATTTTAGCATTTTTATATTTTTTATTATTATCGGTAAAAATATATATATTCATATTTCATAAATATGTAATTCGTATTTAAATATGATTTCCAAAAAACACGATTTACTAAAAATACAGAGCTAAGCTCACGGTCACCCAGGTACTTTAAAATCTTATATACCTAGTCATATTTAATTTTCGTATTTTTGACAATTCTTCAATCTGGAGCCATGTACACCACCATTAACCATTTACATATATAATCACGCCTCTTTCCCGTAGGGTTAGGCAGAGACCACTTCTTTCCACTTGCTACGGTCCTTACATACTTCTTTCGCTTCGTCCACTTTCATTATTCCCTTCATACATGCTCTTCGGCTCAGGGTACTCTTGACCTGGTCTTTTTTCAAGATGTCCCTTATTTGGTCTCGAAACTTCCGCCTAGATCTACCCCTTCCAACCCTTCCATTCACACTCGCCTTATACACTTTTTTCGTCAGTCATTCTTCACTCATTCTCTCGACATAACCAAACCATGTGAGCATACCTTTCTCAATTTTTGTCACTACATCTTCTTTCAGACCACAACGTTTCCTTATCGCACTATTTCTTATCCTGTCACTCAATTTAACTCCTATCATAATTCTTAACGCTCTCATCTCAACTGTATTTATTCTGCTTTCATGTTTCTTCTGCCACACCCAACTTTCACTTCCGTACATGAGTGTCGGAACCAACAGCCCCTTATGCTCAGCCAAACGAACCTAGTTAGACACCTTCCGACTGCTCATAAAGGAGTACAAAGCTCCATTCACCCTTTTTCCCGCATTCACTCTTCTTTAAGAGCCATTTCACAATTTTACGCTCTGCAAGTTTAGGTAAATTTGGTCGCATCGCGCGAGTCGTACGAGCCGCGCGATCTTTGTGCTAGTACGTATAGTGTGACAACCAAAAGACCATCGTGATCATTTTCTGATGTATAATAAAAATTATAACTATGGTATAAAATGTTTTTTACATAATTAATTTGTTAAAAATTTCAAGTATGTTATATAACAACAGTCAATAAATTTAAAATAAAATTAAAAAAATCAATTTTATGAAACAATTTTTTTAAATTGATTTAGTTTTTTCAGTTCACGAATGAATCTAATATTTACGATATGAATAAAAAAGCTTTTAATGACATCGACACCGACAAACATATTAATTAACAAATAACAAGACAAACAGATTGAAATGCCTATTTGTATTGATAGTGTGAGAAAAGAAAATTAAATTATCCATTTGTTTACAGAAATTATCATTATATTATTTTACAGTCATTTTCGTAATATGTTTATTTTATTTATATTTTATTATGAAAGTATCAAATGCGTTTTATCCGCTATAACAACAGGCGCTTGGCGCGTGTGAGCGAAAGAGACGGCTGCGCAGAATTTGGCGTGGACCTTACCTCTAAGAGCGCTAGCGCTCGACTGATTTACCGGGCTTGATGCGTGGCAATATATACTATCTTTTTATTATTTAATATAAAATGTATTAAAAATAATTACATCTTTTAATTATTTTTTTTGTATTCCTTAATGATGTAAGTTTACTTTGATGAAGATAGTTCGTTAAAATTTCTTAGTTTTCTAAGAGAAATATCGCTTTTAAAATTGTACTTATTTGGAAAATATTCGTAACTTTAAATTTTTTTTATCGTTTAATAGAGATACAAATGAAATAAAAATCTATGATAGTGGACAACAAAATTATATTCCACATATTACGATATTTTTTTAAAATGGTTTCAACGTAGAGGTTATTGAAAAGTAGGACTTCAAAGTATACATTGCGACCGTTTACCCAGGGAGGAGGCTGATGAAAAGGTTAATAATTTTATACACATAATATAAATCAAAATTCTGATCTGACTATGGACTACAACTAAGGTTGCTCTATTATATTTCAAGAATATAAATTACATTATTGCATCCAACACTGAGATTAACGACGTCAAAATATTACAATTTCGCGGATTGTTACCGATTTTTGTGAAATGGCTCTTAATATCACTCTCACACTTTCCATCTCTTGTAAACTTTGAACCCAGATACACAAATGTTGTAATATTTACCATTTTATATAACAAAGATTTTCTTACTCATTCTTCTGACATATATAAATAAGTATAATAACTTTTTCTTCTTTTTTTATTAATTCAGCATTTTTATTAATCTCGTAACCTAAAGAGTATTATTATAGATACTTAGAATATATCATATATACTTATCTCTATCTCATTCACGACAACATAAGAATTTAAACAATACAATTAAGGTGTATAGATGTCACTCCACGTGTATTTTAATATGTTATCATGAAATTGTAGCAAGATAACGGTTGACTTATACTTTCAAATAACGTCAATTTGTAATTTGAGCAGATGTAAAACTGAAATTAAAATTTTGTAAAACAAGCGAGAAAAGCGTGCTCGACTTAGCAGAATGTAAACCGCGTCATGTAAATTAACCATCGCATTCGCTGCCAACGTACTTCGTGGCTATTTTCTGAAATAGAATTGTTCATTTTCTCCGTATATATTTTACGATCATTGGTTCTGATCAAATACGGGGAAAACACTTGAGCGAAAGCAGATATAACTGAATATTATTTATACGGATTATTACAGATTTTCTGGTAAAGCTTACAAGACACCAGCAAAGCTTTGTCTAATTTCGATTTTTCATTCATTCATTACAGCCTATACAGTCCACTGCTGGACATAGGCCTCCACAAGTTTACGCCAAAAATAACGTGAACTTGTGTGTTTTGCCCATAGTCACCACGCTGGGCAGGCGGGTTGGTGACCGCAGTACTGGCTTTGTCGCACTGCTGCCCGTCTTCGACCTGTGTATTTCAAAGCCAGCAGTTGGATGTGGTTGTGGAACCTTGTTATCCCTTAGTCGCCTCTTACGACACCCACGGGAAGAGAGGGGGTGGCTAAATTCTTTAGTGCCGTAGCCACACAGCACAATTAATTACTACTAATTTCGATTAATGCAGCTGTTATAGTAGCATAATAATAGTTATTTATCAAATTATTAAGGTTACTATAGTTTCAGTGTTTGCGCCTAGTTACTCCACTGGCCATTGGTTGACTTACGAGTTTCTGAGTTAAAATTTTTAACAAATTATGCAAATATTGTTCCCGAAAATTGTCGCTTTTTGCAATTGATACATCTCAATACCACAAACAGCTGTTAAATTTTCTGTGAGTAGTGTACGTATAACAAAGCTTCAACTTGCAAATGTCATTTTTTTTATAGAATCGTCCTCGTTTTACACAAAACCACTTTGTTCCAGCCTATGACTAATTCTATTGTAGTTACGTTTTATGATTCCCGTTCGAAATAGGTCAGAATAGGATGAAGTTAAAGCGGATGTGACGGCTTTCATGCGACGCGATATAGAGTTTTTCATATCCATAACTTTGAATAATAATAAAATTTTACGCTCACTTCCGGAATAAATGCATTCACTAAACGAAGCTGTTGCGATAAATGGACGTGATTGTGCACGTTAAAGAAAAGTCAATTTTGTCCCGCAATGTTATGAAATAAACCAGTCGCTTTGGTTGAAATGAAAGTCACTGACGCTTCCGTTACTCTCGAAATATATCAAGTTTTAATTCGACTCGACTGAACATCATATATTTATTCCCAAAAATATAGTATTTTATATTATTGAATTATTCAAGATACCAATATTTATTATCAAAAATGTGGTATTTATATTGTATTGAATTAGTCAATATACCGATCTACGACAGAGTTTAAATTTAAGGTTTAAAAGTACGTAACTTTTAAAATAAAGTTCCGTTGCCTTTTACTGACTGCAGCGAAAACAGTACTAAGTGTTTCACTTGTTTGTCCTTGCTATGTTCTTCTCTCTATTAAGCAGAATGATATGTATTTCGAAATATTATATACCTAATGAATGCAATAATTAAAAAAAAAAATATTCAAAAAAATCTTATACGTTTGTGTATCAATATTATGTTTAATACAGATCATAGCTAAATAATACTGTTTTCAAGCAGTATTGTGTTCCTGTTGGTGAGTAAGGTGGCCAAAGCTCCTGGGGGAAATTAGAGATAGGGTCGGCAACGCGCTTGCGATGCTTTTGGTGTTGCAGACTTTTATAAGCTACGGCAATAGCTTACCATCAGGTGAGCCGTACGCTTGTTTGCCGACCTAGTTATATTTAAAAAGAAAAATGCGGTTTAGTTAGTAAAGTAAATTATTTAAATATCAGATTCTTTTTTATAAGCTTACGATTTTTACTTTTGGAAAGATCTATATTTCATTTAATTTCTTTATTCAAAATCTTTGTTGCAAAATTAAATTAACGTTTTTCAACAATTGATTTTTTTCATTACAGGTCATACAAAGTTCCTGTTACGCCATCCGTCGCGGCTTCTAATTAATCAAGTAAGCCCTTACCATATTTTTTTTTTTACTTTTTATCTCTTTATAATATAATGAGATTAATCCCTCATCTTATAAAAATATAAGAATAAAGATTTTAATCTTGACTTACAAAATTAATTTTCGTCCATCTTAATCGACTTACAAGGCGGTAAACGCCTTAATTTAAGTTTATTAAGAATTACTGGTAAAATTGTGTGAAAAAAAAGACGAGTGACACCAAAGAGCCGCTCCGCCCATCCATGAACATGAAATGAAAGCCACGTGCAAGTAATATTCGATATCGGTGCAATATCTTGGTAATGTGCCATACTGCTGACTGGGCGCTACACCCGATACTATGCCAAATAGCTGATTTTATCATTATTACATGCTATGACATGTGATATGACATGACATGTGATAGCGAAAATGAGCCGTTATGACATACTTCGAAATGACTTAACAATGTTTTATTACGTCATTAATAACTTGAATGTAACTTGAACTTGTTCTACAATGTTGCTATGAAAAGCTTATGTCGAATAAGTACCGTTACCTTATGAGTATATAAGGGGAAGTTTGAAGGTAGCACCCGTGACGGAGAAAATGAGGAGCAATAGGTTAGCGTAGTATGGGAATGTAATGAGGAGGGATGAACACAATGTTGGTAAAAGAATGTTAAGGGTGAATGTCGAAGGTCGAAGAGCGGCGATCGGCAGACCAAAAAAGCGATGGATGGATTGTATGAGTGAGATATGAGAATAAAAGGAGTAAGCGCTGAAGTGACGAATAATAGAGAGGAATGGAAGAGTAAAACATGTTGTGCCGACCATACATAAGTGGGATAAGGGCAGGAAGATGATGAATAAATACCATTATCTTGTGCCCTTTATATATAGGACCGGGCGGAGTGGCGGACATTAAGTGAGGCCTATGTCCAGCAGTGGACTGTTAAAGGCTGAAGGATGGATATACCTATATATACGAGACTCGTACATATATATAAAAAAATAATAAATCTCCATAACCTGTGTACACTCTTAAATTCCAAACGATTGACCCAAATCAGATATTTCCTTTTTTGTGTTGGTCTATCTGTCTGTAAGGACCAGTTTGTATGAAAGGAAAAAAAATCGAAATTTTCCTGAAATCCATTTTTCAGAATATTCATTATCGTAATGTTGGTATTGATGTGAATGCAAAACAGCATCGGGTAAGGTTTAGTGCCCTGTCTAGACGGGGGCGTAAGTGTCTGGTATAAATCACGTCACTTCTAAGCCGTATCTATGGCCTTTAAGTTACGAAGTATTGTAAACGATGACTGGTCGAATTTATTTTTTTTAATACATTTTTTTTTTCATTTTACTTGAACATTAGTAATAAACAAGTCTAATAAAAACAAACCCTAATGAAAATACATACTCTTGTAGTACCCACTTGTTTCTATTTTATAGCTTCAAAACAATAGAAATTCAAACATAATTAACCAATGTTAGTCGAAAGAGTAATTGTACAATGAAAATATACTGGTTTTAGTTTCTTTTAACGTAAAGTAATAGGTATTTGTTGTTTGTATCGTACAAATACAGCTTAATTAAAAACTGATGCATTATTAGTTTAGTAGTGATTCGATTTTAAAGGATCATAAATTAAATGTTTCTTTCTACAGGCTTTTTCCATTTAGTACTGTATTTTTATCACATCGATTATTTTTAATTGTATCGTTTGAACTAATGAGTACATTGATTTAATTTTTTTTCTCCTTATCTTTTTTATTATGTTTATTTCAATTACAAATCAATGTCATTGTAATAAAATCAATGTATTTTTTATCATAATATATTTTGGTTGCGTATAGTGGAAAATATTTACCGTTTAAGCAATAAATGTATGAAAATTAATCCGTTGCATCTATTCTATCCCTATTGATTTTTTTTTTTTTGTCAAATTTCATTATTTTAATAGGAATATTAATTATTATATTAAAATTTTTTCATAATACTCACATACAAAAATTGGTTTGTAATTTTTGTCCCTAATTTTTGGTTCATTGCATATGAAGGTTTTAAGAGTAGAGTTGTTTCCACTGAGCTAGGCTTCGTTATGCATCGTTTCAAGTTTGCTTAAAGTATCGTCCTATTTATTACTTGACTGCCTGAAAAGAAGGATAGAGTTTTTAAGTGTAGGTACGTAGGTATACGAGTATGATATGCCTACATTTTAAGCATTTTTTGTATGTAGCTAAAAGTGCTTGAACGCTATTAAGGCGTCTTAAGTATTTTATTTAAAAATCAATTTTAGCAGTTTACAATATTCTATTGTTAACTAATATTTCATGTGTGTACTTGTAGTGATAATTTTATGTAATTATTTTTAGTATTATAGCTATGTTCTTAATAATAACAATAATAAAAACTGTATTGTTCACCAAGAATAAGCAAATTTACAAAAAAAAAACGAGATAAGTACAAAAGGTGGCCTTATCACAATTCAGCGACCTCTTCCAGGCAACCTTTGGGCATAGCAAATGATATATATTATGTTGATTCTTAGTATTTTTTCTAATTTATTCTTTATTATCACTACAGTATTCTAATGATACATACCTAAATATTTCATTTTTGAGTGTACGCTCTCCCTAGTAAGAAGAATTGTCAGAGTTCATAAATAACTTCGTAGTTTTTTTTTTCTTTTTTGCTTCAGGTAATAAATAATTCCGGTCATTAAGATTTTCTTTTTATCTTTACATGGCAATTTGTATTTAGTAAATATGTAGTGTAAATATTATGCACTGTAACAAATAAATGAATATAAAATTAACATTAAATAGTACTTATGAGTATGACAGTTTTTACTACAGAACGTAACCACACCTCTGTATATGTAATTAACATTCCCTAGCAGTTTGTCGTTTGTAGTTTCATTGACGAGTCATATATAAAAACCCTATTTGTTTCATCCCTCAGGCATCAAATAAAGTCAAATATATCTCCTATCGAACTTTATATACAAGAGATGCAATAAAATGTGCAGCGAACATTTCAATTCTACTCTAAAGTTATTTCGACTCGTCAATGTAGGAGTTTCTGATTGACGTCTGAGAGTACGTTAAACAGTTGCTTCCGGTGGTTAGCACGAGCATGTATTAATAGCCGTTTACTTCTAAAAGCGTTGCTGTTTCAAAAATCTACTAATATGTCAGACCTGGATTTTTGTTTTGTATTTTTAATTTTTTTAATTATACACACGGTCGTCTATTCCTACGGTAAGCAACTTTAGTATAGTACGAGTATGTACGCAGCATAATTTTGTACTAACATTTATGATAATATAGTCTTATTACTTGACTTCTTAATATACGTACATAAACTATATATCAAACTGGGTTGGATACATCCTCTGCGACGCTTGCCAAAGTGGGTCTTTAGGTACTTTAGAATATGTCTATTTCAACGGTTATCTGTTCTGCACCAAATGTGACCAACACACTGCCACTTCAGCTTGCTAATCCTTTGCTTTATATTCATATCTTTGAGTCTCTGTCGAATTCACTAATCGATTCGATTCTAAACGAGTTAATTCCAAGCCTAGTCCTCTTCTAATCTCGCTTCGTGATCTTAAATTGGTACCGCTAGTATCCACGTCTCTCTGTTTCGTTGAAAACTTTTGTCTTCAAGCTTTGCAGTATCTGTAATGAAAACACTTGACCAAGTTTCGTATACGCTGCCCAGCCGAGCTATCTTCTTCTGCATGCTAACCACTCCAACTTGTTTCTAACTGCAAAGTTCGTCCGAAGTAGACGTATCCTTGAGTAACTTCAAGAAGTTCTCTTTTCGGAGCGACCGGCATCAGATTTAACATTATAATATAGAAAAATTTGGATTATTATTTTTTCGTATTTCTTATTGTCAGGGCAAAGTTTCTATCAAAGAATATTTAAAGTATAAATCGATATATCGTCAAAATTTAGAATGGCGGTGCGAAATTCGTGTGTGGTGGTCAGCTAGTTTATTATAAATCGCAAGAAATAAGAAACGCAATATGTATATAATAATTAAAGAAAATAGTATTATTTTCCAAAAAAAAAAAAAAACGAATAAGGCGAAAAATATCAAACCCCAGGCGATTTGTTAAATCAAGCTCTCGTTATGAAAATAAACTCGAACCCGAATGGGGTATTACAATTTAACCTGCATCTGCGAGGGGGAGCGTTGTTATGCTGCTTATAAATCATTCTCCAAAGAAAAAGCTGACATTGTGCATTCGCAATATTGTAGATTTATGTAGGTATATAAATTTACCTATTAACTGTAGGGCTGGCGATGTGTACATTTATTATAGTTCAAAGATAAGCGAACTCTCGAAATTTCCTTTGATATGACTACGATAAAAGAGGTTTCTACTTACGGTTTTTCAACAAAATAAAACAATTAATTTAGATGACAATGATTTTATTGTATTAAAAACGGTAATGTTTGGCAATTATGAATGACACTCAAATTTCGTAAAATTGACTAACGAAATAAACTCACCATTATTTTGTAAAAAAGTAATTAAATTATTTGTAGTCATTGTTTGTATTCATTCATAATTGGCAAAACCTTACACTTTTTAATAACACAAAAATTTTAATCATTAGTATCAAAATGTATTGTTACATTTTAATTTTTAAAATAAAGTCCTTGTTGAAAAACCCCACACAAACCAATGAAATTATAAATCTCTTTTTAATATGCTCAGCGGGAATATTACAAACTCACCTATGACCTTATCAAAGATCAAACAGTTCTGTCAAATTAGTTTAAGTTTTACGGACAGACAAACACTGTCACGTTTATTGATAGAGCGAACCCCTCAACATTATCTTATTATTGCTCCACAAACTATTTATAAAGTAAATATATCGTATGTTCCACGCTCCATCTAACTTTTAACTCCTTTCGAAACCTTTCATATATAACCTGTGAAAACTATGAAGCGTCGAATTAAAATGTTCATCTACAAAGGTTATTAAATTTAAACTTATTTAACAAACGGTTGTGTTAATATTTATTGTTTATAGTTACTATGCCTTTTAATTGGACTGTATTCAACTCACAACATATTAATTATTTATTTCTTAAAACAAACTTTAATGTGAATTCATTATCAAATAAAATATGAATAAGTAATAATTAATGGTTCTTCATCAAAAGACATGCGCTTACGACAACTTAGCACGTTTGCCACGCAATGAGTACCTAATAATACTAACATATTATATCGGCTATAGCGCAAAAATAACTGAAAAGTTTTTGATGCATGAATTTTTCTGACCTTGTACCGCGCACAATAACAGTAATACGGAGTTTTTAGATCGATTGCACTAGCGCACACGTAATATTTATATGTACGATCGATTTATTTATGTTTATTACTTTAATTTCTAATGTAAGTACATATAATGTTATACATAAAATGAATTTGCATTGCATTTGTTTGTAATATTGTACGAAAAATTATGTTTATTTTACACAACTACATGTGAATTATTTCCTTTTATTTTTTATTTCTAATAGATATTTTTGTACATGAATTAAGTGAATGTTTATTTATTTCTTATTCGAATTAGTATTGGAGTAAATTTTTAAGTATCGTATGATATTTGATCATTATATTTATATTTTTATACTGCCAAAATTATAGTAATAAAAGTGTGTTTATTTAATTAACGAACTCGATATTTCTACAAAACTTCACAAGAAAATCTCAAATATTATAAAATTAAGGTTAGGTTAGTTAAGGGGTTAACTTACGTTAATTTAATATAAGTATATATATATTATAAGTATAGCCTTGACTAACAAAAAATGTATTTTACCTTGACCAAGAAAAATATGGGTTACCAGATATTTCCTAGCTTTCTTTGTAAAAATGAGCAGCAGAAAAACACAAATACAAATCTTATTTCTTTAGCGGTACAGTTGCTGGTGTTTGCATTTTTCTTGTAAAAACGACAAAAGAGAAAACTTTCTATCGTTTTCCGCTCTATATTGAAACTTTTTTATATATATCTTGATAAATTAGTGTTAAATAATTCTAAATAACTGAATATAGATTGTAGTAAATCGTGATTTAATATTCAAGACACTCATACATGACTCGTACATCGCCAATTTTGTAACGATGATAGGCAGTTGAAGATGCAAATCTTCATTGGGATAGATGCCTAGAGAATTTACATTACAGTACAGTATTGTACAGTCTACTAAACGTTGTTATTTAAAATTTCATGCAATAAAGAATAGGTAACAAGTTCTCTTATACTGAGAAAACAGGCTATAAATATATGTTTTATGGCAGCGGTAAAATTGTGACACCTTCTTCACGGAGCTGCTGTCATAAAATTAGGCCTCGGCATCTAGTATTGCTTCTTCAATAATAGAGTTACGACTTGGCACGTTTCAACCTGATCTTTACGTCTGCTATCGTCCTATTTATCCTACTAATATACGCATTGTGCTGCCAATTCATTGACATCTTCATAAATTTAGCTTATTTTTGGACTTGTGAGTTAGATTATGAAAACTACAAGAGGTGAAGTTAAAAAAAACCTATGCCAATGAAAAGTTAAAATTACGACGGATTTGGTATCGTTAAATTGCATATATTTTACCGACTAAAGGATTTTGTCTTTTAACAAAATACTTTGACTCGGTAACCATATGGTATTAGAATAGAAGAATAATTAGAAGATTGAGAAACGTGGCCCTAATTTAACCCACCTAGATCAGCTCTATAGAAGACCCATGCATTTTAATGTAAAACTTACAAATGTATAAAGAAATTTCAATAATATTTAATCAACCCGAATCGTAACAATCAAATAGGTCATACATATTTCAAAACCTTACTATGTTTTACTACTCCATTTCCACACATCATTATTGTCATTGTAACTGTAACCGCTAATATAAACCATTAATCATGAAATCGATTAATGTACCTCACCGCGTTGTTAATTATGGAAATTACAACCCGATATTGTATATAATAGCTGAGTACAAATATTGTCACAGTCGCAAGCCAAATATATCAAGCGTGCTTTCATTAGACGAGGACTACAATACACCATATGTGGAAAGTGAATATTACGAATATGCTGACGTAAGTTAGATTGTAGAATGCAAAGTAATTTCCTCTAACGATAATCTCGTTCAAAATACAACTGTCAATTGAAAGGTGTATTGAGAAATATTACAGAAGTAATTTGGTAAGTTAGAGGACATAACACAGGTTTAAGATAGAACTAGCTTTATATTTTATTATTAAAACGAGTCGTTATAACCATATGGGTCCCCTTGCCAAAGTATAATTTATAATATAACTAATTCGTTAGCTTAACAAGAAGCTATAAATCTCTCAACAGTGTGTTTTCAATAAAACGGAAATTCTTGCCAATGCAATTTCGGACAAATTCCTTTATCATATGCCAATTAGACCTCTATCTGGAAAGACCACTTTAAACCATTGGCTTGATGCGAGTAAATCGTCTGATTAATGCCTTTAAATTCAAGATAACTTCTATAGGTACTATAATTATGTTTGCTGGCAAACGAAAAAAACCGACTTCAATTACATCGCAAAGTAATACAACATAAATATGCATTATTAAAGATTACTCCAAAAGTTGTAATCAAATCTCGATGAAATTTAAATGTGACCACATGATAAACATCAGCTTTCGATTTAATTATAAATCATCAAAATCAGTACACCCAGTAAAAAGTTCTGCGGGTTTTTGAGAGATTCTCTCGATTTCTCTGGGATCCCATCATCAGATCCTGGTTTCCTTAGATATCTCCTTTCTAACAAAAAAAGAAACGACGAAGTTATCGCCGAACATACATATATATATATATATATATATATATATATATATATATATATATATATATATATTTTTTTTTTTTTATGTCACTAGGTTGGCAAACAAGCGTACGGCTCACCTGATGGTAAGCGATTACCGTAGCTTATAGACACCTGCAACACCAGAAGCATCGCAACAGGAACACAACACTGCTTGAAAACAGTATTATTTTGCTGTGATCTTCTGTAAGGTCGAGGTACTACCCCAGTCGGGCTGCTCCATATTTTGACCAGGAATATATATGGTCGAATTGAGTAACCTCCTTTGAAGTCGGTTAACAAATTACTTTATAATGACTTGTGTGAATCCAGAGTTATCTATTTTTGAGTGACTTGATTTTTTTAATTAGGAAAAAAATTATTTATAACACCTCACGACCCCGAATTTATCTCAAATCTTTATTTAATATATAATACCAATAATAATTTTTATTAATTTTGTAACACACAGTTTACAGTTCGAGCATTTTAAAAGTTTGTTTTAGTTTTATTAAAGTTTTATGTTTAAATATAGAAAGTAAAATTACTGAATATTTTTCTTTTTAATTAGATGTCAAATAAAAAAATTATTAACATATGCCTCACCTAAAGACAACCTTCGTATAATATTTATAGGACCGATATTGCCTGACCTTAAGGTATTGTTACTTTTCTCAAACATCACCTGCATCGGCGTTGCTCTCGCACTCTACAATATGAACAATGCCCTTACACCCCTTCAAATATCCAATACCAACGTGGGAGGTCTTTTATCAATGGATACTGGCTTATCGACACAAGAGTCCGTAAGTCACACGTGTATTTTTAGTACCTTTATACTAGGAACTGTTAATGTCACGCTGATGCAGTGGCAATAAATAGTAGCACGTGACCCGGAGACTAAATAGGATGATTTAAATTGATGGTTCGGTATATCTTTTAAATTATGGTGTGATAGCAAATTTTAAGTAGTCATAAGAATAATAATTTCTATGGTAATAGCTCTGATTGTTCTATTCAAAACCATTGGTTAAAATGACGACAGGGCAAATAAAATACTTCTTTTTTTCATCCAACTATCATTAAGTAACATTTACAAGTAAATATTATTACTAATAGACTAATATAACTAACTCTATGGATGTAAGAATCCGTAATAAATTATTTTTATTTTATTTTATTCTTACCTAATCTGTTTTTGTCTTCTGTTAATAGGTGTTTTACCTTGATCTGTAGGTTAGGTTATTAGCATATAAATGCTAAAACCTTTCTGCTCGAAAAAACCTTATAGCAATATTTGTATAATTTTGTAGCTGCAATTTTTATTTCAGTGCTATCCCTTTTTCGTGAACTTTCATAAAGTTGCCCTCAATCTCCGTTTGCGAGCGAATTTTGTAGAGCATTCAATGGCGGCCGGTGAAATTCCATTTACTAAAGATTCTGGCAATCCTCTTTCGCTAAGTGAGAAATACTAAAAAGAGCACCTTTGTACTTTAAATGATATATTTACTCGAAGCTAATACTTTATTTAGCTTAGTAGCACTTCTGGTTTACAAATCTTGAAACAACTTTAGAATATACCTATTGCTTTAAAATTCGTATTTTTTTTTAAATTAAATTTTATCATTTTTAAAGGAGTTTAATATCTTTATTTTATTTTATGTTTAGTTTAGATGTACTTAACCCATAAAAAAGGTTATTTAACTTCGACATTAATCAATAGGTGAATAATTCAGATTATGACGAGTTTGATTGCCAAGTGACCCAAATATAGAGCGTGGAATTTAGCATTTACTGTACGTTTATTTTTATTGAATTATTCGTCGGAAAGATACTAGGGACCAGTTTCATCAGTATCTGAAAGTTTATCTGGAAGATAAATTACTGATAGACTTTGGCAGCTGTAGACTAATCAAATACAACTTTTTATTTCCCAGCTTGCAAACAGAAATATCTGATAAATAAACTAGTGTGATGGTAGAAAATAATAATATATCAAAAACTTCTTTTCGTTTCTTGGATACTGTATATCAGATAGCTTGTACTGTTTCTATCTGAACTTAAAGATTCTTTATTTATTTATTCTGTAAAACAATATTTTCAAGTACTATAAAAATTAAAATTAAAGATCTTTTGACTCAGGCCAATTAATTACAGGATAATCTTCAACCAGTTGATTTTTTTATTGATTCGTTTAGGTAAATATTTACGAGAGTTTTAAAACTTCTCTCGGAGAAAAGGGCCAGGGGTCTAAACTCTAGTCTCGCGTTGTTCGTTCTCTATTATAAGCAATATCATTTATTAAATGACGCGGTACTTTTCATATTTTCCTCATCTGGTTCGACTATTAATGGCAAGACCATACAATAAATATTGTTGCCGCGCGCGACGACATTACTTTTCGTGACCAAGATTAAATATTTTTTCCGTAACGTTCACAAAAAGTACAGTAATGGCTTGAAACAAAATTATTTCGTCGAAAATACACAGGCCATGCTTACAAAATAAAAATCATAATATAAAACTTTTACTTAAAAGAATAATAAAGAAAATTTATATTTTTTTTTTCATTTTACAACTTCAAGTTGAACTAAGTGATTGTGGGGCGCTGTCCCTAAACTGTAATCCGTTGATAGAACCGTCTGTATAAATATATATCTGTATTTGGCAGAGATTTCGCTAGGGTGTCGACTCATTGTACGTTCCCCTCAGATACTAGTCCAAGGGGAGTAGCGAATATAGTCCAAACGTAACCGCACCATCGCAAATATACACTCGGTACATTAAATAAAGCAATTTAATTAAGTATACATTTGATTAAGTCAACCGAACAATTGTGATCTTTATCTGTATTTATACTTCTACGAGTATACTCATTTTATTAAGAGGGAAGATTTGTTTCTTTTTTTTTTATGGATAAACTAAAAAAGCTTCTGGGCTGATTTTATTAATTCTTTCACCAATAGTTAGTAGCCGTTATCTATATCTATCCAGGGTATGTAATGTACCTATGTCTATTTCGTGTTTTTCAATAACATTCGGAACTTTAATATCTCTACCTATAACTTAGTTGAACTTTAATAGCATACCTTAAATTTTATTTTAATTTCATTTTCCAAAGATTTTGTTAATAATTTAGAATCTAATTGCGTTAAAAATTATGCTAGCTAAAATATCCCTACTTATTAGTATAGTTACATAGTAAATAAAATATATTTATCTTCTTCAAAATATATTTAATTTTCGTTGTAGTGAATTCATTTAATCGGCCGATCTTATCTTAGACAGGACTAAATAATTAGAACATTATGTGGCGACTCAATTCTCTGCTGCTTTTGAAAAATCAGCTAAGCATTCTTTATTACTTGTATTACAAGTGTATTCTGTAACGTAATGGCTGCAAGTTAATAACTTACATATTATTATTAAATGAGGTAGGGCAAATCAGGAAATATCCTGTTCAAAATCTGGAGCAATCCGACTGGTGAAGTACCTGAACCTTACAGAATATTACAGCTACACAATACTGCTTTAAAGCAGTGTTATGTTCCTGTGGTGAGTAAGGTGACTAAAGCTCCTGGGGAGGATTTGGGGTAGAGTCGGCAACACGATTGTGATGCTTCTAGTGTTGCAGGTGTCTATAAATTATATTTTCCTTAAGTTACAAATTGACGATAAAAAAAAATGTTTTAAATATATACGTACGTAAATGATCTCGATAATAGGATGTTTATAAATATATGCTTCACAATTCATCTAATTTTAACTTAATACTGAACAAATAATTACAAATATACGATTATAAGAATAATCGCATCATTTTGAATTAAAAAGTGAAAATTACTTTCCGGTCGTCTTGAGAACTCGCCGAGCGCACAAAGTGGAATTACAATTTGAGTTTATGAGATTCATCTTCTATTAAATGTTCACTAAGATTCCTAATTTGTTAATTATGGTAAAAAATTAAGGCGTAATAGAGTTGTTGTTCGTTAGAAGTTTTGTACTTGAATATAAAGTAGGTAAAGCCAGTATTATTGTTAAGGGAATGTATAAAGTACTCCCTGAAGTGGTTTCGCGACAGCATGCTAAAGGAAGGCGGGATCTGTACAAAAGCTCATTCTATTTGTGTGCGATCATTATGCGCAAGCACGCTTCTTTAACTGTGTAACAGTATCTCGCTCGTTTCCGCTGCTGCTCCCCACTTCGCTGTCTCATTTATTACCGAGCCATTTGTAGGCATATTTATAAAAATATGTTTTTGTTTAGAATCGGACGAGGGTTTCAACGTCTCAATTAACGAAGCTTTGTGACTTTTTAATTGACTGTTTAATTTTAATTACGTTTTCCGTTTGTCAACAGATTATCAGAATGATTTTATGAGGGCGACGCGACCTACGGAGTCGCAATTGGTTTTTTACCTTCGAGATGGAATACTCGCATTATGTTGCGTGCGCTCTGCTGCTTCTGTGTCCACTGGCCCTTAGCAGGCACGACGACGACTTTGCCTTCGATAACAACGAAGAATTTCAGGTCTGCACCGATTCTGAGTAATATTGTATCAAAAGTTTTGCAAACAATACATTCGATGATAACATCACCATTGTATTGAATTAATTTAAAACTGTAAATGTTTCTATACAACGAGCCGAAATTATGTCTGGAATATAAATTATGTTTTCTGTTAACTTGTACTTTTTATGGAAAAGGATGTAAAAAATGTTGTCCGTTTTCAGGTGGAATTGACAGCAAATCATTCAGAGATAGCAAAAAACGGCCTAAGAAGGTTATGGGGTGTACCTGATACATCGGCCTACGTGGGACACCTATTCAGAATGGAAATCCCTAAACAGGCCTTTTCGGGGGACGTGTTAGCATATAAGGTACGTCCATTATTCTTTTCCAATCATAGCACATCATTTGTTCGTATTTTTTTTTTTACATTTTTACAGAATATTTGCAGGTTATGTATTGCAGAATTTAGGAATATTTTTTATAGAAGACACAAAATTAAAATATCGCAATAAATTAATGAAATCTCAGAAATAGAAAAACATTCAAGAATAGATTATTTGTGCTACATTAAAGTTACGTTACATATTCTAATTTAAATATTATACATATAAAAATGTTCCAGTTTGACAAACATATTATTTTGTTTAAAAATCTATCAAAAATAGGAGAAACAAGAAAAACTCCCCAAATGTCTTACACTTTCTCATAATTCAAAATCATACTAGTTTAGACCACCATAAGCCTTTTTTATAAATAGAAAAGATCGAATGTAATTAAAATATATAAGTAACCACAAACAAAAATGAAATAAGTACGAGTATAGATGAGATTAGATATACATAGCTGGCTAAAAACTAGTGCATTTAATTTACTAATACATAACGCTGAAATTCTCGATGCGAAAACAGTAACACGACTAGCCCTCATGGGAGATGTAGCCCACAATCCTCCAGAGATAAATGGCATATTCAGGGATGGCAAGTGACCAAATATACTAGAGGTCAAACATGACAAAAAAAGAAAATTTAGCACATTGTCTTCACTTTTAATATGTTACGCAAAACTGGAATCTGGGAATATTATTAAACGATTATATTAAGTATGTTAATTGTCATAAATAGCGATGAAAATTGTTCACTTTTTGGTATGTCAAGCAGACTTATGGTTGTACTCCAGAAGATTTCAGATGCATTTGTTTCAAATAGAGTTAAAAGACTTGACAATCATAAGTTCATGAGAGAATTCAGTAAGCGATGGCAACCTTATGTTTAATCAAATCAATCCGGGAACCCGGGTATCGTTAGAAACGAATACATAGCATCACGAGTGCGAGCACGATGAATGTTTCACTGTTGTAACCAACCCAAATACTAAATACGATTATATAGCGATTGTTTTCACCGAAATACGACAAATTGTTAAAGCAATACTTTCGCAAATAACAAACATTTCGTCGTCAAATTGATCATTAACACATAATAAGTGTCACGGAAATATATATTGTAAAATATGTGGGCTTAATTAAGTTAATTATTATACTTTTACACTTTTACTTCATAATAATCATTCATCATTTTTACACACGTATAATTCATTAATTTATATAGAGGATAAATAGTGATAATACAAACGTAATCAAAAATCCCTTTAAGTATCTTAAGCTGTGTGGTTATGGCAGTAAAAAATATAGCCACCCCCTATCTTCCCGTGGGTGCCATAAGAGGCGACTAAGGGATAACATACAGTTCCACTATCTCCTTGGACCTTAAAAAGCCGACCGATGGCAGATTAACCATCCAACTGCTGGTTTTGAAATACACAGGCCGAAGACGGGCAGCAGCGTCGTCGGTGCGTCAAAGCCAGCCCTGCGGTCGCCAACCCGCCTGCCCAGCGCGGTGACTATTGGCAAAAAACATGAGTTCACGCCATTTTTGACGCGAATTTGTGGAGGCCTATGTCCAGCAGTGGACCGCGATAAGCTGAAGTGATGATCTTAAACGATCGAAATGTTGATAATTTCATATGCCAAACCTATTTTTATCTATCACAAACTGGGACTCTGGCGAAACCAGCTAACAAATAAAAATAATCGCCACGGTTTAAATATAAATAATATTTTAGAGAACTAGGTAAACAACCAATCCTAAAAAGCTTTTCTGTTCATCTTGTATTAAAACTATGTTATTTAAATTTTTACCACCAATTACGAGGTAGGTTACCTACTCGTAAGGTTATCAGAAGAGATTTCTGTTTTGTCGATAAAAAGACGCTTCTTGTAACATTTAAGTAGCGTGTCATATTTGTTTAGGTTAAAAGTGAAGATGGCGTCCGCATGCCGAGCTGGCTAGCCGTGGACACTAAACACGGCTTGATCAGCGGAATGCCTCAGAAGCAAGACCTGGGCGCGCACACCTTCACTGTGATAGCGCACGGTCGCACGCACGGACTTACCGCCACTGATTCCTTCACTATTGAAGTAAGTCATTATCAATGCGTAATGCTATTTGCTCGTATTACAAATAAAAATAGGATTTTCGTTTGTTTGCCCGTAACTCCAGACCTACGCTACGTTTAAGAGCGGAAAGCTGTAGCTTATAAGAATTTACGTTGTCACTTTCAAATTGAGAAACCTCCTTCTTTCTTTGAAGTCGAAAAAAAAATAATTTCTTATTTTCGTAAATACATAATATATTTATAAATTTCAGGTGAAGAAAGCGGATGAGAAACCACAATCGAAGTACGGCACATGTGTCCGTAACGAAAATAGACTGGTGTTAGTGATACTAATAGATGGCAACTTTCACAAAATATCGCCCCGGCAGAGAATACGAGCGCTCATGGAGTTAGCCAGCTTTATGGCGCTTGACGGAGTAAGTTTCTAGATAAGTACTTCGAATTTAGTTATTGGTAGACCGATTTGAGCTCGTCTGGGTTGATATCACAAATGGAACTTCAAGGAGTAAAAGGGGACCATTGTTCTTCTACTGGTATAAACTAATTTTAGTTTAAGTTTTGTAGCGACGTTAAAAAAATCGATTTAGGAGCTTTCTCATATATCATGTTTAAAAAAAGCCTAACTAATTATTTTTTTTTTATAATTGTTTCGGAGATAAAAGTTAGATAAAATACAATTCTGTCTATTTAAACAAAATATTTACATTTACACCATCTTACTCAGAATTAAAAATAAGTATTAATTCTATTGTAAAATGTTTTCAATTTTTATCTGAATATTAAAAAGAACACACAATGCGTGTAGGCAAAATCACAAATTAAAAAATATTTATATTAATTGCTTACTTTTAGAACGCGACAATTGATAAAAACTTTCAAGACCTCCAGTTGAGTCGTTAATTTTAATTTGTATTTTTTTTTTGCGCACGAACAACACGTTGCCTCAAAGAAAACATATAATTTTCAACATCTTGGAAATATTTGTTCGGATTAAGTAAATAATTTTCAACGGGTGCGTGCGTTCATGACCTGATTAAAAATAGAGTACATTTGGCAAGAAATGTTAGTAATACAAGAGAAGTTATATTGTTTTAAACTCAATATGTTCTTATTATTGTTCTGTTTTATTTTTAACTTTATTTTTATTTTGAAAACAAACAATGTGAATAATACAAAATTCAGCAAAGTTTTCACCAATCACTGCTGCATAAAAGCACTCAAAATCAATGTCAAGTTATAATTGATTAACATTAAAATCAAAGCAAATTAACAAACCATTCTATAAAAACAAATTTTTATTTAATTATACAGATTTTTTTCTTTGCGTGATGCATATATTCTTTTAAAAAGTAGCGTTAAAAAATTATTGCTATATATCTATATATATAAGGTCAACTTGAGTAATCTCCTCCTTTTTTTAAGTCGCTCGGGAGATGTTTTTTTAACAATATAACCGATTCATAGTAGCAAATGTACCTTCATTCATTATTGTTTTATTTTTTAAATATGCATTAATTGGTTAATACATTATGTGAAGTTGATGAATCTTATGTTTCTCAGTTGTATAATTACTACCCTTAGCGTCCCAAAATTATAAATAAATTCAAATTATACTAAGAAATGGTTAGTACGCCAGATGTAGGAAAGCTTTACCGTAAGCCTTATCGTAGTAAACTATTTGTCATTGTGTGGCCGGTCGCGCAAGTGTTCTTAATGCTTTAAATTTTCTTAATTTTGATATAACGTTTATGAAAATAGTTGTGCATTCGTTAGTTGTAATTAATCTGTATTTATGTGACGTTTGTCGCCCTTTTATTCAACAAAAAGATTGATTTAGATCTTTGTGGTAAAAATTATTATAATAAAATACGTTTAAACTATACTAACATTTAAAGAAAATAAAATTCGATCGAAAAAAGATACATTCTATTTTTCCCTCCCCTATTCCTTTAAACTTAATTGGGACCAAACAAAGTGTACCTTCCTAAAAATCTCAGTTCATAAGTGAAGTGGGTTTACGGTAAAAATATATTATTGACAATCTCCGATCATTTTATTTTTTTTTACGAAACGTATTTCTTTACGATTTATAAGAAATGCCCATTTATGTCTCCTTATCTTCTTAAAAGCTTATCACATTGCTAAACAAGCTAAATAGGTCTTAATCCTACTTAAAACGGAGCCGAGTCAAAACCTCAAAAAATGCAGATTGTATCGTTTCTCATTATTAACTTTCGTGATTATACAAATAATCGCATGCAGAGGTCGCATGCTTATACAGATTACAACCTTCGTGGCGAACTTTTACTGAACCCCGTTATAACGTAATCGAGTTCTTGCTTGGATATATCGTCGGTTAAATAGAAAAGTGACATAAATCAAACATAGCAAATTTTGCAATACACGCATTTAAAGTTTTTCATCATTACAGCCTATACAGTCCACTGCTGGACATAGGCCTCCACAAGTTCGCGCCAAAAATGCGTGAACTCATGTGTGTTGCCCATAGTCACCACGCTGGGCAGGCGGGTTGGTGACCGCAGTACTGGCTTTGTCGCACTGAAGACGCTGCTGCCCGTCTTCGGCCTGTGTATTTCAAAGCCAGCAGTTGGATGGTTATCCCGCCATCGGTCGGCTTCTTAAGTTCCAAGATGGTTGTGGAATCTTGTTATCCCTTAGTCGCCTCTTACGACACCCACCTATAGGATTTAAAGTTTTTACTTTTATTAAAATTTATTTATTCTTATAATTTTTATATTTACATGTAAGTGTTATAATTATAATTTTAAAGGTTGTTTACATAAAGATTGATGAGGAAAACCGAAATATTTGGTGCGAACTTGGGGAGGAATATGTCCAGCACTCGACTGCAATAGGCTGAACTGACTGACTGACATAAAGATTAAGATATCGCTGTTATTTTAAAAAATAAAAATATTTATAAAATGGCAGAGCGACGTTTTTCTACAATCAATATGGCGATGATCGCAGAGTACCGAAATAACACTGGTGTCATCTAGTGAGCTTGAAGTTGAATTTTATAAAGGGTCTATTATCGATATAAAAATAATGTTGGTAACAGACTCTTTCCAGTACCTTTAGAAAGTTTTGAGAAATGTTATTTTTCTATTTAACCGACGATATCTTATTACACTAGCAATCCATCCTGTTTGTACTACGGGTGTAATTTAGAAAAAAGAGGTTTAGGGAATAGTTTTAAATAAATAAATAATTCTTTATTTCAGGTAACGAATAAGAACAGCTAAGGTAGACCTAATTTACTCCTCAATAATAACTTAATTGCTCAGTTAAAAGTAGTTCTCTAAGTTGATTTTCGTTTTAATGGTTCGACTTGATTCTTAGTCTGTGATTTTTTTATTATTATTTTTTTTTAAATCTTCTAAAGAATTTATTAAAAAATATAATATATTGTAAATAACAACTATATTTTAAAAAGTATAGTCATATTTATTTGAAGAGGTCAATACTATATAGTTTAGGTGAATAATTTAGTATTTTAAATAATAATTAAAGAACGCAATTTTTTATTTAAAAAAACGTTTTAACCGTGATTAATAGAATGATGTTATCATTTAGCTTTCTTTATTATTTTAGGACTTCTTTTCATAAAAAGAAGTTAAAGAAGTGAAACTATAGTTTATTCTATGTATAAATACGTACTGTTGTTTCATGTTATAAAATAATTTGGTCACTGATTTACCTATAAATAACAATAGTTTATTAAACATTATACATATTTACAATTCATAACTTAAGAACTAAATATTTACAGATAGTTTTGGTTTAAATCATGTCCTCGTGGAATTGTGCCAAGAAAGCTGGCAGCATTTCCCCGTTGCATCGCTATGCCGATTCTCTATGCAAAAAATGCACCAGCCCTCTTGTCACCAGTGGAGGCAATAAGGCGAGGAGTTATCTCATTTATTTATTTTTTAGCACTGATAGTCCAAGGTCCAAGTGTTTCGACTGCAAACGGCACAAAGATGTAATTTGGAATTAGTAACGAATATTTGTGCCGTTTAGCCGTTTCAGCTTTTTCCGCTGCAGCTCCCGCTTTTAAGGCGGTTTCCCTGACATGAGACGGAACAAGTGTGTCAACGCAGGTTGCGTCCCACAAAAGCGCCCATCCCCTTTCCCAGGGAACCAACGTCAATCCATCAGATCTCTTGCCATCATCGCAACTAATTTCAGTAGGCTCGATAAGAGCAGGAACGTCGTTGGTGGCAAGAGCTCTTTTTACGGTATCGATTAGGAACCGTGGCGGGAAAACCTTTTTTTTACGTGGGAAAAATCCTTCATGGACACCCTCCGGCGAGGGGGCACCGGAGGGGAGTCAGACTCTTACTGAATAAAAACCATCCACGTGTGCGCAGACGTCCGCCTAAGTGGGGCGAGATGGAGTCGCGTTAGCATGCACCACCCCGCCCCGGCGGCCGGCCCGCATGAAAATATCCAGGCCCCGGCACCAGAGAGGGGCGGCACCCACAAGACCACCCCTCCCGACGACGCGTGGGGTCTCAAGCCAGCCGAAGTTCCCCCGACCCTCCAGCCGGCCACCCCACGTAAGGGACGCTCAACCGGACCAGTCTACCGTCTGCAGAATGGGGACACATGTCCAGGAGCGTTCCCTCTCCAAGCCAGGCAGGCCTAATCTCCAACGCCCGGCTGTACGGTGTTGGGGGTCAGGCCCGCCCGACCTCCAACGCCGGATCGCACCGAGCAACCGAGCAAAGCTCCAGGGAGTCCAACGCGACCCGGCAACTACCCCACGGGTCCGCCGGACTGCACCGACAACCGAGCTAAAGGTTCCATAGCCCGGCCCTCACGCAACTGGTCTGCCGGATTGCACCAGCAACCGAGCAAGCTCCAGGGAGCCAATACAACCCGGCCAGCACACCGCGCTTTCGCGCCACAGGGCGGGCGACCGAACCACCCGCCCCGTCTGTCCGTCGATTTTTGGTCCACGGGGGCCAGGGTCTAAGACCCCCTAACACTCGCTTCTATACTATCCGAAGGAACTTCTCTCCTACCTGGTGTCCCATGACACCTCATAATTATTATTATTTTTTATTTGATTAGATTTTGTAATTTTAATCACCTGGTCTTGTATTTATGAGGACAAATAAAGACATATTATTATTATTATTATTAAACATGATAATTTATTTTAATAGGATGAGTTTTGGATGGAGCCCTACAAGGCGGAATCAGCACTATCCCACACAGTCCTTATGAGCGGAGCCGGAACAACGAAGAGAAGAAAAAGCGAAGCCACCACTGCTATCTACTTGAACGTAAGATATATATTAATAAAAGTTTAATAACTATTTCAAATGGCAATTTATATTTACTAATTTATAAAGCTAAAAAGTTTGTTTGTTTGTTTAAACGCGCTAATCTCAGGAACTGCTGTTTCGAATTGAAACTTTTTTTCAGTCTATAAAATATGTAATAATATTGAAAATTATTGAATATTACAGGTAGGTTGCGGGGAAAAATTATGGTCTCGGCACAAAGTACTCGTGGCTGGTTTAAGAGAACAATCTCGGGATGGTACTCTATATCAAATTCTAAGGCTGCCTGTGCTTGGGTGGAGATTGATCGGAGTCAAACCATTACCACGGTATAAGAGACAGGTAATATAAGCCAGTTACATTTTTTGGTAATAGGGTCATCCATGATTTACGTCATACGTTAAGGCTAACCTACACCCGTAGGTGGTCGACGAAGTGTGACATTGTGTAACAGGGGGCGGGGAGGGGTCAATGATTTTATGACATCACTTTTCAAAATATAATATATCTAATTGTTAGATAAATGAAAAATATAAATAATGTCAAAACTAATGTTTTAATTTAATAAATAAAAATGCATGGGAGTAAAATTACAAAATATGTGCCGTCACACGGTAGAGGGGTCTCATAAATGTGAACAACTGTGACAATGACGAGGGAGGATTCAAAAAATAAATAATAATAAATAAAAATATAATTCTTGTCTTTGAATTTAGCGGTTTGGTCCTGACTACTACTAATCGCACCTTACGTCCTACAACTCATAATTGCTTAAGTTATGAAGCTATGCAGCAAAACTTTATTTTTTATTCGACTAGGACGGCAAACAAGCGTATGGCCACCTGATGGCAAGCGGTTACCGTAGCCTATAGACGCCTGCAAGTCCAGAAGCATCTCAAGATACAACACAACTTGAGAGCACTGTTATTTAACTGTGGTCTTCTGAAAAGTTGAGGTAGTACTACAGACGGGTTGCACTAGATTTTGAGCAGGATATATCCTGCTGTGCCCAATCTCAATAGATGATAATATATGTATTTTTATAATTTAATTTGTTTATTTTTTTTCCTATACTATCTTTCCAGACGCCTCTCGACGAAGGTTCTGGAGCTTACGACGATACATATGATGATGACGACGCGCCAGACTACAGTGGGTACGATGAAGGAAACGACAACGAAGATTACGAGGGCCCCGACAACGTGAGTACATACTTACTGCACAGCTTTGTTATAATTTATGTATTAACAATATTTTTTAGCATAAACATTGAACTTTTAAAAAGAAATAACCAACGGGTACTTTGAAAATTGCTGTGATATTGTTGATTGACTAAAATTAATTAATTTGCTTTGTAGGAAATAAACACACTAGACAGTGTTTCCTAAAGTGACACAGACAAACTTTTCCTAAACTTTTGTTTCAAGCTTGTCTGAGACAATCTTACATGTCCATCAATTTTTATGTATGCGGAATACTTGTATTTTTAACCGACTTCAAAAAAAGGAGGAGGTTACTCAATTCGACCGTATATATATATTTGTGTTTATGTATGTTCGGGGATAACTACGTCGTTTATAAACCGATTTTGATAATTCTTTTTTTGTTGGAAAGGAGATATCCCTAGTTTGGTACCATGATAAGGAAACCAGAATCTGATGATGGGATCCCAGAGAAATCGAGAGAAACTCTCGAAAATCCGCATAGCTTTTTACTGGTTGTACCGATTTTAATGATTTTTAATTTAATCAAAAGCCGATGTTTATCATGTGGTCACATTTAAAGTTCATCGAGATCTGATTACAACTTTTGGAGTAATCTTTGATAATACGTATTTACTTTACTATTTTTTCGTCTACCTACGTTATATTACTTGTCAATATAATTGAAGTCGGTTTTTCTTCGTTTGCCTGCAAACACAATTATGTAGTCATAAATTGCATAACCCTCCTTTGTGATTTTGCCCTACTACTATACTTATTTCTACAAGTTGTGCCGTAGTTTTATAGACTAATCACCCTCATTATTATAAATTAAATTGTCCATCAAAATTTCCAAGAACAAAATATATAGTTGAAACAACTTTTGTAGTAAGGCATTTTAAAGGATTTTTTTTTTTTATTATTTAAAAAATAGGTAACCGGTGGTTATTTTTTGCAAATTTTTTAAAAATACTACAAAATTTATAATGTTTTAACTGTTTTATTTCAATGTGCAAATTGACCAAATACGATGTTTATGGGAATCAATGGATATAGATGTAAATAATGGTTGCTTAAATATGTTGTGTTTATTAATTGATTCTAAAAACTGTGTTATTGTTCTATAACTAAATGTTTAAAAATGTTTTTATTGATATAATTATCAAAAATAACGTTTTCAAAATCACCCTCCATTTACGCTTTATCCATTATCATATACATACATAAGTCTTTCCATATTCAATAATCAAATACTTCGATTATTTTTGAAAATGTTGCCATTATCAAATATTTCTTTTTTATTTAACATTTCTTTACCAATATGATTTTCAAGAATGTTCCAATATTGCATGTACCATCAATTTATATTCTGGCAAAGATAATAAATTTAAATAACTTGATAGATATAAAAATGCTCTAGTTATAGTCTAATTATCTTACTAATTACTTTACATTTTGGTTTCATAAACTAATTCTTTGCTGGATTATATAAACCAAACAGTTAACCATAGATGTGCAATGTTGTCATGATACATATTTGTCATGCATAGTCCATTGTTGAAATCATCATATTTTACATTCATTTATTCATTGGAAATTCATTCATCGTTTAATTTCATACTCGAAAACTTCATTTCATTGAAAAATTCATAAGGATGTAATTGGAACAAATCTATACTTATGATTCATTACTCTTAAAACGAGTTTAGATTTACGAATCTGTCAGAAGTGGTTTCCAATGAGTAATTACAAAAATTATTCCAACTATCCTAAAAACAGGTATAATTAGTTTGTTTAATTTAGTAGGAAATTTTCAATTTAATAGATGTAGTATTTGCATAAATGTCAAGTGTCTTGAATGTTAAATATTTTTATTTTGGACCATACCAATATTGGTGTTGGTTTTGGGCAGACACACGTGAGCGCACGCCATTTTTAGCGCGTACTTGTGGAGGCCTATATCCCACAATGGATTGTATTAGGCTGAAGTCATGAATACCAATAAATTTTATTATAAGAATGTTTAATTTGTGATAAAAAACAACAGATCCTAATGTCTGCAAAAATTGGGAAAAAGCAAATTCATTTATGTTAAAAAAGCTATTTTTTTTATATCAGTAATATTAAAAAAATTGCACTTACCTAGCTTATTTGTTTTTAAAGAATTTAAGATAAAATAAATATCTCCTTAGATTGCCTATTATTACTCAAAAAAAGAAATAAGAGAACGTGATAAAAGTTTGACACTTGTTATTATTGTTACATATTAATTTTAAAAGAATTGAATTTGGAACTAAAGTCTTGCACTGTGTCAAATCACTGCCTTATTGTATGTAGCAAATATTCGGAAACCACTGCATGAAATTTTCTTTAATTTCTACAACCAACTCTTGACTTTCCATTTTAAACAAAATTTCATTCTTTAATAATACTGTCTCTGATAAAAACTGAAAAATACCTTATTAAAACGATGAAAATATTTTTAATCTAAATAAGTACTATAAAAAGTACAGGCTTAGTCTACATTCATACAAATTCAAAAATCAATCAATCAATACTTTACTAGGTATATTTTTCATTCCGAATTAATTATTATTTATTTATTCATTCATACATTCTCTATTTTGAACATTAACACTCATCAAAAATCATGACTAACTTGTTACTCAGAGTGGTTTATTGCAATATTAGTAGTGTTATCAAGTTTGTCGATAATCGACACGTCGATAACACTGCTAGTATGAGAACTGGGTGGCAGTACTAACGTAGTGTTGTACCGCGCGGCGGCAGGTGGACCCCCCCAACCCCCCGCACCCACACCGCCACCACCACGGCCAGCCCGACTTCGCGCCACACACCACCACCGACACGTTTCAGACCGAGCTCACCGACCCGCCGACGACGACCCCCCTACCTCCTCCTCCCCCTTCAACCCCGCCATTCTCTCCCCCCGTGCCCACCGAACCGACCCCCTCGCAAGCTACGACGCTTCCCACAGAGGATAATACGCGCACGGAGAATCCCGACTCCGCCTCTACTAATACGTATACTACGGAGGTTTGTCGTAACCCAATCTCCAGAATTCCTTTGCATGTTTTTTCATGTCCTTTCTTTCGTCTTCAAACTTGAGTGTGCGTTTGTGTGGTGGTTTGTTTAGTGTCGTTTTGTCTTTCACTTTGCACGGCTAATGCGTGGTGTCGATCGAGGTAACTTTCTAAATCAAATTATTAAGAACCAATATTTCGCCATAAATATTATGCTGAAATTTATTTCAGTGGTTATCTGTTATAAAAAGGTGACAGAAAGTTACGTTTAATTTAAGCATGACTATTATGCTCGTGAGTAGTAATAGAAAATAGTACTAGTGATTTTTGTTTTAACATAATGCTTCTTAATCCAATACTAAAGTAATTTCTGATTATTTTTTGTTTTGAATTTTCCTATACACTTTTACAAATTTTACATACTTACGTACAAATTCTGCCAAATATATTTGCATTAAATTAGATTAGACAAAAGCATTTGTAATTTGTTATATACTCCGGTAGTACTTCCGAAGTTTAACAAAATTTAGACACCGTAGATTTTATTATTAACACGCAGCAATTATTTTGCAAAAGTTATTACGCTAACTAAATACTAAATATATTTATTTTTGCGCAGGAACCTAAGGTTGAAATAAGTGCGTACCCAGAATCCGTTTCTGAGACGACTAACGTCAAATATTCTAAGGAACCAGGAGATTCTCGACACCTAGTAGAAGAACATGCTCCAATCGTCATTGTACCAGAAGAAATCACCACATCTACTGAACCTGAAATGGTATGTAAAACTACCATAAAAATTCTAATAAATAATATCACAATTTAAATCTAACCTCACGTTTTGTAGACGTCGATAAAGACACTAATTCATCTGTCTTGTTTTGGTGTGGATTTTCTTAACATGGGTTAGAATAGAAACGGACGCCCATTTCAAATCACATTGTAATTTTTAACTGTATATACATTCGACTAATATAAAGGAAGTAAAGGCAAATGATCACTAATTAGTATTATGAAATACATAGTAGTATTAATATGTTGAAGTAGTTACTAGAACATGAAGTTTGGCCTGAATGGTAAATTCTTCATCACCTTAATTTGCCTCTACATCCATAAACCACATCACGTTGTGAGCGTCCGCATGGCACTTTCAGCAAACCGTTATAATACGCGCATCGAACGAACTTCCATCTGTGTCGTCTGAACCACCGACATCACCATCATCATCGACCGAGGAAACCGTATCAGAACCGATGACAACACCATCGACTACTTCAAGCACTACCACATCGACGTCGACTACGACTGAAACGACTTCAACTTCAACAACGACAACGACGACACCGGTTCCCACAACGGCGGTTCCGACAACAATTGTGACGGCTCCAACAACAATATTAACTACAACTCCCACGCCCGAAATTACTACACAGGAAGTAACCAAGCAGGTCTGTGGAGATATGGTTTTACTGCATGCAACGGACAGTTTTTTAAAGGCTGTTATTAAATTGAAAAGTTTTTTTTTTTTTTTTTTTCTAGGAACAATTTTTAATTTAACTGATTTCGAATAAACTGTAAATACTGTAAATTTATACATATATTTTAATTACTATTTATATAAATTGAACTGGATTCCGCTTCATTTGTCTATGGGTTTGGCCTTAAAAATACTGATTTTAACCTGAGGTAAAAAATTTCCAAATTCCAAATTATAACATAGGAATTTTTGTACACTATTATGAATTTAATTCTTCGTTTCTAAGAAATGTATCTTTTCATTTTAGATTTTAAACGTAAGGATAATTAATGTTTTTACTATTTTCATACAGTAAATATTAGTAAATATGAGTAAGTATTAGTAAAATTAGAACTACTAAGAGTAATAGTGCAAAATAGCGTCAACATAGAAATTCAGCTTCAATAACACCAAATACGATTTTTATACTTGCTATAAAATTTAAAAAAGCTGTTTTGGAAATTCCATCAGTTATAATTTATAAACATTACAACCACAAAATTAATAAATCACAATTTAACGCGTAGTATTAGAACGTAGATAAAGTAGCTGTCAATCGTTAAAAACTAAAACTTGAAATCAATTTCGCATGTATTTTACATATTTATGCTATTATTTCATTAGAAAACGCTAAATGTTTCAGGAAATTTTGACGTCGACGGAACGATCGAGCACGATCATCGGTAAGACAACAGAAACCGTTCCCTTCTTGATGCCAGTCAATCAGCCTCCCATCCTCAAACACCACATGAAGAAACTAGCCATCACCGCTGGCAAGGCCTTTAGGTGAGTCTTCGGAAGAAATTTGACATCAATAGAAAACCCAAAAGGATCGCAAAAAAGTTATTTAAGGGGAAAGGACACCGGCTCTTTCTCCATACAAACGTAGTCGACTGTTTTCTCCTTGGATAATGATACTAGATCAAATATTTTTTTAACATGAAACAACAAACATGCTGTGTGATTACGGCATCAAAGAATATAGCCACCCCCCTCTCTTCCCGTGGGTGTCGTAAGAGGCGACTAAGGGATAATACAGTTCCACTACTACCTTGGAACTTAAAAAGCCGACCGATGGCGGGATAACCATCAAACTGCTGGCTTTGAAATACTCAGGCCGAAAACGGGCAGCAGCGTCTTCGGTGCGACAAAGCCAGCCCTGCGGTCACCAACCCGCCTGCCCAGCGTGGTGACTATGGGCAAAACACACGAGTTCACGCCATTTTTGGCGTTTTTTTAGTTAAATAAAAAAATGCGCCATGTTTTTGGAATAAAATAGTCAACTACGAAATGCTCTTTTGGTCAATAATTATCTACCTATGCCTGATTTGCAGTTGTCCCTTTCTTGTCTCAGGGCGCGGCGGTAGCATAAAGCGAGACAGGAACATTTTATTCAAATACCTATTTTTCAAAAATCTCTCAGGTACCCTTACCTCTTAATGCTCCCAAACTAGTTACCTAGTGTCAAAATTCAGTAAAATCCTGAAAAAATCTGGTGCTAATATGTGTGAATACCCTTACTTACAAAATAACTGAGAGTCCATAGACTCTTTAACTGGCAGTACAGTCGCTATTTGACAGAAAATCGTCAACAAGCGTCATATCAGATTCTCCATTATATTAAAATAACTAGCTGTGCCCTGCGGTTTCACACGATTAATTTGAGAAAAATAGCCTTCTTCTATGAATCTGCTAACCAACACAAGAAGAATTTTTCAATTGGAGCCAGCAGTTCCTGAGATTAGCGCGTTTAAGCAAACAAACAAACTTTTCAGCTTTATAATATTAGTATAGATAAAGCTCAAAATACAACGTAATTTCATTTTCTAGATACATCATACCATCAGATCTCTTCACCGATCCAGAAGAAGGAAGCAATCTCACTTTCACAATGTATGAAGCTGAAAATGTCCCACTCAGTCTAGAATCTTGGATACAGTTTATTCCCACTGAACTTGAAGTCTATGGATTGTAAGTATTTAAGAAACTTTCTTATATTGTTGTTAATTTTTTTGAGACGTTTTCAAGGTAGAGCTCATTTTATTTATTACTAGCTGTATCCGCGACTTCCTCCGCGTGGAATTTAACAAAAAAGTTATTGTTCAGTTCGCAGATTTATAAAATAAATAAATGTCTAAAATAAAAGTAGCCTAAATTACTCCTTATATCAGCTATATATCAGTGAAAGTCCCCTCAAAATCGGCCCAGCCGTTTCAGAGATTAGCCGGGACACACAGACAGTCAGACAGACAAAAAATGTTATTTTGATATATATGTACCATGTAAACATCCATATGCATTTTGTGAAAAGCTATTATTTTAATTTTACAAACAGACACTCTAATTTTATTTATTTGTATAGATATTCTGCTAATATTTTAGTTAAAAAAAGATTGATAAGGGAGCAGTGTGAGCTGAGTGTGGTGAAGTATGGCTAAATATTGGTTGCAATAGGGTATTCCACTACGTTTGAAAAAGTACTTCCAAATGTTGATTTTCCAATAAAAAGCCACAAAAAAAATATTTTGGCGAAATAAACACGCTTGCATGCCATAAAATTAAATTACATTTTAAACCTTTTTTTATTTCCGCGAAAACGCTATCAGCCATTTTGGTGACGTAATATGGTAAATAACAAAAGTCGTGTATGACGTATGTAAGACCGAACTCGTTCAATACGTTATGTAAAATAATGAATTACGATAGCTATCGTTGGTGTGTAGTGTCTAGCTGCAGATTCGTACTATCTGCTTTTAGAAAACCTTTTTGCATTTGAATAAATAAATAGCTACAAATGAAATGCACTAACAAAAGAGCACAACTGCCTATAATATTACTCCTTGAAGTTAATGTTGATGGAGGTCACGTGACATACAGATTAAAATATACGACTTTTAATTTCAATATAATAAAACAATAATGTGCTTTTATGATTCCAAATCAGAATATTTAAGTGTATTTCTACATAAATTTTAATCTTTATTAAATTTTATAATTTATTTTTCACAACCGAAATTAAGGCTCGTAAGTACCCTAATTGAGGCTCAAAATATTGAACCGTTGGCGTTTGCAAATATAGTTCGCGTCATGTAAAAAGAACGCTGAAGGAAAATGGAGGGGGTGCGTTTGCGCGTGGGTATACTCGCGCACAAAAGTACTACTGTTTTATCTTTTAATTAGGCTTACACTCGTGGCTTTCTATATTGCTTATTGGTAGATACATTAAAAATAATAAAAATACCAGTACGAATAATTCGGACTAAATAAATATAATAATTATCACTTTACAAATTTTTTTTTTTTTTTTTAAACAAAAGCAATCACAAATTTTTTAGTCATTGAAATGTCGTATTCAAAAATATTAATTATCTGTACTCTCGATATTCGTATTTTAATAGTTTTTATATGTTTAAAATGATAAATTGATATTTGTTTTTAGTGAAATAAATAGTAAATAGAGTTTTACTAGTGTCCGTATGCTAAGGTGTTGTGAAAGTGAATGATAAATGCGGAAAAAACGTGAATTATAATTGACAGCGGTTTGTTTACCAAATAAGACTGTTCCAAAAAATGGACACTACGAAAAAGTTTTTTCAAGAGTTGGAAACACTGTAAATCACCTTTGCGCATTTTGATAGCCAGCGTTCTTTTTACGTGACGCGAATTATATGTTATAAATAATTTTTCTCACTTCTCTATGTACAACTAATTCGTAATTTAAAACTTTTGTACGCGATAGTACTTTGAGTCGACGTCGAACTGTCCAACCAATAGCACACCGGCAAGCATGCGACACGTGATAAACACTCCCGTCCCCTACCTCATACCACCAAATAGACCGATAAATCGCTTTTGCGCAGCTTCAAGGCCAGCGTTCTTTTTACATGACGCGAACTATAGTTCGGATGATATAGTGAGTATGATGAGTTAGTTTGGATGATAGTAGTTTGAGTTCCATATCCTAGACGAATTTATATAACTTATTATTTACCCATTCACAGTTCAGTTGTAAAAACAAATTACCCATTCAACAAGTTTTACCAATGTTTATGAATAATAAAACGCAGTTTTTGAAAAATAGAATAACTGCAAAGTTCCTTACCGATTCTTCTCTAAAGAATCTACATTGCGAATCGGTGGTAACTTCACTTTTAATTATAACTAGCTGTGCCCGCGGCTTCGCCCGCGTTGAAATCAGTGTGTCACAAAGTTTTCCCGGCAAACTTACAGAGAAACTCTCATCAAAATCGGCTTAACCGTTCCGTAAACCTTCCTCTTGAAGCCTTCTCTCCATTGGTGAAACCGCATGAAAATCCGTTCAGTAGATTTTGAGGGAATCGATCACATACACTTTTGGGGACTTTGTTCTATAATACACTAACTGTTGCCCGCGACTACGTCCGCGTGGTTATGAAGAAATGCATTCTATCAAGATGTTTAACGCAAATTATTTTTTTATTTCAGTCTCTTGAAATGATTATTACACTCAGTAACTTTTTAAAAGGCACGATTTAGTATAATTTAATAGTTGTTTTTATAAAACCTCTCTATACACCACATTTTTAGTTTTATTTTCAGGCTGCAGTATAAATAACCTATCAGGCGAACTTATAACTGCTGTATGTTTCATACAAATTATCAACCCCAATTAAACTCCCTTAGCGGTGGAATATCGCAAAATCCGTTCTTAGCGGACGTCTACTAACTATAATCTTCCTCTCTGCTAAATTTCATCTTTATCCATCCTGGATGGATGGACCATCCAGCGGTTTTTGAGTTCTCGTAATGAGTGAGTTAGTGACCTTTCTCTTTTATATATATAGATTTCTAGAGATGCATTATTTAGACACCTCCTCACCATCTATAGTGCATACATTTTAGACTTCAAGTCTCTTACTTCAAAAACATTGGACTTTCATACAAACTTCCAACCCCCGTTTTATCCCTTAGGGATCGAGTATCATAAAATTCGTTCTTAGGGGATGTCTACACCCTATAAGAAACCTAATTGCCAAGTTTCAAGTTTGCAGATGTTATAGTTTCGGAGATTTCGTGATCAGTGAGTCAACCTACTATCCCCCGTTTTAACCCCAAAAGGGAGTTGATTTCTAAAGATACATTATTTGGACACCTTCTCACCATCTATTAAACATACATTTTAAATTTCAAGTCTCTTACTTCAAAAACATGGGACTTTCATACAAACTTCCAACCCCCATTTTACCCTCTTAGGGGTCGAGTTTCGTAAAATCCGTTCTTAGCGGATGTGTATGTCTTATAAAGAGCCTACTTGCCAAATTTCAAGTTTGTAGGTGTTATAGTTTCGGAGATTTCGTGATGAGTGACCTTTCGCTTTTATATATGTATAGATAGATAGATTAGTTTATCAAGACAAATATAATTTTAATTTGTAAAATGAAGATCCAAGGATGCTTTTGAAGCCTATTTGAATAAAGTGATTTTTTTTATTTTGAATCAGGATGTATAACTTACTAAATTACCATTTGACTATCTTAGACCTCTCGAAGCGCACGTGTCTCGCTGGAACTTCATAGTAGAAGCCCGGGACAGCGAAGGTCTCGTCGCTCGAGGACCGCTAGATATCACAGTGCAACAGCACAAGAGCGGACGCACCATCAACCATCAGTTCATCATGGAAATAAAGCTCCTAAAAGAATTCAAGAATGCCATCGACTGGCAAATACGAGCTTTAGAAGGAATCGTCAACCTCTTTAGAGATACGGATATGGATCACTTGACGGTGTTAAATGCGACGCAAAAGGGTGATCTTTACGAGTTTGTTTGGACCAACGATACCCTGCCTAAAGATCCTGCGTGTCCTATGGATGATATCAACAGGCTTATGAAGGTGGGTTTATTTTTTTATGGTAAAATGCGAATGAAAGTGGAGTGAGGTGGTTTTTTATACAACTAGGTAGGCAATAAAGTGTACGGTTCAACTTATTGTAAGCTTTAAGGGTAGCCAATAGACGCCTGCAACACCAGAAGCATGGCAAGCGCGTTGCCGATCCTACCCCCGACCTTCCCTAAAAGCTCTACCTAACTCACCACAGGAACACAACACTGCTTCTGAGCAGTATTAATTAGCTATGATCTTCTGTAAGTTTTGAAGAACATCCCAGTCGGGCTACTTCAAATTTTGACTAATATATTTCATGCTATGCCCTACCTCCATAAAAGTGAGCCGACACTTTGGAATTGTGCTGAAAACATTTGAATTGATCTACAGATAATGGAATCTGAGTCGGAGCCCGGAGCTCCATCAGCTGGACTAGCGCGTGCCATGTCGCCGGAGCTGAAAGTGGGGGCAGTGTGGTGGCGCGGCGCCGGCCGCTGCGCGCCGCCCACCGCCACGCGCGCGCCCAACACCTACCCGCCCGTCACGCGCAACCAGGTCGACCACCTCACCGCCACCGTCGGACACCTGCTCGTCTACAAGGTGCCCGAGGTGAGTCGCGCCCGACACCGACACCGACACCTACACCTACACCGACACCTACCCGCCCGTCACGCGCAACCAGGTCGACCACCTCACCGCCACCGTCGGACACCTGCTCGTCTACAAGGTGCCCGAGGTGAGTCGCGCCCGACACCGACACCTACACCTACACCGACACCTACCCGCCCGTCACGCGCAACCAGGTCGACCACCTCACCGCCACCGTCGGACACCTGCTCGTCTACAAGGTGCCCGAGGTGAGTCGCGCCCGACACCGACACCGACACCTACACCTACACCGACACCTACCCGCCCGTCACGCGCAACCAGGTCGACCACCTCACCGCCACCGTCGGACACCTGCTCGTCTACAAGGTGCCCGAGGTGAGTCGCGCCCGACACCGACACCTACACCTACACCGACACCTACCCGCCCGTCACGCGCAACCAGGTCGACCACCTCACCGCCACCGTCGGACACCTGCTCGTCTACAAGGTGCCCGAGGTGAGTCGCGCCCGACACCGACACCTACACCTACACCTACACCGACACCTACCCGCCCGTCACGCGCAACCAGGTCGACCACCTCACCGCCACCGTCGGACACCTGCTCGTCTACAAGGTGCCCGAGGTGAGTCGCGCCCGACACCGACACCGACACCTACACCTACACCGACACCTACCCGCCCGTCACGCGCAACCAGGTCGACCACCTCACCGCCACCGTCGGACACCTGCTCGTCTACAAGGTGCCCGAGGTGAGTCGCGCCCGACACCGACACCTACACCTACACCGACACCGACATCTACCCGCCCGTCACGCGCAACCAGGTCGACCACCTCACCGCCACCGTCGGACACCTGCTCGTCTACAAGGTGCCCGAGGTGAGTCGCGCCCGACACCGACACCTACACCTACACCGACACCTACCCGCCCGTTACACGCAACCAGGTCGACCACCTCACCGCCACCGTCGGACACCTGCTCGTCTACAAGTTGCCCGAGGTGAGTCGCGCCCGACACCGACACCTACACCTACACCTACACCGACACCTACCCGCCCGTCACGCGCAACCAGGTCGACCACCTCACCGCCACCGTCGGACACCTGCTCGTCTACAAGGTGCCCGAGGTGAGTCGCGCCCGACACCGACACCTACACCTACACCTACACCGACACCTACCCGCCCGTCACGCGCAACCAGGTCGACCACCTCACCGCCACCGTCGGACACCTGCTCGTCTACAAGGTGCCCGAGGTGAGTCGCGCCCGACACCGACACCGACACCTACACCTACCCGCCCGTCACGCGCAATCAGGCAACCACATGAACCGTATAGTTGTCGTCCGAATAGTACGAGTTCCGCTTCATCTTCGAATGCGAGAAGTTTCAAATGTTATACATAGTTATTTGAAAACAAAAATAAACTTCTTATCTACAACATTACTTACACATTATTGTATATTTTCATTTTCAGGATACATTCTTCGACCCAGAAGATGGCGGTACCCGCAACTTGCAATTGTCTCTTAGGTTTAGTGACCGCTCTGAAATTCCACCAAACCATTGGTTACAATTTGATGCACGAAACCAAGAGTTCTACGGTTTACCCACGTCTAACGATGAAAAGAGTGTACATTATCAGCTGGTAAGAATTTTTTTATTTTGTGCTTTACATTAAATTCCTTTACTTTTATCAGTTTATCATCAATAAGGCAATTTGAACAAATACGTATACATACATACGTCTTCTTATGCAATTTCTCGTGTCTGTTGTTCTGATTTAGTGATGCGTGTAGACGGCAAAGATTTTTTTTTTTCATAGACACCTAAAAGCGATTGTTACTGTTAGTAGGGAAATTACTTATCAAACCGCAAAATCTAGTGGCTTAAGCTCTAAACCTATTCCTTTCTGGGAGAAAGGGACCCATGCCTATCAGTGGAATTATAAACCGCATCAGGCTATAAATCAATGTTATTTCAGATCGCTGAGGACTCTAGCAAGAAGAGTGCCTACGACAGCCTGATAGTGGAAGTCGCGAAGGCGCCAACAATCCGGCCGACGGTCGAGTTTCAGATGACAATGGACCCCTCGCCCCATCTAGCGGACAGTGCCAGTAACAAGCGAAAGGTTGTCGAAAAACTGGCCGCTCTCTTCGGGCAGAAGGAGACCGATAATATCCGGATACAGAGTATCACTGACAACCCCACCACGATTATTTGGTCAGTATCTGTTTGTTGTTGTATGTAGTTATCGAAAAGTGAAAATAACGTTTCCCCAAAGGCTTCGGTAATAAACGTAAAGCCATCGAGTGAATTTCATATAAATTTTCATGTAAAAGTAGAGAATAGAGAAAATAGAGAAAATATTTTTCAGACTAGTTCCTTACATACTAGACCTACCTCTAATTTAATTGAGTATTATATCATCGTGTAAATTATTACATAATTGTCATTACTTTTGACCATTCCACTATCACGTGATTCGTCGTGACTCATCGACCTTCTTTTAGTATTGGCAATATAAAAATAAAGTCAAATATAAAAATATCTTAACAAACTGAAATAATATGTTTAAGTTTAAATTTTTCAGGTACAATACAAGTTTGCCAATGGACAGATGTCCGAAACGAGAAATCGAGGAATTACGTAAAATGATCATCGTTGACGAACGCGGAGCCATCGGCGGCAACCTCAAAGAACACGTTGACCAAATATTCGATAAAGACCTTAAAGTTATGTCCATTCGTCTCATTCCGCTAGGACTTTGTGCCGATCAACATACCAAAACGACGAAGACATTGGCTCCGATCCAACCGGGTACTAATATGCAAAATAAGGCAACGAACGCCAGTCCTGAATATTCTGATTACTTGGTGACGTTCGTGATACCGGCCGTTGTCATAGTGTGTATGATTGTCGTCGCAGGCATTATTGCGTGTGTTCTCTATAGGAGACGGCGAACTGGTAAGAATTTCTGACTAATTAGTAAATAAATGTTTTAATTAAAATAGTGTGGTTTTGTAGTATATTAAAATGTGTTTACATTAAAAATTGTATTGCATAATATTTTCATTTAAATTTTTTGTTAAATTATTTGAGTTAGTAGAAAAATAGTATAAATAATTCAGTACTAATATTACTATTTTGAAGCATATTGGATATTACATAGTTAATTCGCTAAATATATATTTGATATTGATCAGTTATTAACGAGTATTTTAACTATAGCGGATGCGAATTCTTGACACGAAAAAGGTGATTTATTAATTAATAATTTAGAGCACTTGAAATGATATAGAATATTGTAATTGTTTTGTTTATTTTTTAGACCTCGCTCATAGATTCAATGTTCGCTTATAAAAATAATAATTACTCAGCACATATCTGTCTTATACTTGCACTCGCACAAAAATGCTAGAAAATGTCCGCAAGCAGTTAACGCGTTGTCTAGAAAAACACTTATTTTATAAAGAACTGTAATACCAAAAAAAATTTAATTCACAACAGGTAAAATGAGCGTTGGTGATGAAGAGGAGCGACAAGCGTTCCGCTCGAAAGGAATTCCAGTGATTTTCCAAGACGAACTCGAGGAAAGAGCGGACGCAGAACCCGCAGATAAGAGTCCCGTTATCATGAGAGAGGAAAAGCCCCCCCTACTACCCCCTGCTCCGGAATATCGGTCAGGAGAAGACGCTCCCTACCGCCCCCCGCCCCCCTTCGCCGCCTCCCGCACCCCTCCGCGCCCTAAAGCCACCCCAACTTACAGAAAACCTCCCCCGTACGTCCCACCCTAAAATTATCTACGTCCAGTAGTATAGAAACCCGTTTACAATGCGTAGCTATAGACGAAGCTAGTAAGTTCAGAGGTCTGATCATGTCTGAAATTTTACATATTCGTAAAAATACACATTTAATAGTCATCAAGATTTGACTTTCCGTACATCGTAAATCAGCCTAGCTTGTCTATATACGTAACGCGTCAAGCGGGTCTAAATATTGTTTCTCAAATTTTTGTTTATAAGAAAACTAGTCGACCCATTCGTTTACAGCTATTCGGTTATTATTTTCGTAAATTTATTAGATTTTTTTTTTATATAATATAGTATTTTAAAACGAGCATTTACGAAAATTAATGTTATGAATGCATTTATTACGAAAATTATTATAAATGTAAGATAACGTAAACGAACCTCATATCGACTAAAAAGGAATTGTGCACAATTAAATGTGACTACGAATTTCTTGTATTGTAAGTTACGTCACGAAGTAGTTGTGGGTAGTTGTATGCGTATGGTTATGATGTTGAAATGTAAAATTGTACTTCACGGTAAACGCTACATTAGAATGTTATTGTTGAAGTAGGTGATGTTACATTAGTTTTACGGCGCCGTTATACAAATATTTTAATTCGCAATCGTGCGCCACTAAAACAAATAAAATATAGTATGAAGTAAGCTAATCGAAGGCGATCATAAAACAATAATATTTAAATATATATTTAAGACTAGACCAAAAACAGTTCTATATGTGTGTTGGCTAAATGCGTGCCATTGTTTGAAAATGTTTATGTTATCATATAATTTAATGAACATATCGAAAATGTAACATTAGCCTTTAGCTTAGTTCTTCCATACACAAATATAGGATATACGTGCGTGTATGTGAAAGTAGGACACGAAATGTTGTATTTAAATGATGCTACAAAACTAAGACTAATATAAAGCACACTATGTTTATAATCAAGATGCAAAGTATTGCATTTGCAATTTACATGATGTTTGTAAAGCTCCGTTTATGTGGGGTAGTGAAATGATAATTGTCGTTAAGCTAATTTTTTTATCGAAGAATACAGTTACTTCTGTAATCAATTAAATCTAATATACAAGAGTAATTAAAACTCATAACACAATTAGCCGGCGTGTACATTATAAATAACATGTGTTATACAACTGACCTTAGTTGTAGGCTACTGATAGATATTTTTTAAGAGTAAAATATCATTTTGTACTTGTCTAATTATTACCATAGGCGTAAGATTAATCAAATTATGTAAACGATAGGGAATTTAACGAAATGAGCTCTAAAAATATTTTTTCCTTTGGATGTATTTTTTTCTACTGTATACTCATTTAGAATTTTTGCATTTATAGATCTTTTTAGTCTTATACAATTTTATAGATCAGCTAAAATTTTCTTTTAATTATATTACATGTTTATTTCGTAGTAGTTGTACTTAATAATGTCCATATAAAACCGAACCACTTTATTATAATTTATTAAACTTATGTATGTATTATTTTTAAACACTTCATATCAAAACGCACATAATTTATATAATTGAGTTTTTTTTTTTTTATTTAATTTAATAAAATGGTCTAGTGATTTGTTTGTTTTATTTACTTGTTTGTAAATTGATAACAGCTTGAACTGTAACTAATGCTATCTAAAATATTGGCACCAGCAATTTATACATTTTTGAATATCATATCAAAAATTGACCATTCCAGCGAGGATCGAACCTGCGTCTCCGACTGACCGTGTCGGTGCTCTAGCCAATTAAGCTATGGAACGATGTACCCGTTAGATCGAAAAAATTTGATATGGTTCCACGGTTCGCTTAAACCGAAAATACAATCATCATGCCAGAGCATGATCAGAACGCCACGGTCAGTCGGAGACGCAGGTTCGATCCCCGCTGGAACGGTCAATTTTTGATACGATATTCAAAAATGTTTAGAATTCCTAATGTATGTAGCACAAAAATAAAATCGTACATACCAGCAATTTATACTAAGCTAACTCATATAGGTGAACTTTACAATAGACCTTTTATATTAATTACGAAACTTTTTTGAAATTTGGTATCTTTAATAGTTAATTTATTCATTGCAATTTCACAATTTTTTTATTAAATATAAAAACACATGTTATCAAGTTCGCATTAAAAAAAAAACTTATCGAAAATTCGAGTTGGCGTAGTATAAATTGTTGGTGTCGATATAATCTCTAAAATATATAAAATGATATCTAAAAATCTTTGAATTATACCTGACGAAAAAAAGCATGCTAAATGACCTACTTTTTGAATTATTTATATTAATTAATTGGCATATTAATTGGCTTAAATATACACACATATTAGATTCATTAAGGCTGATTAAGAGCGGTCGAATTAATTTTGTAACGAAATTATGCCAATAAACGGTCAAATTTTTAAGTTAGGTTCAGACATAGATCAAGTAAAAAAGGGTAGATAACGCACCTAGAACAGAAAACTGAAGCCACTTTTTTAAAGATGTGTGAGTGAGTGAAGTGTTGACACCTTTTAAAAAAAGTCCCTAAAATTTTTATTAAACAATTAATTTAATATAGGTAAAATGGGTATGTGAAAATAAAAACCTGTTTATAGTTTTAAATAAATTTACTAAAAATAAAACAAAAAATCGGTAGAATAATAAAAAAATATATTCGTAAGATAATCGTATGAATGGACACTTCCTATCCCCTCTGTTTATCTCTTTTCAGTTTGCAGTCGGTTTTTTTTAACTATTTTTCTTAAACCTAGAATCCTTTATGTTGTATAAGTTTTTTAAATTTTTGTCGCTTAGAACTCAGAGTCATCGTCATTGTTTGCATTTTACTAATATGATGTAGTCTTATGTTCAAATATTTTTCAATCACTAATCGTATTAAATTCAGTTTATGCGCATGGCCAGCATAATTGTGGTCATTTTCTCAGTCTTAAAGCCGCTACCCATTCACCTCTTATTAAAATATTCGTTGGAAACCTAAAACCATGAAATTTGATAGTAAAATATGGGTACCTAGTTTACTCAAAAATTGTAAAAAGTTAAAACATAAAACAAACGAGTTAATAATTCATAAATATATTTTGATTTTTTTATTTTCAATTTATGTAACATAAAATAACACGAGAAAAAAAAACAATAACTATGTCTACTTTTTACTTAATTATTTTTCTGATTGCGTACAATTTACTTACCCACATTTTGGGGTATTGAAAAAAAGAACTACTGGCAACACTCCCGTGGTACATCATTTCGTGACATTGAAATTATAAGTTCCGAATAACCTCAATATTATTTTGGAATAACAATAAATTTAAAGTTTTATATGTACTTACGTGTGAAACGATATTCCTTCAGATTTTTTGTTTATTTTGGTATTGTTTTTGCACCATTTAATCACACAAGACGGCATTTTATAAGCAAAGTTACTGTATGAAGCCTCGTGACATACTAACGAAAATGAGCGTAGTTTGATGCATATGTGTGCGTGAGCGCGTGTATTTACTTGAAGGAGCCGAGTTTTGTGGCTTCACTAACAACAAAGGCCGCGCATTATCTACTTTTTTTTACTATATCTATGGGTTCAGATTATAATTATTTTTTTGTAACGAATTTATGCCGATAAACGGCCGAATTTTGAGCTTAGATAGGTTACGTTATTTATTTATTTTTTTATTCGACGGGTCTTAATCTTAAGACGTACCCACGATAATATCAGTTCACTGATCTTTAGGTACACTTTTTAAGTTTTGAAATTACCGCCACGTTGTCATGCCTCTGACGGCTGTAAAGCATTAAGCTAACGTACCCCCACTACTGTAGTTGCGCGCCCTGTGTATAAGACCGTGTATGAGTCCATCCTTAATGCTGTGCATTTGAATAATTTCAATCCTGAACGACTTGTGTATGATTTGTAACATATAACTTTTCACTGGAATTACCGATTTTTTGATCATTTTCTGAATCGAAAGCTATTACTTGTTTTTTGGTCCCATTAAAATGTTTACAAATCTTTTTGAGTTATCCCGATTGAAACTTTACCTTTACAAATAACCTTTCACACGTCCCTATCAATTTCGAAGGTTTTAATTTAATAAAAAACATTGCTGAACTTCAATTCCGGTTCGTCCCTATTGATATTTCATACTCTTTGGTCTATGGTACCTTTGTATACTCTTTGGGTAAACGTCATAGTTGACAGTCATACATATACTAAATGTTATTGTAGTTTTTTTGAATGGTTATTTTAATTATTTTTTTACTATAACTTAATTAATAATATAACACATCTTGTTGAAAAATAAATAAAACGTAGCATTTTTTACTATCTTATGAGTATGGACGAAATGACTTCCACTAAAAAGAATGGACGTTCAAAAAATCTACTTCTCTTTAATTTAAGAAAACTTAGAATATCTTTGAAATATAGGCCAGAAATATTAAAATTGATCCTGACAATGCGACAATGTATTCGAAAAAAGAACGATATTATAAAATCGTTAAAACAACAACTTAAAAGGGTTAGCATATTGAATTAATTTATTTTTAATTGTAAATATAATTGTAGCCATATTATGTAGTCAGTTGATTCTAAACTATTTCAAATATAGACCTTTAATTATTTTTCAGACAAAGGACGATAATATTAAAATAACATCAGATGTAAATGAAATAAAAAATTCAAAAGCTGACAATCTATGTGATTGTGGCAAACAGCGCAGCTCGGTGCAAGGAGAAGTATCTACTTCAGATATTAAAAATGAGATAGAAACAGCATGGAGTACTCAAAGTAATGGCGATAATGAAAAAAGTATTGCAGAACAAGTAAAAGAAGCTGCACAAAGTGCTCTCCAAGATACTGGTATGGTGTACGTGGAATCCGCTGGAATGTACTATGACTATAAGACTGGTTATTATTATAATTCCGTGAGTCTATTCAATATATGAGATATTCTTAAACTCTTCAATGTATAAAATGTTTAATTTAACACAATTATATTTTAATTATAAAGCTTAATAACATTATAACCTAATTTAAGTATTTTACATAAAAATGTTCCATTTGTTTATACATATATAAATTTTAAATTTGATATTCTATTTAATTTATTGTTAAAAAACGATAAGTGATTTAATTTAATCTGTTTGAAACAGGAACTGGGTCTCTATTATCATACAGATACAGGCTGTTACTACTATTACTCAGATGAAAAACAAACATTTGTTTTTCATTCATATCCTGACAAAAGCGTTGAGAATAAATCTTTGGTAGCACATGAGAAGAAAAAAGCAAGAAAACAGAAAAAGGTACTTTTATCTACATTTTTTTATCACCTTTTATTTAAACTTGTTATTTTATAAAGTTTTGCCTTTATTAAAAACATATTGTATTTTATTTTTAGGCTACTAAAACTGACGATGTCGAAAACCTGACTAAACAATTCACTCAGGTTTCACTCCGAGGCGCAACAGCCTTAGGTAAATAAAATGCTCACAAGCTGCTTCCAAATACCAAAATCTGAAATGTTATATTGCAGGAAAGAGAAGAAGGAAGCAAGCTAAAGCGCAGGAAAACATGTAAAGATTCAAAGAAAAAGAAATTAAAAACCAATCTAAATAATAATAGTGATGAAAATATTGTTCCAATGGAAACAGAGGTTAATGAGACAGAAAAGGAAATTGAAGAATTAGAAGAGGGAGAGTGCAGCGATACTGCCAGTGAAGTGTCTGATGAAGATACAGATGTTAGCACTTCCACTGCTAGCGACGATGGTAAAGGAAGAACAGCCTTAAATATGGTCACTTTGTACTCAAATTTTATGTTCTGTTCGAAACAAAAAGAAAAATAATGAATATACTTATATCGTAGACACATTGCTACATGCATCTGTAGTATTGTTTCTACTCTGGAGCTAAATCCAATGTAACAGATTTTGATGTAGTTTTTATGAATAAAGACTACTATAAAAAAAATTTTGTATGTTAAAATGTTAAATATTTTTGTATGAAAATGGTTTTTAGTAACATTCTAATTTTAGGATGGGTAGTTTTTAAAATCTATAAAAGTAACAATCAGAAATGTAGGTCTCATGTATGCGTGTATCTATGATAATGTAATATAATTCACTGGGCTTAACACAATATAACAAATTGTTAACTGTGTTGTGCCGCTGCTGTCCGATAACATAGCTTGTACCTCTGAAAAGCCAGACTTGTCTCTTTTTTATATGTATAAAGTATTAAGAATATATATTAGAACACTAAAACTACTTACAGAATTATATTGCCTGACGCTATGTGTAAAATGATGCTATCTCTATAGCCTATAAGAAAACATCCTATACTTTATAAATACATTATCAAAGATTATTGTATATTTTTAAAGATTTTAAACTAAGAATTGATTAACAACACAAAATGAAAACCAATGCAATAAGTCTAGAAGTTAAGTTAAAATAGTATTTATTTTCAGAATCGGTAGCCAAGCACCATCCGCCATGTATGCGTATTATAGTTAAGGAGACAAACTTACCAAAAGTTAAAGTGGGTACTTTGTATCTTATAACCAAGGACGGAGGTACTATAGGCAGGGAAGGAGAGCAACACGCAATTGTTATTAGAGATCATAATGTGTCCAGAGTAAGTTTCTATGATTAATTATTCTTTCTAAGCTTTATATGTAGGGTTAAATTTTATAGATTTACTATAGGGATGTTATGAAGCTTCGTAACCGTAGCCGATACTATTGGATATACGAAACAAAAAATTCGGATAGGTGCGGTCTCCGTAACCGAAACTATCTGAATCCGATATTGAATAGTCTGGAATAGTTTAATATCCGTAACTGAAACTGAAATATTATTTTGAGAATATCCGTAGCCGAAATATCATATCCATAACATCCCTGGCTTCTACTACTAGGCATTTTGTAAGCTTAAAAAATTTTTTTTAAAGGTGACCAAGTACTACTTGCGTCCTCGGCCGAGGAGTTGCAGGAGATGGTAACTGCTATGAGTGGAGCTTTTGTTAGAAAGGGAATGAAGATGAATGTAAAGAAGACGAAAGTGATGGTGTTTGAAAGAGATGAGGTAGTGACAGACTGTAATATCGTGATTGGAGATGAACAAATTGAACAAGTGAATGAGTTTGTGTATCTGGGTTCGAAGTTTACAAGAGATGGAAAGTGTGAGAGTGATATCGAAAGAAGAGTGAATGCAGGAAACATGGTCAACGGAGCTTTGAACTCCTTTATGAGCAGTCGGAAGGTGTCTAAAAAGGCTCGTTTGGCTGTGCATGAGGGGGTGTTGCTTCCGACACTTATGTACGGAAGTGAAAGTTGGGTATGGCAGAAGAGACATGAAAGCAGAATAAATGCAGTTGAGATGAGAGCGTTAAGAAGTATGATAGGAGTTAAACTGAGTGACAGGATGAGAAATAGTGAGATAAAGAAACGGTGTGGTCTGAAAGAAGATGTAGTGACAAAAATTGAGAAAGGTATGCTGAGATGGTTTGGTCATGTCGAGAGAATGAATGAAGAACGACTGACGAAAAAAGTGTATAAGGCGAGTGTGAGTGGAAGTGTTGGAAGGGGTAGACCTAGGCGGACATTTCAAGACCAAATCGGGGACGTCTTGAAAAAAGGCCAGGTCAAGAGTACCCTAAACCGACGAGCATGTATGAAGGGAATAATGAAAGTGGATGAAGCGAAACAAGTATGTAAGGATCGTAGCAAGTGGAAAGAAGTGGTCTCTGCCTACCCTTACGGGAAAGAGGCGTGATTATATGTATGTATGTATGCATACCGAGATGTTATTTTTACTCCTTGTTTTTTGTATAAAAAAATCAAAATCAACTTCATTCGAATGCACCTTAAAAGTGATTATTATTTTTAAAAGTGAAGCTTGGCCGGTTCGGAACGTAGATTCTGCAGAGAAGAATCGGCGAGAAACTTCACCGTTCTCTTTTGAAAATAATATATAAAACTAATATATAAACTGTGTTTTAATATAAAATCAGTAATCGACTATGTAACCCTGCACCGAATAATAATTATGCTTTACTAGCTGTGCCCGCGGCTTCGCCCGCGTTGAAATCAGTGTGACACAAAGTTTTTCCGGCAAACTTCCAGTGAAACTCTCATCATAATCGGCTTAGCCGTTCCATAAGCCTTCCTCTTGAAGCCCTCTCTCCATTGATGAAACTGCATGAAAATCCGTTCCGTAGATTTTGAGGGAATCGATCACATACACTTTTGGGGACTTTGTTTTATAATACACTAACTGTTGCCCGCGACTACGTGCGCGTGAAGCGCGCGTCGCGTTTAACAAAATGGTTCGTTGAATTCGTCAGAATTGTGGTATGAAATAATGTAGTATTATAGTGTAAATATGTTTAACTATACTGCATGCAATTCAGTTTTTAATATGGTTCTACGTAACTATATGTCACAGAATAGCGTAACGCACGCTCCTCCGTGAAGACAGGGGTAAATAAAAAGTATTCTAGTAACGTAAAGGTTGGATATTGTAAAAAATATATTTTTTTGTACTACTTATAAGTAATCAATATAAATGTTTCTTGAACACATAGGGTTGTAACGCGGTTATTTTGTTTTAAACTGACCCTGCTGTATAAGTTTCATACAAACTATCAACCCCAATTAAACCCCCTTAGCGGTGGAATATCGCAAAATCCGTTCTTAGCGGACGTCTATTAATTATAATCTACCTCCCTGCCAAATTTCATCTTTGTCCATCCTGGATGAATGGACCATCCAGCAGTTTTTGAGTTCTCGTGATGAGTGAGTCAGTGATCTTTCTCTTTTATATATATAGATTATAATGCATTATTTGAACACCTTCTCACCATGTATAGAGCATACATTTTAAATTTCAAGTCTCTTACGTCAAAAACATGGGACTCTCATACAAACTTCCAACCCCCATTTTACCCCATTAGGGGTTGAGTTTCGTAAAATCCGTTCTTAGCGGATGTCTACTTCCTATAAGGAGCCTACCTGCCAAATTTCAAGTTTGTAGGTGTTATAGTTTCGGAGATTTCGTGATGAATGACCTTTCGCGTTTATATATATTATAGATATTATAGATTATAGATAGATATATTAATTACTTTTTAATAAAAACTTTAAATTTATGTTGAGACAATTGCAAAATTGTTTATGGGATTTTATTATATTTTTCTCAATTCATAAATTTGCTTCTAAATATATTTTTTTTTAAATATATTTATAGGCATGTATTAAATTTTATTTCAGAATCACTTGGACATTAATTACGATATGGATAAAAGAATGTATTTAGCCGTTGATTTAGGATCGAAGAACGGTACAATTCTTAATGGCATTCGTATGTCTGAAAGTCAAGAAAGAAGTACTCCTATAGAGGTAATAATGCCCTTCATTTTTATAAAGTAAATTCTTTATTTATTATGTTAAAGTATTAATCCAAGAGCCAGGTACAAATTCGGTTAATTATTTCTTCTCGAGTAAAACTCCGTAAAATGCATTAGGTATTTATATTATGAATACTCGCGACCGCCAGCTGCGACTCCGTGGGTGGGGCGGGCAATGGCAGCCTTCCACGCGTGGAGAAAAGATTTTTTTTCATATCTCATTTTAAAATTTGTCTGATTATAATTTACCTAATATCTTGAAGAAAAAATAAATAAAGTCAGCTGACTATAACATGGTAGATTATACAATTAAATACAATAAAATAAATTGTCAATGATTTCCTATCAACTAAAAGTTTACCTGGTCATAATTTATATGCTACTATGAATGAAAATTAATGTCAGCTGGTTGTATCTCGGAGGAAAGTTTGTCAGCTGCTACCTTGAAAGGTTTAACGCAGCAACATATATACCAGCTGACGACTTTTCTCCCTGACTTACAGGTAGCTGATTTTCCTCATTATTTATTAGAGCATGTTAACAATCCTCTTATAAATTTTCACCCTCAAGGAAATTACGTTTTTTAAAGTTATTTGGCAGTTTGCTTAATTTGAATATTTTGATAACAAATATGAAGTTTAATAATGGAGGAAATGTTAGAATAAATAAATTAATCAATCAGAGAAATAATTTATTGCATGTTTGTTGCATCATTTTTAAAATAATTAACTTATATTTCAGTAAAGTAATTAAAAATAATAACGACAATTAATAATTTTCCTTCTCTTTAATCTGATTCGGTAACTTCTGACATTTAACTTGATCTACTTCTTCGTGTAGAATACGTGCTGCAGCAGAACCTGTAGCTCTGGGTAACCTCACTGTCGTAACTTATATTATTATGAGAACATAATGAGAACACCCTACGGCTCAAAAAATGAACTGAACATGTTTCTTAAGATTATACTTGTAATAGTTAGGGATATCTCTAAATTTTATCTTTATTTCTTGGTTTATGTATTGGCAATAGTAATATATACTCTGATATCGAAAATGTTAGGAGCCCTTTTGAACTTATGGACGGAAAGATGAATAAAAAAAAACTTAAAAGAAGGTTATTGTTACTTTCCATTGGTATGAAACGTGAAAAAAAAAAGAAATACAAAAGAATAAGAGTTGCATTTTTTCCAGGTAGTTCATGGTAGTACTATACAGTTGGGAGAGACTAAGCTCCTGTGTCACATTCACGCCGGTAACGATACCTGTGGCCATTGTGAGCCAGGCCTTATAATGGAAAGTAAGTACATATAATATTTTTATAGACAAATGAAACATTCCTCACTGTTAAATAATTAAGACTTAGTACCTGGGTGACCGAGATTGGCTCGGTATTTTAAGTAATTCGTGTTTTTTGGAAATCATATTTAAATACAAATTACATACATACATACATTTAATCACGCCTCTTTCCCGTAGGGGTAGGCAGAGACCACTTCTATCTACTGGCTACGATCCTTACATACTTCTTTCGCTTCGTCCACTTTCATTATTCCCTTCATACATGCTCTTCGGTTTAGGGTACTCTTGACCTGGCCTTTTTTCAAGACGTCCCTTATTTGGTCTCGAAACTTCCGCCTAGGTCTACCCCTTCCAACCCTTCCATCCACACTCGCCTTATACACTTTTTTGTCAATCGTTCTTCACTCATTCTCTCGACATGACCAAACCATGTGAGCATACCTTTCTCAATTCTTGTCACTAATCTTCTTTCAGACCACAACGTTTCCTTATCTCACTATTTCTTATCCAGTCACTCAGTTTAACTCCTATCATACTTCTTAACGCTCTCGTCTCAACTGCATTACATATTGATAAAATTTTCTCGGTCGATCCCGACCGGCCGATTTCCCACCTGAACTATTACAACTTTATTGACAATTGCGAAATTTACCTTCGTATTCTAACGATATTGTAGCCATTTTTTCATTGTCTAAAAACAGGGATAAAACGACGTTTGCTAAAAATGAATCCTAGCTATATCCGAAATCCCCTGCATACTAAATTTCATGAAAATCGTTGGAGCCGTTTCCGAGATTCAGATTATATATATACATGAATTGCTCGTTTAATAGTATTACACTTAAAATATTTTTTCGTCCGGTATTATATTTGCATTATATTAGGTACTGTTCCTTCGTGGTTACTTTATTATATCGAGTTTCTTCGAATTCTATTTCTATAAATTATTATTTTTTATTTATTTTTTCTTTTTTTAATATAGTGCTGCAAGATGATGATAATGATAATGAAGGGTTATCGGTACGTTTATATAGGTATTTGTGTGTAATCTTGGCGTTTATATTTTTTTATTTTATGATTTATTCCAAAATCTTAAGCGATTTAGTTGAATTGGGTTGATGAGTAAAGCATTTTTTTTTTTTCAATTAATAACTTCAACTGAACAAATGTGTTGTAAAATGTAGTAATTATTCAGCAATATTTATAAGTGAGAAAAGTTTTGTGGAGTGCGTGAATGAACGGATGTCTTTTTTCATACAAAACTACTGAACTGACTGCTAATATTTCCCCCATAATTCCCACTCTAAATCGAAAATGCGGCTACAAACACAAGTTACTTATAAGGATATATAATTCCCACTCTAAATCGAAACTGCGGCTACAAATACAAGTTACTTATAACGATATATTCATATTTACAGCTCAAGAAAAAGAAAAAGTGGCATACACGCGTACATGTAGCGTACAGAAACAGCATCAGTTGGAGCTAGCGAGGTTGAAAAACAAATACGCTCCCAAACAGCTGGCAATAGAAGAGACAGCTTATAACGACAGGGCTCAAGCGAGAAGAGAGAAAGTTGGTTCCTCACACCACTCGGAGAAGACGCAGAGCAGCGATATTAACACGTAAGTGTTACATATTTAACTACTTATATTATAAAACAAATAAGCTCCCAAACAGCTGGCAATAGAAGAGACAGCTTATAACAATAGTGGTCAGAGTTCCTGGGGGAGGTCGGGGGAAGGATCGGCAACGTGTTTGTAATGCTTTATGAGCTATTACTGTTACATTTTTCATAATACCCACGGTAACAATTTTAGATATTCTACTACATATCCATCACCTTTACATTATAATATATACTGTCTTAATAACAATTCCACAAAGCAAGTGTCTAATTATTAAGAAAAAATGTATTACTTATTCCACCATAAAATGTCAGTCATTAGCTCTCATTATAGTCTGTTTTTTTTTTTAACAAACGATTACTGAGTATGTCTCTTGCATATTTCCGATATTGACAGACTGAGATGGGTCATTGTTAGGTGTGGGGCCAACGCCTTTTTCATGTTTTGAAATTGTAAAGGCCCGTTCATATTGAATAATAATGTCATAAATAATTAACAAGAATACAATATTAGATATAGTATAAATATATTATGCACAAAAACTTATAAATAAAATAATGATTTAATAATTCTTGTAATCTTAAAAACTATCGTCATCAACTTTCTGCAGTCACGTGAATAATAAACGGCTCTAAAATATTTTCTACATAGTTGTCGACTTCGTACGTTTTTATCAATCTTGGTTATAAAATGATTGACACATTGAATGAGTACAGTTTTAGGCTAATCCACTTTAGCTACTCATTGTAACAAAAGAGTTTGAACTTCATCAGTTTTGTAACTTTTGTTATTTGCTTCCACGTAGTCCTTCACTTAAACCCAAACAAGCTGTATTGGGTTAACAGTGATTCTATGACAAACGTATGACGCGAAGATTGGTGAATGAGCCATCTCGTCTACGATAAGTTTTTCAAAATGATTTAGCTTAACTAAATCCCAAAAGTTGCAACTTTAACATTAGCAGCCACTCAATAATGTCTTGTTTTCGAGAATAATACGAGGCATTATCTAAATCTAAAACAATAAATGGAATCGTACGGCTTAACGCACATTGAGCAATATGATTGTCTTGCAAACTCATAACCTCCTTAATTTAGCTTATTTATTACAAAATTGTTATTTGACTGATGCAGATTTCTAATGAAATTGTTATTTGTTTGCTACGAATGACGTCTGTACTGCTGCTATATACTCAAAATAATCTTAAAAATTTAGTGTTAGATCGACTTTCATTGGGTTTGGTTTCCCTCATAACCTTCCTTCACATGTCATCTCTCACTCCACCATAGACTCTACCATACAGCAATATCACCTAAAATTAATTTTTTTATGAAAATCTGTGTGCGGATTGGGTAGGTCTGAGAATCGCCCAAAATCTATTTTCATACCCCTTTATAAGAGAGGGGTGATTAAGGGGGTTAACGACGTATATGGCAAAATAACGTTTGCAAGCTAGTAATATGAAATAGTTCCCTTTTGTCTGTATTCCTTTACTTTGTATAAATGTTTTCGTCGCCATAAAACTATATCCGCCATGTTTACTAAAACACTGTTTCTGTCTCTTTTATTATAGGAAAAACACATTTTTTTGTGTTTTGTTCAATGTCGATATTGACATGGACGGGAAATCAGAATCTTCCTTTATGATGTTCAGGATTTTATCTAATGTAGGAATTTCATTTTCAAAATAAAGTTTGTGGACCACATTTCGATGAGCGCTTTTCGTAATATCATCATGTTTGTTAATAACGCTCAAGTGGTTTCTTTTGACCCGATTTCATGTCTCCAATAAACTTTAAAAAAAATAAAAAATAACGGAAAATCTAATAATTTATATAATATAATAATTTTATTTATAATTTAGATTGACGTCATTTTTAATTTACGAGTATGTATTTAATTAATTTATCTATTTACAATAAATAATGAATAATATTATTTTCAATTAAGTAAAAATGTTTACATTGTATCTATACCGTAAAGAAATGAATTCCTATTGAAGTTCATATTGTCTGGGTAATTTCATTATGTGATGATGATCTATTAAAATCAGAATCTTTAAATGATTTCAACAAATTGTGTATAGTTTGTTTTTGTGTAGATTGCTAAGGGCGCTTAGTACGCTTAACTACAGGAAACATGTCTGCACTGACTCACGCACAAACAATATCGTCTGGTTCACTCATTAAAACACGTGCTACGCGCAGGTAGTCGCCAAGTCAATTGAATGTACACGTATCTACAGCGTTTGTGTGAAACGGACTTTATGTTAATTACGTGAACCAATAACAGCGCAGTCAAATTTTCGGTACTCGTTTGTTAAAAAAAAAGAACAGACTATAGTGTCCAAACTTAATTACTTACCCAAACGTCAAGTGTAACATATGTTCGTGTTAAAAAAAATATATATCCATCAAAACGATTTGCATAATCGCTTCCGAAGTGATGTGAAATGAAATCGGCCACTTTATATTTATGACAGGTTTATAGCAGCCGAGAACAAAGGTTTCAAGTTGTTAGAGAAAATGGGCTGGTCGAAGGGCGAAGGACTCGGGAAGGACAGCCAAGGGGACAGGGAGCCGGTGAGATAAATATATGTTATAATGTGTAATTTGTTTCTCTTAAATCTATAATAATATTACTGAGATTGTTTGTTTGTTTGAACGCGCTGATTATTGTGCTATTGAACCGATTTTATAAATTACTAGCTGTGTCCGCGACTTCGTCCGCGTGGAATTTAACAAAAAAGTTATTGTTCAGTTTGCAGATTTATAAAATAAATAAATTTCTAAAATAAAAGTAGCCTAAGTTTCTCCTTATTACAACACCTGTCTGCCAGCGAGTCTTTCAAAATCGGTCCATCCGTTTCAGAGACTAGCCGGATTTTTTGTATTTATGAAAATCTGGAACTACAGAATCGATTTTAATAATTATTTTTAACCGACTTCAAAAAAAAAAGGAGGAGGTTACTCAATTCAACCGTATATATCTATATATATTTTATTGGCTTTGATGATTCTTTTTTTGTTGGAAAGGATGGCATCCCAAAGAAATCGAGGAGAACCTTCGAAAATCGTAATGGCCTCTGTTAATTTTTTTCGTTTATCTACGTTGTATTACTTGTCGGTTTCATTGAAGTCACTTTTTTTCCGTTTGTTAGCAAATATAATAATTATACATTATTAGAAAGCCATATCTAAACTAAAACATAAGATAAAATAATTTTATGTGGAAAACAACGTTTTTATGGGTAAAAAAAGCCGTAAGACTGCGAATAACTTCTACATTTTTAATGACATCTATGATTTCTCCTTTAGTACTAGTTTTTAAGACTTATTAAAGATTAGAATTAAAAAAAAAAAATCAATTAATCCTCGACTTAAGAGTCCGATGCTCTTCCTTAGCCTATGAATTAAAATTCCTTTTCTGTACTTTCATCTCATTTCAAGATGTATCAATGAATTAGATAGCTAAATCCGAAATAAACAATTTATCTCATCTTATGAACATTTCATATCTTAATACATCCTTTACAACTGAAAGCCGGGTCTCTCGACTAGTTGGGAGATAAAGTCGTCGATCATTTGACAAGCGTTGAGAAAAACTAACGCGATGAATTATTATATCTCCATTACGTTTCGACGTGACTAATAAGTTCACCTGAATAATGTTTTTAATATTCCGTCGAAAAAAATCTTAAACAAAAAAAAAAAAAAAAAATCGCGCGTTATATCGTGATCAGGGTTCTGTCGTTACTAACGAAACCATTTTATAAGCTAATTTATAAAATAAATTGAGTTACAAAATTTATTTTATTCTTCAATTTATTAATATAGTGTTTTTTTTTTTTACCAAGTTTATGATAAGCTTTGTATTCAATTCACGAATATCTTTTTATGCCTTAAAAAAATATAGGCTTTTAAAATTCTTGTAGTTTCCTTACTCAAAAATAACTAAACCTCTAAGTTAATTTAAATAAATCAAAATCGATTAATTTGCAGGAAATCTTGCTGTTTGGCCGCGCTTAAATCTAGCTAATTAAAATTTAATTCTACATGTATAGGTTATCAATTATTTACATTTCAATTACGATATTTAATTTATTTTTATTACGTCAAAATTGCAAACGTTTTCGAATGTAAAGTTGACGACATATCTGCAAAAACTTGATACTTTTTAATGTAATTTCAATAAAATCGGCAAGAATATGATTTAACTATAGACATTAATTTCGATTTAGGTAATTTTGCATATTTATGTATTTTTAACGATTGTATCGAAAATAAGTTTACGTGTAATTTATATATAAATACTACAATTATTTTATCTTTATCCGCGAGACCCTAAAACCTTTTTTTTTTGTAATAACTGGCCGTCTGTAGGTCAGCCGGGCGTGGGCCTACCTGCCTGCCCATTTAAAACAATTTGCTTACTTTTTTTTCGGTGTTTCGCATTAGGCTCGGACGAATGACGGTCTGCCATTAGCCAGTGTCCAGACGGTGACGTTAAGGGCATGTGCTCACTAGCAGTTTTTTTTATGTTATTAGGAGTCTGGAACGTCTAAATGAGGGTCTCCCGACACATGTACATTATAATGAATAGTCAGAAATATGCATTCCAATTTAATATTAAAATTAATGTTTTAAATACGACCAAATGAAACATATTATTAAACTGTTAACATTATTAGTACCTGAGTTACCGAGCTTAGCTCGGTATTTTTAGTAAGTCGTGTTTTTTGGAAATCATATAATCATATTTAATTACGAATTACATATTTATAAAATATGAATAATATTTTTCGATTTTACCGACAGTACTAAAAAGTATGAACTTGTTATTTAAATAGAAAATTAGAAAAAAGAGGAAAAAAAGTAATCAATCTGGAGATATGCGGATTTGAACCGTGGTCTTTTCAGTCGATCGCGACCGGTCGATTTCCCACCTGAGCCATTACAACTTTTTTGACAATTGCGAAATTTACCTTCTAAATACATTTAACGATATTGTAGCCATTTTTTAATTGCCTAAAAACAGGAATAAAACGACATTTTCTAAAAATAAATCCTAGCTATATTGATTTATCGCCCCCGAAATCCCCTGCATACTAAATTACATGAAAATCGTTGGAGCCGTTTCCGAGATTCAGATTATATATATATACAAGAATTGCTCGTTTAATACTATTATATAAATGCATTATATTTTTTTTTTCAATACTAAGATTATCTTAAAATATAATTTTTAAACTGACAACATTAAATCTATATAAAAAAGAGAAGAAAAAAAAACAGATTTTTTAAATATGCAAGCTAAGTCAGCGCGGCTAATCCCCCGCTCATCTGTGGAGTACAAATGAGTGAATTACTTTGATATACTGCCTCAACAATGCGTTGACTCGCTGAACTTTCAAATCAGCTCTCATATCACGAGTCCTTAATGTTACGATAACATCTCGAGTGAAGGGAATGAGTAATGTTTACTTCGTTTGATGTTTAATCTGTACCTAGAAGTTACGTTTTTAATATTATTATTTATAATAAAATAGGTACACGACAAATCAAATATTTAAATAAAAATTAATTATCAAGATCGCTTCAACCTGTAATATCCCACTGCTAGGTATAGGCCCCTTTTCCCCGTGTAGGAGAAGAATCAGAGCTTAATCCACTATGCTATCTAATGCGGGTTGGCGGATATTATTCCCTACTATGAGTAACGATCGCTATCAGGTGTACATGATAACAACCGGGACCGACGGCTTAACGTGCTCTCCGAGATACGATGGGAGAGCCACAAGGACTGCACAAACAGACCACGGCAAACACCTGTATGGCCAATACGAATGTTTGTCATGTGCGGGGATCGAACCCGCAACCGCCAGCGCAACAGGCACAATGTATGGTTGTGACCGCTGCACCAAATACATACACATATGTAGGTATGTAGAGAGAGTATAAACTAATAACAGGAATTAAAAAAGAGTTGATGATAAAATAAATTTATTTTCAATTTCAATATTAAGAGGTCGTCCAAATGAAAATTTGAATGAAAAAATTTGAATGGCTAAACAAATTTTAAAATATATTTTATTACAATAATTCGTGGCGGTGTCATGCTATGATATTCCGAGAACGTCTTAATTAATAATGGTTTTAGCATAATTTAGATGCAGCTGGATATATCATAACCGTCCGATCGAATCTCCTTATTAACATTTTTGAATGAGATACGATAAAAGAATGGCTGGCTTATACGTTAAAGAATATACTAAACAGTTGATTGGATTAATTTTTATAAATTGTCAATGAAAAAACGAGAAGCACGATTCATTCGTACAATAAATCCAAAAATAATATGAAACAAACAAAGAACTGAAAGAAAATAGAAATGCAATATATATTGTGCATAATAGATAAAGGCTGTTCGACTCCTTAGTGCGTTCGTTTTTGTGTTTAATTTTATTTTGTCATAATATACGACCGTCCAATGCCAAAAAAAAATCTTCTTATCCCTAAAAACATCGATAAAGTGACACATTAATACTAACTGGCGCATAACAACTGAAGAACCGCATATGGAAACGAAATATTTTTCTCGTAGAATGTTTTTCATTGTAAGCCGCCGTTAGCCGTGTTTACAGGCTCACGAAATGTATCATGCGAAAAGTGTCTATCGAAGTAGCTCGTCTATTTAAGTAGTTAGACTTAAAAATGGCCCAGGATTTTTTTTACGTGAAGCGGGATCTGTTACACTTATAGTCCACCCCCCCCCCCCCTTTGAAGGAACGCAGTTAGGAACACCTTTTATATTATGTCTTGTTAATTTAATCAGCTACATAAATTATATTCACTTAGATAACTCAATTAATTTAATATTTTCCCCATAAAATTTTATCTATAATATATGTAGACAGAGTAACTAGTATAATAAACTTTCAATAATAAATTATACAAGCAAATCGTTCAACGTTATAAGTAATAATTTTCAGCGGTAATGCACAATAAGCTCGCATATAAAGCTGCATAATAATCTCTTGAAATGTCTTACCGTTCGTTCGGAGGCAATTTAGTCATTTGTCGCACGTCAGGGCTGCCATTACAGCGATCAGTCGAATTGTATCAATCTATCATCATCGATGTGTAATTATTAGGTATCTTGGACTTGCCGAGGATAAGGCAGCTGGGGCTAGTTATGAAACATTTTTCAAATCTTATGTAATATTTTATTTTGTACGTAACCAGAACCCAATATGTGCGAAAATGGTATCGATTTAGCGCACTTTTGAAAAATAACCACACAACAACAAGCAACACAATAACAAGAGACCCTAATATGTGCAAAAATTGCACCAATTTAGCGCACTTTTAGAAGTTATTGGATTCAATATTTGGGCAATAGAATTTACTTTTTAAAATTTTTGTACGGTTTGATATAATAAAAGTTTATTATAACATTGCTTCCATGTTTCATATATGGATAACAAAACATTGAACACGCAGTTTCTGTATTTGTACAAGTTCGACGCACAAGGGGCCGCGCGTGATTTGATGCAACTTGATGATTTTTTCATAAGCTCTACTTCATATCTGTCGTATCAAAAATTTGGTCAAACATGTGAATTTTGGACGGTTTTTTATTTGTTATAAAATCATAGAAATAGTATTTAAGCAAGATAAGTAAAGTAAAAATAAAGTAAGTACCCAAAGGGCATTGTGACCCTGGCCCAATAGGGCCGAAAGAATGTGACCCCGGAAGCGGAAGCCCCGGTGAAGAAAGCCCGGGTAAAGAGGGTAACCTCGAGGCCCGTACCCGGACAGACCCTCGGGCCTGTCAGGAAGACTTACACACACACGCAAGAAAAGTAATTCAAACAGATTGAATACCAATTTTATAGATAATTGTTTCACAATGACCCCCTGGTTATAAAATTTTTAGAATTCATTGGCAACACGCTAACGCATATGGTCCGTATGCTTACATATTAATTTTATATCTGGAAATATTATGGAATTTGAATTTTGAAGTAACGTCTTACTTATATCATGTAACTTTGTGTTCGCTAACTGATGACAACATAAAGAGTTCAGAAAATATCATGTACCATTGAAAAAACTTACATTTGGTTAGGTTTTTGTTGGACTATATAATAATAGCAACGAATCGACTATAAATATTTTCTACAAGTTCTGTAATTATTTCTAGAAAATAAAACATTAAAAAATATGAGGGAAAACCTACTGCGCCTTCGACCCTCGATCAATCTGTAAAGAATCTCCGTAGATTGCGGTCACGTGCTCACTCGACCAATCGATTCCTTGTGAGTATTAATTACAAAAGTTTATTTTGTATTATAATTTATTATGTGGCCCAAGAGAAATCTGGTATATTTACAATTTAGATGATTTAAAAATTGAATAACAAAATATTAACATCAACGACCCGTTAAAGCTAGACTGTGATAAATAAAACCCTTATCTCATATAACTCAACACTCATTCCATACACAGCTAATTACGTTCTAGAAGAAATAATTAATGAGGTTTTATCTGTACTAGAACACCAAGGGAGTGATAGATGCATACTTTATTACAATTTAAACGTTCGTGACCATAAATTCGAGACCGTAAATAATTCGAATGACGTACGAGCGAAATGATGTTTATTTAATGCAGTTTCTTTTTTTTAAATAAATTCTTTCAACCCTATGAAATCCGCAAGCAACATTGTATAGAACGATTTACACCTCATATTTCATCGACCAATGAGGCACGATCGCGGTTGTATTGTATGTCATTAGCGTGTCCTCAACTTAGATAGTTCTTATATATTTCACCATAAAGGCTAAATTCGAGTAATAATGTTACATAGCTATGGTACACCGTACTTGAGCTGATTATAAGTAATTTATGCCTGAGATTAGATGACGGTGGTTTGATCTGAGACACACGTGTTTTTACTCCTTCGGTCGACATTACATCGAATACATGTTGATGAAGCTGTAATAAAAACTCGTTATAAATTAAGTACGCAATAAATAATCTTTGCCTATTCCATTAAGGACATCTAATTTACATATATGTTTTATAAGAAAATGCAGTCAATGATTTCTTAGGTTAACAGTAATATTCTGGTTTGTCGATGAATAATTTCAGACTTGCTCGTTTCATATGGAAAAATAGTTTTGAAATGTTATTTATTGTACAACATATTTAGGGTCGCCGGAATTATTAGAAAATTAATTTGCTGTAATTTTATATGGGGATCTTTCTTCAGGGTTCTTTATCCAAAGAATTCTCATATTTGTGTCTATTTTTTATAATAATCAATTTAGTAATATGAATCTACTTCACCTATCATTCTATTTATATCTCTAAATTTTGTAAAACGTAATAACATCCTTAGTTTCGTAGGTACTAATAGCCAGGGCCAGTATTGTTTGAATGTTTAATTGAATAAAACAGACGATGATTCATGTGATATAGATGAAGAGACAGCTGTTTCATATTTAATTGAACAATTTATGAATATCCAGGAAGAGAAGATAAGAAAGAAAAAGAAATCGAAGAAGTAATGAATGACTTCAGCCTATCGCTGTCCACTGCTGGACATAGGCCTCCACAAGGTCGCGTCAAAAATGGTGTGAACTAGTGTGTTCTGCCCATAGTCACCACGCAGGGCTGGCTTTATCGCGCCGAAGACGCTGCTGCCCGTCTTCGGCCTGTGTATTTCAAAGCCAGCAGTTGGATGGTTATCCCGCAATCGGTCGGCTTTTTAAGTTCCGAGGTGGTGGTGGATCTGTAATGACTAATTAATGACTAAGTAATGACTGTTGAAGTCGAATTTGAACAGTATGATCGGATTAAAATATTTACAGATATCAAAACTACAGTTTAAATAAATCAACTTTATCAGACATTATCAAGTAAATACAATATTTTCCTATAAACTTTGCACTTACCGATCGTGGAGTAGGCCTAACGTTAAAAATTTAAAAAAAGCCGCTAAGTGCACTTTCTTACACGTGGTGTAGAAATGTATGCATATAATGTAGAATGTAACTATTTCAACTTTTAGAATCGCGATATCTCAGCAATGGTGATTAACAGGAAAAAAGTATCAGAATCCATTTTTGTTGACATTTTTATGATTTACAATTTTTCTTTGAGCTACATTTTTGAAAATTTACCGTGTTCGTCAAAAATACAAAAAACCGATCATTTTGACTTTTGACATTGAATAACTAGCACACATGAGATCGATGGGGATTTTACACTTATTTCTTCTGGTGTACTCAATATATCTAGCAAAAATGAGCTCAAATTTACAAATTAGTAAAGACAACATAATGTTTATGTATAACTAGCTGTACCCTGCGCGCGTTGCTACGCTTTTTTATATATATTTTTTGGTTGTACCAACTCATAAACCTTTGTGGGCTCACGCACAACGCTTTGCTGAAGATCAAGACATGATCAAATGTATAGTTTACGATTCTATAAAGGACATTCAGACAATCGAGAGGTTATTATTATGTGTATTAAAATACATTAGTCTTACTCTTTTTGTACATTTTTGTATAAATTTTATTGTACGCGTAAAAATACCGTTAAAATGTCTCAGTAATGAATAAATAAGTCCCTTGTCTCTCGTCAAGCACTGCACCAAATCACGATGACTTGCATTTATTTACCACTATTGAAGAAATCCATCATGAAAGCTGATCGCTGAAAGTATAATTAAAAAGTATTTAAATGCCTTAAAAAATGTTGCTCGTAAACGTATCGGCTCCCTTCGCGGCTTTACTCTTTTATTTTAGTTACTTAGTTATGATTACTGCTCTACTTCTGTGACATCGAAAAAACTCAAAAATCCGCATACATTTTTACTGGGTGTATCGATTTTGATGATTTTTGATGATTTTTAAGTTAATCGAAAGCTGATGTGTATCATAGCCACATTTAAATTTCATCGAGATCTGATTACAACTTTTGGAGTAATCTTTGATAATGCGTATTTACTTGACTATTTTTTCGTCTACCTACGTTGTATTACTTGTCGATGTAATTGAAGTCGGTTTTTTTGTTCGTTTGCCAGCAAACACAATTATTTGGTTGACTTTAATGTTTTGTAAATGATTCTTTTTAATAATTATAACGTTTTTTATAAAGTAAATTATTTTACGTCTCCGTCCATCGTACAAAATGTTCTTGACGCCGTCTGCCCAGTGTCGATGGCGCCTCCTGACACGTAACTGCACTCGTGTGTAAGTGTAAATTTAATGCCGCGCGTCATCGTTTGACATTCAATTTGATTAACATAAATTGAAACAAGAAGTTCAATATACTGTAACAAAAATCGACTTCGATTTTACGCCAGTGTGAATAAGTCTTAACTTATTGTAAAAAAATTTAAACTACATTTTCATTACGTTAAACCTTATCTATCGAAAAAAATTTGTTTTCAACTTGCATGATCCCGAATTATTAGGGCAAGATGTTAAAAAATATGATTTTATCCCAGTAGTAAAGAACAGCGGCGATATCATTACATAGTATACTCGTAAAACAAAGTCGCTTCCCGCTATCTATATGCTTAGATCTTTAAAAATACGCAACGGATTTTGATGCCGTCTTCTTTAGTAAATAGAGTGATTCCAGAAAAAGGTTTATATGTATAATACATGCATAATATAGTAGAGGAACACTGATAGTTTTTATAACCGTGCGAAGCGGGGCGGGTTGCTAGTAGAAAATAATTTAACAATTGTCAAATTTGTTTGTCAAAGAAAGAAAGTGTGTCTACATTTGTTAAGTATATTGTTCTGATTTCTTTGTCTTTCGTGATTGAAAATCATTTGTCATCATCGATTGTAGAAAATCAACCCCTTAGGGGGTGAAATGGGGTAAATAACCCTAATAATCGACATAGGTGTCGCTATTTATGTTTTTTGGGATGTTGATTGCGAAAATGGCAGTTATTTCGAAGTCTAAATCGGTATACATAAAATTAAAATTAATTGAATTGTTTCCCTGAATCTGATCATCTGATTCATCTGATCAGGAAATCTCATCTCGTGTATAACACGAATGTATATTCTTGAAAAAATTGTTTAATAAAAAAAAGCGAATTGATATTATGAATATCTTACTTAATATAATTATTATGATATTTATTTCCGTTTATTTTTTTCAACGTATTATTTATGTTTTTACTTTAAATATTAATTATTTTTATTTTATATTATTAATTAAACTTTATTTATTAACTTCTAATAATCAACTACTAATCCTACTAATTACGACTGCTCCACTGTGTCGAACTGCTAGACTGTCCTGATAACTGTATATATACTAAGTGCGCTTAAAAACATTGATAGCGCGATTTAGGCTCAGTTCGCGTAATTTCTTTCAGGCTCTCTCTCAGGCATTTCTTCTGATCTGGACTTGACCGGGTCCTGATCCAGTATGCCTTACCATACTTTTACATCAGGCTATCCTGATCTGGACCGGACTGGGTCCTGATCCAGTAAGCCTTACCATACTTGATTATATTTTACATCAGGCTATCCTGATCTGGACCGGACCGGGTCCCGATCCAGTATGCCTTACCATGCTTGATTATATTTTACATCACGCTATCCTGATCTGTACAGGACCGGGTCCTGATAGAGCTTGCCGGATGATCTGGTTGAGCCTGACCGTTTTCCTAGTCGGGTGATACATTGTGTAAATAATTTGCAATATTTTAAAACATTTTTTACAAGAAACTTATGCCAAACGTTGAAAGTCGTTTTAGATCAATAATGTGTCATATAAACGGGTATTTATCGCGTTCCAGCGTTGTCGCCTCAACCGAGAAGCTCAAACAATTGTGAGTGTTGTGTCAACATGACATACCGACTCCTCTGTTTGGAAATTACTATCAACTCATTACTCATAATGTTATGCTAAAAGTCTTGAATAAGAAAGTAGGAACGGATTTTGTTTGAATAGGTTTTGTTTTGGTGTTATGTAAATATAATTACCAGATATAAATTATATTTAAATAAATCAGAAAATGTTTACGAACATAATAATATTTAAAATGTAAGTTGTTGAAAATAATATTAAAGTTGTTTGTAAAAATAACTTGTAAAAATATTAGAAGACACATACAATATTTCATCGATATAAACGTTACTTATTCCCATAAAAATTAAATTTGGAACGATTCCCTTTCAAATGTGACGGTTAAATTAAACACAATAAAGTATAAAGACGTATCCCGAGCAGTCGTAGTTCCTATGATTTACTAGATTTCAATGCAATTATAATAAGTATTTCTATTCAGGGTTGCCGTAGAATGCCATTTACTAGAACCGACGTCTGTAATATTTCAAAAGAAATACTGAACGAGAACCATTCACAACGATAAGTGATTTTAAATCAATAGGTCGTAATCAATAGATTCCCTCCCTTGATTTTTTATGCAGATAAAAAAGAAAAAAAAAGTTCAAAGGAAGTGTGTGCCTTTAACTTCAGCCTGCATAATTAGCTGTTGACAATGCGAGTAAGTGAATAACAAACACCGTCGCTCCACTCGGGCCCGCTTGAAAGATGCTTGTACGAGCCTCATTCAACTTCGCTTACGAATCGCACACGCCAAATGGCATTTCACGCGAAATTTTTACTCCCGTACAATGTTGCTAATAAATGACGCGTCGTTGCTTTTTATATGAAAAGTTGACTCGCGAGAAACAACTTATTTCTGAAAAAAAAACTCGCTCCATCCCACGCCCGCAGACAATAAACTTTATTTTGAGACTTCATAAATGCGAATTCTTAAAGTATTCTCTTGTTTATTTTTTTTTAGTAAAACTTTTTAACCGGTCGAAAAGGCATAAATGTAAAAAAATGAGTAAATGTTAACATCAATCTACCGCGACGCTTTCCATTTGCGTTGCTCGTTTTGATAAAAAATATAATTTAATTTGTATATACTTTACTCGTACAACCATTAAAATTATGTTGTAAAACATGATTTTAACTGAATTTCAAAGAAAGAAATTAAAAAATAAAAGGTAGGTAAACGCTTTCATAATGATACTTTTAAAAAGTCGTACGTTTAAGTTCGCATTAAAATAAATACAAGTTGTAGTCTAGACGTAATTATGTATTTTACGAAATACACTTCACCTATAATTGTAGGATAAATATTAGTTTACGGTGTTACCAATTATGCGCCGTTTACAGCGGGTCGTGTACTAGTTTACAGAGCTGCAACTTTGTAAATAATTCACTTAACAGGAAACCGTAGCCTATGGCTTCCACGATAATTACAATATCTTTAGATATTCAAAAGTCCAATTTGTCTAACAAATAGCTGTTTCGTAAATCACGCTCGCGGCTAAGTAGGTACTCGTGTGTCAAAGCTGTGCTGTGTAAAATGTGTTTCCTTTGTACGTCATTGAAACGGGACCTACACTACAATGTTGCAATCGACGCGTGGGCGATCCATATGTAAATTTTAACAAACGCTGTTCGATATATCCGGTTATAAATAATGTAAGATTCGTCCATTTATCAAAATTCTTATTTACTAATTTTACTCGTATGTATGTGTTGAAATAAATAGACATGTAACTAACATGCTAAAGAATCATTAAAATTAGTCGATAGGCATATCTATATACATGAGTATTAAATTTTTACATCTAAACCGCTGAATTAATTCTAAGTCTAATTCAAAATTAAACATTACTTTGTACTTACTTTTTACGTCGCTCTAGTTATAGTAATTAGGTATATTCTAATTTATCGTTTTTATCAAGATCGACAGCTAAAAAGGCTTATTTCTCGAAAAAATTTCAAAAGCCAACTGAGCTACATAAAAAAATCTGTAAATGAAGCTTTCCTTTAAAAGCTCGAAATGATCTCTCTCGTCTAATATCTCTGAAGCCTGACCAGGTTAAAAAAAATACTCTCTGTATTTCAACCACTGATTTTGGAAATGAATTATGCCTTAAATATATACGCTTTTATAAGTTAAGAAATTGTATTATTTATAATATATTTTTGGCGCCGGTTCTGAGACAGTTTTGGAGAATTTCCTCTCCGCACAAAATTATATAAAACAATGTTAAGTCGAATAATACTAGAAAAGATTTGCAAGCAAACAGATTCACAGTCAAACAATAAAACATCATTTAATGAACCAACTTTTTTCGGATTTTATCGCGGTTTATTAACTTTTGACTCTCGACGTTTCGGATACTTTACAGCAACCATGGTCACGGGAGGACTGAGGTGTCAGACGTCCTAACGTTACAAAGCCGCCAAAAATGATAAGTCAATTTTTACCATCTGTCAAGTGTCATATACCCTTACAAGATGCAGGAGTATACAAGCTTGATTGTGACTGTGGTCTCTCTTATATAGGACAAACAAAACTTGAACTTTGACACACTTCACTTTGAATCTTATCACAATAATTCATTGACTATATATACGTTTATGTATGTTTAAAAAAACTTTCCATTATTATATGCCCATTATACGTACATCTACTTTATTTTCATTTTTTTTTTACATTATTTATTTGTCTAAATATATTGTATGCGTTTAGGTAAAACTGTCCCATCCAAAATCATCTACATATATACCATTTCCTCTGCCCAAAGGTTGCCTGGAAGAGATAAGGCCGCCTTTTGTACTTATCTCCTGTTTTTATTCTTGTAATTTTGCTCATTCTTGGTGTACAATAAAGAGTTTTTATTATTATTATTATGAGTATATTTTAAATATATTTAAAAAATTATTATATGTTTTTAGTTTCACTCACGTAGACATTTATAGCTACTGTACTAGTATCTTTAAAATGTGTGATAGTATGCCATTTTATAACAAATCTTTGGGCAATACTGTCTTTAATAATAAAATAATTATTAACTAAAAATGTACTATCAAGCAAAGATTTTTTTTTGTTCCATAATTAATAAAAATGACATAGTTGTCGTATCATCGCTGGCCATCGTGCCACTAAAAACAGTGCAATAAAAATGTAAACTTAAATAACTTTTTGTGTAATAGAAAAACTTAATTAAAAATATTTCAGCCTTTGTCCAAATTTACTGTCAAATACACGAGTAAAACCGAGTATTAGTAAAATAATGTTTTTTATAGATACAATTATTCAGACGTAAAAACGTATCTCAAAAAGCCAATACATATAGAGTTATTTTTAGAAGTTATTTTCGTGAAGTAACATAATTAATGTCACAGTCGATTGTGCCTATAAAGGCACGTCGCTCAAGGAACCCGAGCTGTCAATGGCCAATCAGACGCATTACGAATGTTACGATGACATTTAGGACTGTATAAAATAGACGCTTTATTCGCGTCTGTAAATGCCTTGAAAAAAATAAAAGTTAGATAAAACCCACATTTGTCCGTAGGTCCGCGTTCGTTTGCACGATATGTATGTTTTAACACGCCTCGCGCGAATATTATACCGATAAAGACAATCGTAAAGTTTCAATTTAAATGTTGCACGAACGCTTACTTTACAAAAACTGCTGATACGAAATGCTACAAACATGTTTGTTTTTTTATTTATTAAATATAATACAAAGATTCCAGTTTTCATTTAACCACTACTGAAATTTGTATTAAATTTTTTTGCTTTTTCTATTTGTCCTCACTTCATTATTTACGATGTCACTAAATTGCTCTTATTTCCCTCAAGACCGCTTGAAAAAAAAGGCTTTTTTAAACCAATGTCGCAAAATTATATGACATATAAAATGAGCATTTGTTATAAAAGCTAATAGGAGCTAGGTTAAGCGACGTTAAATTTTAAACTTATTGGCTGCATATTCGTAATTGAATATGACGCCTTTGTATTTACCACACCGATCTCATACGGTAATCATCACGTAGGCGTTTTTGTATAAAACTATTAACATAAAGATACGATGAAATGGGTTGCTTTCATTCACAGCGTATGGTTTTATTGGCCGTTACTAGATAACTTTACTTTTATTAAGCTGAAGTTTGAAGTAATTATTTCGATACAAGAAAATCTCGCCTGGACATATGCTGTTTATAATAATAATTATTATTATTTATCAGTTTATTACACATTTGAAATTACATAAGAAAATACAATATTATAATTTGAAAAAGGTACAAAGACCGCCTTATCATCAGTGATCTCTTACAGACAACCTCCAAAAATAGAAACAATTTTTTTTCATTTAGATTATCATATTTGATGTTTATATGGCTGAAATTAGAAAGGTCTGGCGGGCGCAGGATCTTAGTCTATTATATCTGTCACTCGAAATACTAACCGTCCGATATCTATTGGAACTGTTACGACAGGTACACATATTTTCTGAATTTTTTCAATTTTGTGCACGATTTTTTCAATTTTTCTGTAGCATATTCTCAAGTATTCATAAAAAAAATTTACCTGAATTGGACCAAAAGTTTTCAAATTTAGCGCTTGGCAACACATTTAGTAATCCATTTTTATTTATATAAGTAATACGTACAGACTTTACAAGTCTCATCAATTAACTCAGCTACTAGCATGTCGATCATTTATGTTTGCGCTACGCGAGGCGACAATCAGCACCACTCGTAAAACGACATATCCAAGAAGTGCAATTCGTATGCAGATGTGCAGACACCACGCGAGCCAAGCCTCACTATTAGCGTTTACTCCCGCCATAAAGTCCCAAACGATATATTCATCATCGCCATATTTAACCAATAAAAAAGGACAAAGTTCGTTCGCAAAATTTTAACTAGGTGTATCGATTTTGATGATTCATATTTATTTGAAAACTGGTGTTTGTCATGTGGTCAAATTTAAATTTGAGATGACGGGTAGGTGCCAGTTATCCCTTATAATATGTACTTACCGATGTAGTCTTACGACGATTTATTTTTTATTTTTGTAAAAACACAATTGTTATACTTAACGCGAGTGAACATCTGTATGAACACCTATTGGCGTAATAAATATGGGGTTAAAGAAACTTTATTCTCAATAATTGTGTTTGCTCGCAAACGAAAAAAAAAACCGACTTCAATTACATCGAAGAGTAATACAACGTAGATCGACGAAAAAATAGTCAAGTAACTACGCGTTATCAAAGATTACTCAAAAAGTAGTTATTAGATCTCGATAAAATTTCTATGTGACCACATGATAAGCATCAGCTTACGATTAAATTAAAAATTATCAAAATCGGTACATCCAGTAGAAAGTTATGCGGTATAATACAACGTAGGTCGACAAAAAAGCCTCAAGTAAAAACGCATTATTAGATATAGCTCGAAAAGTAGTTGTTAGATCTCAAATAAATTTAAATGGGACCAATTGACACACACCACCTTTCGATTAAAAAAAAATTGTCGAAATCGGTCCACACGGTCAAAAGTTCTGATGTAACATACATTAAAAAAAATACAGTCGAATTGAGAACCTCCTCCTTTTTTGGCAGTCGGTTAAAAAATACCAATAGAAATCTGCTGTATTAATTTCTTTGTTTACGCCTGTGTTTCAGTATTTATCAGTACCAGTTACTAGAACCATTATTAAATACTTTTTAAACGCAACTACCTAATAAAGCAAAATCATTCATTTATACATGTAATAAATATATATAGAAATAAATAAAATTGGAGTGTGTCTGTTTGTAATATTAAAGTAACTGCTTTTTACTAAATGCATATGAATGTATACACGATACATATTATACCAAACTAATATTTTTTAAAAATTTTGTCTGTCTATCTGTCCGTCCTTCCGTCCGTCCGACTGTCCGTCCGACCGTCCGACCGTCCGTCCGTCTGTCCGTCTGTTTGTTCCGGCTAATCTTTAAAATGGCGGGCGGATTTTGACGGGACTTTCAGTGAAAGATAGCTAACGTAATAAGGAGTAACTTAGGCTACTTTTATTTAAGAATTTTTTTTTTATAACTGCGAATTGAACAATAACTTTTTTATTAAATTCAACGCGGATGAAGTCGCTGGCACAGCTAGTATACATATAAAACCGCGATTATTGTGAAATGCAGCGATATGTATTTCAACACTTAATAGCAGAATTAAATAAGTATCAATTAATATATATTAAACTGTGAATTGAGAAATGAATCAATATATTTTTGTGCAAGTCTTAAAAATATTTGAGGCAGTAATTAATCCAACTTAAAAATAAATAGCATTTTATTGAAATGTACTTTTAAAATGTATTAAAAGTTTCAATATGCCAGAACAAAAGATTTTACTCTTCGGTCAGGTTTGTTTTCTTTTAAGAAGAACAAGCTGTGCCCCGCGGTTTCACCCGCTTTCATTTGAGGAAAAAAATAGTCCTTGGTAAATGGGCTATCCATTGGTTTTTCTTCCAAAAATTTTTCGATACGAACCAATAGTTCCTAAGATTAGCGCGATCAAACAAACAAACAAACAAACTTTTCAACTTTATAATATTAATATAGTTAAATATAGATATCTAACGACCTTGAACAAATTATTAAATAAAGTTACTTTATACTACAAAGTATATTATAGCTGTGTATATTGTAATGTTTTTGGTCCGTAGCATAATAATAACAGCTTAAGGTCAAGTAATGAAAATAAAATAGTGAAAAAATGAGCACCGTCAATTCAAGACTGATTCATAGCCATGTTAAAGCACAGTCAGTAAAAAAAGCCAATATAGAATATGCCGTATCGTATCTCTTGCATCGAAATGTCCCATATTATAACCGTCATAGTCAAATAAGCCATATAAGGATATCATTTTATTAGTGAAGTTCAAGTTACGTACAGAAGCTTTAAACGTTATCTAACTCCTAGCTTTGTTTATTACCTTTACAGAAACGTGCTTTTAGTAGCCATTTCTAACCCTTTGAATTCGTGTCTAGTAAATATATAGAAAAATATGCCTTTGACGTATATTATTTGAAATAACGATGTATATAATTTTAAGTTAGGATTTTTCATTTTAATCTTCTTTCTATCTGCCTTTTGCACTGATGCACGATGGCGTACACAGAGCTATTTTAGCTTAGCTAGCTTATGTAGCTTCATGAACCCAGTAGAGTCTGCATGATCAGAAATTTACCAGCAATAATTATGAATACGTTTTTATGTATAAACAACAATAAATAAATACCAAATATTTTATGATATTTGAACAAAAAGTAATAATATAACAAAGTTTGTTTCAACTAATATCAGTTTCTCCCATATAAAACTAAAATTAATTAATTAAATTTAATTAATGAGTCCATGTTTGAAAAGTAAATAAATATGTAAATAACGGTCTTTAACACCTACACACGGTCGTCTGTTCCTAAGGTAAATAAGTAAATGCTTGTGTTATAGGTAAAGGCCTACTGATATAGTTAATTTTTTCCATAAATATACATAGATATAATACATATATATAAATAAATATATCCAGACTCAGGCGGGAATCGAACCCAAAAACCTCGGAGCAGAAAGCAGTCCAACCACTAACCGCGCCAATAGGCTAGTCAGTATTAACATCAAATCTCATCAATTAAAAGCTTAAAAAATGTACTTAAACTTGAGTGGATAAATGAAAAGTATTTTATTAACGACTAGCTCACAGAGGTTGTTCCTGTCTTGCTGTCAAGACATGTAGTTTAAATGGTCCTTACGTTTTCTAACAATTTTCCAATTTTCTCAATTTTTGAATCCACAAGAAACTTCCACAGAGTATGAAATTTTTTTAAATATTTTACAGCACAAGAAAATATTTCTTTTAAAAAAATCTGCTTTAATTCGTCCAACCGTTGTAAAATTTAGCGCTTAGCAACACTTTTTAACAATGTCAACTTGTCACTTTTCCAAGCAAAAATTGTTGCATTGTCAGTGGGAGTCGACTGCGGAAGAGAATAAAGTTTTGGGCCGCAACTACTCTAATTTTAGTACGATGGGCCGTAATTCATTGTTAAATTCCTAAATTTAGGTTGAGCCTTACGAGATTGTGTAGATAATAACAACTAAGTATAAATCTGAGTTTAGTATAAATAATTACATAGTCTCATTACTTAATGAGACCAGCAAATGACCCACTTGATGGTAGTCGGTCATCTCTTCAAACATTGTAATGTATGGTATGTACTTATAAAGGCTAAAATGAAATTATTCCTCTATATATATACGAGTATCGATGCTTACTGGACCGCGTAGTTGCTAGGGTCCTTTTGTAATTAAATAGCCCTGTTTCACAACGAAATGAATATTTTTAACGATATATTAAATTACTAACTAGGTAGTTTCATTTTATATAAACATAGCATAAAGCGTAAAAATATAATACCTACATATTTTTACGATTTTCGAAAGCTATAATGTATGTGTCTCCATAACTCTAATAAAATATAAACTTTAAAGCTTTCAAGGTTACTATAAACACTTACGGGATTTACTGCGATTGTCATTTTGAAACTTCCCCGCAACAACGTCGCTGAAATATCGGGTGTTTCAAAATTACAAAGTAAACTGTCTAACAATATGTCACTACTTAGCGTGCTGTCTTATAAAAAAATGATTTTTCAAATGAGTCGTGATTCACACCCCAAAATAATAAATAAGACACTAATTGACCATTATGAATTGCCAAAAATAATATTCTCAGTCATATTTCTGAATAATTTCTGTGAAATCATATTGATGAAATAATATGACCTTTTGATCGTGAACATGTTTCCTTAATAAAAAAAGTTCTTAGAATCACGTACGTTGGAAATGAGAATGTAGTTTTATTACTAAAGGGCTTGGAAAATTTCTGACACGAAATTGTATTGTAATTTCTTTAATAATTATAATATTTATGTCTGCCGGTATTTATGGAATTAATTGTCGTATGTACTTTCAATAAAATACCGCTTGTAAATGTATATAAGACACATTTGGTTATCGTCGTGAAGCGCGCACAATTTTAATTTTACCTTAGTCAATGATATTGCAAAACTTAATTGTGGGACATAGCCTTGTAAAATATTTGTTAAATTTGTCATGGCGTCCGTGTTTAATACGGCATTTTATATTTTATTTGATTAATTATAGTTATTATTGTCTACTAAAATTAAAGTGTCTCCTTTTTGTTTAAATTAATATTACTAATTCGTACTTGTAACGAAAGAATAAGTTACAGAAGTTTTCAGATACTTGCCAAAGAGTTTAAAATCTTAAAAACAGTTTTAGTAACATATTAATGTTGTAAAAACTACATTACTTCTTAAAATACTTCTAAAATTCTTGTCAGTAACATCACAAAAACGACAAACTTAGCGCTAATATAAATAATGAATTTTATTATGAACCAACTTACATTCAAAGATAGCTATTTTTAAGTTCATCATATTCTCTATTGTCATCACCATAACAATCGTTAGTAGGTTGTTTGTTAAACCACATCCTACAGTCTCGGTACCTGCATTGACACGTCGTTTAAATGTCGTACAATTTGATTTATGCTCAGGACCTTACCGTCTCGTCTGGACTATCTAGCACATTAATCAGAATGCATGCGTGCATTCGTCATTACTGCTGTTTGGACTTCACATACCTTTACGCTTGGGTATATAAAACGGCAGTCCATGGGCGACTTTATAAATGTGTATATTGTATATTTTCCGTAGTTTTACTCGTGTCTTAATATTTGTTTTATATTTCGGTTTCACCTATGGTACTACTGCTTTGCACTTTCTATAGGTTTTATTAAAACATTACATTAGCATTTTATTACACATTTATTTAACTTGTTATGTCAATATATATATGCATTAAATAATATAGCCACCCCCTCTCTTTCCGTGGGTGTCGTAAGAAGTGACTAGAGAGGGATAGCACAGTTCCACTACCACCTTGGAACTTATAAAGCCGACCGATGGCGGGATATCCATCCCAACTGTTGGCTTTGAAATACATAGGCCGAAGACGGGCAGTCAGACGGACGTCTCCGATGCGACAAGCCAGCCCTGCGGTCACCAACCCACCTACCCAGCGTGGTGACTATGGGCAACACAAATAAGTTCACGCCATTTTTGGCGCAAACTTGTGGAGGCATATGTCCAGCAGTGGACTGCGATAGGCTGAAGTGATGATGTGATGATGATCCGTTTGAAAAAGGCTGACTATACAAAAAAACGAGTGTGCTTTGGACCACACGACTGAAGTAAAACCTAAGAAACGTAACTCTCTCTTTCTATCTTCACTAACTTATATCTTCCTCCCAACTCCCGTTCCTCTCTCCCGATCACACTTTTCGTAACACTCTCGTCACGCATTCAGCAGCTTACTCCCCAAGTCAAGCGTGCGTAAAAAGGTTTTACTTCAAAAAAGTTCAATATGTGGGTTCCACATGAAAGAGTCATCGCTGAGGCAAAAGCGGAGTACGTGGGCAGAATTGGGGAGAGATTGGTTCGACTTCCTTCGGGAACTCGTGCATTCTGGTCACTCGCCAAAGCTGTCCAAGGGAATTTTTGTAAGCCATCCCTACCATCATTGCACAGGAGGGACGACTCGTTGGCCCACACCGCGAAGGAGAAGGCCGATCTTTTAGGCTCTCTTTTTGCGTCCAACTCGACTTTGGATGATAGCGGAAAAATACCACCGACGATCCCTCGGTGTGATACAATAATGCCGGAAATAATTTTCCAACAGAGCTCAGTACGCAAAGCCCTTTTTTCGTTGGACATCAATAAATCGAGTGGGCCCGATGGCGTCCCTCCGTTAGTGCTACGAACTTGTGCTCCTGAGTTGGCACCCGTCCTCACGCGTCTTTTCCGGCACTCTTATTCATTAGGCGTTGTCCCACGCTCGTGGAAGATGGCTTTGGTGCACCCGATCCCTAAGAAAGGGGACCGCTCAGATCCGTCCAATTATAGACCAATTGCTATAACTTCCTTGTTCTCAAAGATTATGGAATCCTTAATCAACTGCCAGCTCCGACGGTATTTAGAGGAGCACCAGCTGATTAGCGATCGCCAATATGGCTTTCAACGGAGTCGCTCGGCTGGTGATCTTCTAATATTCTTAACTCACCGATGGGCGGAGGCGGTTGAGAGCAAGGGAGAAGCGCTGGCGGTTAGTTTGGACATAGCGAAGGCCTTCGATCGGGTGTGGCATAGGGCACTTCTAACAAAGCTACCATCCTATGGGCTTCCCGAGAAACTATGTAAATGGATCACCAGTTTTTTGACAGACAGGAACATCAAGGTCGTTGTTGACGGTGCATGCTCGGACCTCAAGTCTGTCAACGCTGGCGTTCCCCAAGGCTGTGTACTATCACCTACTTTGTTCCTCCTGCATATCAATGACCTGTTACAAACTAGTGGCATTCATTGTTATGCGGACGACAGCACCGGGGACGCCTTATACACAGGCCGTCCTAATATTTCTCGGGAACAAGTCGATGAGTGTCGGAACAAACTTGTGTCTGAAATCGAGTCTCTTTTAGCCAAAGTCTCGCAATGGGGACGACATAATCTGGTCCAGTTCAACCCCATTAAGACACAAGTTTGCGCGTTTACCGCAAAAAAATCACCCTTCGTCGTTCCTCTCGAATTTAAAGGCACTCCCCTAACAGCCTCAGCCAGTATTGGGATACTAGGCGTCGACATATCGAGCAATGTGCAATTTCGTGGTCATCTGGAAGGAAAGGCTAAACTAGCCTCGAAAAAACTTGGTGTGCTCAGTAGGGCGAAGCAGTATTTCATGCCCTGCCACCGCCTACAATTATATAAGGCACAGATCCGGCCCCACATGGAATACTGCTCTCACCTATGGGCTGGGGCGCCCCAGTACCAGCTCCTTCCATTTGACCGTGTTCAACGCCGAGCGGCTCGAATCGTTGGCGACAAGATTCTCTCCGATCGGCTCGATTCTTTGGCGCTGCGTAGAGATGTCGGGTCACTGTGCATCTTCTACCGTATTTACCACGGGGAGTGTTCTGAGGAATTGTTCGGACTAATACCTACAGCAGAATTCCACCACCGGACATCGCGTCAAAATTCAAAATTTCATCCACATCACCTCGATGTCTGGAAGTCTACGACAGCTCGATTTTTGCGCCATTTTCTGCCACGCACGACCCCTCTTTGGAACCAGCTACCACCTACGGTATTTCCGAACAAATACGACCTAGGGACCTTCAAAAGAAGAGCATATTCCTTTTTGAAAGGCCGGCAACGCGCCTGCTAATCCTTTGATGTAGCGGGTGTTTGTGGATGTTTTTTTCACTTACCATCAGGTGAGCCAACTGTCCGTTTGCCCCCTCTTCTATTAAAAAAAAAAAAAAAAAAAAAAAAAAAAAAAAAAAAAAAAAAAAAAAAAAAAAAAAAAAAAAAAACTTACTGAAGGAAACCTAACGGGCTGCGTACTCATTTGCGATTCTCTCTCAAAACCATTGCAGGACTCATGGGATTGTAAGGAAATCATTAATTATGAGCCTTTACCGCCCTGCAAAACCATCGATTCGGATTTCTACTATTAACCAAGAAATTGAGAATAAGCAGCCAGGATAGATCAACGGAAAAGGTCTTTCATCACAACAACGCCCAAACATACGCCTTTAGCCACTCAACAAACAGTCAGAGAGTTTGACTGAGAAGTCTTATGTGAAGTGCACCCGATCTTGCACCCTCAGATTTTCATCTGTTTCGGTCTCCTTAGAATTCTTTAGGTAGTGTGAAGTTAACATCAAGAGAGGATTTTCAAAATTACTTGTTGCAGTTTTTTAATGAGAAGTTCCAAAATTTCTATAGCAACGGAATCCTGTTACTACCTACAAGAAGGCGGTAGCTTATCGAACAAAATGGGATACATCGCTTCAGCCTGTAATATCCCACTGCTGGGCATAAGCCTCTTTCCCCATGTAGGAGAAGGATCAGAGCTTAATCCACCACGCTGCTCCAATGCTAGGTTGGCGAATAATGGTACACATAAATAATGTAAAAAAATATGTAAAATCTTACCTTGAATTTCTATATAAAATACAAAAAAAAAACTTTTTCCCCGTCCTAACATGTCAAAATATTCATTATCACTCGAATGTTGATATATAAAACGAAAAGGACCAGTATCTACAATTAGGCGTTATTTAAAAATAGCTTTCATTCGTACTGGGCAAAATAATTGATTATATTTAGGGGCACACCCACAACCAATCAATAATGTCGGAAATTGTCTTCTAGTCTGTCGATAAAAATATGTTGATAACGTTTAACCTTTAGTTATTCACAACTCACAAAAAACTTCGAAGACTCGTATTTATTTTATAAATATCTCATACATGAACAAATAGTAATTGATTGAATTATTCACGCATCGATTTAATTTACCCTAACAATTGCTTAATTAAGCGGATCGTTGAAAAAATAATGTTTAATGAAAGAATTAAAATTTAATATAAGTACGATGTGTGTGTACGAGCGGGATAGAATTCTTTGTATGTGTTTTAAATGCTGTAATCGATTTAATTAACTTTTACTTGTGTCCGGAAAAAAGCCTTTTAAATTTATGAATATTTATTTATTTCATATTCATTCGAAAAACATTCTACGTTTTTAGGTGTATATATATTATAGTGTGTACTACTTTTATAAAACTTAAGCTGTTCTAAATTGTAGGGTTTTCAATACATACAATAAAAACGTAACGGGTCGCTGTCTGTACATGGAAGATATTTGAGAAAAAAATATTATTGGGACCTTTATCAACCGCAAATAGCACCCAAAAACAATGATTGTTAGAATTTTTGTCTGTTTGTCTGTGCGTTTGTGCACACTAATCTCAGAAACGGTTTATCCGATTGAGATGTGGTTTTCACTAATATATTGTGGTAAGCTTAATTTAACAGCTACAGCAACTAACAGCTAGATGTTTGTTTCACGTCAATCGGTTCATAAATAAAAAAGTTATGGTAATTTAAAGTATGTTGAACATGTAAATATCCAATACGCGGACGAACTCGCAGGCACAGCTAGTCTTTAAATGAAAATGAATCGCTAAATGTTGCTAAGCGCTAAACTCGACAGCGGCTGGACCAATTCTAGCCGATTTTTTAAGCTTTATATAACACTTTGTAAAATAATAATATACACTCTATATAACACTTTGTAAAAGAATAATATAATAATACTTTGTAAAAGATTTTTAAGGAACGAAAATTTAAGGAAGTTGGAAAATTTCGCAAGACAAACAACGTCGTATATATCATATAATTATTTATTATTACTGTTTATATTTGAAGTACATACATTGCATACGTTTATCTTTTCTCATCTGCATAATTTAAAACGCTACGAATGGAACTTTATTTTACATGTGTCTGAACAAAACCTGAATATTTCAACAAAGATATAACAATGGACATATCTCAGATCAGCATTATCTAATTTACAAAGTGCTCCGCGAACAGCGTCTATCTTCGGCGTGTATCGTCGGAAACCCATCGTCGATCTAAACTGCATCGCTCCATCTTTTGCTTTTATCAAAGAATATAAACTTGAACTTAATAGCATAAAATATTAAACTATAAACTCCATCAGAAGTACTCTTTTTTATTTCTATCATTGCCATTGTGTAGTCTCTATAATTTACACGTATGCTCATTATATTGTTATACTTTACTAATTATAATTTTTTGTCTAAAAATAGATGATGTATTATTCTAGTGATGCTATATTAGTCGTAGGACTATAATTAATATTATAAGCAAGTTTGCTTAGATCTTTATTACAATAATATTAACCTTAAACTAAGAACACTACAATATTTCGCACCTACGTTACCTTCCTTTAAAAATGAAAAATTATTAAGCAAATTAATAGTTTTTTTTTTTATTTGAGTGTTTTTTTTTTGTTAATTATATACAAAAGATATAATATTTTATTGACGTAAAAGAGAATGAAAATATCTTACTTAAGTTCGTTATAATATATAAGTGTGTAATAAAGTAACTTTAAATGAAATGGTACTTTCTGCTAAATACTCTATGGCGAGTGCTAGGCGTGCATCACTGCGCCCGCATCCAGGGACCGTTTGCCTTCAAAGCGACAATGCCCATTTTCAGATGTAAGAAAATGCCGTCTCCAAGCATTTTTAAATTATATCACCGTAGGTTGACTTCGCGGGTCTCCGTCATAACTCATTTCTATATAAAGCTTTTAACTTTCTCGGATATGGTCTTTATGAGCCGCTAAGACACAGACGTCGTATAAATAACCACTGTGTAGGTATAATTTAAAACGGCCATCAAAATTAAGAGGTTCTCGTCAAATCTGGTTTTATTTTACATTTTTATTTATTATGCATTTCATTTATAAGGTGCCTTTTATGCACCTCGTATTTGGATGTAACTTTAATAAAAAATTAAAGCTAACTTGTTTTTTTTTTGTGTAATTTATTTTGAAATAAAAAAGTTCTGAATTCAACGAATACAGCTAACGCTTTTTTTGTGTTAAGTAAATTTATTTCGATTAAAATGTATTATTTGAATCAGACGGTCCGGCTAATGGTTGTTTATTTTTGTGAAATAAATTATTTCGTTTATATTTTGTAAGAAATAAATTGGTAACATAACATTGATCATCCAAAACCAGTAGCCGCCTAAATTATGGCGCCATGTTTTGCCGCGCTCACTAATAATTTACATGAATTATTATAATGCGCTACCAACAATTCATTAAACGTAAACTTCAGACGAAAAGCACACGTGTGGCAAACATTATCGAATGGCATTGAAGATGCCGTATATAGAGTTGTTTTGATCTATTCTGTTGAACTCATAGATTACACGTCTGAACCTTACGCGTATGGCACAGGAAATCTTCACTTCCGCTCGTCTAGGTTCACCGTTCTCTTGCTAGACAATGAACCGCTGATAAAACCGTCTGTCTATCGTTAAATGTAATTGACGCGTACATACCAACCTTTTACGGTCTGGTGGTCCCCTTTTTTTAATTCACTATACGCATTTACGCTGGCCGTATGGTGGGACGAACGACTTAGTAAGAGTTGATAGAGCATGACAGCCGACTTAGTTCTAGGTTTTTTTTTTTAAATAATACATAGGTGGTAAACAAGCGTACGGTGCGCTTTGTGGTAAGTGGATACCGCAGCCTGTCGACGCCTGCTACACCAGGAGCATTAACAGCGCGTTGCCGTCTCTAACTCTGACCCTACCCAAGCTCTTTAACCATCTAACTAGGCACAAAAATACAACACTACTTGTATTATTTAGCTGATATTTTCTGTAAATTTGAGTACTTATTAAGTATTTCCCTGTCGAGCTGTTCCAAATCTTGAGCAAGATATATCCTGATACATCCTACCTCAATAAATAGATTATTAGGAAATCATTGTTAATTTGCTTGTATCGCAACATAATGAACTCTAATTTTAATTACTATAAATGTCATTATACCCTAGTCTACAAGTAAGCTGTTGTTTTCTAATGTTTACGCGAATTTTACTCATTATAAACCGCGATAAAATCCGAAAAAGTTGTTTCATTATAACTAAGCTGTTTCTAATTTCCGTCACCTTTGTTTCAACATGCGTTTCCCCTCGCAAGAGTTAGGCTCGTCTGCGCCGTCATAAGAACAGTCTAGCGTTGAATGACTAACCGATTTTTAACGACAACAAGTTGATTGCCATTGTGGATGGATATGTAATTGACTACTGAATTTCCTGTCGCATTTTTATGATTTTTTTGTTGCGACTACGTGACTCGACGGAATTTATGAAATTTTGGGACGACAATTACAACAATTGTTTAGTTAGAATTACAATTATATATCGTTGTTTAGATAAAAAATATTCGTGCTTGGTTTCTCTTACTTTTTTGATTGATAGTTATATTTTTGCTGGCTTACATTTTATTGGAGGTAATACCGAATGCGATGTTGATTTTGAGAACATTAACGAATAAATGAGCAAAGTACATTTAATATTATATAAAATAACTTTTTTCACAATGACCGGACACTGTAATAAACTTTAAGCTTAAAGTACTTATTAATTATATGGTTTGTCTCGTCATTATTTGAAATATCCGGCCGTCATTAATGGTCTCTTTTATAACTTGGTCCATAATATTTCACATTATTTTAAAAAATTGAATATATTGCCAATAAATTACCCTGGTAACAAAATAAAGTATTTTAGTAATTTTTATTTATTTTTCTCGTTAGATACCACTTATCAGCAATGAAGGTAAAGCGGGATTGGGCGCTAGCAGTGATATTTCTGCTCCTGTCGTGTCCAAGACCCTCGGGCCTGCTACCCTCCGCCTGGCAGCGAGGACCAAGATGCTCCACCCTCCTGCGAAGGCCTTTCAACAAACTATGGAAGAAGATTCCGAATAAAATGTACATAGATGTAAAAGTGTAACTAGTTTAGAAAAAAGTGTGTCTATACTTATGTACGCACGTAAGAAGTTATACTTCATTGGCCAGCTAACTTCTTCGTTGACGAGCTAAGCAGGGTTTCGGTTTTTTGTGACGGTGTGCGCGCGCATCGTAAAAATTTACTCTCGTCATCATCCCTAACGTACCAAAAGAAGTATAACTTCAAAAACAAATGTTTTTTGTTTTAAATGATATTTATTATACATTATTCCGTCTGATATCCATATGTTATTGTAAATAGCTTTATCATAGCAAAAAACATATAGTGGATCAAAAGCTGAAGTCTCTTAAGTTCAAAATTAATTAAATATAGCTTTATGTCAATAGCATAGGATTTACCCGTTGATGAAATTTGAGTTTCATAATTTATACATCTTGACTAATGCAATAAAATGACCTCTAAACCTTGCCAGCCAGCCTCTTAGCTACTGTACATTGAAATTACAATAGGCAAGTATAGCTATAATATTTTACATGGCACGATATTATTGTGAATATCGTTAGTTTGCAGTCTATTGCAAACCGACAGATTATAGAATGATACATTACTTATATCTTTCATATGAAACTGTTTTATCTTAATTTTGAAAGTAGATATCAACAAAAACCTAATTGGTTCTTATTATGTATCACTGACAACAAGCCTCTCATTATTTATTTCTAAATTATAATTCGGATGTTTAACATTGGACAACGCAAACCCAGAGCACTTTGTTTTCTTGGTGTTCAAAACTAAGTTTAAATTTTAACTCTTAAGTCGGTGATAAGAAATAAGAAACTTTTTTTATAACTTATGTGGTTTTAAATGTCTGTGATGTACTCTTGTGCGAGCAAAGCTGTGGACAAAACCTAGTTTCACTATATACGAGCCACTTAAAAAATAAAAATAAAACGTTCATAAGAACTACGTACTTCGCTTTATAAAGGAATATTTTTACATATTTAAGAGTATTTCCAAATACAAGAAAATATAATCTTAACAAGATTGCATCAACTGATATATTCAGTTAGGATAATTTTGCATGTATCGTCACAGTTATTTTACTACGGAGTTTAATCACACCAGTCTAGTGTCTAGACAGTAAACAATTTAATTCTTTGTTAACTTAATCATATACAATTGTCTAATGTTATTTCAAAAACTAGTCTCCATGTTTGTAATAAATATAAGCATATACAATAAAATATGGTATCTGACATTTGAATATTTTTAATTTACCTGTTACCACTATTTTTAAATAATATTGTTAAATTATCTACGTAATCTATTATATAAAAATTATGAATATATGTTATTTTTTTAATAATAAAAATATAATTGGCACCAATGTGACGGAACCCTGGATCGAGAGGAGGCGACGCGCAAAAACACCAAATGTCACGGCCAAATAATACTGCTCTCTACATAACTGATGTATTTCTGTGTTGAGTAAGTAACCCATGCTTACATAGATAGCTCTTATTATTAGTGCAGCAAAGCTCTAAGGCGACGGTATTTGCCTACCATCAGACGAACCATATGCTTGTTTGCCACAAAACAAAAAAAAAAATGAGATTTCACAAAACAAACTACGAGTAAAACGTGACAGAGAATGTAAAAATTCTAAAAGGGTTTAGGTCAAATAAATAACAATTAACAGTAATCACAGTTGTGAACCTCAATTTTTATCTATATTAAACACCAATAGATAAATCCATAACTTGAATTAATAATTTTTTGTATGCTAACTGTACACGTTCACTCACGCCTATATTGACCCGTATACAGATTGGTCACTCACACAACTAAGGGCGCCGGGCGCTCGTACATTGCAAGATCTATATATTATATGTTTAATTAAAACAGTTAAGAGTTTGTCGTAAACACAGTCTATAAATAATTTATACGTAACAAGTCTCAAACAATGTACATCTACAACAATGTAGGAACATATGATAAGGTAATCATAGCTTCAAGCATGAACGACTATCGTACGCAATGTCATGCGCAGGAGTTAGTCTCGTCTAACCTTCACTCGCTTGCTAATAAAGGACTAACTAAGCTAACGGTGGTAATTTAAGTTAACGCGGCCGTCGTAATGGATTCTATTAAAATTATCGCTTTGACGCACGAACAACTGAGTCCTTTTACGATTACAGGAATCAAGAGTTTTAATTAAAAGTTCAACGTAAATTTAATAAGCTTTTAGTTATTTTAACGCGATTAAAAGATGATGTAAATTGTTTAAGGTTTATTTAAAAAATGCCAATTAATTCCATTATCTCCTTTGTATATTCTGGTTTATAACGTTATGCGCTAATGTGACACTTAACTAATTGTGAAAATGACAATATTCTTCTATTTCTTGACAAAAAAAGACAGGCTTAGGAAAAAATTAACATGGGTAGGTTCATACTTCACTTTTAATACTTTTCTGAAATTCTGGAGCACTTTGTTCGAAATCGTACAAAAATATCAGAATTTTTAGATGTATTGTCGCTTAGAAAATTTTATATAACAAATCTTCATCTCAGATAAACCTAATTCTATTGTCGAACAGTATTACATGTAGTCCGTTAATACGAATTACAATTGTATTTTAAAGCCAGAAAAAAATTAAAACAGTAATTATTTTTTAAAAGAACACATATAGCGATTTTGCACATTCGCAATCGGAGTAAATATTGAGCAGTTAATGGAGAAGTGGCGTGCGTGCTTCCGTGAGTGGCTACTGGCTAGAAGTGGCTATTATTCAGTTGAAACACTCGATGCAGTGATTAGCTGAAATGGGAGCTTGATTGCGCTCCGACATGCATTGTTCCTGCTTTGTAAAGCTTCTATGCTGACTCGTATTTTGAAGAAAAAATATTAACCGTTTAATATATTGTATAATAAATTTAATAAATAATAAGAAATAATAAATAAACGCTTCACACTCAACGGCCCCCAGTAGGATTTTCTTCTGTGTTGGGGGTCCGGAAACACACACAATACACAAGCATAACGCCCAGACCACGACAAACATCTATATGACCAATACAAATATCTGTCGTGAGTGGTGGTCGAACCCGCAACCGCCAGCGCAACGGTCAGTACTGTGACCGCTGCGCCAACGCGTCGTTTATACGAATTTGAAAAAAATTGCTAATATTATGTCATGATTTTAAAAGTTTCCATTACAATTTGTAAGTAAACACAGAAATAATTGTTAAGTATGTAATATCACACACCATTTTGTTACTGTCGAATAGAGCTGACCTATTCCAGTGCATTTTTAGATGCATTCCACATGTAAAGGATAAGCAGAAGGAAAAAGACGCAGAAAAAATTAATGGTCAGTTTTAATCACGGGCGGATTCAGCCCTTAATAAAGGTTGTGGTCAGAACCACCCGAAAATCGGTGATTTTCTAATCGGAGTACGAACTCGCTCATGCACAATTATGACTTATAAAAAACTTTTAAACTTGATAATTTCCTTCTCTATTATTTTTTTAACGCGCATCTTAAGCATGGAAATATTGTTGAAGGAAGGCAGCCCTGGAAAACGGAATGAAATTTTTCCACTGACTGTTTTTAGAGTCGATTATTTTGGGTATGTACACCGTGCCCGCCTTTGATTTTAATAACAAACCTTTTTTAGTTTTTTATGTTAATGATAGATAGGATTACCTACTGTTAAAATATTAGCTGCGTATTAGCGGCAAAATCGCAATCGATAATCTCTGTTAATTCGTAAATTTTAGCAATGATAGGTATATCTGAAAGTATTTTTTGTCTTAACTAACTTCATAGTACCTGGGTGACTGAGCTTAGCTCGGTATTTTCAGTAATTCGTGTTTTTTTGGAAATCACATTTAAATACGAATTACATATTGATAAAATATGAATAATATTTTTCGATTATAGCGACGTACGCGACCGGCTGAATTCCTACCTAAGCTATTACGACTTTATTAACTATTTCGAAATTTACCTTCGTATTCTTACGATATTGTAGCCATTTTCTCATTGCCTAAAAACAGGGATAAAACAACATTTTCTAAAAATGAATCCGAAATCCCCTGCATACTAAATTTCATGAAAATCGTTGGAGCCGTTTCCGAGATTCAGATTCTATATACAGACAAGAATTGCTCGTTTAATACTATTAGATAGATAACGTTTCGACTTTAGCTTCAACAAACTTCTGCAACGGTTTGCCCATAACTAAGTCCTTGCAAATCCTCAAAATCGAAATATCGGCTATTTCAAACATCGGGAACCTTCCCATTGGTCGTAAAGAATCGGTTTTATGTTTATATCGACTCATCGCTCGTTTAATTGTGGGTTATCAAGTGGTTGAGCGTCCCTGATCGAGTGCTCGGATACCCGTCGGTTTCGATTACTAAGCGTGATGCATGACCGGTAATTTTCAAATTCGAACGTAATTTACATTAAAATGATCAATGGGTAAAAAATAACTAGCAATTGCAGTTTTCACCGTCGGCACGTCTGAGGAAAATCGTTTCGCCTGTGGATTATATGAATACCTGTGTTATTATTTGTGTACGTGCTCTGGGCACATGATAAATCATCACTGATTGTAAATTTAAAATATTGGACTTAATCATTTTATTGGTGAGGTTGAAATAATACACCTTCTGCAAAATCAAAAGAGCAAAAGGTATAATAATTGTGATGGATTTCTTGATTATTTATGAATAAAAAAGCGAACGAAATAAACTCACTTGTTTATTATATCCTTAAGAAAATATTTCAAGAAATTATTAATTGTATGATTATTTATTATACTTAGGTTTTATAAAAAAAAAATCTTTAAGCTTTCCAGTTTCCCATAAAGCATATCATATATATAAACTTTTATATATATTTAATTGTTAAATTTATAGTATTAACACAGTTTTTGAACACTTACTGCATCATTAAATACACGCGCATTGTTATCACAGTTGTCACAGATGCATCGTTTCAGACGTATTACATGATCACAACACTATTTAAGAGCAGTAATATTGTCAGTAACTTTCTTTAAGAATAAAAAACATCCTTCCTACTAGTTGCGCGTAGTTTACGATTATCTCTTCTTTCATTTCATATCACTTCACAGCACATAGAAATTAGACAGAAGTATTATGTATCTTACAAAAAACATAATTGATTAAAATAATTCACTCACAACTATGCGTTACTTTTTTATTTTATTTCTAATTTATTTAACAGTTAAAATTTTTACACGTCTTATAGGAAGCTATTGTTTACTTAGTTATAAGCACTTATATCTATTTTACTACTACTACAAACACCTCTCTTAATGTTTATACACTCACACTTAATTAAAAAGATATAAACAAAACGAATTTAAATTCATTTATCTAAGCTGCTCATTTTATTAACCTTAGATCTTATCTTCATATAAATCTTGGCGCTCTTTTATGTCTAACACAAATTTAAGCGAGCGCAAAAAGAATTATAGGTTGTAGTGTTTGTTTGACTAGACACAGTTATATATTCAACAAGTGACCGACTCGTGAGTGCGACTTCTGGATATGATGTGAGAAATTACAATTTCAGTAAAGTTAAAGCAAACAATTACAGATGTTATACATTTTGTAATTTACAATCAATCTACTTACACTTCGAATATATGATACGAGATAAAACACGAAAGCATTAACTATTCTTAAAACTTTTCAACTACAGATACCTAATCCATCCATCTTTTGTTAATTTTTCCCTGTAATTTATTACAACTTTGTCTTTGTACAACATATAAAACAAAATGTATATAATAATAATAATAAAGTTATTAAGTTGATTGCGAATGTTCAATATTAATTATCTCACTTAATCTCTAATATCTCCGACTAATGATAAATGTCTGCAGACAGATTGCAGATTTCTTTGACACATCAATCCTGTCTGCTCGTGCAAGTGTACGTGTATTTATTGCAAAGGAAACAAACAATTAAAAATGGTAGTCGGTAAGCTTGTGGTAGAAAGTTAATGCTTAATTTGAATGCAACGTTGTAATAAACGGTAGTTACGAATGCAACGTAATTATAGAAATCTCGCTTACTTTACGGTTACACTTTTATCTCTTATTGTTGGATAAACTATCTTTTGTGGTTAATAAAATGTTAAAGATACCTACGTTAGACATGCTTTAAGAGGTATTTGACTGTTTAAATAAAGATAATAATTTACATTGTAAGATAAATCTCGAATAGATATATCTTTTAACAAAAGGTTTACATTTATTAGTTTTAGAGGTAATTTTTTTGTTTGTAGTTGCGTTAGACGAAAAATCGATCGGTTTTATATAAAAATATTTATAAATTAGAAAGCCTGATTATTTAGATAAATTATACTCTATCTATTAACACTAGGTACAACTTAGGTACAACTACTTTGTCATCGTTTACTTCTACCAATTTTATGTAAATGCCGGCATATATGATATTCATAGAAATGCTATTTGCTTTTTATATCAATTTCTTCGTAAGTATAAAAGTGCTTTATAATACCCTCCATATTTAACATCACGAGAGCATCATTATAATTAGCAATCTAAAATTAATCATAATTCAGCATGTATTGCATAATCTCTGAAAAACTAAGAGCCTCCGCTGTAGATCATACATTTTAAAGTCATGCTTTTCCAGAGTGAAAGGTCGGGGTGACCTCGCCACAGATGGCGCCGGGGCTATTAGTTATGCGTCGGCGGCAAGTACGCTGTCTGCGTCGCTTCCTGTGCACCCTCCCACCCTCATCCACCCCACACACCTATAATTAACTCCAACGCTTGTTAAATGTTAAATTTATCAGGGCAGAAGAGATATTGAGGTTAAAAAAAAGACAAACTTAATTGAATGTGTATTGGATAAGTTGTTCGCGTTTCACTTTATGATTACTGTCTGACAGGCCCATACAAAAGAAAGTTTATGTATCTAATTGGTATTTTAAGTTCATCTAAAATAAAGTTACATCAAATACATAAATGATTTATACCAAAACTATCTGTAAATATTTAGTTCTTGAGTTGTGAATTGTAAATATGTATAATATTTAATAAACTATTGTTGATTTTTAATAAGTATCCTTAACAAATAAAAAAAAATACACAAATATCAAAATATGCTCATACAATTGTTCAATAGAAGTTTGTGATACAGAAACAAGTAAAAGCTACTTTAGTTGTTAAACTCTACAATTTATCAATCAAAAAACTAAAGCTTCCTCATCTAATTACCTTTAACCTTGTTTACTTATAATATACATATATTAGAAAAGTAAATACTGCAGCTATTGTGCTATATCTAAACAGCCAGTAACATCCGTGGGAAATCCCACTGAGCAAAGAACCCTCCTACCGTTATGGTGAAGAATGATCACTTAATTCGATATTTGATATGCATACATGTCCCAGATTTTCATCCAAAACATTCACCATTACGAAGCTGTTACTCACCGCCGGGAACTTTGAACTTTAAAAACAAAATGTTTTCTAAAAACAACTTTAAAAAACTTTTTCAAAATAGCCTATATCGCTGTTATTAATAGGATATAGTTATCATGCAGGCATTCAGCCTGTATCATCCTACTACTGTGCATCATTCTTCACATAGAAGAAGGAATGGAACTTCATCCAACACGGTGCTCCACTGCGGGTTGGCGGATATGGTCTCTACTATGAGAAGCGATCGCTATAAGGTATTTATGATAATAACTGGAACCGACGGCTTAACGTGTTCTCCGAGGCAAATTGGGGTGACCCACAAGGATAGACGTCAAAACCGGAAAGGAATATAAATACCACCCATCCATTCATCCCAAGCGAGATTCGAACCCACAAACCGTTGGTGTTTTAAGCGACTACTCGTACCACTACGCCAGAGCGGTTGTTACAAATATACATTACGTGTATGAATTGTTAACCATTCGAAAAGTATAGAACTTTTAATCTATATCTTTTTAATATCTATACTAATATTATAAAGCTGAAAAGTTAGTTTGTTAGTTTGTTTGTTTGTTTGTTGTTTGTTTGAACGCGCTAATCTCAGAAACTACTGGTTCGATTTGAAAAATTCTATTAGTATTAGATAGCTCATTTATTGAGAAACATATAGGCTATATATTATCACGCTAAGCCCAATAGGAGCGGAGCAACAATGAACAATGTTTCAAAATCGGTTTTTTTTTTGTTTTTGAGAACTGCTACTGCGTGCGCTGCGTGAACTGTTCAACTTTCGCAAAAATCATGTATAACAGAATTGTTCCCCTTTAAAAGTTCCACGCGGACAAAGTCGCGCGCAAATGTAGTAGATAATAATTGTAAATAGTGTTTTATATAAACAGCAATGTGACTTAATATGAACGGGTCTTCATATATTACAAACAGATTGATTTTATATATGTATTTTTTTTAATTTAGTAATTGTCATTGCTTACCTCGTCTATATACAAATAAATAAAATTGGAGTGTCTTTTTGTAATATTCAAATAACCGCCTTTTACTAAATGCAGATGAATGTATACAAGTATACACGGTACATTATACCAAAATAACATTTTTTACAATTTTTATCTGTGTGTCTGTCTGTTTCGGCTAATCTCTGGAACGGCTGGACTGATTTTGACGAGACTTTCACTGGCAGATATCTGATGTAATAAGGAGTGACTTAGGCTACTTCAATTTTAGAAATTTATTTATTTTATAACTCTGCCAACTGAACAATAAATTTTTTGTTAAAGTCCACGCGGACGAAGTCGCATGCACAGCTAGTTTGCAATAAATGTGTTAGAAGAGTTAAAACTCGAAAGAATACATTTCAGTCATAAATTTTTTGTCTACATCGCTTTTTAAAAAATGTATGAAATATTGGAAAATGGAAATCCTCAGTCAAACAAAAGCCAGTTCACACAATACGGACGGCACACACAGACCGTAACGCCGCGCGTCCGGCGTCATTACGCCAAATGCAAATGCGTCTACTGTCGACCGTGAATTTTATTCTTACAGTCGTTTTTTTTACTATTTGAAGCTAAAATAAAAATAAATCTAAATTAACAAAACTCCTTTTTCTGCAATGTAAATATTTAGATCTAACATTACAATAGACTAATTTATAAGACAAATGATAAAATGGTTAGTGATTTTAAATAAATAAAATTCTATTAAGCCAGTCGTTCTCGCCTCTCGTACCATTCATTCAGTTGCGATTTCTCAGAAAATCTACGAATGTTTATTATATTGAAAACTCAAGTTTACGACTTCTGAAATAACTTCCGCCGACTAAACAAAACTAATTTTAACGCTATAAACACTAACCAGTACTCTAGGACGTGACCTTAGTCTGCTACTTTCGTACTAAAATATAAAATTTCCCACGTCGACGTATAAGCTATTATCTCTTACTGCAGTCTCTTGTGTTTTCACATAAGTAACGAGTGTAGTGTGAATTATTATGTGTTGGAGTTACAAAAGTCCAAACGAAAATTTAACATTTTTTTTTTCTTATTTGTGTGAATGCACAAATCTCAATCAACGATTGAAGATGGTTGTTCAAAGCTCGTCATAAGCTTACTGCATGTTGCAATGTACAACATCCGATATCACCAGTAACCTTAAAGAAAATCCACACAACACACATTTTCGTAAGTTGCCTGTTACCTGTTAGAGGTTCTGGGCTTCTTAAGACCCTTATAGTTTGATGTGCCAATGCAACAATCGAATAATAGTCATCACTATGTCTCTTAGTCGATAACTTTCTGTCGCCCACCGAGTGATCTATTGCTTTATTATGAAGCGCACAGTTAGTTTCGAAAGTAGTTCTTCTATTTTACTGTTTAAAAACTGATTCGTCTTTGAACACTCTTTCTTTTCACTTTCAATTCTTAAAGGAGAATAGTCTTAGCGATAAATAATAATCTTAAAAGAGAAGTTAACGATGTGTTTAAACCGTTTGTTAATAGAGCTGGCCGAAGTTTTACTCAGGAACCTTTTGTAAAAGTTGGGACGACTTAGTTTAAACCATGTCTTGCATCGCTGGAGAGAATTTCGCGATATCATCAGCAACCTTAAAGAAAATCCACACAACACACATTTTCGTAAGTTGCCTGTCCACCTGTTAGAGGTTCTAGGCTTCTTAAGACCCTTATAGTTTGATGTGCCAATGCAACAATCGAATAATAGGCATCACTATGTCTCTTTAGTCTCTTTAGTTTTCTTTAGTCAATAACTCTCTGTCGCCCACCGAGTGATTTATTTGCTTTATTATGAAGCGCATAGTTAGTTTCGAAACTACTGTATATTTTACTGTTTAAAAACTGATTCGTCTTTGAAAAACACTCTTTCTTTTCACTTTCAATTCTTAAAGGAGAATAGTCTTAGCTATAAATAATAATCTTAAAAGAGAAGTTGTGTTAACGATGTGTTTAAACCGTTTGTTAGTAGTTAGTAGTGTATGTTGTGTGTAGAGCTGGCCGAAGTTTTACTCAGGAACCTTTTATAGAGTTGGGACGACTTAGTTAAACCATGTCTTGCATCGCTGGAGAGAATTTCACACAACTCCCATATTCTTATAGCCCCAAATGCTAACCAAGTCATAGGTTGTATACTTTTATAGAATCTGCCTCAGTACAGTATAATTTATTTTACTGATGATTTGGGCTTAGAACAACTAGGTCACCATTATATAGGTCATCCGTATGTTGCCGTGCACTTCTTATCGTTAGTAGCCTTTTACGCTCAGTGGTACAGTAACTAGACTGTAATTTAGAGAATTGCTTATTTATCGATAGGCATATTCGTTTACTGATTACGAAGATATTTCTTTTTTAACTTTCCTTACATTAATAGATCTGTTTAAAAAAAAATGTTTAGTAACTATTCTTGTGTAGAAGACCACACTGCAGCAAATCTCCTAAGTACTAAACTCCTGAAAACTTAAAATTCATTAGTTTAATTTTCCTGAAATGTATTTGCAATAAAAATGTATGTGTTAATTAAATGTAATCCGTTAAAGTATAGATGAAACCAAATGATTTTCTATATTAACTATATGACCATTTTTAACAAATAGGAAACAAAGTATAATCTAAATATTTTTGATAAAATATTGCAAAATTATATTGTAACACTAAAATTTGAAGAGACCAAAGAAATAAAAGTAAAGCTAAGTGCATGTTACTTAGCCGCGACCGTCTGCAACAGGTGCCTTGAAGGACAAGTCACCGCCGCGCCGATGCAACGCATCCCTCGAGATAACTTCGTTCTTCATTATTGTACCTAAACCTATTATTTATTATAAAGTAATTGTTGTTTTATAATAAATAATATTCAGTTCAGGTTTTTAGTATGGAATTTAGGTGTATCGACTGCAACTTTTAATTTACGGCATTTTTGACCATATAAGCAAAAATATTTTTTCGTAACTCATTTGGGAAGAATACACAATAATCAACAGTAATAAGAAAATAAAAAAAAAAAAACAAAGAAAAGCTTCGTTAAATATTTAATGAGCTATTATTACATACGTTTGTTATTTTTTTTTCTCTACTTTAATTTTATAATTTTAATAAGTAGTGCAAGGAAATCAGTTAGCCTGTTTGGTTACATTTGGAACATTCTTGTAAAAAAACTGTTTGAAATTCAGTATTGAAATTGCACATATTACGCTTAATTGGACTTGTCTTATTTTTTACTCTTATTTTAATAATTTTATTGTAAAGGTTAGTTTGTCAATACCTTTTTTGGTTCATTATTACCAGACTTCGTGAGTCATCGCAAACATATTATTATTAGTTCTTAAATATGTTCATTAAAAAATACTAAGAAAAGCATTTTTCATAGTGTGTGATATTCGACTTCCTAAATTATATTAGCTTTTTATGATATTATTTTATTTTATAATATCGTATATCGTATTACATAATTATTTTTTGTTTCATTGGAATGTATGTGCTACATGCATCTCATTACTTAATATCAACGTACACCTATGTATCATAAACAATCTTTTTAAAGCTAATTTAAGTTTGTCTAAAAGAAATTGCTGCTTAATGATCAATATCGCACAGTTCGCAGAGTAATAAAATAAATATAAAAGTAGCTTAAGTTACTCTTTATTACATCAGCTATCTACTAGTGAAAATCCCATCAAAATCGGTCCAGTTGTTTCAGAGATTAGCCGAAACAGACAGACAGACAGACAAAAATTGTAAAATTGTGGTATATGTACCGTCCATACCGTATCCATATGCATTTAGTAGAAGCGATTATTTTATTATTACAAATAGAGACTCCAATTTGTTTGTGTTATTTATCTATTCTTTTTTAGCTGTTAAATTGTTTTAGTATGTAATCTGTAAACAGGCATGTAAAAATTTGACATAATTAATTATCACTTTTTTCTTTACCTTCCACTGTTAAAAAAAGTTACACTTTTCTAATTTAAGCCATCCACTTCAGGTTTGATGGAATCTTAGTACCGCCTGTTGCTTTATGGCTTCAGAAAGATAAATATAGAGGTACTCTAGCTGTAATACACATACTATATGCTTGTTTATCGTTCTTAAAATTCCATATCAGAATAAAACTTTAATGGGTGAGTGCGTCACAATCATCTTAGGATTTTCAAATATAGCTTTCGCCATAAAATTGTACATTAAAATCTTTATTACAAATAAAAATCTGCATCCTTTTAATTTTTTATCTTTTTAACTGCGTGTCCGTGGTGTCTAAACACCGGCGACGCGGGTTCGATTCCCGTTCAAATAAATATTTATTTCCGGTCTGGTTGCCTGTACTTGTAGGTCTTCCTACCATGCCTCGGAGAGCACGTTAAGCTATCGATCCCGGTTGTTCAAGTTATAAGAGTCTATGAAGACTCTTGATAGTGATCATCGAAAGCGAAAATATCCGCCAACCTGCAGTGAAGAGCTCTGATCCTAATCCTACACGGAGAAAGAGGCCTATCCGCAGTAGTGGAATGGTACAAGCTGATATTATATAGGTATTTATTAATTATGAATTCATTCAACTTAAAAATTGACGTAGTATGGATAGGATTTCTTTTCTTTTTTACTATACTCGCAAAGTAAAACGATACATTCTCCGAAGTATCCATAAATTTCCAGAAGCTTACCGATAAAGTCTCTATCGTCAGCCACTGGTTTGTTTCATATCCGACACTCGTGTAACTTTGTAATATGATAGCCATTGGAAAGTCTAAAAAACGATAATAATCCAAGCGTGAGACTCCGGTATAATCTTAAATTCAATAGCCGGTTTATTAGGGTACTGTTTCTGTACAAATTAATCGATGCCTTTAAAAAACATTGACTTGTTCCTTAAAAAAAGAGTATCGTTTTTATATCCACTGCACGTTTGACCTTTACATAAAACCTTTTTAATATTTTTTTTTTTTTTTTGTATCATAATTATACCTGAATAATTATGGATTTTATTATTAAATATTCATTCAATTATCTACTTTCGTTAATCAAATTTCAATAAAGGTTTTATTTTGCTAAACTAAGCTATGTTTTTCATTTGCTTCTTAACCATGAATAATTGTGTTTGCTCGCAAACGAAAAAAAAAACTGACTTCAATTACATCGACGAGTAATACAACGTAGATCGACGAAAAAATAGTCAAGTAACTACGCGTTATCAAAGATTACTCAAAAAGTAGTTATCAGATCTCGATAAAATTTATATGTGACCACATGATAAACATCAGCTTTCGATTAAATTAAAAATTATCAAAATCGGTACACCCAGTAAAAAGTTATTGCGGATTTTCGAGAGTTTTCTTCGATTTCTCTAGGATCCCATCATCAGATCCTGGTTTCCTTATCATGGTACTAAACTAGGGATATCCCTTTTCCAATAAAAAAGAATTATCAAAATCGGCACATCCAGTAGAAAGTTATGCGGTATAATACAACGTAGGTCGACGAAAAAAGCGTCAAGTAAAAACACATTATTAGATATAACTCGAAAAGTAGTTGTTAGATCTCAAATAAATTTAAATCGGACTAATTGACACACACCACCTTTCGATTAAAAAAAATTTGTCGAAATCGGTCCACCCGGTCAAAAGTTCTGATGTAACATACATAAAAAAAAAATAAAGTCGAATTGAGAACCTCCTCCTTTTTTGGAAGTCGGTTAAAAAATGTAACGTACTTATAAATTAAATAGTGCCACTTTAGCTATCACTATAGGGTGTAAAAGCTAGTGTCATAAATGCACTGAACAATTGATCAGAGTGGCAACGTGCAACATCAGGTGCGGTCAAGGTCGCCGCGCAGACGGCGTAACGTCCTTCGATTCTGACATTTCTTTTTTATAATATGAAACAAACGTAACGTACATTTATACACTGTTGTTGTAGTAGTGTACTTATTGTTAGAATGATTTTAAATTATTTATTTCAATAACTGTGTTAAATATTGATAATCTGATTACGCGAAATTTCTCTTTTAGAACGAAAACAAAAGCAAAAACATACTATGTACTATAAATGTAATATAACTGTGGGACTAAATAGTGTACCTGTATAAAATAAGTGTTTGTTTAACATACATTTATAGGGTAGGATTATGGCATTTATTAAGTATCATCAACTATTGGGCATAGATAGGTACATTTGTTACAAAAAGTAACATAAGTTAAATTAATCAATATGTAATAAAATAGTTTTATTCATCATATTCGACAAACAATCTAAAAAATGTCCTCATTCAAAATAATTAACAGAAAATCATAACAAACCGTACTTGTGACAAAGCCTAGACAATTACTACGAGTTAACTCGTAAACAGTTATTTAAAAAGGTAGAAAATTATAAGTAATATTCTGAAATAAGAACTGAACACTGTAAGTTCGTAAGCGAGGCAGCCTGGCAACACACGCCGTCAGGTGTCAAGGCCGCAGACGGCGTATCGTCTCGCCACGTCCTTCGATTTTGATACCCTGCACTTTTTGCGCGGAGAAAGTTTAAATGAACTCGAATTGATTCTTTTTTTCGCATAAGCCGCAGGCGGGAAAAGGCGTGTGAGAATGTAAAAGTTATTTTGTGTTTTTTGAGAGGTTTTTATGGTGTGCAGTTTTAAGGTGCTTGAAAATTTAAATTAACATTTATTTTAAAGTTGTTTAATATTTTTTGCATGGGCGAGATTTTTGTTTTTTACATAGTTTTTCCTGCTCTTTAAGGACGTCAAAAGAGGTTTTAATTAGTCGGAAATTTTTATCCATTAAATAACAGAAGCAAAATTACTTTTAATAGCAAGAATAGTTCTGTACACTTAAATACTCAGGTTTATTCGTTCATTCGCCGTATTTTTATGGCATTTAATTATTTATTGCAGCTATTGTCTCTATAGTAAGCATAAAGCAATCAAACGTCTTTATGTACCGTCTCGTCTAGGCCTACGTGAGTGTGTACATAGACATTTGAGACGTCGTCCCTATAGTGGATGTCAGAAGCGTTCTCACGCCTGACTCTAGATGCGGCCCGTTGCATTTCTATAACCTTGTCGCACCGCGTCTCGCTCGAGGTCGTTGACCGGCGCTGATCGTAACGTCTGCGTCTGCGCAAATCATTGCACTATTGTAACTCCCCGAATTGAAAAACCATAAATCATTCCATTTCTGATTATTATCACTTTGACTTTGAAAATCAAAAGTTGTAGAGAGCTTACGCAATGTCGCTCTTCTGCTCGTATTTATACAATTAACTGCTTCTATTTTTCCAATGTAAGTATAAACAATATTTGAATAGACTCCGACGTACGTAACTTAAAATATTTTATTGTAAAATATATCAAACTTAAATTTTAACGGAATCTGAGTCTATCAATATATGCGAGTGAAAAAATTATGCTAATGGATACGGTCGAAACCAAAGCGTACGTACAAAGTAAGCGCAAGTGAGCAATCAAACTGTCACATCCTGCACATGCTTCAGATATCCACGGTTGCACGGCCAGACGCGCACTTAGCATGTTCGGCCGGCCGAAACGTGATCTCGCAAATCGCCGTCTAGTGCCCAGACGCCGGAGGCCGCCTGTCTGGTCTAGCTGTTGTGATGGTCCATACAAAGCTACCAATTACCAATCCGGTAGCATACCGTACACGGCATACTATACTAATTCATCTACCTATGCAAGACGCGTCGAGATTTGACTAATGTCTATCTCGTCACGTTACTTACAACATGCAAAGACTATTGTTCTATAAAAATAGTATGGTATAGACTATAGAGAAATAACAGAATAGAATATTTTTCTCATTCAAAATAACATATTATGCGGAAAACATACGTGTAATAAACATCATTAACTCGTAAACGGCGGTAGATTTTTTTTCGACGATAAATTCTCAGACGGGTACCGAACGGCTTCCGAGCTACGCACTATAGGTAGTACCTATGAGATTAGGTCCGCTGCGTATACAGAGGCGAGGAGCCAGACGGTCATCAATCGAGATTGTTCGGAAAAACAAGTAGACGTGAAGGCGGCACAAAAACTAGTGCAGACGCGGATGTTTGTCCAATATAAAAAACTAGTTGCATCCACTCACTCCGGCGCAGCTGGCCGCGCCACCAGCCGCCGGGAACTTGGCGATACTACAAAATAATTCAATGTCATGTCATGTTTCTGTGACCATTGTTCTATAAACTATTCCTACATGACTCATCAATGTTCGACAACTTCTACTAAAAATATTTACTAAATTATTTTATAATGAATATTAAATTCTCAAATTTTCAATTCAACTAATTTGTATGTTGTAGTTTCTAAAGGCACAATAACTTGAATTGTATATAACTATGTGTGTGTAGGGTGAAATCTTGCAACTCAATTTTGAAGCAAACCGATTGGGCTGAAATTTTGTACACACGTTTAGTTTGGATAACAATGCTTGGTTAGTTATATGACGTCATTCTAAATCCAACATGGCGGAACACGCAAGGAGCCGGAGTAGTTATTTTAATTGCACTCCTACAATATGGGTATCAAATGAAAGTGCGTGCTAAAAATAACTCTAAAAATAAAGAAACGTCAGGTTAAATCCAATATAGCGGACTTTTAAAGAATGTGGTCTAGCTATTTTAACTGCACTCCTTTCAAATAGACATTAAATGACCTTTATTTGTTTGAGAGTAATTTGAAAAATAAAATAACGTTATTTTGATTTCACTATGGCGGACTTCTCAAGATGGCAGACTAAGTTTTTTATGCTTTCCTACATTATGGGTCAGTCAGTCAGTCAGTTAGCCTATCGTAGTCCACTGGTACACATGTTTTCCCAAGTTCGCGCCAGACATCCCGCCGGTTCCGCAATCCAGCCTGCAGCTAGCTCATTCAGCCTCCACCGGCAATCTTACGTAGATCGTCAGTTCAGCGGGCCGTCAGACGTCCCACGTTGCGTTTGCCGACACGCGATCTTCCTCTAGGATACATCTGCTCCAGCGGCCATCAGTCCTGCGACACAGGTGATCAGCCCACTGCCACTTCAACTTGCTAATTATGTCTACTATATCGGTTGCTTTCGTTACACATACATTGTGGGTATCAAATTTGCCGATATTATCAGACTGAGAAACCTGTCCGGTGATCACTAAAAATTAAAAATAAAAAATAAATTAAAAGTATAAAAAAAAATGTTTAAAAAACGAGCTTTTATTTAAATGCGCAAAAATAATAAAATACATTTTTCCTTCAATACTCTTAATATCAGCATGTAACGTCAGTACACAAATAGATAAAAGTAGATAACTTGATCTGATCGATTTTCATTTTAAAATTTTTTAAACTGAGTGCGAATACCTACTTCAATCTCGCGACAAGCTTTTATCGATATGTAAAAAAATGAATGTTTGTCTGTATGTTCTTTATAGAATCGTAAACTATGCATTTGATCATGTTACGGTCTTCAGCAAAGTGTTGTGCATGAGTCCACAAAGGTTTCTGAGTTGGTACCAATGTTGGTACGACCAAAAAAGCGGTGCTACGCGCGCAGGTTATAGCTAGTATCATATAAATTGTGTAATTGTGTAATGTTAATATGTAGACAGTAAGAATATTATTTCGCATTTTAATAAAAGTAAATTAAATTTCTAATTTTTTTTTAAATTTTTATCAAAATAGAAGTGTCATATCGTTCTTTAGAAAAGTATAAAAAATAATACAAATATACTACTACACTACTACAGTGTGGCTGTAATTGAAAACAAAACGAATGTGAAATCGTAGATTAGTTAATTTTGCTGTGAATGACGTTTCAGGAACCCAAATTTATTTGACAGCCCTATTAAATCTAACAGCTGTTCAGTAGACCTATACTTTGACAAAAGTTTGAGAAACTGGACGTAAGTCAAATACATTATAATAAATACAGAATGATGCTATATCCTATGTATATATACATGTTTGTCTATCTTTATCTTTTTTTCTGTATTTTATATCAATAAGATAGATATCTCTCATAAATCTGTGCTGTATTCGTTGTAGGCATGTTTAATTACTTAGACATTGCTGAGGTGACGGAAATTCCTATGGTTGTTCGAAAGCATTTTCAAGAAAGAAAGTTTTATACCGCCATATTCGAGCTTGTAATGTCTATTTTAAATACAGAAACTACCGTTTAATGTTTAAAAAAGTCGTATAGTATTAAATAATTACATTTTTTATAACTAAAAATATCTTACGATTTTTAGGTTATATTTCTATTAAAATATTTATAATCGTTCATCATCGTTAAAAGTTCATCGATGAAATAGCAATTGTTATTTCATCACCACGTATGCATATTTACATAAATAGTTTAGCGCAACACTTATCAGAGTCGACCAATAAATTTTACAGACATGTGACGAAAACTTTTATAGAGGTACAGTTTTGACACGTTGTAAAATTAGATTGGTTCAAATGACTGTTATTAACGCCTCGCGTATTACATCGAGGTGGCAAACAGAACGGCGTCGATCATATTGTATCATATCATATGTATTGGCACCGGTATCCGCAGACTACAGCAAGGTCGCGTAGGACGAAAGAATTATCGTCTGCAATTAAGGTGGGTCGCAAAACCGCATCACTAAAGATCGTTACACATATACCAAACACGGAAAATTGTTACGATATTATTATTTAGGTAAAAAACGTGTATAATTGAGTTGTATTTTTTGTTTGAAGTCTGGGATTTTGTTTTTAGCAATAAAAAAAACAGCATCAAAATCCGTTGCGTAGTTTTAAAGATCTGAGCATACGTAGGGACAGACAGCGGGGAGCTACTTTGTTTTATAATACATATGTAGTGAAAGTGATACATAAAAATCTTACACTTGTCATTTGGCTGGGCGACCGAACTGACAAAAATGTGACACTAAAACCGTAAGAAAAATATATAACGGCAGTGACGTAATATCAGTCACACGACTATAACATGACGTATGTAAAACCGAACTCATTAAACATTAACGCTATAAATGTTTGGCGTTTTTTTTTTGTAAAATAATGAATTAAAATAGCTATCGTTCGGGGTGTAGTGTCTATTTCATGTCTTTAAAAATCGTCCGTAACGTTAAAATCTTACACTTTTTTTAACGTTATGGACGTTTTTTGCCAGCTAGGGTACCCCTCCGTAACGCCCCATAAAGAACTTCGTTCCAAAAATCGGTAGTTTTTTAAATGCGCTTCAGCCTGTAATATCCCACTACTGGGCATAGGCCTCTTTCCCCTTGTAGGAGAAGGATCAGAGCTGAATCCACCACGCTGCTCCAATGCGGGTTGGCGGATATATTCCCTACTTATGAGTAACGATCGCTATCAGGTGTACATGACAACAACCGGGACCGACTGCTTAACGTGCTCTCCGAGGCACGGTGGGGAGACCCACAAGGACCCACAAGGACTGTTTTTTAAATGCATTTGACTTTATATAACATTCACTTTTCTTCACACAATATTTAAATTTTCACGATTTTTTTGTGCTATACGAAGTTTTAATAACTAATAACGATGTAATTGTACTTTTTTGTATATCAGTCCATATAATTTAAGAACTATGACATCACAGTAAGTCTTGCATAGCGCGGCTAAAAATATTGCTGTCTATATATTATATATATTATTTGTAGGAGAAGAACTAATTTCAGCTGACAGAGTTTTTGCCGCATATTTACTGGTATCACGTTTTTATAATTAATATACTCTACTAATGCACTTGTTTTTTTATCTCGACATTGTTACAAGCGGAATTTTTTTGATAATGATCTATTATCCATTTACAGACAACTATTTTCTTAATGAGTTTTTTGTTTGATACAGCATTGAATCTCACTCTTAAAATATTTCATAACAAATCTATATTAACTAACACTTGTTATATACGTGTAGAGAGATCGGTCAGGGTAACGGTGGGACAGAGGGTAGGTACTTGGAATCACAAGTGATGACCTGGCGACGTTTAATGGACGCAATCTACGGCTCGACGATTACCTTAAAAAACTTAAAGTAGAACTAAGTCACATTAAATGCAACATACTGATTTTATCTAAAGTCCGAAGATGTGGCGAGAAATTTCTGGTCCACATGACCCTCACTAGCAACGTTGTGGAAGTCAGCAGTGTGTCGATCCGGGTAGCGTACTTTGTACTTGATAAACTCACTGGCAGGAACACCCCGAAAGTGATACAGGTATATGCGCCGACCTCGACACACTCTGACGATGAAGTCGTAGTCTTATATAACGATACTTCGGCCTCCTACAACGTTGTTAAGAAAGAATCCAACTCTAAAGTGGGACACAAGAGCGCGACGAAACGAGAATCGGAACACGCGGATTGGAGCGCAGGAATCGCACGGGGCAGATACTTATTAACTTCCTCGAAGCGAAGGGGCTCTCTTTGATGAATTCATTTTTCAAGAAGAAGCCCCAAAGGCGGTGGACATGGCAGAGTCCTGATATGGTGACGAATAACGAGATATATTTCATCATAGCAGATAAAAGGCATATATATTAGGCCGAAACGACTTCTAATAGGAGGATTCGCTTGGGTTGGACGGCGTTTGGGAGACTTCGTCGGGAGATTCCGCAATACTTGAAGACTAAATTAGACTATTTGTCTTCGAGAAACGCATACTGCCTGTGTTAACACACGGTGCCGAGTCGTGGACACTAACGAGGGGACTAGTCCACAAGTTTAAAGTCGCTCAACGTGCAATGTAACGGGATATGCTAGGGGTCTCTCTCAAAGATAAGATTAGAAATGAGACTATCTGCGAGAGAACCGGGACGTTTCACCCGAACTTGGGGTGGCCTATGTCCAGCAATGGACAGCAACAGGCTGAAGTTATGATGATGAAGACGATATGTAGAGTAAGAAAGGAGAGAGGTAGAAAAATAAACTGCGAAAGTTGGCATCTATGTGATTTTTTTCACTTTTAGATATATTATTATAGATGGATTTATAACAGTATGCTATGACGTATAAAAGTCGAAACACAAAAAATAACTAGCTTTTAACTGATTGTATCAAAACTATTGTCTAGCTCGTGAATTGTAGAGTTTCGAAAACAAGGAATAATTAAATGGTTAATTTTTTTTTTCAATATAGCATAATTAATTTAACTTTATCCGTAGATAAAAGTTGGAATTTAAAATTTTAAGTACAAAATTTATATTATACCTATTATCATAACAACCATAACTAACTCCTAACAGATTTGAAAGAGATCCAGCAGCGGCGTCACAAAGTAAACATCATATAATTATTTATCTTAATATATATAAATCTCGTGTCACAATGTTTGTCCTCAATGGACTCCTAAACTACTTAACCGATTTTAGTCAAATTTGCACACCGTGTGCAGTTTGATCCAACTTAAAAGAAAGGCTATATTTTATTATGATATATTATGTTATTATTATATTTCAGAAAAAAATAAGGTGATACGAAGTTCGCCAGGTCAGCTAGTATAATTATATTTTACGAGTATGTTATTTTTGCTTTCACCTACATACATGAGACTTTCACGATAGAAACCATATTCGCGTGTGTCACTGATAAACACTGTTTTATTAATAAAGTAGCTGTGCCCGCGACTTCGTCCACGTAGAATTTAACAAAAAAAATATTGTTCAGTTCGCAGAGTTATAAAATAAATAAATTTCTAAAATAAAAGTAGCCTAAGCTACTTATTATTTTATCAGCTATCTGCCAGTGAAAGTCTCGCCAAAATAGGTCCAGCCGTTTCAGAGATTAGCCGGAACAAACAGCAGATAGACAGACAGACAAAAATAATAAAAATATATTATTTTTCTATGTACATTGTATACATACAAATGAATTTAGTAAAAGCGGTTATTTAAAACTTACAAACAGATACTCCATTTTTTTTTGGTATAGATATATATGACAAAATTATAAAGTAAAATTGTACGTTTAAATTACTTTGATGATTCTTTTGCAAGTAGCAGTTTCATTTCAATTCAATCAAAGCGATAGTTGATTTGTAAACAGGATCAGATGCGCTTCCCCGACCCTTAGTTCCGGGAACGGCACAATACATCGTGAGAGCGTCTCGATCGATTTTACTTACGACTACTTTATACTCACACGTGACTTACCTCGCTTTGACTTTCTGTTACGAGGGCAAAAATATAATTAGGTATAAAGTAGTTTACAAAAGATTAATTATTACAGTTTTTTTTTTTTTTCTTTTTGTAAGGTTTTATAAGATTTGTGCATGTGTGAGAGTGTGTATGTTTAAAAATTGTAATTTTTTGTGACTAAAAAAAATTTGATACTCTTAAAAAAAATAGTAATTAGTGCTTATCAATTGACAAAGTATGTTAGTATTATCCAGATAAGGCGTAAACATCACACAGAAAACACCTAAAACTAAAGAACGCCTTATGATTATTACTGAAGAAATATTAAAATAATACCTTATATATCAAATTAAATATAAGGTAACGAAATAAATCATAATATTACATTATTTTTGCTATCGGAAGTATACAGATTTCCAGTCCGTTTCTCATAATGGCGGCGCTCAAGGCAGGACACTTAAACCATTGAATAATATTAAAATTATAACCTACCTATTGGTGAGCGATAATCGCAAGTAATAAAAGGCAATAACCTTAAGCGCTCTTAATTATGGTGTCTATACCTGATAGATATCATTCAGTTAATGTTGATTCCATATACAGCATAAGGGTTGGCTTTCTCGTAAATCAACTTTTTTAACAGAAGATAAGAATGTCATTACTTTAGTATCAAATAATTAAATTACTTAAAAAAAATAAGGAAGGTTAAGGAGAAGCCTACTTCTACGATAAATAAATAAATAAGACATAAATAGGTATAAGGCATCTAAGGCACTATAAAAGAATCTACGAAAATTATCGCAAAATAACACGTAATACAATTATATTTTCGTAAAAGAATAATTGTATAATTCAATCAATATTATTTTAAAACGATAATAAATTAACAATAAACGTTTAGGTATATAGGGTTTTTCAACGAGAGCTTTGTTTTGTAAATCAAAATAAAACAATAAATTTAGATGGCAGTGATATAATTTTTATTATATTAAAAGAGTAAATTTTGGTAATTATAAATAGGTTATAAATAGGTTAATAATATGTGATAAACGTCCGCCACGACCACGGCTAAAGACTTAGGTTCCTTTACCATATTTTTTAATCAGTTTATGACAAAATGCGTTACTATTTCGTTAATAACTTTGCGTAATTTGAGTGTTGAGGCAATCTGACTAGATTAGCTCCGCCAAGACACTGTTTTTAACATAAACCCATAAAAAATAATCCAACGTCGGTAAATCACACTATCGAGGCGGCCAACTAACAGCTGAATTTAGGAAATCGGGAAATTTGGTTTGCGATAAATGTATAAAAATCTATAAAAAAAAATATATGAAAGTTCTAAACATCTGAAGCCGTAGTATTGGTGAATTTTTATCAGATCTCTTATTAATACCAGTTAGTGGTCGCCCAGAGGTCGAAATTCGACCATAATTAAAAAGTTAAATTAAAGAAAACCCAAAAATTATGAAAATAAAGAACCTTTTTTAAATTTTTCAATTTGACTACAGACTTTGACAATAAACAAAATAATAAATATGCGTGTATGTGTCAAATACATGGTAGTGTGTGTAATTTATGTTGTATGAAATTTAAATCATTTCCATCTAAATTTATAGTTTTATTTTGATTTATAAAATAAAGTTCTTACTGAAAACCCCTATACATATTTATTAATGTTATTAAGTTACAAAAACACGATGTATCAAATTGACAAACAAGTCTCAAAAGAATAATAAAAACACATAACCCCAGTAGCCACAAAGTCTCAACGACGAGGCGTATAAAATATAAATTGGACTTAAGATTTTTATCATCAATTAAAATTGCCCATAACTCATGCTACCTCAATATTTCGCGTCGAGATAACACATTATACTATATTATTATTGAATCCATAAATTACATGGATAACGCTTATTTTTGTTTTTGTTTTTTTTTATGATGCTGTGTCTATTTGTTCATTGTCGATATCGATATTTATCGTACACGAAATTTCACAATCTGTCTGTACAAGTCACCATTACATATACGAGTATTATAATAGAAATTTAATTTGATTGAAATTGTTTTTGATTATAACCTTTTTTTCATCACTTCAGCCTATCGCAGTCCACTGCTGGACATAGGCCTATACAAGTTCGCGCCAATAATGGCGTGAACTCATGTGTGTTGCCCATAGTCACCACGCTGGGCAGGCGGTTGGTGATCGCAGGGCTGACTTTGTCGCACCGAAGACGCTGCTTCCCGTCTTCGGCCTGTGTATTTCAAAGCCAGCAGTTGGATGGTTGTCCCGCCATCGGTCGGCTTTTTAAGTTCCAAGGTGGTAGTGGAACTGTGTTATCCCTTAGTCGACTCTAACGACACCCACCGGAAGAAAGGGGGTAGCTAGTAGTAAAGTATATACTTTGCTATCGTACCTATCCACACAGCAAATTTTTTGTTTACTTTTCTAAAAATATGTTATAGTATTTTAAAAATAAATATAAATAAGTGTTTCTAATTTAAATAATTGCGTATTTTCAATTCAATGATGTATTATCAATTCAACTGATTTTATTTCATAATATGCTAGGTGCAAATATTAAAATAAATTTAGTTGGATTGAAATGACGTTCTATTGTACTTAACAATAATAACACATACATACATATATCATGCACACTGGTGTATACTTATGTAGTATTTCTACACATAAAATTATCAAATTGAAAGTAGATAGAAACAATACTAAGAAATATATACAGTTTACATGTATGTATTTCAATACGCTTGAACTTATAATGTTATGAAAATAATCTAACGTGTAACCCAGTTAACTGTCAGTCGATAATTGAGAAGTAAGACAATACTAACCACTGACCACAAATTACTGCTAACGCCTTATTTTAGTCGATTGGGTCAGTATTATACAATTTAACCACACTATATCGGGTCCGATTCTATATTATTTACCTATCTTTGTATACACCTATAGGTATACATAAAAGACAATGTCCTTACTTACATCTTAACGCCCAACCTAAATCACTAGTGACAGAACTTTGAAATTTTGAGAGGATGTTGTTTTTATACTGTAAGTATAATTTCAAAATTCATTCGCGAAGGCATTTAATAAGAAATGAAAATTTCTTCTTCTTTTTTTCATCTCTACATCTCTTATTATATTGATATGTGGGTACAAGTAAGGAGATCTGGTATTTTTATCATTTGCTACACATAGGATACCATCAACATCCTTATGGAAAAAAAACCTCATAAAACCTCGTAAAACATGGACAAATGCAGACCATATTCTCATAACTCGGTATAAGAATTTAGTCTGACTTTTTCCATGTCTTATGAGGTTTTATGAAATTTTTCCCATAAAGATTTCCATACAAATGATCAATAAAACGGCTATTAATGATTAAAGGCTTGATTTTAAAATGTCCGATAAAACGCCTTCAGCACGCTATTCGTAAACATCGTTCATTAGTATTTGTGAGTCGTCTAGACTATGACATAATATTCGTCTGCTGCAACCATACGTTGTTCGAGTGAACGCAGACTTATTACGCTTATTACTAAGTACTTGTAACTACTGTGTCATCGCCTGATGTTAGATAAGACTTGAGACGGTCAGACGTTCATTAGCACTACGGCTATTCGGTATCGTGATTGTTATAATTTATACTTCAAATTCAATGTAAAAATGTCCAATAACTAATGACAGTTTAATTTCCTAAATAGTTTATTTATGAACATGAGTACAAAACTAGTCTCTCACTAATTCATTTTTATAAGAATGAATAGATTTTTAAATTTCATTCTTGATTATAAATAATTATGGCATACACGATACACCTCCCACAAACATACATCTTATATATAAAATGCTCGTGTCACAATGTTAGTTACAATACTCCTCCGAAACGGCTGGACCGATTTTTATGAAATTTTGTGTGCATATCGGGTAGGTCTGAGAATCGGCCAACATCCATTCGGCTCCACCCCTAAGTTGTAGAGGGGGTGGGGGGGGGTCAAGAGGTTTATAACATATACGACAAAACAATTGCGGGGTCAGCTAGTATATATATATATATGTCTAGTCTATGAAATAACTAAACTAGAGTACATAATTTCATGAATCATTTTTTTAAATTATATTTAAATGTGTACCAAAAAGCTTTGTCTCTCTCTGTTCTATTTCATTTGTGTTTAAACAGAAAATAAATTATATATGTATTTGAATAGGAGATGCTTTGTTTTATTTTATAAAGTTAAGTACTTTATAAAATAAAACAAATTTAATTTCAATTTTAGATTGTTTTGGTAAGTGCTCCATTTGCTATCAGTGTTTAGTTTAATAGTTTTCGACAAAAAAAAAATATAATCATAATTTTAGTTGAGATTAAAACAATATTTCGAACAAACGATCCAACAAAATATATTGTTTCGTAATAAGACGTGAATTATATATTCGCATCATTACATTTTTATTTGCCTTTGTTGCATTGATGATTCGAGACGTGTTTGTATTACATGATAACATTGTAAGAACGCTAATTTGTAGAAATTAGTATATACCTATATGCCAACGGAAATTACTGCGTCGAGCCCACTGACTACGATTGTAAATCAAACAGTGATAAAGATCAATCTATTAATTCAGATATTATATACTTATGTAACAATACATTTTGTGTATGTTAACAAATCGAGAATCGAATTTCATTGCGTGCTTTTACGAGTTATAATTTGCTTTTGACGTGAAATTGATAAATTGTAAATATTTTACTTAAAATTTTGAAATACTTATAGATAGAGCCTGTAATAATAAATATTTTATACTTTACGCAAGAGACCTCTTTTTTTTAAGTTTTAAATTGGATTGTTTGTATACACTCAATAATATTATTATCTAAAGAATAACATCAAATTTCTTGCATTGCATTATAAAGTGAAAAAAAAATTAAGTTTATAAAAATGTGCTTATTTGTATTTACTTGCTAAACGTAATAACAAATAAGTTGTTAATGAAATCTGTTAAATAATTTTTCCTTCTACAATATTTAAGTATTACGCGATTTTAAGACAAAAATATCAAAAAAATTATGATTTACGATCTCTTATTTTAATCCTGTGATTTTGACGTATATGTATAAAAATCACTAATATTTTATTGACGAATTATTGTTTGTAAGTTATTGTTTTGTGTAACATAGAGATAGTGATCGTAATGTCTCAACAGACGTCAATTAATTGCTTCGGTTTACACTACGATAGCAATTGCAAAATAAATGTCAGATTTATTTCGATTAAGTGTAAATGACCATACTGGTTGCAATGCTCAACAAGTACTTTATACCTAAGACTACTAAATACTTGTGTTTTTTTAAAGTATTAGTATGAATTGCGTATATTGTGATTTTAACACTTTCGTTTTTAAGAGAGTGAAGGCTGTGGAGTTTTAGCCGATTCTTCTCTGCAGAATCTTTTAGAAATTACTAATCGGTGGTAGCTTCATACTAACTTTAAATTATTTATTAAAAACTAATATTTCATTTTAATTTAAAATGAAGAATATAAGTCTTTTTGAAACCTACTTGTATAAAGGAAATTTTAATTTTGATTTTTTTCTGATGTAAATGCAATAATGAAATTAGTTTTACAGGAATAGTGGTCTATTTTCTCACCAAATGATAGCTCGTCTCAGCTTATAAAAACATACATTGCTACAAATTTTCACAATGTAACACTGTTTACACAGATAAAGAAAATAGGGTGCCTTATCAAAGAATGAACAAGGGAAACAAAACAACAAAATTAAACCTTATCACGATAATCATTGTAAGTGCTATAAACACGTTCCAAAACATTTCGTTTGTAAAATTTCTTAGTACATTAACCCTAAATATTTTTGGACATCAACAGTTTGAAATACGGTCTTGTTAACCTAGCTTCTATAAATTTGTCACTATAATAAGCTTCGCCTTCACCATACAAATCATATCTCCGAGCGTCTATGACTCGAGCACGATCTAGTTAGCGCTAAAATTTAGTATACAACGGTACGTCGGCATTGTTCGCAAACACTATACACAGAAATAGCTTTAGCGCGCGAGGTAAACAAGTGCTATGTAAAGTTGTCGAATCGACCAAATTCTTGGCATCGCATGCCCGCCCGCATATTTGAACGGTTTAAGTCTTGTCTCGGAATTCGTTAATGGTCAGTATTGAGCGGTTGAATTGATATACATGTACGTCACTCCACATCTTTGATACACTGCAAGCCACTTCCTTTAATAATATCACAAGTGTTACGAAACTGATTTAAAAGAAAGAGATCAACAAAAAACAGAACTAGATCACATGAATCTGATAGGTTTAAGGTGCCGTGTGGTGTCAGCCGAGTAGAATAGCATCACCCCTTTTCTTCCCATGGGGGTCATAAAAGGCGACCGAGGTATAAACCTGGCTCAAAATCATCAGGATCCTGTAAAAGGAAAACTTCATTTGAAAATGCAATGGGGTATCCGTAAAGCATTCGTGGCATAGCACTAAAATGCGAAAGACTCCTGCAGCCGAACTGGCTCCACACGTATCGATTCGTCGTTCCTGTGGACCTAGCCAGTGAGATCAAGAGGGTGGCGCAAAGCTTAGGTAACTCTGCATTTTCCTGAAGTGTCCTATGCGACACAGTGTCTGTCTGACACTGTCTAAATCGTCTGCAATAGATGGACTAAGGCCAATGATAGGTTTCAATCACAGTGTGGTGTGTTCTCCTTAGTTAATAGTAAGCAGCGCCGGACAGTCAGTGTTCAAGTGAGGCTTACAGGAGTTTAGTCTGATTATTTCGTTCATTTTCACTTCGATATTTAAAAGCATATACTTGAAATGTAGATTATTTTTAGTTTGATTTAAAGCTTATAGTTTAAAGAAAAAAGAACGAACAATTACGTAGCATTTTAGTTCAATCATATTATTAGACATAATGTTGTGTAATATTTGAAAAATATGTAATAAAGGAACATATAAAATTTAGTACTTACTAAATTTAACAATTGAAAACAATATTTTGATTTCGAACTGGCCTTCATTAAAATCTATATTATAATGTTTAATCCTTTTTATGAATAAATCATTAGAGGTAGTTTTGGTGTACGTTAAAACTATGGTTATATGCATATTTTGAACAAAACATCCTCATTAAAGTTTTGTAATATTATTAATATAGACGCAACTTATCATGAGCATGTTAAGACCTCTATCGCTCGGGGGGTCTAACTACTTGATACACCTGCTACAGTAGCTCTCCTCTGCTTAGTAGAATTGCTTTCTAGTGGATTAGAGGGTACTTGAAAAATAATGCAGCGCATAAACAGGCCTCGAGCGATCGTTGTGATGGACTTAGAGTAAGTACCTTTATCATCCTTTATGTAAACTAAAAATTGCGTCACATTTTTAAGTAGATTGAGTAATGTAGAGAAAAACTGTATAAGCTGATTAAGTTGTCACTAATCACTGTTTAATTCATAACAACTAATAGCTAATAATGATGGAGAATATAAATCTCGGCCACGTACGTATAGTATAAAGTGTAATAAATAGTTATTGATTCACAGAGAACACTTTTGTGATATACTTACCACCTTTATTGGGCTCTGAGCTACTAAGTAGTGGTCATCACCAAAATAAATATGAAAAAGCGACAAATTTTCAAATATAATACTTAAAATGATCGTACTGTTGTTGTAATTCAGGAACACGGGACCACAATTATCGATCCATGATTACAGTTCTCGATTTAATGAACCAAAAGCACTAACAATATCCGTCACATAGTTGATGTTAAAATGATCGCCACAATTCAATTTTGATGCTATATTTAAAGTAAGGGAGACCTAGGAGAGTTAAAACAATTCAATTACATTAAGCCAACATAACTTTAAAAATAAAAGATAGTATGTAAAGTGTTATATATTAAATTAAATCTTGTTTAAATAATTACCATATGGGTACGACAAACGGTGGTGCTATTTCCCCTTGTATCAAAAAGTCAAATTGATGCCACCTGATGACTTTGTTTCAACTCTCCTACTGTTGAAAGGAAATCACTTTTAGACGCACTTTTATATTTAATGTAGCATAATGTATACAATGTATGAACTTTTTTGCGTTTCTCATTTCTTCATCTCGTTCAAACGACGTAATAAATTATCATCGAAAATTAAAATTCAGAATACATCAATAGCTCTTAATAATATTAGTTAAAAGACATGCAAATTACTTTTCTTATCCGCACGAATTAATTAGTTAAGCGGTCCGTTTTTTTTGTTTTGTTTTATCTCATATAATAAGAGGCGCGATAGACGCTATCGAGCACTTTAGATACGCGCCGTAAAATCTTTTAGTTCATTGATTTAATTCTTACAATATTTTAATTTTGAAGATGGTTTTCTAAATTCAAAATAAAGAATCATCTAATCGTCGTAAATATATTATGTGCCCAGACAAAAATAAGCAAAGAGGAAATAAAAAGCATATTCGAGTAAATACGTTACGCGGATCGGCTAGAAACTGGCCAGCATTTGCGGATGTTATTGCCCACTCAGATGCCAATATGATTGTTGCTTCATATTTAAGAAAAATGTGACACATTTTTTAAAAATTTTGTTCCTTTACGCATAACATTATTTTAAGTGTTCGTCGTTAACTTTTTTCCAAATTCAAAAATCAAAAAAATATTTCATGAGATTATTTTCACATACAAAATTTGGGGTTCACAGATTGCGAAAAGAAATATCTATCAGCAAAAGTACCTTCGTCTAATTCATACCGTTTTACGTCAGATATACATATATTTATCAGCAACCTGTAAAACAGTTCATAATATTAGTTCATACTAAGGTTTCTGTTTCACTGATCATTAGTAAAGTTTATCCTGCACATAAGTTAGTAATAGGTTCTAACTGCAGAAGGTAAAATAGGAGCATTAGAGCCTGTTTTACCACAGTAAATAGACAACTTTTAGATTCACAATTGGGAATAGAAACAACCCATAATTAAATTAGAATTCGGGGTTGAAAATTAAAAATATATCAATAGCTTTTATCTAGCTGTTAGATACCGTCATTAATCAAATAGCTTTAATAGCAACAAGTGTAACACTTCCTAAGAAAAAGTAATATACATAAGATACCTTAATGTATTTTTATGTAACAAAAAAACAATTACAAATTAATTATATATGAACGACGTCGAATGGCGTCGAATAAAAAGATTCTAGTTTATGCATTCTAATAGATGGATTGTCTGTTTATTCAACAAATGTTCTCAGACGGATTGTAATTGTAAGGACTGCCTACGCATCGCAATACGGGCGTACCCTAACCTAACTGGTATGTAGCTTATATCATAATTGTTCCTATTGTTTGTAAGTACTTCAGTTTTTTCTTTTTTTTCGTCTATTTTTATATTCAATACTACTCGATACATTTTATTCTTGCTTTCCGATTCTCATTTTTTGCCTTTGATTTAATGGGTGATTAATGTGGTTTTTCGATAGCAGGTGATAAATTGAGACATCCATCGACGTGTAACCCGTCGCCACAGTCCCACATGAATTCCGCGGAGTCTCCGCTTTTGTTATGTTATTTTAGTTTAAATAAAAAATGACATTTACGTGAATGAGGACGCCACGATCACGACTCGCGTTTTTTGTGCCAATTTAATATGACAATAACAAATGATACGCTCATCGACGCTTTGGTTTATTTAGATGGTTCTGATCGCCGTCTGTCGTTCTCTTCGATCCCTATTCGAAATATAAAAGTTTTGCACAAAAAAACTGTCTGCACGTTTAAATGTCAAATTTTTGAACGACTGTCCGTGTGGTATTGTCTAAATATATCAATCAAGTGCAGGTACCAAAATTAAAGTATTTCTTTCAGTTATTTTATGTTTGTCTCTATCCAGAAGTTCTAATTTCTACATTCATTAATTCATGTAGATTAATGACTTCTAATAAGCTCGGATGATTTCACCAATGTGACGTTGAATTAATTACGTTTTACATTTATTAACATTAACTATTAAGGTAACAACACATAAAGGAGTTACACAAAGATCTTTTACCTATATTAAATCTTACATAAGCACCTATTTGCTGTTAAGAAACTGGCAAATCAATCAAATTGTCTATTCTGGAACGCGTCGATCTGAGAAAAGAGGAAAATATTATAACAATAAACGAATGAATTCGGGGAACACCACCTCACCGAAATATTCCTAACCGTTGGCAAAAGTGACTAACATTTATCACCACGTAACATTGCGTCACTGGATTAGAATTTCATTGAAAGATATTTTGTTTAGTGCTAACGCAAACGCGGACAGGAAACGTATCAGTTTCGGACATCCTTCTTGACGTTTATATAATAAATGTAAAAATAGAAGTAGAGTCATCTTCAATTCTCATTAAATATCTACTAATTTTAAATGACTACTTACAGTGCCTTTACAGTACCGTTCATGAATCTAAATAGTAGTTTTATCAATATTGACTAGCCTTGTTTTAATACTCTACATTCTAAATAAATAGTCCGAAACCCTACAGCCCTATAATTTATTTTGTAGATTCAGAATATCATTGAAACGTTTAAAAACTTGTCGTTAAAGCACATACAGGTTAGTAGTAAAAAGGTGATTTAATATTTTGTTGGGACCTGTGCCAAATATTAATGATATTATGTTGATAAAATTATATTCATATAATTAAAATACAAATAAATTTCTAGGAAAATATTTTATATTACAATTGACTGTTTAACGCGACTTCATTGGCATAGAATTGTTTTTATATTTTTATATAAATATGCTATACTAAAAAAACCTATCCCATTTTTGCAACAATTTTCAATAATTACTCTGCTTCTGGTTTTCGTAGAATAATGTTAAATAGCCAAGACTAAAAGAATTTTTCATTTCATAAAACCAGTTTTTCGAGTTAGTGCGATAAACCAAACAAACTTAAATTTTATATTAGTATAGATGTTTAGTAAAGTTTACATTTAGGTGTCTCAATAATAGCTAACCTCGCTAACTCGTATTAACTTGACCGTTTTTTCGTCTACTGACGTTGTATTACTTGCCGATGTAATTGAAGTCGGTCTTTTTCGTTTGCAAGCATACACAATTATAATTTCACATAATTCTAATTGGTCTTATTTATAACAACAGTCTTATATAGTCATTATTACTATAACATACTATAATATACTTCATTCGATTATTACTATATTGATATATAATAACTTTATAGTGAAGCTCTATTTATTTAATTACTCTATATATTGATGTCATCAGTTTCTACCAGCGACCTTTATCTCATCTACGTACCGTTAACCACGGTAAATCAGACTGGAATAATTAACCATAGACTTTTCTAATGATTATACACACAATAAAACCTAACGATTGAATCTGAGAAAGTGTAAAATGATCTTTGAGTAAAGATTAAGAGATATATATATATATACTAGCTGACCCCGCAAACGTTGTTTTGCCATATATGTAAAAAAAATAAATGTTGGCCGATTCTCAGACCTGCCCGATATGCAAACAAAATTTCATAAAAATCTGTGCACCCGTTTCGGAAGAGTATTTTAACTAAAATTGAGACACGATAATTTTATATATAAGACTAGCTGCACCCCCGACTTCGTCCGCGTGTAATTTAACAAAAAAGTTAGTGTTTAGTTCGCAGAGTTATATAATAATTGCCGTGTGGTGTCGGCCGAGTAGAATAGCACCACCCCCTTTCTTCCCGTGAAGGTCGTAAAAGGCGACCGAGGGATCAACCTGGCTCAAAATCATCAGGGTCCTGAAGAAGGAAAACTTCATTTGAAACCCGGCATGGGATCTCCGTCAAGCATTCGCGGCATAGCTCTAAAATGCGAAAGACTCCTGCAGCTGAACTAGCTCCACACGTATCGACTCGTCGTTCCTGTGGGCCTAGCCAGTGAGGTCGAGAGGGTGGCGCCGAGCTTAGGCAACTCTGCGTTTTCCTGAAGTGTCCTAGGCGACACAGTGACTGTCTGACACTGTCTAAATCGTCTGCAATAGACGGACTAAGGCCAATGATGATAATAATTAAATTGATAAAATAAAAGTAGCCTAAGTAACTCTTAACTACATCCCCAGTTAAGTCTGCCAGTGAAGGTCCCTTCAAATTCGGTCCACCCGTTTCAGAGATTAGCCGGAACAAACAAACAGACAGACAGGCGAAAATTGTAAAAAAAAATATTATTTTGGTGTATGTACAGTGTATACATCCATATGCATTTAGTTAAAAAACAGTTATTTTAATATTACAAACAGACGCTCCAACTTTATTTATTTGTATAGATTTGTAATCGCAGAATTGTTTAAAATATATAAAAATTTGAAGTAACGCACTTGTTACTAGATGGCGCTGACCTCAGTTACATCACGCTATCAGAGCTTAACCGGAAGAATGAATATATTCGTACTTTCTCGGCTACCTATCGTCAAATAAGAAAATGCATTTCTGGTGGTACACGTACTAGTCTTTAGCGGTTTGTTCGTACACGTTCTTCGTTGACTGTCCGTATCATACCTTTTGACGGCTCAGGAAGTCTCCACCTCGCTAGAATTAATGTTATTCTACGAAAACCCCCTCTTTATCGCTTCCATCCTGTCCGTTCGTCGTGTCGTCACATCCATATCGTCTGGTCGTACCCGTCTGTCTTCGTGTCGTCGTGCCGCACCTGTAACACTTGACGTACATCAATACGATACAATTGCGTAGGTACTACATCAGTGTGAAAATTCAGTAGTACCATGTATCTAGTATTTATGTAATTTAAGTACATAATGGATATTTTGAAAATCGTCAAATAAATTAAAAATAATTTAAAGAATATTATATTTATATTTGTAGGTATCTTTCCAACAGTTGTAACTAGTGTGATTGCAGATACGTAAGAATTCAACACATTTTTAACGATACAAAAAATATTACAGATCTATCTAGAAACTTATTAAAATAGCTAAGCGACCCAATTAAAATACCTTTATTGTTCATATCCTATTAAATATGAACGTAATTATACCACAAAGAACGAAAACAATCCTAATTAGCTGTAAATAGCTTTCCAGGTGAGCAGTACACGGTTAGAATACATTTTTAACAATCTAGGACCTTAGCAGATTTTTTACAGATTCATGCATGAGTTCACTGTAAAAAAATTATTTAAAACGTTTGGTTCTTTTACATCTGATAATACGATTATTAATGTTCAATTATAATTAATTCAAAGTAATTGATGACAACTTTCTGATCCTTCTTCTAAATGGGGAAAGAGAGCTATGCCCAGTAGTTGGGATATTACAGGCCGAGGCGACGATGGCAACTGCTTTGGTTATTTTTTATTGAATTAAAAGATTTCTTTTGTTTTTATATATATTAGAAACAATGAATATTAGAAACAATGACTTGATAAAAAAAAAGCTATAGGTACATATTTAAGTTATAATTTATATATCCTCCAAAATATCGTAATAACCAATAATATTCAATAATTTTTAATATTTGACTGAAAAACTTTATGTTCACTTAAAATGAGGTCAAAATACTAAAGTTTTAACGCATGTACTGATGATGTATGATGTGATACGTAAAGGGAACATTAAAATGTTAAAAGCCAGACGTTACAGTAATTATGTCATACAATACAAAAACATATACTTACGTCTCTCGAGCATTAAATCTATAACTGAATGATCCTTGTTTGTTACTGGCGCCTCAGACGTTTTTTCGTTGACTTATGTCGGCTTAGCATCGACATAGACTAAAAATTGTGACAGTCGTAAATAAGATGATAATGTTACGTAACTTTTTTTCATTATAAAATTTTCTGATACTAAAACTTTATAATTTCAAAGTGGTCTTGGATGACGTGATTATTGTTTTTTTCTTTTTTATTAATTTTTTATTTTTTTATTTTAAGAAGATATTGATAGTCAGTTGAGTATTTTCAATAGTATCTAACAAAAAAAAAAATGAAACTTTAATTTATAACGTAATTATGATTTATTTTTACATTAGTCTCTCGTCAGTCAATTGTTTGCTTAGTTGTCCACAAAGGTCTAAAGAGGTTCCTGAGTGCTTTTTAACATTGTTTAAAATAATATTTTTTTCTGGATTTCATATTAAAAGAACATTTCGAGGTAATGATTTACGTAAATGAAATCTTAAAGTACATAAGTAAATACAGCGCATTTTTTTGGGAATCGCGTCGCCAATGAGGCCTGGGGCTTCGTGTCTGAACAAGAGCTGAGACCTATAATCAAGGTGGATTCCTCCAGCCATTACCAATAATAACTGCTCACTGCTGGCGATTGTGCACTTTTAAAATCATTAGTCGCAGAACCCGACGACAAAATTTTGTTTTAAGAAAAAAAAGGTAAAACTTATATAGTTAAATTAGTTGCTGACGTCACGTAATATCAGCCACATTCAGATCTTTATGAAATTATACGACCTTTGCTTAAGAAATAAACTGTTGCCAACTGCTTTTTAATATAAGCGGTTCCGCGATTTTTTGTCTGTACCGCCTAATAAGCGCCCTTGAAAAGACTTCAACGCTTAACTAACGTTAAGTTCAATGATCTATCATTTTCATTTAAAAATTTGGTTAATAAAATTAATTTGTCGTACATCTTCCGATTACAGAATCTTTTATGTCATTCGATACGTAACAACTTTATATTTATCTAATTAAATATCTCTACCTCGAAAGATACCCGCCACTTGAAATATTTGGTTTTAGCGATTTTCCTTTTAGTTTAGAACCGTTTTTAAATATATTATTTTTTTCGTGATATTTATGAAAGGAAGTAAAACTATTTTTTTTTTTCGTAACAAACATAATATTTATGAAATGAAGCGGAATAATTGGGGATGATTCGTGCAGGGTCGTCAACGCTGCACCCTCAGGGTTGTAGTGTCCGCAGCACATTCCGAGGAGGCGGAAGGCCGCGGGACGCGCGGTCGACGACTCGCGCCACGCCGCGCCGCTGCACTTGCACCTCGCCGGCGGCCTGGCCGCGCTCTCAGTCCGCGTCGACTCTCCGATGGGGCCACACCGATGGTAAGCCGGGCGTCGGATGCCAGACGCGTCTCTCGGTGCAGCGAGCGGCACGCGTGGCGCGCGGGTGTGCGCGCACGTGCCGCGCCGGCACACGCGGTGGCGCGCTCGTCGCGCGGCGCGAGTGGCTCGCAGTACCGTGCCGGCGAGCGAGGAGCGCAGAGCGCCGCACGCGCCGGCATGCGACGCTAGCGGGAGCATGCGGCTGCCCCTGCTGCCGCTGCTCGTGCTGCCCCTCGTGCTCGTGCGCCCGGCAGCAGGTGAGAACTGACGATTTTTCTTATTCGATACCCCGTCTATATTATTTACAAAATTACGAGCGACCGCAATGTCTCACTACGATCCCGAAATTATCGGTCCCGGCTTCTCGGTAACGATAATTAATTGAAATTAATCATCCACAAACAAATGTGATAATTTCGGTGGAGTCGCTCGACCGGTAGAGCGGCTCCCGTTTTGCAGTTTGCGGCGAGCGGTTAAAAACTTCTTAGTATACGATTGATAAGCGTAAAGTGTTCGTATTTCATCGTTACGGTGAGTTATTTTTATTTTTCTCCGAATAAACTGTGTAAATTTATTAAAATTCACGTGACTTTTTCGGTGACAGTTTATGTCAATAAGAAACTTGGCAAACAAACTTTACAAAGCAATGCCCCTTAATTGTTTGGCCACAATTTGTTATGTGTTTTATGTTTTATTCCACAAAGTTTTAAATAAACAACTTCACACCGCCGTAGAGTAATAAAACGATGTACACACATAATTAACACCCGTATTGTTTTTTTAACGACCTGTCGCATTTTTCTCGAGTAGAAATTACACTAACATTTTGTCATTCCTTTTATTTATATATAACGTGTATCGATTGTTAACTGAAAATAAAATAATCTAATTGACGTCCTATTTTTATTTTTATTTTATTTTGATAACGACCGGAAGACAGAAAATGCGTACTAAATACACAAATAGTGTTAGTGGCCAGTCAACAACCGACGCGAACTCCGCGCTTTACATAAAACTACTATTTCTAGTTGACAAATAACGTTACTCAAACATAATACAATACTCCATTGTTATTTATTTTTTCAGTCAATATAAGTTCATATACTATTTTTTTTAGATAAAACGTATTTTTTTTTAATTTAACCAAAAAATATATATATTTAAAGCGAACTTGTAACTATATAATTTTGTTTACCTATCAAACAGATGTTTGTTGGTATTTAGTTTCCCATAGTTTACTTTTCCAAACAAAATAATTTGGCATAAATGATTTTTTATGTAAAAAATATTGTTTAAACTATGTTACTAGAATAAAGTACTAAAACTACACAAATTCACTTTTAAGTACCTACTTAAGTTTTGTACACACGTAACTACTTTTGGAAAATTTGTCATTTCCCGAGAAGAAAAAAAAAAAATTCTAATTTCTTTAAAATGTAAAATTTGTCACGAAATTATTTTAAAAATATGTAATATCCAACAAAACTTTTTTTTTGTCGCTTAAAAAAATTTAAGTGTTGAAAAATTCCTATTGAATCTAATTTAACAACAACAATAACAAGAAATTTAATAGAATACATCACACATCACTTCAGCTTATCGCAGTCCACTGCTGGACATAGGTCTCCACAAGTTCGCGCCCGATATTATGGTGCGAACTCATGTGTTTTGCCAATAGTCACTACGCGAGACAGGCGATATACGAATACATTACACGAATGATAGAACATTAGGTACAAAGGTACACATAGGTACAAAGAGTCATTCATTTCATGAAGCCTTTATTTTTCTGGTATTATGTGCATATTGCAGTTTTTATGGCCAGCTCGTTATTTTTTTTTTTTTTTTTCATTATTTGACACCATTTTAATTTTTCATGAAATAGCTGTTATTGTGTTTTTTCAGTGTATTAATTCAGCTGAACGGTTGAACTAGGAAAATCCCTGACCACGCTAATTATGTTTAAAATTGCTATTTTCATTGAAATACTGAAAACTATAATTATACCGTGATTACAGTATATTCTTTGATAAAAAAAAAAACAAGAAATAAAAAATATGTGGACGTATATTAAAACGTAATTACTAAATTACTAAATATACTGAATAACGAGCGTCATGCTGTGACTAGCGTTCTTGTATGCATTCACGTAAGTTTATGAATGTATAAATATATGAAAATTATAACAATATTTTCATTACACACGGGGGTTAATCTGATAGGTCATGTTTTGTATGGTAATTCATTTTCAATTAAAAACTCGTAAGGAATTTTATCGATATAAATTTAAGTAAAAGTTTGGTACGAAAACATAATTATAATATATCTCATACACGAGTATTAGACGTGACTGACAAATATGTTGATCCCCAGTCATATTTTAATGTTTAATAATAAATAATAAATAAGTAATTTTATTACCTCACCTACCAACTACTGACAAAGTAGCCGTATGAGTTGATAGCTATTTAATATAAGAGCTTAAACACATACAACTCGTTTTAAGAAACATACAAATTAAAAAATCCTATTAATAATAGCATACATCATATTAAATACAAGTACCATTTAAAAGGTAACATCACGTAATTTTTGAGCATGCTGATCGTCAAAATAAATGTAACATTTAGAACTTCAATATCGATTAATAATGAATCACAAAATTATCATAATTAGTTTTAAGTTATATAGAATATAATAAACTAAAATAAAAATAGGTAAAAAAACTTTTTAAGTTAAACGGTTTTATGTTAAACATACATTGCAATGTTTAAGATAAATGTACTAAAAACCAAAAAATAATAAAATAGATACAGTCGTGGGAATTATAAACATATGCATAGACTAGACTAAAATAAAACCGTGGGGCACGTCAATTGTCTACAATCGTTGATTAAAATGTTTGTTTTGTAATGTTACACTATAATTATGCAGTTGTTCAACCGACAAAGATGGACGTGTGATAAGTAGGCCTTGAATGTGGAAACAAGCTAGCAAGCTCGATTATAAGCGAGTTTTAGGGTTTCATAGTGGTGAGCGAGTAGTACTTTTATCATATGTTTTGTCGATTAAAGACAAACTACGAGCAGTGAAACGATTCCTCGCCAGCCAGCAGTGTGAATGTCCAACGATAAACTAGTTGAAACATCTCTTTTATTTACATGGAATGTATGTAACTATTGGAATTTCCATGAGCAAGAAAATAGTAATTTCCTCACCGTCTGCGGGCCAACTGCCTATTTTAACGACGAATTAAACGATTCTTCTATCGCACATTAAGTCGATAATTTGTAGACAATTGACGTGCCCCACGGTTTTATTTTAGTCTAGTCTATGCATATGTTTATAATTCCCACGACTGTATCTATTTTATTATTTTTTGGTTTTTAGTACATTTATCTTAAACATTGCAATGTATGTTTAACATAAAACCGTTTAACTTAAAAAGTTTTTTTACCTATTTTTATTTTCTAGTTTTTAGTTTTTATTTCGCATTCTGTTTAATTCATTTAGTGCTTCATTATTGCAAGGCCCATCTTAAATATTGAGGTTGTATAGTGCACTGTATTCTTCTTGTCAAGCCCTTTTATTTGATACCCATATTGGTGGGATTGATAAAAAATTGTTATCAGACATTTGGTAGCGGCGGCCAGCTTAGATTTCAATTTTGCATAGTAAATTGTATTCTACTTGTTGAGACCTTTCATTTGATACCCATGTTGATGGGATTGATAAAACCTAAGTTATCCGCCATTTTGTAGAGGCCGCCATCTTGGATTTTAATTTTATATAGTGCATTGATTATACTGGTTGAGCACTTTCATTTGATACCCATATTGATGGGATCGATAAAACCTACGTTATCCGCCATTTTGTAGCGGCCGCCATCTTGTATTTCAATTTTTTATAGTATATTGTATTCTGCTTGTTGAGCCCTTTCATTTGATACCCATATTGATGGGATTGATAAAACCTACGTTATCCGCCATTTTGTAGCGGCCGCCATCTTGGATTTAAATTTTTTATAGTATATTGTATTCTGCTTGTTGAGCCCTTTCATTTGATACCCATATTGATGGGATTAATAAAACATAAATTATCCGCCATTTTGTAGCGGCGGCCATCTTGAATTTATAATGATAATGAATAAACATAATTGTATTGTCACCAAAATCCAAAGTGTATACAAAATTTCAGATTAATCGGTTGACAGGAAGAGGGTGAAATTTGAATTACTAAATTTGACCCAAGAATAAATAATAAAAAATAAATAAAACAAACGGGGTGAGCTAAATAAAACCGTTTAATAAAACTACCAATATTTACATAAAAACTTTTTGGAAATCAGTTTCACGAACTATCTGAAATAAGAATTATAAGAATTAATAAACGCTTCACACTCAAAATATAAAATAATAACTAAAAGTTATATAATCTATATATCTTTAAAGTTTCCCCAGCATCAAAACTAATACTCGATTGCGTACTAAGTTGAGCCTATTCTTAAAAAAAATGTAGTTTAAAATAACAATAATAATTGTGTTTGCTCGCAAATGGAAAAAAACCGACTTCAATTACATCGACAAGTAGACGAAAAAAATTAACAAACCCACTAGTCGTCATTACGATTTTCGAGGGTTTCCCTCGATTTTTCTGGGATTCCATCATCAGATCCTGGTTTTCTTATCATGGTGCCACACTTGGGATATCGCCTTTCCAAGAAAAAAAAAAAGATTTACAAAATCGGTTCATAAACGACGATATATACATATATATATACTAGCTGTGCCCGCGGCTTCGCCCGCGTAGAAATCAGTGTGTCACAAAGTTTTCCCGGCAAACTTCCAGTGAAACTATTATCAAAATCGACTTAGCCGTTCCGTAAACCTTTCTCTCGAAGCCCTCTCTCCATTGGTGAAATCGCATGAAACTCCGTTCAGTAGATTTTGAAGGAATCTATCACATATACTTTTGGGGACTTTGTTTTATAATACACTAACTGTCGTCCGCGACTACGTCCGCGTGGTTATGAAGATATGCATTACTATTAAGATGTTTAACGCTAATTTTTTTTTTATTTCAGTCACTTGAAATGCTTATCAAACTGAGTAACTTTTTAAAAGGCACAATTTATTATAATGTAATAGTTATTTTTATAAAACCTCTCTATACACCACATTTTTAGTTTTATTTTCAGGCTGTATATGTTTCATACAAACTATCAACCCTAATTAAACCCTCTTAGCGGTGGAATATCGCAAAATCCGTTCTTAGCGGACGTCAACTAACTATAATCTACCTCCCTGCCTCATCTTTGTCCATCCTGGATGGATGGAACATCCAGCGGTTATTGAGTTCTCGTGATGAGTGAGTCAGTGACCTTTCTCTTTTATATATATAGATTACGATGCATTATTTGGACATCTTCTCGCTATCTATAGAGCATACATTTTAAATTTCAGGTCTCTTACTTCAAAAACATAAGACTTTCATACAAACTTCCAACCCCCGTTTTGCCCCCTTAGGGGTCGTGTTTCGTAAAATCCGTTCTTAGCGGATCTCTACGCCCTATAAGGAGCCTTCCTGCCAAATTTCAAGTTTGTAGGTGTTATAGTTTCGGAGATTTCGTGATCAGTGAGTCAACCTACCATCCCCTGTTTTAACCCCAAAAAGGGGTTGATTTCTAAAGATGCATTATTTGGACGTCTTCTCATCATTTATAGAGCATACATTTAAAATTTCAGGTCTTTTACTTCAAAAACATAGGATTTTCATACAAACTTGCAACCCCCGTTTTACCCCCTTAAGGGTCGAGTTTCATAAAATCCGTTCTTAGCGGATCTCTACGCCCTATAAGGAGCCTTTCTGCCAAATTTCAAGTTTTTAGGTGTTATAGTTTCGGAGATTTCGTGATCAGTGAGTCAACCTACCATCCCCCGTTTTAACCCCAAAAAGGGGTTGATTTCTAAAGATGCATTATTTGAACGTCTTCTCATCATTTATAGAGCATACATTTAAAATTTCAGGTCTTTTACTTCAAAAAAATAGGATTTTCATACAAACTTGCAACCCCCGTTTTACCCCCTTAGGGGTCGAGTTTCATAAAATCCGTTCTTAGCGGATGTCTACGATCTATAAGAAGCTTACCTGCCAAATTTCAAGTTTGTAGGTGTTATAGTTTCGGAGATTTCGTGATGAGTGAGTGACCTTTCGCTTTTATATATATTATAGATTATATACGGTCGAATTACCTCCTCCTTTTTTGAACTCGGTTAGAAATGGCTAAAAATTTTAAAATTGATATAATACACAAAAGCACAGTATACAGACATTCTATTAAATAAAACATTAGCAGTAATTAAATTATAATTAATATATCGCAAATCGAGTCCAGGTATTATATTAGACATTTCGAACGACTCTCACAATTTACAAAACTTGTCAGAATACTTGACCAAGATTTATTTCTTTGCCGACAATACTTCAAACGCCGATGTAAACTAACCCAATTACCTAATTTCTACGGTAATTACTGTGTCTAATTTAAAATAATTTATCTATAAATACAACTTAATAAGGGCTGAGCGGATGTCATGCGAAATAACCGTCAATTAACACCTTGATATATTCGTGGCTAGCAAATTACATGTAATCTGCATACTATAAATATTTTTACTAGACTGTTTATTGAATGTTTCAAAGACAAACCTGTTAAATTATTGGATAATAATGAACATAAAATTGTATTTAATTCACTACCTATCAATATAAGTATTTAAATAAAAAATGCCGTTGATTTTTATATTTCGGTTATAAAAAAAATCATCTTACCGTATTTGAATAGTATATGGGATATCTCATGAAAATAAGTATTCACTAGAAAACTTTTTTTTTCCTCTTTAAATATATTTTGCAGACAGATTACACGAGATGTAAACATGATGCACATTTTTTTTTTACATTTCTTACACACATTTTCTATTACATTCCTTCCTCGTGATACGTGCTGAGACCAACAGTGAGACAATCGTTCAAAAATCTTTAAACGGAATACTTTAGTTTTTATAATGATTACCACAGTTGCCACTGATATCCACGAAAAGTAAATGCTTATCAAGAGTTTGTATATTTCTTTGGCAAGCCTATAGATAAGGGATCCATCGATACGTACTTCAGCCGATACGATACGTGATAAGATATAAAAAGCTGTCGGTTTAGAAATAGACGAAATTACTCATAATTATAATAATATTTAATGTTTAAAATGGTACTGATTAATATCCAATCAGAGATTAAAAAATAATAATCATTAAAATTCAATTTGTGAGATTTTTATTCAGGAAACGATCTGTTTCGAGGAGACTTGCTGTCAAGAATAGTTTTTAAGATGCGACAGAACTCATTCGGAAATCTCTACCACTCGTATGATAACGAAGTAATTATATAGTATTTAGTGAAAAACTGTCACTTCACAATCACAACCACAAAGGAATGAAAATTATTACAATCACTTCAGTCTGTAATAACCCACTGCTGGGCATAAGCCTCTTTCCCCTTTCGACAATAAATATTTGTATAAACACCAATATCCACTCCGAGCGGGAATTGAAGCCGCGGTATATAGGCGCCGCCAACACAGCCAACGCACCATTACATCAGAGCGGTCGTTAACAGCAAAAGCAACAAGTAGGTAACTAGCGAAATGGAATGGGCTACGTGACATGCAGCGTATGTCAAAGAAAGAATATTACGTTATATATGGCGCAAAATTCAAAATGTTTCGGTGCATCGACAAAATTAATAAATATCGCCGATTCCGATATACCTATCGGACAACCCGCGATATCGCCAATACCTAATATATCTGTATCAGTATCGTCATCAGATGCATCCCTACTGTAAATTAAACAGCTCAATATAGGTAGATACAATAATTTAATAAAGGTGCAATAACATTTATCTTAAAAACCTTTTGCAATTGTATTTTTATAATACTTAATTCAAATACGGTAAGAGATCTTTGTTTTGTAATGTTATTATTATTATTATTATTTTTTTTTTATATATTTCTGACGACTACTTCTTACATACTTGTAAAAAAATCATATTAAATATAATAAGATTTTTAAATGGATAATTACCGTAATAAAATCTCTACCAACCTTCAATTTTATTTTGTGCATCGTTAAAATATCGTAAAAAAATTAAAATTAATTCGATTCCTTGATATGCATCTTCGTAATAATATCCGTTGCCACTAGTGGCCGTGCTCAACAGTGTATATTGATTTAATTATAGAATGTAGTGTTATTTTTAAGCGAAGTACAAATAAACTTTTATAGCTACTTATGAATTATAGATAATATAGACAGATAATATTTTTTAAACAATTGTCTGGTTAACTTCAATCGAACACTTCCCTCCTCCTTCATCCTCGTTGACTTGAATGTACCTTTTTAATAACTAAAAGACTTGATATATTAGATCCTTGAGTAGTTTTATTCTTTAAATAGGATTTAACAGTTTGGAGCCAACCACAAAATATAACTTGTTAAAAAAACATTAAATATAGTGTTTAAAATAGAAATAATTATTACTCATTTTGTTGTTTGTTAAACTAGTTAATTTATTAACTCTGCTTTATTTTCAAGATATAATTGTGGAAAACATAACGATTACATTATATTTCAAATGTGTATACTATATGCTTTTTTATACTATGTTCACAGTACCTGGCACTTATAAAGACATCAATATCTCTTAGTTTTACCTTTTATACGACTAATGGTCTCAGAGGGCTATAACTGCATAGAAGTTATGCAGTAAGAAAATAAATGAAGTAAAAATGAACGGAAACGCGCGTCGCATAGTATCCCAAGCGGTCATTAGGTGCTCATAATAACGACTGTTACCGCAAATTGCAGTTTTTAGAAAAATCTACACAAACAAAGGTCATCATAAACATATCACTTTAATTAAATTTATAGTAATTTTGCAATTTACCGTCTCTTTGAAAAAAACATGTTAATTGTCCTAGACAAACTGTCATGCAGCTTGGCGGGTTAAGAAATTGTAAAAGTTGATCCAAAAATAAAAAATTCATTCATTTGTTTAGTGAAAATCCTAAAACCTTTCCGTATACTTTTAGAGCTCAAGTATTTTTATCGTTGTTTGGGGCAAGCGCATTTGCATGTGTAAATAAATATTAAAGAGCCGGGTTGTCCGGTCGAAGCGGCCGGCGCCGTGATGATTCGAGAGGAATCTCATATCAGACTAAGCACCTGCGGGTTAATGATGCTCCTCATCTGCTATCGATATCGATACATCTATCAGGTATAATTAATTGACTTTTTTTTTGCAAAACAAAATGCAAAATAAAAATCATTTCATGTGGTGTCCGGCTGGCCCTTTTAACGGTTGAATCTTATGAAATGAGAGATGCTAATAAGAGAAATAAATATGTCTCTACCTTTATTTATTTATAAAAAAAACACTTATTTTAAAAAAAAGTTAAGGCACTAATTAAATAGTAATAATAAGGAAAAAAGAACTTGATAATTTAAAACGCATATATTTTTATAGTATTTTATACGTGACTGCGATACATTTAGTTTACCAATATGCATATTACGTCGCCGCTAACGGGTTTATTGCTTTGGAATGAACTCGACCGTCTGCATGCCAAACTGCGATTCCTGGTGATCGCCCCTTTGAATTATGCGCACGGGCACGCTTACGCGTCTGCATTCAATCGCTTAACGAGATTTATGTGTGGAACGCTCGGTCAACACATACAAATGTTTCCTTGAATTTTGAATGTATACTCGAGCTTTGACATTTGTTTACGATTATGTTCGATCTTATTTCAATGGATGTTTCAAAATAACTTTATAGATATCCGTTACCTTACTTCAGAAATAATCTTTAAGTAAATCTTGTCGATACTTCTTTGTCGACGCAGGAACGTCACTAACTTGAATGCACTGGCAGACTACTGTTCGACACAGACTACACACATACAACATAATTTTTGCAAATACAGTCAGTACTGAAATATGCAGTAAGTGTAACGGGAATATTTAACTTATATTATTCGTCCAAAAAATGTGTATAAAACCAATGTAGGTACATCCTTTTTTACAGTGAAACTATTTACAGTCAAACATTCATCATCATCATCATCATCATTTCAGCCGATCACAGTCTACTGCTGGACATAGGGCTCCATAAGTTCACGCCAAAAATGGCGTAAACTCGTGTGTTTTGCCCATAGTCACCACGCTGGGCAAGCGAGTTGGTGACCGCAGGGCTGGCTTTGTCGCACCGAAGACGTTGCTGCCCGTCTTCGGCCTGTGTATTTCAAAGCCAGCAGTTGGATGGTTATGCCGCCATCGATCGGCTTTGTAAGTTTCAAGGTGGTAGTGGAACTGTGTTATCCCTTAGTCGCGACGTCTTACGACACCCACGGGAAGAGAGGGGTCAAACATTAACTACTATTGAATTTTTGAAAAATTTAAGAGGAGAATATCAATAAAAATCTTACTCTCGCGTCTGTGGTCGTGGTCTATTTATTTTAGTTTTTAAAGCTTATAAATACATTGTGCTGACGTGCTTGTAAAGGTTAGATAACAAAAACGTTTAGCAAAAAGTACTCCGTTAAAATTCATAACGTCAGTCTTATTTTTTCAACAATAGCAAAGTCGTTACAAAATTGAAAAGTTCCTAAGGTACCGATACAACTTTTTAGTAAAAAATGTGTGCGTGTACTAGTGTACACACGTAAGAAGTAAAACTTCTTTATGACCTTATTTTTCGAAAAATGATCTACTATATGCAACTTTACAGAAATTGGTTATTAAAGTTAAATTAGATAAAGTTTAAGGCTTTTACTATCATAGACATGAATACAAATAATACAATTATTTCATTTTACCTTATTACTACTAAAATTATTACAGCATTTCATTAATTGTAATAGAATTATTACTATCATTGTTATCGTTATTATATATATATATATATATATATATTATTAATGGCTTATGGTAACTGAAATATGAAATATATTGTTTACATTCCACAAGATTTAGTGACCGAGTAAAAACTCCATTCGAATCAACCGTGGTAGGGACAAGAAAAAGATGGCGCGTAACGGAAAAATGTGATGCGTAACCGAAAAATATGACGGTAATTTTTTTTCCAACGCCGATAAAGAAGATTCACTTCAAAAATTTAAAAATAAAATTTGTAAAATAACTTTAATTGTATAATGGAAATAAACAATAACATAACAGTAAATGTCTTGTCCATATTTTCAGATAATAATTGTGTAGAATAATTACCATAGAGAATAATATTTCTTGAGGAATTGAAATGAAATACATTCTAAACTTTTTTAAGCATTTTACGAAGGCGAAGCTAATTCTCTGACAAATAAGAAATGAACTGTCAAATATGTTTAAAGTCACGATACCACACATTTTGATTCATCACGTCCGCTTGTTCTAAAGAATTTATTGGCAAAACCTCAGAAATTCACACGATTCTATGCCATTTTTTTTACGTGAGTGTCATATCAAATAGTCGACAAGATTATAGACATTGGTTTATTTTTGAATAAGTAACATTTTCTTTATATGAAAAGACAACTGTTTCCTTTTTGTCACTAATAATTATTTATTATTGGGTTTTTAATAATCTAATATTACATTTTCAGATTATATTATTTAAACATAAGATTATTTATCTCGCTATTGAAACATATACACATAGATACGGTTATTAGTCGTTAATAATTAGTCAATTAACCAGACTTATGAAATAAGTTGTTAATTCGCCTGTTTGTCATTTCTACCAGGCAATTAACATTATATTAGTCGTTTAAAAACGTTCACCGCATTCCATAATTTGAACAGATTCATTTTAATAATAATCAAACGGCTAGACGGCGAGTTAACTTATTATGCAAAATTTAGTCCAGACACCTGCTTAATCATGTCCTTCAATGTCCCAGAACCGAAAACTAGGTCGCTCGAAGGCTGGCAGACGATCACAATTTTAAATTAGGGACTCCAACTTTAGAGGAGACAATTAATGCATTTCATTACAAGTCGTCCCTTGGTAACAGCGTGGACGATTTCGGACGTTCGATTTCTGAAAAAGTCGTCGTAAACTTTTTCTGGTCTCATATTTTAAGTCAGTATTTTCATTGAGCCGATCGACTTTTATTTTAAACGGTACGATGAATTTTTTGCATTAAACTCAGTTGTAACGAGAATTGCTGAGTAATGTATCTTATTAAATACCAGTTTTATTTATCAAATTTTAAAATCCTGCTGTATATCCGTGTGATACGTTATTTGTTTCTTTTTATTTGATGTTGTTTATTTATATTAAAGTAAACGACTAACAGTGGCGTCGATAGATAAACGTTCGCGTCGATTTGTCAATCATCAGCGCTTCAAAGAGTAATATTGTTTTGACAAAAATCACACGGCATCTACCACAAGTTATTTGTTTATAGTATAGAATCAAAATAAGCAGTGCGTATAATGAGCTGGACGGTTTTAGTACTTTCTATTCTGGGGTCATTCATGATCACACAAATATCGGTGGTGACAGAAACGAACTGCTATCTATTTGCGTCTCATCCGTATTCGAATGATGCTCTGTTTATTCTCCGCTCCCGTTTTGAATTTGTTTTGTTAATCTGTTTTGCTCCCAAACAATAGACAAAATAATTTAAATTGCAAATAATTAAGCGGGCACTAGTATATCAAGGCGTGAAGGAAAAGTGATTGTAAAACCAGTTTGGATCTACCATTTTAAAGTTTTGCATTTATATAATGAAAATGATAATACCTAGAATATTACTAACAGTATATTTTCACATTTTTCCTTAACACTTTTTTTCGAGGAATTTTAAGATATAAACATAATCTCTACATAATACGGGCAGAAAAATGTAAAAACTTTCATCATCATCATCATCATCATCATCAGCTCACGGACGCCCACTGCTGGGCATAAGCCTCCCCTAAAGCTTTCCACGACGATCGGTTCTGCGCAGCACGCATCCAGCAACTTCCCGCGACCCTGACCAGACCGTCCTTCCACCTCGTGAGGGCCTGCCAACGCTGCGGCGCCCGGTACGCGGTCGCCACTCGAGAACCTTTCTGCCCCATCGGTCATCGGTTCGTCGAGCTATGTATCCTGCCAATTGCCACTTCAGCTGTGCAATCCTTCGAGCAAAGTCGGTTACCTTGGTTCTCCTGCGGATCTCCTCATTTCTGACATTGTCACGTAGGGAAATACCGAGCAATCCTCTCCATCGCCCGCTGAGCGACTTTAAGCCTTCTTATGAGGCCTATATTTAGCGACCACGTCTCGGATCCATATCACTGGTAACACACACTGGTTGAAGACTTTCGTCTTCAGACACTGCGGAATATTGGACGCGAAGATTCTCCGTAGTTTCCCGAACGCTGCCCATCCGAGTTGGATTCGACGAGAGATCTCGTTCTCGAAGTTGGACTTACCTAGCTGTATTGACTATCCGAGGTACACGTAATGGTCAACAACTTCGACAACAGTGCTCCCAATGCGAACTGGAGCGGGTGCGACATGGACGTTCGACATAATTTTCGTCTTGTCCATGTTCAGTTTAAGACCCACCCTTTGTGAAACACTGTTGAGATGCTCGAGCATTGTTTTCAGGTCTTCCAAGGTCTCAGCCATAAGGACTGCGTCATCGGCAAACTGGAGGTGGATAAGGTACTCGCCATTGATGTTGATGCCGAATCTTTTCCAGTCCAGAAGCTTGAAAGCGTCCTCCAACGCAGTGGTAAACAGCTTCGGGGATATAACATCCCCTTGCCTCACGCCTCGCTGAAGTGGTATTGGCTTCGAGCTCTGGTCCTGCAATCGGACCAACATTGTGGCGTTAGAGTATAAGTACCTCAACACCTCGACGTACCTGCAGTCCACTTGGCACCTCTGGGGAGCCTGCAGCACAGCCCATGTCTCGATCGAATCAAAGGCCTTCTCATAGTCCACAAACGCTAAGCATAATGGCAAGTTATACTCCTCGGTCTTCTGTATAACCTGCCGCAGCGTGTATATGTGGTCTATGGTGCTAAAGCCTTTACGGAACCCGGCTTGTTCGGGAGGCTGGAAATCGTGAAACCTGCGCGCGAGACTTTAGTTTATTTTGAAACAATTTTATTTTTATCAAATAATAAAAAAATTCAAGTTTTACTTTTATATTTTTGTTCTTTTTTTATATAAAGTGATATTTTATAGCATATAGGCAGATTTATATAGATTTATAGCAGATAGTGGCAACATTAAAAAATGTTTCATTAAAATTCCATTTTTTTAATTGTTCAATTAATATGGAATGTAATGAAAAACTGCTGCCGACCATAGTTTGTTGGGCTTAAATTAAAATAGTTTTGCAACAAAAACACCGAAGCATGTGGGTTCAACGAGATCCGTGTTGCTTCCAATATGTGGCGCCGAAATTAACTGAATCGGCGGAGGCGAACTTATTATTATCTTATATTATCTAATTATTAGAAATCTGTTACTTCTTAAATATTCTAATTGTTCTTAAGCGTTAAAAAAATAATTCTATTAAATCTACGTATTATATATTATATACTTTATTCTTGTAAAAGATTAAGTAACGTTCAAATTCGGCCATTATTCATTCTTATTTTAATCTTTAACTTTTTTAAACCGCTAAATGTTGTGTTTAAAATAAAATGTACATAAAATGTGTATTGATATTTTACTTCCTATACATTTTAAGGGTATTATTTAGAATTTTAATAATAAGTACGGTACTTATATAAGATGTGATCGGCGCACGAGTCAACGTCCGCTTGTTCCCGCGTAAATCGCTATTCAATTTAATTTGCATTTTTACCGCTGACCATCACTACGACACACAGTCTTATACAGTAAAATCGTGAATTCTTGATTAATAGGTAATTGTAACGTGTTTTTATTACTCTATTAAGTTGCGTTATCTGATCTGATGTTAGATTGTAGTTTTAAAAACAAAAAGTTAGTCTTCTCTACGCAAACTACATCTTAAAACTTTTATAAAATAGTATTAACATGTTTTTATAAAAATATAAGAATGCTAATAACAATATTTATTCATTTCAAATCATTAATACATGTTTTACGTTTTTATAAACTACTTTGTCTACAAACTCTATGGATAAAGTTTTGTAGTTAGGTACCTAAATATGCAGATATTCTATATACATATTTACGTCGATAAATTCATTCATACGATGGATAACGTTTATTTCTAAAAAACGAGTGTGCTTTAGACCACACGATTGAAGTAAAACTTCTTTAGCTCCTACAGTAATATACGAAACGTAGGTCTGTCTCTTTCTATCTTCACTAAATTATATCTCCCTCTCAACTTCAGTTCGCCTGGCCAGATGACACTTTTCGTAACTTTCTCGTCACGCATTCACCAGCTTACTCCCCAAATTATGCGTGCGTAAAGAAGTTTTACTTCAAAAATGCGTCGTCAATGCCTAAGGGTAACGGTCGAGTGAAACGTTACCGGCGCGGGCGACGCGGAGGTGGCCGGTCAGTTAGTGAAATAGTGTCTGGTTGGCGTCTAGCGAGCTCTGACTCATCGTCAGCGCTGGAATCTAAACGATTACACGCATCTGTTTGCAATATTACTTTAAGGGGCTACCCGGCCGAATTTACTGTTTTTACATTCCTTATAGTATGCTTGAACGTTGAATAAACAATAAAGTTCTAAAGACAATATTTTAGCTTGATAATTGATCTGTAATTGTGTCTACTGATATATTGAAAAACTTACCTTATCACGAGAAAATGAATTTTTCGTGAACGCTTTTCTCGGTCTAAAATCCGTATAAACTCGCTAATTATGCAACGCATAGACATGAAACTTTAACCAGTAGTGAATAATGCATTACTCTTCAATACTGTCTGCCAATTTTTCAATTAAATAGATAATTTTTGAGAAATCTGTAATATTGAATTTCGTAAGTAAACCGGGCAAGCGGGTGTCTGCGCGGGCGACGAGGAGCATTCGCCTCTCGGCCGTTCTATGAGGATCTTGTGTCGTTTGATGCGACGCGCGCGCATTTATTGTTTATTATTTTATTTTTATTGACCCCACAATTTTGACATTTGTGTGATAGGACACTGTAGACACTTTAGTTTTACAAGTGAACGAAAGGACGCATTTACTTATTTGCTTGTGCAAATACTGTTTATTTAGTTTTATAAGCGAGCGAAAGGACGAAATAACTACCTATTTGTTTACTTGTGCAAATTGAATATGCCGAAAGTATCAAAAGTGAAATGATATCAGCAACAAAGGCTCATGGAAATAAAAATCGCAGTGTAAGTACTTAATTACGTACTGATTTTTTATCGCAATTTTATATTGTATTGTAAGTTTATTACAATACTATAGAACGTATTAATAAAATTAATATAATATCAATTACGCTAAACAATTTATGCGCATAGGAAAATTTACAATATAAATAATCATCTTATTATTTTATTTACAGAGCTCAAAGAAAAAGACAGGTACTACAACAACTCGATGGAAATATAGAAAAGATTTAACTTCAGAAAATTGTCAACTTCGAACTTGCGATGTCACACAGTAAGTAAAATAGGCTAAGAGTCACACCGCATTATTAGACACTTCCTGACTGGGCTTTGCGGACTTGGTGCGGTTATAAAAAAAGTAAATCGTTATGTGAACCCGACTGCTTAAATCGCTGTGAGTGATTTAAAATCAAGTCCAGTACTCAGTATAGGAATCTAGATTGAGTACTGGACTTGTTTATCTTTCTTTTCAGTTTTTATGCAGTCGGTTTTTATTTATTTCTTTTAATTTCCTTTTTTTACTTAGGATTAGTTTAAATGAAAAATGAGTACCTAGCCAGGAAGTGACATTTTAATCGTAGGCATCGATTACGTAATAGTATAAGTTTTGAGTGTTATATGTATGTGTGTATGTAATTAAGTATGTATGTATGTATGTATGTTATATTGTGTATTCTTTTTGTCTTTATTCATACTATCTAATGAAATGACAGACCTACTTATAATCGACGAATAAAGTATTTGTATATGTATATTATTTATGAGTGTATGTTTTAGTGTGTCAAACATACCTATATAGTACCAAAAAAAAAAAATGCAGCAATAAGTGTACTAGTATTTGTTTGCGTGGATGTGTGTGTAGATATGTGTCTTTGTGTTATCTTAATTCAATGTGTACAAAATGTAAAATGTGTTATTATCTTAGTAAATGTATATTTTTTTCTAGGACTACCTTCAAAAAAGTGCCACAAGGTCTAGATTTAATTACGCCTATGGCACATAAGAATAAGTTTGCAGAGTCAACTAATGGGTTTAATTCAACCTATTGTCAGGGATTAGAAAGTGAAGAAAAAGAGGTATTTCCATTTTAGTTATCACTGTATTATTTTACCTTTCACATTTTCTTTCTGGTAAACAAATAAAATATGTGTTCAACTTTTTGTTCTCGATTCAGTTATTTTTTTAATTTCAGTATACTGTTACTACGGAACCGGAAGAAATTATATCCGATAAACACGTCGGAAGGAAGATTGTGGCCATATCTCAATTCACGCAAAAAATTACTCAACTTTTGTAAACATGGCCATCTAGCGTATTCATCGAATGATATAATACTAACAGGAGAAAATCAAAATAGTCTGATATCATTATTTACTTTTCAGTGTAAAATGTATAACGTAACTCTTACAATCGAAAATGATATCTGTGAAGACAATTATTTAAATTTGAATGCATGTGCAGTAGCTGGTACCATCGCAATAGGATGTGGCCGGTCACAACTTGAAGAAGTGTTGTCAGCTATAAATTTGCCTAGTTTCACTGAAAATACATACGACCACAATCACAAGGTTATTGGCAAACATCGTCATCTCATTGAGGTGAAATGTCCCATTACAGCGCATAGAATCGGCATAGACGAAGCTATTAGGAAGAAAAAAATAACCGTCTGGAAAATAAATAAGAATGGTCAATACCACATTAACAAAAATTGGTATTACCAAATTCAAGGTCAATTACATGTAACACAAAGCAAAAAATGTATATATGCGGTATGGGGCAGTGAAAATGAATCCCTTAGAATCGAAATTATTAATAAAGCATAATAAAACAAAAGTTGACAAAATTCTATATTGACTGCATACTTCCAGAACTGATTGATCCGAACACATTATTTAAGAAATATACTCAAATAAAAGCAAAAATGTAACCGATTCATATTTAAAAATAAAAATCACAATTTTAAATCAATGAGTGTATGTTTAATCATGTGTACTCAATATAATAATTGTGTTTGCAGGCAAACGAAAAAAAAACCGACTTCAGTTATATCGACAAGTAATAAAACGCAGGTAGACAAAAAATTAGTCAAGTAAATACGCATTATCAAAGATTACTCCAAAAGTTGTAATCAGATCTCGATGAAATTTAAATGTGACCACATGATAAACATCGGCTTTCGATTAAATCAAAAATTGTCAAAATCGGTACACTAAAAAGTTATGCGGATTTTCGAGATTTCCTCGATTTCTCTGGGATCCCATCATCAGATCCTAGTTTACTTATCATGGTACCACACCTAAGATATCTCCTTTCCAACAAAAAAAAGAATTATCAAAATCGGTCGATAAACGACGAAGTTATCCCCGAACATACATAAAAAAATATATACGGTCCTCCTCCTTTTTTGAAGTCGGTTAAAAAGAGTAGGATTTTTTTTAATTTATTCGGCCCGCTGACTAGTGGTCTCTTTACAATCGACTATTCGGCTAGTCGGCCAAAGCTATAATCAGCACATCTATACTAATTAAATTACTTACCAACAAATAGATATCCAGGTATTTCTTTTTAGTCCATCCCTAATTGCAAATTAACTCTGTAGCGTATTTAAATAATTTGCAAAGTTAGTATTCACATATATTTCAAAGTGAATAAATAAAATATATTTAGGTATTTTAATCTGTTTGCGTTATCAACTCTCGGCCTATAAAATCGATTGATGACTGCGCGTTGTAATAATACGCAACAAATCCGCTAGATGTCGTATTTTTCCTCACGCGCTTAAATACGTAAAAGTTGTCAGGTGAAGAGCGGGAAGGGGGCGGTTAAGCGAGTTGAAACGCGCGAGGTCATTCAGATAGGGTACGCCCTTAACTACGAATATTTCAAATATATGTATGTACGTTATCTTATTTATTTAGATTTATTTATTATAAAACGAGTTTTTATCGTTGCACGAAAACTGGATCAACGATTTTGATTTTCAAATGATACTACGGTTAGGCTTAAATTTCATTGATATTTAATACTATTTTATGTATTCAAAATAGAAAAAATATTAAAATCATTTCCGTTTAGAAATCGTGCAATTACCTATAAACAAACAAATGTTTTCTCTAAGAAATAAAATAATAGTAGCTTTATAATAATGCTCTAAGCATAATGTCGTATATAAACGATGTTTAAAATGTATACTTTTTATCAAACTTTACAAAGCGAGAGAGTGTCTTTGTTTTTCTACGTTAGTCTCGGGATCTTATATTAAAAAGCACGTTTGTCTGGCATGTGGCAACGGTAAAGACCATAAAAATGACGTTTAGACACAACATCAAAACGGTAAACAAAAATGCGTATGAAATTGGAGGAGTATTCTAGTGTAAGTACCTACAATACGCGGGTAAAATAATAACTAGTCGAGCCAGTTTTATTAAAAAAATTAAAGGCAAGGTATCTTAAATAAAATTATTATATGGTTATTAAAAACAAGTTTTACAGTTGTTCCGATCTTTTAACAGCACCGAATATAAATTATAATACATTCAAGAGGATTAAGTTTTTAATGTGGCGCTTACATTTAAACAAAAAAAAAAATATACTTAGCTGTGCGAAATAATTTAAGTAATGATTTCATAAAGTTACTGTTATCGCATTTAATCGTTACGTCAAAGAATCACATTTTGGTATCAAATTTTAGTAGTATATGTAAATGCAATTGTCGGCTTCGCGTCAATTAACTCCTGCAAATATAAAGCGCGACAATTGCAGAGTAAAATAATAAAACCGACAACAAATCGCAGTCATCGCGTGTGTTCATTCAATGAAAATAACCACCATGACGACGTCCACGCTAAGGCATAGACTAGGTGATTATGCGTGGTCAGTCGTAAAAAATAGCACCTAGCTTAATTTTATTTGACAAAATAAAAAAATGCATCTCAACTTTTAAGCTTGCAGTATCAAATAAATTCAACTTCAACAAAATTGAAACTAAACGAACAGGGTCCGAATTCCAGCTAAACTTTGCGTAGGTGTATCACACCTACGCACAGTTCAGTTGTTTTTTATAGATGCATGACTAATAGGTATTAGAAAAAAAAATTAACAAAATTCAAATAAGTCTGATTTAAAACTAACAACGAGGTTCGTCATAAAAAGTTAAATTTAGAACAACAGTTTTATGTAAATTCGGATACCTAAAATATTGACTAAACAACTAAGCAAAACAACTTAGTTCTTAGGCTAAGATTGTATTAATGAAATCATTAAAAATAAAACGATTTATTTTCATCTTTTGAGAAGTTATATCTTGTCCAGAAAAAAGCTGCTGTGTTGAACAATTTCGTAATCCAAGTACATTGTAATTTGGTTGCGGATCGGGGTCAAGTTAGCTTAAATACGGTGTCACGTAAGCTTTCTTTGCGTATTTCTCCTCCATTTGTTCTTGTTTATAATGAGAGGAAAATGAGAAACAAAATGGATTCCCAGATAAATTTGGCGCGGATTTAAGACATGATGCCTTGCACTCGAAACTAGCAGATCTAAAAGTGGTCTTTTTAACCGACTTCAAAAAAGTTACGTACCGATTTTGATAATTCTTTTTTTGCTGGAAAGGAGATATCCGAAGTGTGGTACCATGATAAGGAAACCAGGATCTGATGATGGGATCCCAGGGAAATCGAGAGAAATCCTCGAAAATCAGCATAACTTTTTACTGGGTGTACCGATTTATTTTGATGATTTTTATTTTAATCGAAAGCTGGTGTTTATCATGTGTCAATTTCATTGAGATCTGATTACAACTTTTGGAGTAATCTTTGATAATGCGTATTTACTTGACTATTACGTTGTATTACTTATCGATATAATTGAAGTCGATTTTTTTTTTCGTTTGCCAGCAAATACAATTATTTACAATTGTTTGAAAAGTTTGAATGACATACAAATAGCTTATAAAATCAGTGGGATGATTTAGTAAGTTCGGATATACGAGCACTGGTCTTAGTTGTTGGCGTAGGAAAATCCCTTACTTAATAATATTGAGCGATATGCATATAACCCATTCCCATAGAATCCTATATAAAGCTAAAGAATATTTTGAATACGTTGCAACTGGCTGAATTCTGCTAGAGGCGATCCATTCGTCGCATAAAATAAAAAAAATTAATCGGTTAATTGAATTAACCAATCGATTGTCTTTTACGGGGTGTTTCTACAACGGTATAAATCCCACAAAACGACTCTTATAGACCACTATGCTAAGAGAAACCAGGAAAATACTGGGTCGGTATTTAAGGCCTTATACCTTTACGTATTATATAAGTACATATAAAAATAATATCTTTAAATTTGTCCCGAAATGCACAATTTGCTAAAAGCTTTTAAAAAACTGACTATCAATTTGTATACAATTTGACGTGGTAAACGTTTAGTCCTAAAGTTTAAATGGTGATACGGGTTTTCCGTTTTAATAGTTTTTTAAATATTATATTATTTTATAAGTTTTTATAAGGCGTTTATTTTTCTATTTTATTGTCATTTAAGTAATTCTATATCAGGGGAAAAGTTTTGTCGTATTTTATATAGAAAGTCAAGTTAAGATTTTACGAAATGTATTTACATTAATTATAATATACATATTATTATGTAGTATTTTGTTCAACAAGTTGCCGCCATCTTGTACGTAGTGACAGGATTCCGTGGATGTACAAATTTTGAGACTCATTAAAAAACCGCGACAAGTACTTTTGACATTACTCTCTTAATGTTAACTTTATAATAGCTATAGAATTCTGAAGAGATCAAAACAGATGGGCTATATGGTGGGTGGATTCATTAAGACTTCCCAGTCAAACTTTCTCAATATATGTTGAGTAGTTAAGACGGTAGGGCGTTGTCGTGATGAAAGCCCACAACTTGTCTGTTGATCAATTCTGGTCGCTTATTCTCAAATTCTTGCTTAAGCCTCGTGATCTGTTGACAGCAGATATCCAAATCGATGGTTTTGCGTGACGGTAAAACCTCATAATAAATTATGCCCTTGCAATCCCACCATACACTCACAATCCACTCACATCAATTTCAAAAATCTCAAAAATTATTGCGTGTCAACCCGGATTTCGCGATAGTCTACGCATCTTGACCGACCTTTGACTTCGACCTTTTTTATACGTTATTATCATAGGTGATCCACCTTTCGTCACCAGTGATCAATCTCCTCTAAAATGGTTCTACATATCGCACCCTTAATAAAACAAAGATGTAACTCAAAAATCGCAATTTGTGGGAATTGGCGTTTGAAGTTTAGCACTTTTTCCGCATTGTGTTTGATTAAAAATTACCAATTATTTGTAATGCTTTTAATGACTTTTATTATTGATATCAGTAGTTTAAAGTACAGAGATTAATAGAATAATAGAAAAACAACTGTGTTAAAATCTATAATAGCTGTAAAATGGAGATGAAAAAAAAGTTCCGACTTAAATCTCTTTATGCCAAAAATTACTTAATATTTTAGGTAGTATTTCAAAAAAATTCTCTTTAGTATTAAAACATAACAAAAAGTTTTAAAAATAAATCACAATGTTTCGTTTTATGATTATTTAATTGTAATTATGATGTTGTATGTACTAATGCATCATTTTTTTATAAAACGAAAACTGAAATTTATCACCTTTTTTTTAAATTAAACAAATTTTTATTAATCTTTCGATATTTATATATCTCTTTATGGCTACAAATATTGTTTTTTAAACAAAACAAAAACTATACACTATTATAAGAATTAGGTACAATTAGTCTCTAGTACTGTGTGGCTACGGGTACTGTGTGGCTACGGTACCAAAGAATATAGCCACCCCCTCTCTTCCCGTAGGTGTCGTAAGAGGCGACTAAGGGATAACACAGTTCCACTACCACCTTGGAACTTAAAAAGCCGACCGGTGGCGGGATAACCACCCAACTGCTGGCTTTGAAATACACAGGCCGAAGACGGGCAGCAGCGTCTTCGGTGCGACAAAGCCAGTACTGCGGTCACCAACCCGCCTGCCCAGCGTGGTGACTATGGGCAAAACACATAAGTTCACGCTATTTTTGGCGAAAGCTTATGGAGGCCTATGTCCAGCAGTGGACTGTATAGGTTGTAATGATACACTATTATGTTTATCTTATAACTTTTACGCTCGATACGCTGAAACTTAACAAAAATTGTCCAGGACCAGAGAACAAGACCTATTTCCTTGCGGCGTGGGGTAAGACAGCAAGATGTAATATCACCGAAACTGTTTACCACTGCGCTGGAAGATATCTTTAAGACTTTGAACAAGGCATCAATGTCAACGGTGAATACATCTCACCTTCATTTCGCCGACGATATCGTCATCTTTGCGGACACGCTAGATGAGTTAGGCCAAATGCTAGCCGGTCTAAACGAGTCCTCCCGACGTGTCGTTCTCTGTATGAACTTGGACAAAACGAAAGTTATGTCTAACAACCAAGTCATACCGAGACAGGTATCGGTCGATGGTACCCTTCTCTAAGTTGTTCAGGATTATATTTACTTAGGCCATACTATTAAACTAGGCCGCAACAACTTTGACAAGGAGGCCGATAGGAGAATTCGGTGGGGCTGGGCGGCATTTGGCAGGCTTCGTCGAGTCTTCACTTCGAAGATTCCGCAATGCTTGAAGACAAAAGTTTTCGAGCAATACGTCCTGCCTGTGTTAACATTACCGAGCCGAGACATGGACACTGACGAAGGGACTGGTCCACAAATATAAAGTCCCTCAACGTGCAATGGAACTGGCCATGCTTGGGGTTTCCCTCAAAGATAGGATTAGAAACGAGACTACCGCGAGAGAATGAAAGTAACCGATATAGCCCACAGAATTAGCAAGTTGAAGTGGCAGTGGGCTGGTCATCTGTGGCGCAGGACCGGTGGCTGTTGGAGCAGACGCGTCCTGGAGAAGAGATCGCGTCTTGGCAAACACAGTGTGTGACGTCCTCTGGCCCGTTGGACCGACGATCTACCTAAAATTGCCGGTGTAAGCTGGATGAGGATTGCGGAAAACCGGGATGTCTAGCGCGAACTTGGGGAGGCCTATGTCCAGCAGTGCATTGCAATAGTCAGCCTACTAACTGACAAATATTTGGTTTATTATTGCAGTCAGAGTCAGAAGAACTTTGATTTTCAAACATAAAATTTCTTCTGTTGACAGGCTTATTAAACAACGTATTAAAATCTACAGTGCATCGTCGTCACTCAGGTCGACGTCACTTAGATCTGTGTATTATACTGAAGAAATATTGTAACTGGCCACACTATTGTAATTTCGTCGCTCTCTCAGCTGAATTTGCTCATATTTTGCTCAGTATTTTGTGGTGAATTGGTGTAAGACGTCTTTTCTTCACAATCCGTTTTAAAGTTTTGTGGGGCAGGGTTTTGGGTAGGCATTGAACTATTGGAGCTTGAAAAACTGGATGAAGATGAGCTAGAAGAGCTTGACGATGATGAGCTAGATGAATCGGAACTAGATTAAGATGATCTTGAAGACGAACTAGAGGACTGTAAATGGCTAGTATTATTTAGGTGTCATTTTTCTCGTCAACTCATAAGTGACAGTAAAATATTGAGTCGGTGTCATCATTTTCGTCAGCTCTGCAGTTACATTTTTGGCCTCTGGAGATATATGTATTTTGTTGATTTTCCTCTTCAACCTGCATAACTTCTTTAGTCTAAAATAACAATAATTCATAACACTGTAGTATATTTTAAGGATGAATAATAATCATAATTATTTAACGTCAAAATAGCAGCATTGTTGAATGACAATGATCTATTCAGTCGTTTTGCCATAAAAGAGTAACAATCATCCATCCATACGTCATCCTCATAAACTTTCACATTAATTACAGTAATCAGATGAAAAAAAATTATAACTTATTACACTATTATTATATTACTTAAAAAGCCGACCGGTGGCGGGATAACCATCCAACTGCTGGCTTTGAAATACACAGGCCGAAGACGGGCAGCAGCGTCTTCGGAACGACAAAGCCAGCCCTGCGGTCACCAACCCGCCTGCCCAGCGTGGTGACTATGGGCAAAACACATAAGTTCACGCTATTTTTGGCGAAAGCTTATGGAGGCCTATGTCCAGCAGTGGACTGTATAGGTTGTAATGATACACTATTATGTTTATCTTATAACTTTTACGCTCGATACGCTGAAACTTAACAAAAATTGTGAGCTCTAAGACGACTCCGTTTTCAAAACCTATACAAATAAGCACAACAGTTACAAGTTATTCTTAACTTTTACACGAAAAGGGAATTAATGTTGAAAGTTTTTACTTATCTTTCGTCATTCTAAATAATAAAAAGAAGTAAACAAAAGTGACTTTTATAAATAGCCTTATTTATTACAATAAAGTGATACTTAACCAATTACTCCAACAACTAAGGCATATATTTCAATATAAAACTGAAGTGTTAGGCGTTAACTTTGTAAAATTTGTAAATTTTTAAAACAAAACCGAAGTAAATCCAAATGTTACACATCATTATCAAATGCGTTTTCTGAGAGAATGAAGTATAACAAAAATCATCTTTTTATTTTAAATCCCTTTTAATCTAATATCGAATTATTTGATGTTACTCAAAACGGCAGCACTTTAATCTCCGCTCACTGCCGGTGCATCTCTGAATCACGCCACTTTATAAGAACTGACTTGTCAGTTCCAGTTCATAGAAAAGAGAGCAACAGTCGCGTATCTCTCTGTATCTTATAGTTAAAACGCCGGAGTCGAAGTCTACCTATTCTTTACGCGACGAAGACGGGTTTTCTTGTAAAATCTCCAAATCCACAAATTTTGAGTTACATCTTTGTTTTATTAAAGGTGCGATATAATATTACGTCTTAAGAGAGAATCGTAAATGAATACACGGTCCATTAGGTCTCTTCTCTTAAAATCATTTACGGTTAAGACGACAATTATTACATAATATAAATCAATCGAATCTTTCTTTGAAAGCCTTTTTAACGTAGGTACTCATATTATTAATTTTGTGGTTTTATTACTTTTATACAAAGTAGATATTTGTTGTTTTGGTAGATGAATTGATTCAGCCTGTAACATCCATCTACTGGGTATAATCTTCTTCCTCCACGTAGAAGCAACTATTTGTAACTATTTAAAAAACGTGTGTGTGTCAGCTCCGATTCGCGACTGGAGTTTACTCTTAAAGAACGTCTACCGTGATAATATAAATTAAAATGTTGTATTAAATTAATAAAATTATAATTTATTAAAATACGAGTAAAAAAGCTCTAAAATCAATAATTATAAGCATTAGATATCGGTACAATGAATGCTTGTAAAACAGCTAAAAGCGTTGTAAAACGTCACTCAGCGTACTGAGCGTCGGTGTCGGTTGCTTAACTCCATTTCACACCCCATAATTTTTTCATACCAACAACCTAATATCGATTCATAAGAAGTTAACACCAATATATATATGTTTTTCACTTATGTAGCCGGAATTTGCTGGACGGGAATGGAGCGCGGCGGGCGGTGCAGTTCAGTGGCGGCGCTGCGCGTGGGCCGCGCGGAGTGCTGCTCGGGCGGCGCGCGCGCTCCCGCCGCCTGGAGCCCGCGCGACCTCGACAGCGGAGAGATATTCTTCTACAAAGCTTTATCTGGAGGCGTACCGTGTACAGCTTGTGCTGGTCAGTTCCTTATTATAAACAGGATTCTGGTCTTTTATCAATCACATAAAATAGTGATTGTATTTTTGTAACATGTGACAAATATAGCTACACATCTACATCATACTCTAAATATTCAAAATACTAGGGAATTTGCTAAAAATAAAGAAAGGCGAAACTCCTAATTTTTTTTTTTCCAATAAGTAATCCATAAAATTAATGACATAAAAGTAATGACATAAAATTAATTTAATAATCGGCATAGAGGAAATGTCTTTATTTCCATTAATATTAAACTTACTAGTACCTACTATTCACTTGAAGCACCGTTTGCATGTTTCAAAAATAGAATTGCGAAAAACGTATAATACCTTACGGTTTGACGGTACATTTCCGTTCGTTTTCCGATTAGATCATTTCACACTAGCTTTTTTCCCGCGGCATCGCATGCGTTGACTATACTCTGTTGGCTGTTCCGTTTTCTAACATTAAAATATAGCCTCTATCAATCAGTGATAACGTAGCCTTTTACTGTTAAAAACATTTTTTTTAAATCGGTCAAGTAGTTTTTGAGTTTATCCATTGGAAACAAACAGAAAAATCTATTCTTTCCTCTTTATGATAAACTAGCTGTGCCCTGAGTTTTTACCCGCGTTACTTTGAGGAAATAACGTACTAAAATATTTTTTAAACCGTTTCTGAGTAACTCGGCCGACTTACACAAGCGCGTGGCGCGTCGTGGCGTTCATTTGATTTTACATTATCTCCAAATCTTATACATCTATACAAATAAATAAAGTTGGAGTGTCTGTTTGTAATATAAAAAAAAACGCTTTTTGCTAAATGCATATGGATGTATACACGATATACCAAAATAACAATTTTTACAATTTTTGTTTGTCTTCTGTCTGTCTGTCTGTTTGTTCTGGCTAAACGCTGAAACGGCTGGACCGATTTTGACGGGACTTTCGCCGGCAGATAGCTGATGTGATAAGGCTACTTTTATTTGAGAAATTTATTTATTTTGTAACTCTGCGAACTGAACAATATTTTTTTTTAAACGCGGTTAAAATCACGGACACAGCTAGTTATTAATAAATTATGCTTCCAAATTTTATCTATAAAATTGCCTTGTCGATGAAGCATTTTTCATACATAGCGATTCATATGCCTGGATATATTATAATAAAAATGCAACAACAAACTCTTCAGCTTTATACTAATTATTATAGATGTTTAGATAAAATATCTATCACTTGAAATTATAATATTTTTTTATTAAATATTTAATCGTCAATTAATGTTATCTCGTATGTTAGACAATTTTTGTAGCATTTCCTAAAGTCTTGAATGGTTTATCAGAAAGATATTTTGTAAAAAAAAAGCAATTAGGTATGTCACTAGCGTCCTGTGTATAGTGTGGCTATGGCAATTATACAAATTGTAATTTATTTCACCTTCGAATGTCGTATGTTTTATAATTTATTTATAATATATTCACCAACATGTATAGAAGTGTCATGTAGCGATATTATAAATTTTATTTATGTATTTTCTTTTGAAAATTCTATGGTTAATGGTTTTTTTTTTCTATATAGAAACCAGTTCCAAAGGATATTTACTCTATCTTCATGTATCTTTTATCTTTATCTTAATGATGATGATATCACTTTAATTTAAATAATTCAATTTATTATTAGCATAGCCAACATAGATAGAGACAAACTACAGATTAATAAAAATAAATAAATAAATAAATAAATAAATAACGATATATTTTTAAACTAAACTTATCGTATATCAACACGACATCGACTTCGACGTAACTTCGCAATATATAAAGTAAAAAAATTGTACATAAATAATATAAAGTAAATTGACTTTAAAAAATAAAATAAATTGAATTTGATTATAAAAAAAATGCGTTTAATAAACTCTCTACTGTCCATGTTATAACAATCACTAATGACATCGTTTTGTGTTAGGTGTAACAATACGTATTGGTAGAGATAAACGATTGTTTTAGAAATTAGGTCAGCCGTGCATCGCGCGATAGACATACAAAATTATAGACTGACCCGTTTTAGTAATATCTGATTTACACACGGTTAGGTCCTTGGGTTCAATTAAGATTAAACCCTCTGGGCTATATTTGCTGAGTTATACGTAATTTGCAATAGACGAGCAATAGCAAGATTTCTATTCCTATCAAATTGCAATATAACAATATAAGAATGTTGGTAAAATTGGTGAAAAAATAAATTACTACTGTTTAATTCAGTAGATTTTTTGAAAATTTAATTAACAAAATATTTAAAGTAAATTGATAAATGAAAGGCATATATAGTTATAGTAATAAACACGCGAAGCTAAATTAAATTTAAATTTATTGATGAGAATTATCAAACTTACTACTCGGTACATACTTATGTAATTATGCTAGAACGGACACAGAAACACGTGTAGGATATAATTTTTTGCCAATTAAAATTTTTGTCTATCCGTAATTGCCATAAACATGAATCTTTATCTAATTAATGTTTTTTCTTTCTTAGCAGTTCCGCGCCTGTTCATTGTTTTATTGCCAACTTAAATATTTGAATATAGTTGAAAATAGATTTTATTAGGTTTTATTACCCTTTATTCTACACAATTAAACTAATAATATTAAAAGGTCAATCCACTGCGAAAATAACGTATGAAATCTGCTTGATTCCTTGATGACGGGTTCGAACTCACAAGCAAAGCTATCAGCGTTATAATGATAATATTTATTTTTTTACATGATACAACACAACAATGCTTCTTCTCTAAGGTTGAGGTACTTCCCCAGCCGGGCTACTCCAGATTTTAAGCAGGGTATTTTCTTCTGTGCCCTACCTTAAGTGAAAATTACTCAAGTTGAAATCCTCAAATTTTCGCGTTAAAACTTATCAGCTTTATACTGATAGTATTACTAATAATAATAGTAAACGCGTCACACTCAACGGCCCCAACTGGAATTTACTCCTTTGTCGGAGGTTCGCAAACATACACAATACACAAGCACAAACGCCCAGACCACGGCAAACATCGAAATGTTCAATAATCATATTATACGGAAATCGAGCCCGTAACCGATAAGCCAGTACTATAACCGTAGACATAGCTAGTCGTATCAACAAAAGGTTTGTCAACAGAATCATGTGCGGGCGTGTCGTGCGGCGCGGGGCGGCGGTGCGTGGTGCGCGGCGGGCGGGCGCGGTGCGTGTGCGCGGCGGCGTGCCGGCGCGCGGGGCCCGTGTGCGGCAGCGACGGCAAGACCTACCGCTCGCTGTGCCGCCTGCGCCGCAGAGCCTGCCGCCGCCCCGCCAAGCACCTCACTCTTGATTACCCTGGACCGTGCCGGGGTGAGTTACAGCTCATTTTTAAAACCTTTTTTTTTGTATTTTATTTTATGCTTTAAGAGTGTCAAACAAGTGTACGGCCCGTGGTAAGCGGTTACCGTAGCTTATAGACTCCTGCAACGTCAGAAGCATTGCAAGCGCGTTGCCAACCATATCCCCAGGAGTTCTGGCAACCTTACAGCCAGGAATACAACACAATCATTGAAAACAGTATTTAGCTAAAATTTCTCATCTTATTAACTGTAATATAATAATAATATGTGTTGTATTTATTAACTGTAAAGGTTTGTGAAAAATCATGTTTGCAACGGTTTTATTTGGCCTAGCGAAATATCAAAATATAATTATGTATATTGACACCAATTTCTTTATTCTTAAAAAGTCAATCTTCGGTGGTTCGTATAAGAAATATGCTCCATTTGTTAGTGCTACAAAAATAAGATATCATCATCATCATCACTACTTCAGCCTGATACAGTCCACTGCTGGACATAGGCCTCCACAAATTTGTGCAAATAATGGCGTGAACTCATGCTGTGTGTTGCTCATAGTCACCACGCTGGAAAGGTGGGTTGGTGACCGCAGGGCTAACTTTGTCGCACCGAAAACGCTGCTGCCCGTCTTCGGCCTGTACATTTCAAAGCCAACAGTTGGATGGTTATGCCGCCATCGGTCAGCTTTTTAAGTTCCAAGGTGGTAGTGGAACTGTGTTATCCCTTAGTCGCATCTTACGACATCCACGGGAAGAAGATAACTGTTTATTAAACGGTAACTTGAAATTTTTAATTAAAGAATGGCTAAGAATTATTAAATAAAAGTGACAAAAACCGATTTTTCATCGTCGAAGAACAAGTTATTAATTCTACCACAAAAGTTCATATGAAAAAAAGAAAGTTATTTATTACATTTGAATAACATTATCTATATGGTTAACTAACAAGAACCTTTAAATAACATCTTGTCATTCCTTTAAGTTAATTTAAGAGCCATTTCACAATTTTACGCTCTGCAAGTTTAGGTAAATTTGGTCGCATCGCGCGAGTCGTACGAGCCGCGCGATCTTTGTGCTAGTACGTATAGTGTGACAACCAAAAGACCATCGTGATCATTTTCTGATGTATAATAAAAAATATAACTATGGTATAAAATGTTTTTTACATAATTAATTTGTTAAAAATTTCAAGTATGTTATATAACAACAGTCAATAAATTTAAAATAAAATTAAAAAAATCAATTTTATGAAACAATTTTTTTAAATTGATTTAGTTTTTTCAGTTCACGAATGAATCTAATATTTACGATATGAATAAAAAAGCTTTTAATGACATCGACACCGACAAACATATTAATTAACAAATAACAAGACAAACAGATTGAAATGCCTATTTGTATTGATAGTGTGAGAAAATAAAATTAAATTATACATTTGTTTACAGAAATTATCATTATATTATTTTACAGTCATTTTCGTAATATGTTTATTTTATTTATATTTTATTATGAAAGTATCAAATGCGTTTTATCCGCTATAACAACAGGCGCTTGGCGCGTGTGAGCGAAAGAGACGGCTGCGCAGAATTTGGCGTGGACCTTACCTCTAAGAGCGCTAGCGCTCGACTGATTTACCGGGCTTGATGCGTGGCAATATATACTATCTTTTTATTATTTAATATAAAATGTATTAAAAATAATTACATCTTTTAATTATTTTTTTTTATATTCCTTAATGATGTAAGTTTACTTTGATGAAGATAGTTCGTTAAAATTTCTTAGTTTTCTAAGAGAAATATCGCTTTTAAAATTGTACTTATTTGGAAAATATTCGTAACTTTAAATTTTTTTTATCGTTTAATAGAGATACAAATGGAATAAAAATCTATGATAGTGGACAACAAAATTATATTCCACATATTATGATACTTTTTTAAAATGGTTTCAACGTAGAGGTTATTGAAAAGTAGGACTTCAAAGTATACATTGCGACCGTTTACCCAGGGAGGAGGCTGATGAAAAGGTTAATAATTTTATACACATAATATAAATCAAAATTCTGATCTGACTATGGACTACAACAAAGGTTGCTCTATTATATTTCAAGAATATAAATTACATTATTGCATCCAACACTGAGATTAACGACGTCAAAATATTACAATTTCGCGGATTGTTACCAATTTTTGTGAAATGGCTCTTAATACATGACATTAGTCACAATTCTCGTTAGCATTTATAGAAAATTTTCAATTTATGCCGACTCGAGTATAAATTTACCTAAATACATTCAGACACGTATTGCCATGCATATGCCGTCTGTAAGCCATATCCTCAGAAAGCTTTCACTGATCCTCCTTTAGCAGTAGCTTATCTTAACGTCCAATAAATTCAAACGCAGTAAATACGATTCAAGCACAAATAATCGAACAACCAATTTATTACCGTCGCGGACTATTTTTGTTCAATACCTCTACGGTTATAAATCGAAATTATTAATACCGACCTCTACATATATTATGTACAATTAATTATTAAGTTTTACAAATCTACATAAATAAAATTAATTGCCGAAATGTATGCACGCGCATAACTTCTAAATGACTACATAACATGTCATTGCCAAGACAAGGTTTGTTAAAAAAAAGATATTTGGAATCGATGTAATCCGAAAAAAAAAAATGTCGTTACAATATTATCGTATCAACTAGTGCCTACCTAATAATAATTAATATGAAAGCATACTAATTGACGACACTTGGCAACAAACATTCTCAACTTTCGTGCGCCTAGCAACCATTTCTATAACGCATATAACTATTGTGAGTACGCATCCGCTCAGTGTTGGTTAAGACTCCATCAAAGTTTACGGGTTCATTATTGGCGCGTTCAAGCTTAACCTTAGCCTTAAGCTGGTTAACCGACATGACACGCTTATCGCGTCTAGAATGTTTAAAGTTTAACGTTTAACTCGTTATGGTATATTTTTATATAAATATTCTATAAGTTAAACTTTATCCTCATTATAAGTGTACATATCTATTCATCCGTAAATGTCGATCACGTTTTAATATAATATATTTTTTATTTTATTTTTTTCTTAAATTGATTACAAAAACATTTTCAAGAAGGATTTTAAGGTTGTCGTAACGTAAATGTTAGTGGTACATGGACTTCATTCAAAAGTGCGAAGGTCGTCGAGTCTCCGATTTAAATATATAAAATACTAGCTGTGCCCGCGACTTCGTCCGCGTGGAATTTAACAAAATAGTTATTGTTCAATTTTCAGAGTTATAAAATAAATAAATTTCTAAAACAAAAGTAGCCTAAGTTACTCCTTACTACATCAGCTATCTGCCAGTGAAAGTCCCGTCAAAATCGGTGCAACCGTTTCAGAGATTAGCTGAAACAAACAGACAGACACAAATTGTAAAAAATATGATTTTGGTATAATATGTACCGTGTATACATCCATATGCATTTAGTAAAAAGCGGTTATTTTAATATTATTTATTTATTTATTTACTCTTTATTGTACACCACAATATGCAAATACAAAATAATAATAATACAGACAACTTAAGAATGTGTAGTACGAGAGGCATTCTTATGGCTAGTTAGCCATTTCTTCCAAACAACCCTAAATAGGATTAAGTATTATTTATTTGAAGATCGGGTAGGTGGTGCAGTTATATTATAATAAACTTACATACAAATATGTACCCATTAATACTTACAAGCAATGCATATATACATTTGAATAATATAATATAATAAACTAATAAATATAACAACAGTACCTCATAGCACTTACAATCAATTTCGCCATAAAAATTAAAAAAAAATAATAAATAAAATAAATAAATAAATTTAATTGAAATCGCCCTCAGTATTAAGGTAATGCTTTTTAACTTTTACTTAGTACTTAATTTTTTGAACGTTGGGAGTGACGAATATTACAAACAGACACTCCAATTTTATTTATTTGTATACATATATAGATGAGAACATACCTGCTCTTAATAAATCATTATAGCGAATTTATTGAGTACAGAACACAAATGTAAAATTATTGAATATCCTAAGAGCATTTACTAGAAAATATAAAGAAAAAAGTTACTGACGATGACCAATCACTTCGTATTTATAACAAATTCTCCTTAAGAGGTTTATTGGCGAACCAGTAATCAAACGCCGCCCAGGGCGTTCTAGTATTGACTGCAGCTATAATTATGGTCCACTTTCCACGCTAGGAATCGCCAGTTCTTTTATTCATTCCCTTTAAACGTACTTATTCCTGTCCCGCGATGAACGGACACCCCTTTACTATCGCACTAGTAAATTGCTGTTTTGTTCGTATAAGGCTCAGTACGTCTTTATCGGGATCGAGTCTCAATAATACGTGATTGCGATGCGCGCTGCGTCTGGACGATCGCGTCGCCCGGGGTGCATTCATGTGAATGGACCTCTAGTGCTAACCGCCGGTTTTCAAATTAACTCGATCAATGTAAATCAAAAGCACGTGATTCGAAGACAGGTTTTATTTATTTCTTAATCTTTTATTCGTTACAGTTCGCGATTTAATACTAGATATGGCTTTACTTATTCATTCATACTCGACTCTATTTTAAACCATGTTGTACTTAATTTTTCCTATACAAATATAACTTAGTTCAAATCGGTGGGAGTTTTAAGAAATGCCAGTGTACTGAGAAAGTGCTAAATGAGAACTGTATACTTCGATGTTCAGCAACGAATTTGGTCCACGACGAGATACTACATGATAGTGGAAAGGTTCACACGTAGATAACTTTATAATAAATTAATGGTTTATTGTTTAACTCAAGTTTGTCCTATCAACTCGAGTAAAATTTGAGTTCCGTGAATGTAAATCAATTTACTTGAGTTGACTTTTCAAAGTTGGAACATATCTACTTGTCATTATGTTTTGTTGCTCTGTACCTACTGCGAGTAGAACTAGAATTTAATTTGCTGCATTGCATATTATATAACTGCGGATCATCTTTGGTACGATATTAGCCTCTGTCAGGGTGTAGCGTGACTAGAACAGTAAATAGGTTATACATAATAAACTTTACTATTATGTTCATAACACACCACCTATAAAACCGCGTACATTATTTAATCATAACTGAATTTAATGTAACCTATTTACTTCTTTATTTTGAAGTAACATACGTAGACCATCCTTTCCCAAAGTGGGCGATAACGCCCCCTTGTGGGCGCTGCAGGTCTAAAGGAGGGGCGGAAAGAGATCCAAAAAAAAGGTGGCGTTGTGTAGAGGCTGGGGGGGATTTAAATCATCCTTCACATTGGTTTTTATATTAGAATAGATTATGTTTGTTTTATTTTGATAAAAGATACTCTGTCTAAATACTATAAAGTTGTGTTTCAATAATCATTCTCATTAGCAGGTGTAGCCCGTAAGAGTTAACTTGAGACCTGAGCGCCGCTGTGTACTATCTACTGCGCTCAGGTCTCAAGTTAACTCTTGAGGGTTATAGTAGAAGTCTCGTTTATAATTAATGTTTGATCTCCGCCAATATAGCTCGCAATAATTAATTTAATTTGAATTTATAGTGGTTTTGAAGTTGGTGAAAAAATGGGGGCACTATAAAATAATTTATTTTCAAAGTGGGCACTAGACAAAATAAGTTTGGAAACCCCTGATGTAGACGAAAGAGAGAAGTAGTTCGTTATTCAGTGTAAGTCAGTGGGAATAAAACAAGACGTGAGATACAGACGAGCGACATTTGCATGTAGGCCGACCAGGCTGACTTTGTTGCAAGGCGTGCGACCGTACTCTTTTTATTTTTAGTCTGCCTTACAGGTGTTAATATGTCTGAATGTAAACGCAAACGCAACCACGTTGAGAAATGTTTACTATTTAGTATTCCTACGACTAGAGAATAAAATACTTAGTCAGGTATGTCTATATACGAATGTAGGTGCATAAAAAAATACCTATATGTTTAAAAATATTAAAACTTAAAAGCTTTAACTTAATTTGTTACATGTAAAGTTTTTTTTTTAATTGCATTACTCTAAATTGAAATAAATGTAACGTAATTACTACTTGTTCACTTTTACACTGTAAATACAGACTCGACTTCTCAGTACCGTGTAATTACTAACTTCCATTCCAATAAAAACTATTCCAAGTGACTAACAGAGCGGGCTGGGCTATGTGACAGTTTCAAAGGAAAAGGCATTCGAAAACGAGTGGTTAGTGCCTATAGCAATGGTGTAGTCACAACTCACAGGATGTCATCCGCGTGCAGAATGGGTGCAATTATGAGAAACCGGCCGCGGCGAGCGCTTCCTTCGTTACGCACACAGATAACGTAACTCAATGGATGTGAAAAAAAGAAACTCTCACAGGTTATAAATGCGTCTGCGGAAATTTATCAATAAAAAATAAAGCAGTGTTTAAACATTTTAAAAAATCTATTTAGCTACTTGTTTCTTACTATATCATATTATTACTAGTCGATTGTATTTTATACTGAAACTATCCCAGAACCCTACAATCTTGATCGAATTTCCCATAAATAAAGTTGTAGGTAAGCCTTTTCTTGTAAAGTAAAAGTACAGTTAAAACATACCTTAATTAATTAGTCCTTTTCGGAGACGCTTTCCTAGCGTCATAATCGCAGTCGGCCCTAGACCGAACCAGACAGACGTCCCCATTCCATAGTATGAATAATATCCTATGCGATAACGTCAATGTAATGGTCGCTCTAGAAATAATCATATTGCGATATTTATCTTAACTCCTCAAGTGTCATTTGTTAATCAGCTGTTAAATAATTAAATTGAATAATTGTGTTAGCTTCCAAAGGAAAAAAACCGACTTCAGTTACATCGACAAGTAATGCAACGTAGGAAGACGAACAAACAGTCAAGTAAATACCTACGTGTATCAAAATTTATTAAAAACGTACTCATTAGATCCCAATGAAAATCTCGATTAAATTCGAATGATCATATGACAGTACCACTATTCGATCAAAGAAAGAATCATCGAAATCGATTCACTCAGTAAAAAATTCTGAGGTTGACCTCACATAAAAAAATACAATCGAATTGAGAATCTCCTCCTTTTTTGAAGTCGGTTAACAATATCTAGTAAAATGGCGGACGTTACACTGTAAAGAAAACCAGTTCAATTCTACACGATTAGACAAAGTAAAGGACATTCACACGACCTATATTAGCGAATGCTTTTCTGAGAATAATATGTTATTCCGAAAAATAAACATCGAAATCTTAGGGCGTGCAAAATATGCACACGGTTTATGTGCGACCACATCATAGTATTTTACGAGCGGATAGGCTCACCACAAGCGCAAGGCAAATTCTTGTAATGTACGCACCTACCCGATATTCTCAAAATACATTCTTGAATATTACGCGAAATGACTTCGTTTACGCTCTATAATTAGTGGGCCCACCTCGGGCCAGCAGTTGGGACATTTTATTGTATTGTCGTTATTAACCCTATTATGAGAATGTCAAAATATCAACTCCGATAATAATAAACAATAGTTGTTGACAATCCGTATCGTAACGCCTAAAAACTTAAATAAAATAAAATGAACTATTAAAATAGGTACCTAATAATTAAACACTTTACAATGTAGGACCTGTGTGTGAGTGTTGGCCAGTAATAGTTAAATGTATTATTCTATATGTATTTTCGTATAATGAAGAGGAAGAGCATTTATTTTTATAAATCGCTAATTTCGGAATCAAAGAAAACGTAAAAGAGATATCTGGGCAACGACAGGAACACTAAATACCTAATATTACAGAATTACTTAAATCTCAACATTGACTTCCACCAAAAAACGCAATAGATAGTAGTGATGGACGTAAATAAATCCTGGCCTAAATACATTTTTCATTTATATATAAATAATCATATTGAGTTACAATATTTAACAACGTTTCGTCATATAGATGGTATTCCTGTAGAAATCAAGTAGAAATATTAAAGTACCACAAGCTCCACAGTAACAGTAGGTACATATTAGTGTTTTAAATCGGAGAGATTTTTAACAGATGAAAAATTGCTTGCTCTTTTTACGTCGGTGAAGACCACAGACAAGTTATTTATTTTACGAATTGAAAAGCTCATACCTAATAAGAAAACACGGCCGTATTCATATAATTAACGCCTAGCAATCCATAGTATCTACTCGTAGGTACACATTTTTGTAATGGGTATAATTTTTTTTTAATTATTTGATATTTGACTACAATGAATAAACAACCCTAACTTCGAAATACTTAATAATGTTTCTAAGATTTGTGAAGGTAGAAATGCTGGGAGATTACTGATGTATGTTTATGTGGTGAGCATTTAATACAGTTGAACCAATATTAGTATATGTAGAAAACATGGAACTTAACTGGGGTAGGGCGCAGCAGAAAATATCCTACTCACAATCTTTATTTCGTAGGGCAAATTCTCATGGATACCCCTTAAGCACGGGGGCACCGGAGAGGTTATGTCAAACTTTTACTGACCAAAAACCACCACGTGCGACTTAGTTTTATAAAAGAAAAAACATAGAAGTCCGATATAAATCGAATTGACCGTTAGTTTACACAGCAATTAGATACACTTATACTTTCTAAGCTGTGTGGCTACGGCAATAAAGAATATAGCCACCCCCCCTCTTCACGTGGGTGTCGTAAGAGGCGACTAAGGGATAACACAGTTTCACTACTACCTTGGAACTTAAAAAGCCGACCGATAGCGGGATAACAATCCAACTGCTGGCTTTGAATACACAGGCCGAAGACGGGCAGCAGCGTCTTTAGTGCGACAATGCCAGCCCCGCGGTCACCAACCCGCATGCCAAGCGTGGTCACTATGGGCAACACAAATGAGTTCGCGCCATTTTTGACGCAAACTTGTGGATGCCTATGTCCAGCAGTGGACTGCGATAGGCTGAAGTGAAGATGATGATAATGACGATACTTTCTATAGGTACACTACTTTGCATCAATTAATGTTATATCAAAAGTTTGATATTACAATTAAATTCGAAGTTAAATTATCTACCGCTGTCTGGTTACGTAAAAGCTACATAATTTCAGCTTCCGATAAATAATCACAAAGCTCCTTTTAACAAGTACTCTATGAATACCCAACACGAAATAGTTTTACTAAAGCAGCCGTTGGCGGCCTGATTTTAACCATGATAAATTCTCTGTAATCTAAACTTTAAAGTGGCTGCACTTGATCGCTGTCTAGACTAGATTATCTATCGCCGGTCTATAAACCGCAATACGATACAATCCACTGGGAAAGGCGTCGGATATTTACAGGGCACGCTTGTTAGTCTGATTTCTACTTCGTTATTATGTTACATTAGGTGTCATATTACCAAATTATCAGCAGCTATTAGGTCGAACTAAATACAGGAGCAAATTGCAAAGGCGATTATGCTTATTATTCAATAACTAGTCGACCTGGCAGACGTTGTCCGGCCCGGAATAGCAGCTGCGAAATTTGATTGCTAAACATACCGACAGTAGCGCCACCTACCGGATCCAATTGTGTTTTCAAAACATCCTTGAATCCGTTGAAAAGCACACACAAATTTTCAATCAAATCGGAGCAGCTATTTACTAGTGGTTAAGTAACAAACACACGTATAGACGAATCATATATATTAAGATATGAGTATTCGAACAGTGGGAAGCTGTGAAGGAGTACGATGTGGAGGTGAAAAGCGCTGCGTGTTAGACGCAGAGTTGGGAGCTCATTGTGTGCGGTGCGGCGCTTGCAACGTGGCGGGCGCGCCCGTGTGCGCGGTGGACGGGCGCACGTACGCGGGTGCGTGCGCTTTGAGAAAAGCGGCTTGCGAACGCGGCAAAGCGCTGCCACTCGCCTACAAAGGATCATGTATGGGTACGCGAATTTCTTTGTTTGTACTTAGTAAATTATTTATATATTTATAACAGGAAATTAAAAAAATATTCATAAATGATCATACATTAAATCCGCCAACCCGCAGTGGAGCAGCGTGGTGGATTAATCCGATCCTTATCCTACGTGGAGAAAGAGGCCTATGCCTATTTCACGTCTTACAACGCTTTATTATCAAACTTTATGCAGATTATTATTATAGAAGTATAGTCTTTGACAACAGTCGAACCTTTCATTCAAACTTAGCATTTAAATTAATTATGATCAAATTTCGAGCACTGAGCGACCACTAGTAAAGTATAAATAAGTAAATATACGTCGCTCGGGCGCAGCGAACGCGACGTGCGCGCGGGTGCGCTGCGGGGCGGGCCAGCGCTGCGTGTCGGGCGGCGCGAGCGGCGCGCGCTGCGTGTCGTGCGGCGCGTGCGGCGGCGGCGCGCGGCGCGCGCTGTGCGGCTCGGACGCGCGCACGTACGCCTCGTGGTGCCGCCTGCAGCGCGCCGCCTGCCGCGCCGGCACCGTCGTCGACCCGCTGCACCCCGGCCCTTGTAAAGGTATCCCTAAATACTACACTTGTGCACATTGTCTCACGTTATAACGCTGTATTTATTGTATGGTGCTATGTTATTGGAATATAACAAAAAACTTATTTTCACTATTTCTAAAACTTTAGATTTTTGGTTTTTTTTTTTTCTAACTACGCCTTAACCTATTAAATATTGTCGACTGATTTCTCGTTTAGAGTTGCAGTTATTTGGTCTTTAAGAAATAAGCCTAGTGTGAGTACCTACTCTATATTGTTCAGCAAATAACAGGCTTTATTCTCCCTAAAATCGTATTTTTCTGCCTTCGACTACTTCGAACATTGTTTCAAAGGCAACGTAAAGGCACACAATGATCTTTCGTAATGACTGCTCCAGATCTGGTTATTGTTCTTTGATATTTAGAAAGTGAAAAAACACATAAATTAAAATTTGAGTGGTGCCTGCTTATTTTTGTCTGGTACTGAATATCTCGTGTACATCTTAGGCTGTTCTGAGTTCTGAAGCACAAATTTGTGTGTGCCTAAGGGCCCGGACATATCCTAGGAACCACTGGGTACGTCACAAAAGCAAGGTCCTATCCCCATTAATGACTTCATTTTTAAATAAGATTTAAAGTTTGTAAAATTAAAGCTTGTAGTTTTTGAGGTGTGTAGAGTTAGAAGCTTGTCTCTATTATACTTCTCTGTCTATGCTCGCTTGTACATCGAAGCTTGTCGCTATTTGATCTATCTGTGATTTCAAACCTTTTTGACAGTGGGAGCCAAAGTCTCGACTTAACAACATTTTACATGAAAATGTTTTTAGTGGGATAATTTTATTAGAACTTAGAAGTCAATCGAAATTGAATGTGTGCTTGTATCCATGTATTCCGACTAACTGTCGGTGAAATATTAATCATGTCCTAATTAAACCTAAACTCTTTATTCTCTATAGAATTCAAAAACCCTGCCAAACATTGTCCCACAATTGTCAGATCTGTAAAAATTCTGATTTGGACGAAGATGATGAATGATGATGATTAATCTGATATTACCTTTTTTTGTTTCAGGAAACAAAAATATAACGGACAATAGTGTGACTAATGAGAAAAATGGCGGAGCTACAGATACATCACGAGTCCTATAGTTACAGACTCCTTGAAATAGCACTGCGGTGTTTGCATATCTTTATGGAGCAAGCTGGTTCGCTTGCGGAAACAGATTTCTTCAAACATAACCAGTGTTAAATCTCAATATAGAAGAATGCGTTTGAAATGACAGTTTAAGAGTCTCTTAGGGTAAGGAAATAACCATATAAACTGTCGATGTTTTAGCTGTTGAGTAGAAAGCCCTAAAAACTACGACAAATATTTGATACCCGATAAAGTCTGATTGTGGAAAAATTTATCGATCTTCTAAAACGATCTAAAAATAAAACGAATTCCGATATAATAAATCGATTAGAAAATTATAAATCAAAATAGAGTTAATATTGGCCCATTTAATTCATAAGCCCAACCCTAATCTAGAGAAAAGTATCAGTTTCGTAAAATTGGTCAAGTCACTGAGCCAGTTCATCGGAACGACAGTGTTCGTAGATACTTACTGTAGGTTTAGTAAAATTCTCGACCCTGTTGCACATTTTTCGACTTTTGTAGATAAATAATATGTCTATAGTGATTAATGATTAACACTTTACATTATTAAAGTTGAGCACCAAATTGTACTTAATATTTAGTCAAAACGTTATACATAGAACTGTAGTTAGCACAATGTTCGGTACACCTTTAACTTAGGTATTTCTATTCTAGAAAATCCTAACTTCCGTCTGGTAGATTGAAGTAACTTACTCTTTCGACTGATATTTGTTCTTAAAATTTTAATAACTTTTAGTAGTTTAAGATTTAATTTTATTTCACGTAATGTGGTTTTAACGCTTATGCAATATTTATTATTAAGTTATGAAGTTTTAGTGCAATAATGTTATTGAAAATTGTGTGAAATTTATGTTTACGTGTTTTGTTTTGTTTTAATTTTTATATACTCGCGTCACTGAATGGAAAAAAATCGATCATTAAAACATTTTAAAAAACTTTATTTCAGTATTATGTCTATGTAAGATTTTTAGAATTATATATTTTTTTTCGAAACGTTTTCTAATGAAATTAGGTGACTTATAGACTGTAGATAAAAAGTAATTTATTGTTACTTTTAAATTGTTTCCAAAATATTTCCAAGTATAATTTGTATGGATGTCAATTGTGAATTTATTGAATTGAACTTAAAGCGTGATGTATGTCACTCGTAAAATTGAGTTTCTGGACGTCCTGCTTAGCTTTAAATAGTTTACAATTTGATTTCTTTAATATAGACTATTAGTCCACTTAAGTCTAATTAATATTTAAGTTTTAGTGTCCATAATGTGTTTAATTTTTACGCTATTTAATGTTTTTTTACGTAAAATTGTAATCTGTAAGATCTCAGATACACATATTATAAGATCAAAGAACATCGGAAATAAAAATAGGATAAATGATTTCCTTTGATACTTAAATATTTTATTATTTAATTTTCATATATTAAACTTTAAGATATAACATTTAATTTCGTTATTAAAACATTTCGACTGCAAATTTTCACTGAAAATATTATTGCTGTAAGTAAAAAATTATCTGAAATTTTCATTTAATCTTGCCAATTGAATATTTTCTAATTATAACACTGAAACAAAAATTAAATTCTCATTTATTACTCTGAATGCAGTCCAAGTACATTACGATTGCGCAGGTTTGCAGTCGAAATGGAATGCACTGAAACGAACCGGTGACCTAATTCTATGAAATCATGTTGAGTATATGTTAAAATTATTTTGTATTCTCGATTATATAGCAATATTTATACACTTTCAAATTGTGGGCTATATATTTTTAATACTTAACGACTTTGCTCTTGCAATTTTTTTTATTGTAGGTATGCGTAAGACTTTAGCCACACTGTACCATAACGTTCTACATAAAAAAAAAAAACATAGATATTTCTTCTATGGGATAAATGCAGACGTTTAAAATGTACAAAAAATTTCATTTTGAAATTCGCAGGTTTTAAAGTTTACGCATATATCTTGGACGATTGTTAACTGTACTACATGATTGTTGGAGTTAAAGAACTAAATTGTTGTAGTTGACTCATTCAAACATTATAGATGATGTATAATATATTGTCCTTGTTTCTTCATAAATATTTTATATGAAAAATGCATTTTTATTTGAACTTGACACGATCATGACCTTTTGGGGGTAGGTAGGCGTACATGTACGAAAAAATAAAAGACATTTTTTTGCTAATAATTTCTTTTAAAAATGTATTTTAATCTTACATCCAATGTTTTAAAATTAAACAATATTTACATCTTCATCAAATAGTAAAGAAAACAAAAGTATATGTTACTTTACTATACATATAAAATATGCTAATATGTCTTAACCACTTAATGTCTCATTATATAAAAAGAAGAATTACTTCTAACACAAAAATACCCCACCTAAATCTAAATAATGGTTACATGAACCTTTATTATATTTAATAGTAACTATTTTATTAGTACTATATTACACGTGTAGTACTATTTAATTAAAAAAAAAAACAAACTCCCAGTAGCATCGCAGAAATGAAGTTTTTTTTTATTATGAAGAGTATTACATAATTTTTACGAAAAGATTGTAAATTGAATTATTGGAGTTAGTGCCAACCATAAGGATGGTTTTAATTGTCAATTGAATATTTTGATCCTGACTGTACTTTGTAATATTAAAATAAGATATTTTTAAATTGTAACTAATAGAATAAATTATACCATCCTGCATTTGCATAGCATATTTTCATGTGGCCTGAGCTTGCCAAATATCACATCATAAATAATTCTTAGAAAGTCCAACCACATTATTCTGCGGCAATGAAACGACCCAATGGGTAAGGTTTTATACTAATTCATCTATTCGTTAAGGACCACTGCAGAGCTTTCACTCCTGGCTAATGCAGCCTTTAAAAACACATTTTTTAAAGTCAAAACGTGAATTTGAGTTGATAAATAAAAATGGATAACTTCGGCACTGATATGTTTATTTCTTAAATAAAAAAATAATTTGAAACAATAAGTTTTTATATTAAGCAAGTCGGACACAATATTCACTTCTAATTTTAAATATACATAACTTCTTAATTTAAAATATTAAAATACAGGTCATATAATCTGGAATAATTTCAGTTTAGAAATTCTAAAGTATTTATAAATATAACATTTCTAATATTGTGGATACATAACAGAGGTGAATTATTTATAATTTTACATGTAGCTTCTTAGGCAACATTGGGAAAAGTATTTACTAAAATAGAAAAATAACAAACGTTTTAACTATTAACATACTCAAGATTATGTCCTATTTTAATAATGATTATATTGAATTTTAATGTAATATTAAAAATATTGCCTTACTTATATTGCTATGCAAAACACATGAGTTCACGCCGTTTTGGCGTGAACTTGTGGAGGCCTATGTCCAGTAGTGGACTGCGAAAGGCTGCTGTGATGATGATGATGATGATAATAGGCTAAATTAAAGATTATTTTTTATTCAAACCTCAATACTGCCAATCATTGGTCTTATAGTGATACATTTCATTACACGGTATTCTTGCGAAGTAGTCGTGTTTTTGATAAAAAATTGTTTACAAACGAATAGAATAACGAGTGGTCGCCGAGCGATCCGGGTCATCGTCGGGTGTTTTTTTACCTGGCGACCGGCGCGCAGCGACAATAACAATAGTTGTTTACTATGAATCCGAGTACTAATAGTTACGAGTACGATTATTGAGAATAATACACAGGGGATTTGTGGTAGTCCAGCAAATTATTTGTTACCGATAATGGAAGAGAGCATAGGCTTGGTATAGTCCACGAAGATGGAAGTATGGAATATTTGTCGGAGAATACTGAGGTAGAAAAGAAAAAGAGAATTGTTTATGAAAGCGATGTATGGTCTATAGTCAAAGGAAAGAAAAAAAGACAAAGCCTTTGTTCAAAAACTTGAGGTATCACCAGCTCAGATATTCTACCGAAACAACTCTCGATGGCAAAATTACTAAAAGGGAACAATGTTAATGACATAGACAAGGTTAAATACATCAGTACAAATGAAATACGTTTGGATGTATTCAATTAAAATTAATGTTGAGAGGATTGCAAACAGTAGTGTTCATTGATAGAGTGGAGAATTATACAGAGCAATGGAGAAAGATATTCCATACGGAGTTATTAAAAATATTGACTTAGAATTATCAGAAAATGCGATATCGCAAAGTTTGTCGTACCAAAATAACATCGAAATTGCGAATAAGCGACGTGGATCTGCATGTGAAAGTAAGTAGATTCCGAGTGTGTTCGTTTGGGTTTTGCGATTGGGCTTTTTTACCTTCTTATGTGTCCGTAGATGGTTTAAACATAAAAGGTGTACCCATGTGTATTTTCCAATCTTCGTATACAAAATTCTGCAGATTATGTCATATGTCCGAAAGATCAGTAAAATTATTTGCCATAAATGTAGAGGTATGCATGCTAACTGCGAAACGATAGTGTTGAAATGCATCAACTGTCAAGGCATAAATTTTTATACTGTCATGTACCTCCCCATGTATAACCTCTGCTATATTGGAAATTAAACCTAAATTTGATTTTACTAAATACTCGATGAAAATTAATGATTCCAATACAGAAAATGTATTGATTGATAATCTATCAAATTCATCAAATAGGTATTCTGATGAACAAATTAGAGACACACCTACTTATGCTGCAATCCTTAAAATTTAAGCTGAAATTATTATAAGTGATGATTCGTTAAATTTACCTGAAAAAAAGCGGTCAAAAAACCAAAATATTTGAGAAGTCAAAAAAGAAGAAATACACACAACGTTCAATTGATTGGTGACAATTCGTAAATTGTAGGCAAATTGGGGAGAAACAACAAAGTTTAAAAACTTCTAACTACGATAAAGGCTATTATATTTCTTAAGGAAATATCTGTGCAGAAAAAAAATATACATGTCAATGAAATTTATATCGGAAAGATCTCTAAGTTAGTTTTCAATTTTTTTTTAGTTAATAGAAATAATGGATACAAAAAAAGAAATTTAAATCTAAACATCATTAAATGGAATGCTCAAAGCATTAAACCTATGATATTGTCGTTTCAGAATATCCTTGTTCAGGAAAAAAAGTACACATTGCTGTTGTAAGTGAAGCGTGGCTTGAATCAAAAAAAATTTTTAAACTTAAAAAGTACAATATTTTTCGAACGTAGCGAGATGTGTACAGGTAAATCAAAGCAGAACAAATGGTTATTCGTGATTATAAATCTTAATTGTAATGTAATCAATAACATGATATCAGTATATTGTCCTTCGGTTTTTACAATACAGAGAATGTGAAAGAATTCTATTTAGTAAATTGAGTACCAAGTTAAGAGTTACTTTATTTTAGGTGACTTTATTGGCCCAATAAGATTGACACAAGAGGGTATACCAAATGACAACTATTCCGCGTCAAACAAAAAAGAACCAACTGAATTGAGAACCTCCTCCTTTTTGAAGTCGGTTAAATATATCGATGGATTAATTCTTCAGAAAGTTTATTGTATTAAAAATTACTATATAAAAGAGTTCAAAAAAAAATGTTCCGCTATGTAAGAGTTAAAAAAGAATAATGTGCCGTGGGTTCCGTTTGGGGGGTACATCAATTATATTTGAGACGACTTTATATCTGTGATACGTATTCGTTTGGATTAATGCAGTTTACTATATGTAAATATTAGCAATACCAAACTAAATTAACAAGTAGACCGACTTGCAAATGAAGTATGTTCAGATGCCATAACACATTCGTTAATTCCATATTTCAGTTAATTTTGTTTTACTAAGAGAAAATACAATGATCTGTCGAAGGAACATTTTAATGCTCGGTCGCTCAGTAAGAGCATACGGTATAAAACCATTCAAACGTCACTTCCTCATACACCATGGCTTATAGGCATTCAAATTAATAGAAAGAATCCTGTTCTGGCTCTTTGACTATAATCCATTTTCAGAGTGTGACATCATTGTAGACGTGTAGAATATTCTGATTGAATGTCTTTAGAGTTGTCGGAGGCAGGATTTTTTGATTAAAAATATTAACTTGTTCGATTTAGGTCTGTGTAGTGCAATTTTGAGTTTTATAATCTGTATAAACTAATTCAATGTATGAATAAGCCCAATATAAATAATGAACGATTTTAAAAAAAGCGATATAGTTATGCTCATAATTCATTTTCAAAAGTGAAAAACTAGAAAATCTTATTGAGTACGCATCATGAAGAATAATTCTTGTAAAATCTATCCCAGGAATTTATATTCATAATAGAAAGTTGTTAGGGACAAGTGCAAATGCAAATGTAATACTTCCTTAGTGTTGATGGTAGATTGTCTGAATTATGCCAAATTAATGATTACATATCTTGGAACAACACAGGAATTTTGTATACGGCTAATCACTTGGTCCATAACATACATATTAGGTTTTGCATTATCTCTGACGACATACCATCTTTTCCGGACTGTGTCGACCCAATAGATTAAGAATATCGTGTACTAGACAAATACAGTCAAAAGATAATTTTCAATACATCCTGAATTTTGTTATTATTGCAAAAAAAAAAATTGAATTGCATTATGATACATTAGTTTCAGTAACTTTGAAACGGACCTTTTCGCTTTATTAATATCCTTATTCATAAGAACCTAAGATATCTTGTCAACATTTTCTGTCCTGTTTCATAACACACTTATTTTTAAAATAAACCACTATTGGATATTTCCACCTCTGTCAGCATGATGCAGGACGACAATAATATTTTCATACACAAATGAAGATTGCTATCAACGCATATCATAATAAAAACCAAATAAATTGCACCAATTTTAATTCAAGGGAGACGCAAAACTATCAAAAACCACTTATCATACAAAAAAAAACCTCACAATTTCACAAAGTCACTTTTTGGACATTACCATACTGTACTTATCATTTAAAAATAGTATATCCAGTCGCTCAGTGATCAAATTTAATGGTTCCACAGTGAGAATATATTATATATATGTGAATATATCATAGTCACATAGAGTGAACGTTTATTTATTACCCACACTTCACTTATCACTTAACACTCTTGTGCATCCTGTTGCATGGTGGTCCGAGTAAATAGCTCCATGGTGAGTGCACTTAGGAACACTGGTATGGAGCGGTGATGGTGTAAGTGAAGTTCTACTAGTTCACCTAATGATGCCGAATAATCCGTATGGACCATCTCAATACCGTCATCACATAGAGTGAATGTTAAGTATTCGTCAGATGACTCGGCGTACATATTTGAAATCCTGTAAATAAGAACATTTCAATATAATACTGTTTAAATAAATAAAAAAAAAAAAACTAAAAAACAGTAAGTAAATGAGATGACAAATAAATTTAATTTCAAAATAGTCGAAGCTAAAGGTGACTACAGTATTAATATTGTAATTGTTACTATCAATATAAGTGTTATCGTACCTATAATTTTTATGGCCAGTCCTGTCTATTTTGTAACCGAGAAGCATGTAACATACATCTCGGTATTCCTGAGCTGAAGAAGTAAACTCTTCTTTCATCCTGAAATTATTAAAATCATAAAACATTTGTATGGGTGAAGTGAAATAACAAAAAAAAAAATAACAAATGTTTAATATATTTTTATAATGGATAAAATTTATTGTACAGATTGTATGTACCAAAGTTACCTTTGTAATTTTATACGACTATTTTCTAGTTGTGTTTTTAATTGTTGCATTTCTTCAGGACAGGCGCGAGATCCACCATCCCGTAGTGCAGCCTTTAACTTTTTAATCTATAACATAACGACGATAAAATCAATAAAATAACTGAATTTGTATTTCAATAATTAAAACTAATATTAATTCGGATTCATGTTTAGTAAAACAGTATTTAGAATTGTCAAAATTGTATTTTAACTTAACACTGATGTAAAGTTAGGAGGTAAATATTAAATTGAGGTACATATTAAACACCAAATTTAGAGGTGAATGGTAAAACTAAATTCTAAATTAGAAACCTACCTCTTCTTGAGCAGACTCGAAATCAACTTGCATTTGCTTTTGTGCAGCTGCAGCAGGATTATCAGCTAAATGAAGGATCTGTAAATAGTAATATTAACTTTTTATTTCTATGTACAATTTATAGCAATGTAATTTTCATTTTATAAGGACCTTCTTCTTTAAAAAAAATGATTAACACCAGTAAAGTCTTTTTCAAGTTATGGCGTGATCAAGAGAAATAGGGATTCTTTTATATATATAGATAAACAGCAAAATAATACTGTTTTCAAGCAGTATTGTGTTCCTGTTGGTGAGTAAGGTGACCAGAGCTCCTGGGGGGGTTGGGGATTGGGTCGGCAACGCGCTTACGATGCTTCTGTTGTTGCAGGCGTCTATAAGCTACGGTAATCGCTTACCATCAGGTGAGCCGTACGCTTGTTTGCCGACCTAGTGACATAAAAAAAATATATAGATTTAGGGTCGTCCACTAATCACGCGAGGCCCGAAAACCAATAAACACCTTGAAACCTTGATGTCTATCTGGAAATTTGTATAACGTAATGAAAAAATAAAAATACTTACTTTTGTAGGTGCGGCAAGTTTCTCCAAATGAGCTTGTAATTGTTCGCGTTGGGCTCGGAGTTTTGCAACCTCTCGCTTCGCGGTTTCGGCTTCATCTCTGTATTTGTTTGCTTCTGCGCGTGCATTTTCTAGTGCTGAGGATATTTTAAAATGACATTAATTACAAAATTCTTCTTTCTAATAATGGATTAAAAGTAATAATAAATAGATGTCTTTAACGAACACACATACTACACACTATACACATAGGGTTACTGGAAACCGCACCGTTAAGTGATAATTAAATGACTTGTTTACCGCGAGGTTGAATTCAACCCCCAGATTATTCTATGCACATGTTACGATCTCATAAGTTTATTATGTTCACAAAACGGTTTATTTTTCCTCGTTCACTCTTCACTTCGTTTCACTTTAATATTCCCTCGTGCCCTGCAGCGACTTCTCTAACTACTGTACAGTGGCCCCAGCCCACACCCTAGCGTCACGCGCTCGATAGACAGCCCGTGTGGCACGCGGCCGGCGCACCTCGGTCGCCGCGCTCGCCGTCGTGCGCGGCCAGCAGCTCGCGGTGCGCCTGCAGCGACTTCTCTAACTACTGTACAGTGGCCCCAGCCCACACCCTAGCGTCACGCGCTCGATAGACAGCCCGTACGGCACGCGGCCGGCGCACCTCGGTCGCCGCGCTCGCCGTCGTGCGCGGCCAGCAGCTCGCGGTGCGCCTGCAGCGACTTCTCTAACTACTGTACAGTGGCCCCAGCCCACACTCTAGCGTCACGCGCTCGATAGACAGCCCGTGTGGCACGCGGCCGGCGCACCTCGGTCGCCGCGCTCGCCGTCGTGCGCGGCCAGCAGCTCGCGGTGCGCCTGCAGCGACTTCTCTAACTACTGTACAGTGGCCCCAGCCCACACCCTAGCGTCACGCGCTCGATAGACAGCCCGTGTGGCACGCGGCCGGCGCACCTCGGTCGCCGCGCTCGCCGTCGTGCGCGGCCAGCAGCTCGCGGTGCGCCTGCAGCGACTTCTCTAACTACTGTACAGTGGCCCCAGCCCACACCCTAGCGTCACGCGCTCGATAGACAGCCCGTACGGCACGCGGCCGGCGCACCTCGGTCGCCGCGCTCGCCGTCGTGCGCGGCCAGCAGCTCGCGGTGCGCCTGCAGCGACTTCTCTAACTACTGTACAGTGGCCCCAGCCCACACTCTAGCGTCACGCGCTCGATAGACAGCCCGTGTGGCACGCGGCCGGCGCACCTCGGTCGCCGCGCTCGCCGTCGTGCGCGGCCAGCAGCTCGCGGTGCGCCTGCAGCGACTTCTCTAACTACTGTACAGTGGCCCCAGCCCACACCCTAGCGTCACGCGCTCGATAGACAGCCCGTGTGGCACGCGGCCGGCGCACCTCGGTCGCCGCGCTCGCCGTCGTGCGCGGCCAGCAGCTCGCGGTGCGCCTGCAGCGACTTCTCTAACTACTGTACAGTGGCCCCAGCCCACACCCTAGCGTCACGCGCTCGATAGACAGCCCGTGTGGCACGCGGCCGGCGCACCTCGGTCGCCGCGCTCGCCGTCGTGCGCGGCCAGCAGCTCGCGGTGCGCCTGCAGCGACTTCTCTAACTACTGTACAGTGGCCCCAGCCCACACCCTAGCGTCACGCGCTCGATAGACAGCCCGTGTGGCACGCGGCCGGCGCACCTCGGTCGCCGCGCTCGCCGTCGTGCGCGGCCAGCAGCTCGCGGTGCGCCTGCAGCGACTTCTCTAACTACTGTACAGTGGCCCCAGCCCACACCCTAGCGTCACGCGCTCGATAGACAGCCCGTACGGCACGCGGCCGGCGCACCTCGGTCGCCGCGCTCGCCGTCGTGCGCGGCCAGCAGCTCGCGGTGCGCCTGCAGCGACTTCTCTAACTACTGTACAGTGGCCCCAGCCCACACCCTAGCGTCACGCGCTCGATAGACAGCCCGTGTGGCACGCGGCCGGCGCACCTCGGTCGCCGCGCTCGCCGTCGTGCGCGGCCAGCAGCTCGCGGTGCGCCTGCAGCGACTTCTCTAACTACTGTACAGTGGCCCCAGCCCACACCCTAGCGTCACGCGCTCGATAGACAGCCCGTGTGGCACGCGGCCGGCGCACCTCGGTCGCCGCGCTCGCCGTCGTGCGCGGCCAGCAGCTCGCGGTGCGCCTGCAGCGACTTCTCCAGCTGCTGCACGCGCGCCGCCAGCAGCGCCGCGCCGCCCGCACCGCCCGCCGCGTCCCCGCTTATAGACACCGTCAGCTCCTTCTCGTAGCTATCGAGCTGCTGCCTGCGTACCACAATATTAATGTTTAATTTATAAGCACCCACAATCGGCGACGCGTTAGAGATCATACATTAATAACGTTAAGTTTCGGAGAAAGAGCCCCCCGGTTAGGAAAAAATCACGAATTATCACAAGAGAACACACGAGTTCTCACAACACACACACAATCTTGTGTTCAGCGAAAAGTACATACACATTTATTTTTCGCTTAACGCGACATTACTAAACCAATAAATAACTAAAAAACAACAAAATGGTGTAATGTCTGTCTAGAAATTTTTATAACGATGCTTAATTTTCCCAAACTTGATATTAAATCATCAACCTCTTGAATTTTTAAACTAGACACAAGTTTATTTTACATTCAACTAATCACATCGCAAATTATTATTTACCTGTAACTATCTCTTTCTCTTGTGACAAGTAATAGTCGTTTTTGCAACCGATGTATGAGACTCTCTTGATTCTTACGCACTGTTTGTAAATCAGTGAGCTTCGTATTTGCTTTGTCACGTTCGAATTTGACAGTCGCTACTTCCTAAAACAAATAAATATTATACCTACATTAGAAAATATACCATTTGTAAAACTTTTAAATAGCCATTGACTGTGTCATAAATAAATAAACAAATAAATATGACATAAGTATTACTATAATAATCTTCTTAAAAAAATTTATGAGAAATCTTACAGAATTTTTAGATATCTTCCTAATGTATAACCGTATAGTATATAAGTACCGTAGTACCGTATAGTAACCGTATATAAGTTTAAGAGCCATTTCACAATTTTACGCTCTGCAAGTTTAGGTAAATTTGGTCGCATCGCGCGAGTCGTACGAGCCGCGCGATCTTTGTGCTAGTACGTATAGTGTGACAACCAAAAGACCATCGTGATCATTTTCTGATGTATAATAAAAATTATAACTATGGTATAAAATGTTTTTTACATAATTAATTTGTTAAAAATTTCAAGTATGTTATATAACAACAGTCAATAAATTTAAAATAAAATTAAAAAAATCAATTTTATGAAACAATTTTTTTAAATTGATTTAGTTTTTTCAGTTTACGAATGAATCTAATATTTACGATATGAATAAAAAAGCATTTAATGACATCGACACCGACAAACATATTAATTAACAAATAACAAGACAAACAGATTGAAATGCCTATTTGTATTGATAGTGTGAGAAAAGAAAATTAAATTATACATTTGTTTACAGAAATTATCATTATATTATTTTACATTTGTCAACACTAGCGCCGTCATACGCAATTAGAAAGGAATTTATAAGCAACAGATGCAACGATCGCGCCACCTAGCACATTGTTCGATAAGTCATCTACCCTCATTTATTATATTACTCGAGTTATTCTGACGTGTACGAAACGAACGGTGCAACCGCCGCTAAGGCAGTCTTGGCTCTGGCTTGGCACGATACACTTGTTGTATCCTGCTAGTAGCTTAACCTAGACTCATTAAATAATTAATTTGTGCAATCGAATTAATTATTACTTATTACGATTAATTTGACTAGGCGAGGCGTATAACTCGAGCAGTGAAGGTGAGCGTTGATACGTATCAAAGGAGGCCTCCTTAAACCTACACCTGGGTCGCAAGTCCTAGGCACTGCTCTGAGTTACTCCCTCCGCCACACGATGGACTCGATCGGAGCGCTGAAGAGCGCGCACGCATCCACGTGGTCGGTGTACGTTACAATCTTGTTATAATCTTTTAAGTACTACCTACATAATATTGTAAAGAGTGCGAGTATAACCTACGCCCGCGCCCTGCAAATATAGAAAAGCAGCTTCCAATCAGTCGAAAGACTACACATTCATTTTCGTAATATGTTTATTTTATTTATATTTTATTATGAAAGTATCAAATGCGTTTTATCCGCTATAACAACAGGCGCTTGGCGCGTGTGAGCGAAAGAGACGGCTGCGCAGAATTTGGCGTGGACCTTACCTCTAAGAGCGCTAGCGCTCGACTGATTTACCGGGCTTGATGCGTGGCAATATATACTATCTTTTTATTATTTAATATAAAATGTATTAAAAATAATTACATCTTTTAATTATTTTTTTTTGTATTCCTTAATGATGTAAGTTTACTTTGATGAAGATAGTTCGTTAAAATTTCTTAGTTTTCTAAGAGAAATATCGCTTTTAAAATTGTACTTATTTGGAAAATATTCGTAACTTTAAATTTTTTTTATCGTTTAATAGAGATACAAATGGAATAAAAATCTATGATAGTGGACAACAAAATTATATTCCACATATTATGATATTTTTTTAAAATGGTTTCAACGTAGAGGTTATTGAAAAGTAGGACTTCAAAGTATACATTGCGACCGTTTACCCAGGGAGGAGGCTGATGAAAAGGTTAATAATTTTATACACATAATATAAATCAAAATTCTGATCTGACTATGGACTACAACAAAGGTTGCTCTATTATATTTCAAGAATACAAATTACATTATTGCATCCAACACTGAGATTAACGACGTCAAAATATTACAATTTCGCGGATTGTTACCGATTTTTGTGAAATGGCTCTTAACCAACTGACACTTTAATGCTTGAGAATAACAAATATTTAGAAAGTTCTGTAATACATTACATTATTTATAGACAATTTCTCAAATCATATCGTCTCAGTTTTCGATTTCCTTTCATCACTCATCATCATTTCCTTTCAATTATTTATTTAATTTCAATTTATTTATTTGCTATTCTTGTTATATGAAAAGGTCTTTTATACATAACATAACAATGTTTAAGATGATCAATAAGTGTACGGCAAATTTAACATTTAAATATATAACTTATAATCTAATTCAAAACTACCAATAGAAATATGGTTTATTTTAGTTCATAACTATTTTTTTTAAAAATAAGATGATTTGCAACTTTAAACTAGAGCTATCAAACACATAAAATAACAGTTAATACAAATAAATGAGTTTCATCCCACCTCTTTAAGCTGTGCAAGTAGCGACTGTGCCTCTGTGCATCCAGCTACTGCATTCAACTGCCCACTTAGTGCAGAATCCAAAGCAGACGACAAAGCTCTGGCATTTTCTATACCGTGGTTATGAGCTGCTGTCTTCCATTCCTCCAATGATGATTCCAAAGCAGCTATTTTCACCTAAAATAACAATTATTACTTTAAAATTCTTGTCGAGTTTCGCAATCTAAACAATATTCATCTCTTAAGAGTCATTTTTTCTGGTTGTGGATAATGCAATTTGACAGATGACAGCAGATTTAAGTTTTGTTCACAAAGCCAACCTTATATAAACCAAAACAAAAAAGTAATTGCTGCTTTACACTATTAATATAGAATACCAAACATTTTTTACTCGGGCTTTAAAATTGAGCAAATTGTTTGTAGCTATAATAATTATTATTTGGAAAACGACAGTTTAAGTGTTTTTGAAGCTTTCTTGAATAGATAATTTTTTTTTTTCGACCTTTTGATAGACTTACAGTTGCTTCATGCAATTCCTGTTGCAACGGTTGCAGGGTTTCTAATTTAGTAGTGAGCAAATGCACTTGCTCTTCAAGCAAAAGTTTGTTGCATACTGCATCTCGAAGATTTCTTTCTGCTGCTCTCAACCTTACTACTTCCTTTTCTAATTCAGCCATGTTTGATAAACGTTTTTGGGCTGTCTGAAATTAATAATGCATAATTTAAAAAATTAGCTTCTATATATTTTGATACTTTTAAATATTAACTAGTTGACCCCGCAAACCTTGTTTTGCCCGATATGCACAGAAAATTTCATGAAATTGGTCAAGCCGTTTCAGAGGAGTATGGTAACTAACATGTGACACGAGAATTTTATATATAAGATTTATTATTTTTATTTAAAAAAATTGTAATGCATGTATTAAACTTTTAAATTATGTCAGTTAATTTTGATAGTAAAAATGAATAAATACTCATTGCAGTAAATTTACAGTTAATTCTTCCTACATGAAGGAAGAGGCCTATGCCCAGCAGTGGGATTTTACAGGCTGAAACGTTAAGATTAATCATAATATGTACTCATACATGGAGAAAGAGGCCTACATATAGAAGTGGCCTACATATTTAGGCAAAGACTGAAAAAACTCCTAAATAATAAATAGCAATAAAATCTATATACTGAGTGTGATTTAGTGTAATTTAATCACTCACTTTTGCCTGTTGCTGCCAATCTTTATATGAATCCTTTTCATACTCCAATTCCTTCAGCTTGTTTGTAACTTGTTGCAACTCAAACGTTTGCTTTTCAAGCTGTGTTCTTAATGTTGTGCATTGTTCAGCCCTGGAGGTCTGTCTCGCTACTTCTTTTTTTAAAATTTCTACCTCTTGCTGTGCGCCTTCTAAAGCCTAATATAATAATAATAATAATAATAATAATAAAGACGTTTATTCACCAAGCATAAAAAAAAACAAAAGATTTCTTAGTCTAATTTACAGAGATTTTATAAAAAATGCTGGTGAAAAGGTCGTAGACTCAGCTTATTGCTGCTTTTCAGTCCGCACCTTTACAAATGCTGCCAGCACAGGACGTTAGATTTACATTTAAAAACTAAATATAGTAACGAAAAAAGTAATGAAAATAGTAAATGGTGAATGGAATTAAATAGAACATCTACACATAAAAACCATAGCAATAAGTAAATAAGACAGTAATAAATAATATAACAGACAATAATAATAATAACAGTATTTAATAATATAGTCTATAATAAATAACCATTACAGTGTAAATAAAAAACATTACAACATCCGCCAACCCGCATTGAAGCAGCGTGGTGGATAAAGCTCTAATCCTTCTCTTACATGGGGAAAAAGGCCTATGCCCAGTAGTGGGATATTACAGGCTGAAGCGTAAGCATTACAACATTTCATATTCAATAGGTTTACAATTTATGACTATTTGCAAAGTATACCTGCCATGTTACTATTTTTTCTTATAATTTATTTATTTATTTGTTTTACATGGACAGGGGTCCTCTGTAATAAATTATAATCACTTATAAAACTGCCATTATACTCTGTTTAATCTGTTTAATGTTTACATATATATAATTTTTTTTTCCACACAACCTTAACCTATTATTTAATCATTATATATTTTATTGCACCTCCATGTGCAATAAAATATATAGTGATTAAATAATATTAATTAGTTTAGATGATACCATTTAGAAACACAAAACAGTATTTTTTTATGTCATCAAATCTATACTAATAAACAAATTACAAAGAAAAAGATTGTTTTTTTGGTTGAACACATCAATCTTAGGAACTACTGGTCCGATTTGAAAAAATCTTTCAGTGTCATGTAGCCCATTTATGGAGGAAGGCTATAGGCTATATATCATCACGCTAAGACCAATAGGAGCGGAACGACACTGAAAAATGTTTCAAAATTGTTTTTTTTTTCCTTTTAAGAGCTTCCCCAGCTAGCCCAAAGTAACTATTCCACGCAGAAGAAGTTGCGGGCAGAAGCTAGTTTAGTACAAATACTATTTTCACCTGTAGTAATTCATCCATGTCTTTCTTCATTTCAGATATTTGATCTTTACTGCTCACATTGGCTTCTAGTAATTTATCTTTTAATTCAGCAATTTGTTTTTGAAGCTCAATTTTATCCTTATCCCACTTCATTTTGTACTCCTTATACTGTTTAGTTGCCTACAAAACAATATAATTAGTGTACCATATACACAAATATTATTTAAGTAACAACAACAAAACAATGATTAAACTAAAAAGATATTAAAACTAAACAGATGAATTAAGACATTTATTTTTTCATGTTACTTTATAAAGTCACTATAGAATTCATAAGAATTTTACTAAAATTCCTTACTATCCACAATTATAAGTGTTCCTTTTTTACAAAACTAATTACTATAAAAAACAAAATTAAATTTAGAAACACATTCAATTACACATATTTATTTTTACAATTCTATCGATCATTTACTTTATTTAAAAAAACAAAAACCTTTACTAATAAATTATACTGGTATTCTTATATACCTCAGCGTATTCATCTTTTAACTCTTGTTCTCGTCTTCTTATTAACTGAAGTCTTTCCTCCATGTCCGACAGAGCCCGCTCATCTCTTTTATGTTGTTCAGTGAGTGATGCCTTTTCTTCTTCAAATAGAATTTGCATTTCTTTACGTATTGTATGCTGATGATTAACCCTAGCTTCTAACTTGGTAATCTGTTAACAATTATAACAGTTAAGTGTATTAAGTAAAAGTACCATTGTACTTAATTTGACATGAGTAGTTTTTACAGCACCTGAGCTTTAGCTGCAATTAAATCAATCTTAAGTCTTTTCGCTTCCCAGGGCGAAGGTGGTACCGATACAGCATTTGAGGAGGAGTTAGATCGGACGCGCTTCTCAGGCGTTCCAAAGTCGGTGGTACCCAAGGTAGATTTTCTTTTACCCAACGATAGTAGTATAGTATCTAAACAAAAAAAAAAGTTATCTGAATGTCAGTTTTAGAAAGCAATGAGATAGAGATAAAACAAGACTACACAATACCATCTTTTATTGACTGATTACTATCAGAAAAATTTAATTTAGCAGATGCCGACAATTTATCCTTCGGTGGATCAGTGTTTATTACCCGCCTAAATGGTTCCAATACATCGTTAAACAAAGACATATCTCCTTCTTTAGCCATTTTCTAAGATAACGTAACCTTTATTTCATGAATAATCCACTCATAATAATTAACATCGGTAACTACTACTGTTTGCCAATATATAAACGGTAAAAATCGAAACTTAGACAAAAATCACATTCCCAAGTTTAACTTGAAGTTGTAGCAAGGTGACAGAGTCGCGTTCACACAACAGATAATAGTTTATAATATTTCATAGATTAAATATAGGCATGGCGATCTGAAATCGATTAATCGAAGAATCGATTTTTCGGACCAAATAAAAATGATTGATTTCAGTTGGCAGAGGCTTAAACCCTCTCACTGCTTCCATTAAATCTTCAACCAGGACCGCTTAAAGTAAATAGCTAACTTATATTCTTTCTGTACCTAACCGGTTGTTATATCTGTATTGTATATGGAGTCTGTGTTTTTTACTGGCATTATTATTTCTAATTCTTATGTTCGAATGCTTTATGCCTCGGCGAAGGAGGAGGAGGAGGGGAAGGAAGAGGGTGAGGAGGAGGAGGAGGAGGAGGAGAATTAGAAGGAGATTTCGCTCAGTGAGATTTCCTTCAAGCATCAAAGTAAAAAATAAAACGCTGCGTTGGCACAACAATCACAGCACTGGTTTGTGCCTGTTGCACTGGCGGTTGCTGATTCGATCCCCGCACATGACAAACATTTGTATTGGCTATACAAGTGTATGCCGTGGTCTTGGTGTTTGTCCAATCCGTGTGGGTCTCCCCACCGTGCCTCGGAGAGCATGTTAAGCCGTCGGTCTCGGTTGTTATCATGTACAACTGATAACGATCGTTACTCACAGTAGGGAATATATCCGCCTACCCACATTGGAGCAGCGTGGCGAGGATTAAGCTCTGATCCTTCTCCTACATGGGGAAAGAGGTCTATGTCCGGTAGTGGAATATTACAGAAATACATACTGAAGCGTAAAAAATAAAAAGCACTTTACTTACTATCAATTCAATTATTATTCCGTAACAAACACTACATGAAAAAAAATTGGGAGCGTACAAAGTACACATGTCAGAAGTGAAACTTCTTTGGCAAACTAATTACAAAAAGCTAATTTAAAAAAAATTAATTGAAAAAACCAAAGAGCAACACGGAGGGGAGTAGCCATGTACAGGCGTTCCCCTCTGTCAAGGTATAAGGCCAAATGGCCATATGCAAACAATAAAACTAGTTGCCGCCGCACTGATCACTAGACTAAATCTAGTTGCGCGATTGAATTAACGTCCTTCAAAAAATGCCAAATTGTTCTGTTTTTACTGCAAAAAAAGATCTGCCACGTCTAATTTACTAAAACATGGCGTTACCTTTCATATGTAAGTATTTTTTAATCACATTATTACTTGTATACTTCTTTTAAACCTTTTTTAAACTTAAAAATTACAAATATTATCGTTCGTGTTGACTCGATTTGTTTAGCAACACAGGCCGCTCGCCCGCATACAATATGCGGATCGGTCGAGCGACTGATCGGAGTCTATTTCCGAGAAGTCACTGTCGCCGAGCAATAGTGTTGTTACCGGTTTGTTTGTAGATGGTTATCGATAAAAATGGCAAAGGCAAAAGAGGAGACAGACATTTTTGAGATTTTGATTTATTTCAATATTATATTGGTAGCTTATTTTAATAAACATAGTTATATAATAAAATTGCATTAAATTAAATATAATACACGTATTATGAGTATTAATACATTTTACTAGAATTACTTAATGTGAACTTCCACCATAATGTTTTATATAAAAATTTGGCAGGTTTTCTAAAAATCCAAATTTAAGGGATACATGGAAAAAAATGGTAATAACAGATTAACTTGGACGCCCACAAAAAATAGTGTAATTTGTTCAGATCATATCAATACCACTAACTTTTAAGTGTTGGCGAACAATACAAGGATTAGTCGAGGGCACCAAACCAACACTAACGCCACACTGTTTTTGTCCCGTAAGTTTTTTTTGTCTCATGTACAAGGTAATCAAGATATGGTTCACCTTAGTCATAGTAGTGAAATGAAGCTTAGATTTATCAACTTTGAAAATGAACAATGTCCATCCTTTCAGAGTTACAACAAATCATTAAATCTAGCAGATGACAAGCTATCATCTTATGATGCCATTAGTGTTACGCTCCCTACTCCCGATTCGTTGACATCACCGTGTACATCATCAACTCCTCAAAATGTATGTTAACTTTAAATCGTTTATTGTAGGCTGGCATTGTTTGGCACAACAACGTTGCACCAAACGTATTGTGACATAATTATAATAGTTAGACATAGGCTGTCGCGACACTTTTTAACTGACTTCCAAAAAGGGGAGGTTCTCAATTCGACTGTATTTTTTTATGTATGTTACTTCAGAACTTTTGACTGGGTGGACCGATTTTGATGATTTTTAATTTAATAGAAAGCTGATGTTTATCATGTGGTCGCGTTTAAATTTCATCGAGATCTGATAACAACTTTTTGAGTAACCTTTGTTAACGCGTATACAGAGTGGGGATGACAATACGACAAAAATTGATAACACAGGTAATACTAGTTTATAGGAGTATTTCAAAACCATCAAAAAAGTTCTAAGGTCAAAATCAAAAAAATGATTTTTTCAAACAAACTAAATAAGAAAAATATAATAAAATTATACTACAACATGTGTGACTATAGGTTCACTGACCTGTTATGACGCGCGGTGACACAACGAACTACTACGAACTAGGTACGTTGGTTTGTTTGGTCGGTCATAGTAGGTTACTAAATTTTTAAATTCTATCTAAAATAATTATCTTCTTATAATTTAATTCATTAATTTTGACATGATGTCGCCATTAGTGGCCATATTTTTTAATTTATTAAAAGGTCTAATAATTCTATTTTTTCACTCATCAACTGTATTTACGTCTGTTGAGTACAAGTCGTTTGTTACAAAACTTCACAGAAAATGCGGGATTAAGCATTGATCTTCCCGTATCCTCTGAAAAGCATTTGAAATAGTGCGGCTATCGGTTGGACAAATACGGGTGTTCCCATATCTCTCCCGGTACTTCTGTATTGCTAAATTAGCCTTGCCGTGGCATTCTCCGTAAACAAAAATCATGTACTCCGAAGCTGTGTAATTATAACGTGGCATTGTAAATAAAATAAAAACTATTCTTACTATTAACACTAGCGCCTAATTTCGCACAATTCACCTAATAACTATTAAACTAGGCATTTATTCTACGTTAATGTTCTTGTCACTATAAAAATAAAGCGTTAAAATATCGCACAATCACTCCCAAGTCTTTCGAGATAATCCAATAATTAATTAAAACGAACAAAACTCGTGCGCATATGTAGAAAATTGACAAATCAACGCGTATGACATCAAGAAACATGAGTACCTAAATAAACGGCACAGAGACCACTGGCCGCTTGTCGCGTACGCGGCAACTCAAGGAAAAACTAAAAACATGTTATAACATGTTTTGTTTACGCTAGCCTACGCACCAGGGCTGACAGATGTACGATTTTAATCGATACTATTTTTTTTTTTTAATTTTTACTCATCTACGATCGCTAGACTAAAATCATACGCAAAATGTACGATTTTTATATTCCTATTACCTGGAAGCATTTCATAATTAAAGAAACATCATTCACCGGCAAGCTTGAATTTCGTTAATTTCCCTTACTTGAATGAACCTACCACTTTTATATGAATGAGGACTCTTTGAAAAATCATATAAAGGCTGTATTTGTTTGCTTTCTAATGAAACTTATAATTTATCTTGTGGTAATAATTGCGACTTGAAAAAAAAATACATTTTGAAATAAAAAACAATTTGAAAATTATAAAACACTGGCTCAATTTGCTTTAAATTTGTTATGTTTTCCCCATTACAGTGCAATCTGTAATGTGAACGGGAATTCAGCGAAGTTAATTTAATCAGAACAAAACTTAGAAACAGTTTATCCAATGATACCCTTAAGGGCACATTATTAGCCTAGCAATTAATAAGAAGAAACGAAAATGATACGAATTTTAAGCCAACAAATTCTTTTGTTAAAAAATATGACCACAGAAAATTTTGTATGAGTGTGACAAATTTTTCTAGCAGCCCTGGCACAGCCAGTTGTCCTTTACACCGTTAGACGTTCTCAGGGTCATTGCAACACACGTGCCACGTTGATTGTTTTTTTCAGCTGTTGCAAGATTTAATATTTTAATGTAATAACGTGGTATTTTATTATTAATAATTGTTGTTATTGTTATTTGTTGTCTTTATCGCATTTGTTGAACTGCTCGAGCAAAAGTTTCGCGAATATTTTGATCTTGAAATAAATATAGTCAATGAAATACTTAAATTTATTAAATATTGTTGATATGCCATGTGTGCTCCCCGTGATATTACCTACTTGCAAAAACTATGTTAGATTCAGAATTTAGATTTTCAGAATTTAAAATTTAAGCCTTAAAAGAAACAATAAATTTTTAAAAAACAAAAATTATAAAAAGAAAATTATTAGAATCATACTAAATATTAAAACTATTTAACAAATGTTTTTAATATGTCTTAACACAACACTAACCTACCAAAATAGATAACAATTTTGCACGTTTTTAAATTACGCGTACGCGTAATATTAAGTTTGTACCGATCACGCTCAAAGGGTCGTTAACCTGCGGGTGACCGTTTATTAATGTTATACAACACGTAGTAATTGTAAAAAATGAAAAATCATATTTTTTGACTAAACTACTGGATGTATTTTATTGATTTTTTGTATGTGGGCTTGGAATATCATTACATATACGATGTCAAAGTTATTGTCGTATTGTCATCCCCACCCTGTATATTACGTATATTGTATTACTCTTCGATGTAATTGAAGTCGGTTTTGTTTTCGTTTGCGAGCAAATACAATTATTGTAGATAATGATGTGTTGTACAAAGTCTTACTACATTATATATTTCTATTATCATTAGTTTTTGCAGCGTACGCAATGTAAGGAATTTTTTAGGTTATTTTTTTATCCCTTGGGTTACATTATTGGAGTTTTAGTAAGGATCCCTAATATTTTTGAAAATATAATATAACTTATGTCGCTCAAGGATTATGTAGCTTCTCAACGGTGAAATAATTTTTTGAATCGGTCCAGTAGTTTCGGAGCCTATTCAATGCTAACAAACAAACAATCAAATCTTTACTCTTTATAATCGTTTATTTTACATGAAGATGTTTGATTTGTAGTATATAATAAATTAAGCCTATTTTTATAATAACATCTTACCTTTGTATCACTTTAAAAACCTAATTTCCCTAACCGAGTACTTGAATTTATCGATAATGGATATTGATAGTTGTTACAACCATGGCTGTAAGAAAATTGTCAGTGTAGTTGCGGCGTGTCATTATACTGTAATGACACAGAATGTATCTATGTGTGTGTGAAAAATGTAAGTGTGTTTTTAATTTAGTATGTGTGAGTTTTGTAGTGACAGACGATTATTTTTGTGTGGGAATTAGATAAAGTGTGCATGTGTGTAATTTCCCCCCGCAAAAAATGACAGACAATTTTGTATCGGTAGCAGACGCAATGGCTACTCCCCTCCGTGTTGCTCTATGGAAAAAACACTTAAAAAATAATCTGACTGATTTTTAGAGAATTTAAATTTTAGGTTTAGTGACTTTTGTTTTGTAAAATTTAGGGAAAAGCTTTTTCAAGATTTGAGAGCACTGTATTTGTACTATTTGTATTAAAAAAAAAATTGTTATCAATAATATGGTAAACTGTCAAATAATATGTCAAGAAAATGTTGAATGACAAATTGTTACCAGTGGCGAAATGACGAAATCATCCCTGTTTATCTGTTTGTCACTTTGTCAGTTTTGCTAACATGTTGCTAACAAACCGCATGAATGATCAATGAACGATTGTTAATGTTAAATATTTACATTTATAGGTTATAAAAATAAGAAAATAAAGTAAACATATTTACGTTTTAACACGATAACAAGGAAATAGACATGGATATATGTACAAATGAGTCCAATGACTATTTTTCTAGCTATGAAGATTTAGAGGTACTAAATAAAATTCTAACCTGTTAATTTATTTTATAATATTAAAACGTATGAGTATTTTAATTTAATTTACTTTAATTTTTTTTTAGATTCATAGGCTAATGTTAGAAGACCACCCTAGAACTGACGCTTATAGAAAGGCTATTTTAGAAAATAAATCATATTTCAAAGATAAAATAGTAATGGATGTTGGCTGTGGTACAGGTATACTTTCAATATTTTGTGCCCAAGCTGGTGCTAAGAAAGTATATGCGGTAGAAGCTAGCAAATTGGCAAATTTAGCTAAAGAAATAATCAAAGAAAACGAGTTTGAAGAAATTATTGAGGTAAATTAATTAATTTGTTTAATCTACATTTTTCATAATAATTCGTTATTTTTAATTAAAATCTCATGCTTATTTATAAAACACAAGTAGATAAAAAACTTCACACTTAATGCAACCCCTTTTTTTACGTGGGGAAAATCCTCATGGACAGGAGGAGGGTGTGACAGACTCTTACTACCTAAAAACCGTCCACGTGTGAGCAGACCTAAGACTGCCTAAGTGGGGCAAGACGGGATCGCGCTAGCATGCACCACCCTGCCCGATCAAGATGCACCCTTGAGTCAGGGTTTCAGAAACACACACAATACAACCACAAATGCCTATACCTTAACAAAAGTGCCATATGGCCTATATCAACATTTGTCTTGTGCGAGTATTGGCCTGTGAATATTGTACTAATGTGTCATCATATTATTCACTATCAAAGGAAAAAATGAAATCTAAGTAAATAAGTTTTTTTTTTCAACAGGTGTTACACAGTAAAGTAGAAGATGTAACTCTACCTGGAGATGTTAAAGTTGATACAATAGTATCTGAATGGATGGGTTTCTACTTACTTCATGAAGGAATGCTAGATTCAGTTCTCATAGCGAGAGATAAATTCCTCAAACCTGGAGGTGAAATGTTTCCAGAAAGTGCTGCTATCTATGTTGCTCCATGTAGGTGAGATTTTATTTTATTTCATATAAATAAGGAATACTTTAGGAAGACCCGGATGTGTGGCGCGAACTTGGGGAGGCCTATGTCCAGCAGTGGACTGCGATAGGCTGAAGCTGAAGTGAAGGATTACTTTTTATATTATTATTTTATTTTATCAATGGTATTGTTATTTTAAAGTAATATTTATGGTAATATATGTAATTTTTATTTTCTATATAAGAAATCCGGATGTCCTTTATTTAAAAAAAATTTATTATCATCTAACACGTGGATGGTTTTTAGGCAATAAGAGTCTGTCACACCCTCCTCCTGTCAATGTAATTCTGTTTAATTTTTTATGTTTAAATTGTAAACATTCTGGACAGTCTGCTAGGACTATATCCCTAGCGACAATCATAGCTAAGGTTCTGGACAGTCTGTTTGATATACATTACAGAAAGCTACTAAAATTCACGATGCTTAATTCGGTTTTAAACCTGAATTGTCTACGGCGAGCGCGATTATGTGTCTTGAGCAGACTGTACGGTACTACACAGACAGGAAACGCAGATACTACTTGGACCTGTCCAAAGCTTTTGACTTTGTCTTGTATAAAGTTCTATGGCATAAACTTAGGATGGAAAAGAGCCTAAGGCCGGAGCTGTTATTGTTGTTGTAGTACTGGTACGGTAACCAGTCAAATGTTATTAAATGGGAGACACTATGAATGACCCCTTACAAGCGTAATTGTGGAGTAAGTCAAGATGGGCTTACCTCACCAAGGCTGTTCAACCTTTTTATCAACCAGCTGATAGAGGGGCTTGGCAGAGCCAGTATTGGATGCTCAGTTGTTGGTGTCTTTATAAACAACATCAGCTATTCGGATGACATGGTTCCTTAGTCCCGAGGTCAGTGGCCTCCGAAAGCTACCCAAAATCTGTGACGAGTATGCGGAGAGAAATGGACTCAAATACAACGCCAAAAAGAGTGGGTTCCTTGTGTTCAGGGGAAAAAACAAACCCACCAATTTTCAGCCCATCATACGATTGTGTGGATCTCCCCTGAAACAGGTGGTTGAGTTCAAGTATCTTGGCCATATAGTTAACGAGCACCTTGTGGAAAACGGTGATATAGAGAGGGAGCGAAGGGCGCTGTCGGTCCGAGGCAATATAATTAGCCCGCAGATTTGCTCGTTGTAATGAAGAGGTAAAATTAACGCTGTTTAGAGCATACTACCAAACCTTTTACACGTGCAGTCTGTAGGCGGACTAGGGCCTTTAAAACTCTTCGCGTGCAGTACAACAATGTGCTGAGAGTAGTACTGGGGTAGCCACGTCACTGCAGTGCATCTGCCATGTTTGCGGAGGCTCGTGTGGACGACTTCTACGCGATCTTCCGGAAACGTGTATCTTCCATGATGAGTCGGCTGGCGAACAGCATCAACACTCTATTCGGCATATTGGCGTGCAAACTCGACAGCTCACTATGGAGGAGCTGGAATGGTGCACACACATAAGCAAACAAGCGTGTGTGTACTTACCCTTGGTTAGAAAATTTAGCTTTAGTTACCTAGTCCATAGTTCATGTTATTTTATTTTTATTTTCTTAGTTTTCTGTTTTTGTCTACTATCACCATTTTTTTTTTGTTGTGTTTTTTACTTTATTTATTTTTATTTTTACTTATTGATTTTTTAATTTTGTTTGTTTTTGAGTTTTGTAATATCACTACATCACTACATAGTATAAAACAAAGTCGCTTTCTCTGTCCCTGCACATGTATGTACGCTTAGATCTTTAAAACTACGCAACGGATTTTGATGCGGTTTTTTTTAATAGATAGATTGATTCAAGAGGAAGGTTTATATTTTATTTTATTTTTATTTTTATTTATTCGGAAAACAAACAGTGTTTCATTACAAAAAAAAAAAAACATATCCAAATGAAAACTATACACCAATTACATGTTTTCACAATTAAATTACAAAAGCTTGTTCACTTGATACAGTTGTATTAAAATAATAAATGCCACCTACGGATCAGTTCGAGAGCCGTCAAACCAAGTGTTCGTCAAAGTAGTTTTGAAATGAAGTGTTGAAGAAGTAAAGAGATCAAGCTGAGTGGATGCCACCACACTATTTAAACTTTTAGCGCCACGAATAAAAAAAGAGTTTTGTCTATAATTTGATGCGGACTGCGGAATGTCCAAACATAAAGGTTGCCTAGATGTTTTATAAGGCACCCTCAAATTAATCTTCGAGAGTAAATGTGGAGAATCTACACGGTTTTGAGCAATTTTGGCTAGAAAGACAACGTCGGCAATTTGTCGCCGTTCCCGTAAGGGTAGTAAATGGTGTCTACGGCACCTTGCCTCATAATTGCAATCGTTGATTTCCAGCCTGTACTGTAGATATTTCAAAAATCTACGCTGTATGGACTCAATCCTATCAATGTAGACATTATATCGTGGATTCCAAACCTGTGAACAATACTCGAGAATACTACGCACCAAGGAACAATAAAGGACCTTAATTACCTTTATACTATTAAATTGGAAACTTGACCGAAAAACAAAGCCCATAGTTTTATTAGCCTTTTTACAGATCAGGTCTATATGCCTGTCGTATGTTAATTTAGAATCATGCATAATACCCAGATCACGGATCTCATTTACCCTGTGTAACACCTGATCTGTAAGTTTATATAGAGTTTTCAGGAATTTAAATTTACGAGTGAAAGTCATACAGTAACATTTCTGAATGTTTAGCTGTAAGTTATTACGAAGGCAATATTGCTCGAAACGTTCCAAATCCTCCTGTAATAGCTTAGAATCGCTTGGTGAATCGATATTTTTAAATATTTTCATGTCATCGGCGTACAGAAGGAAGTTAGAGTGTTGGAAACAGGAGGCTACATCGTTTATAAAAATATTAAAAAGCAAGGGCCCAAGCAATGACCCCTGGGGAACTCCAGAAGGGACATTATTCCAGTTTGATGAGAATCCGTTCACTACTACTGCTTGCGATCTCTTTTCGATATAGGAGGTAAACCATCGGTATAAATTACCAAGAATTCCAGCAAAGAGAAGTTTTTGTAGCAATATTTGATGATCAATGCAATCAAAAGCTTTGCTAAAATCCGTAAAAATTGCGTCAACTTGACCCCCAGAATCCATGCCAGTTGTAACAAAATCTGTGAAAGATAAAAGATTAGACGAAGTAGAACGCATCGCTAAAAATCCATGCTGTTCTGGAATAAAGAATGATGATAATGATTGATAAACTTGAGAATACACTATGCGTTCAAACACTTTAGCGAAGAGGCATAATTTAGATATAGGTCTGTAATTCTTGACATCATTTTTAATACCACTTTTATGTATCGGGGAAATAAATGCGGATTTCCAAATACGAGGTACGAGTCCCTCCGAGATTGAGCGCTTGAATATAATAGATAAAGGCACGGAAATTGATTCAGCGCATTTGACGGCAAAGATGGGTACAATCTGGTCTGGTCCTGAACCCTTGGTTAAGTCCAATGCCTTTAATAATTTCTTAATTGAATCTATACTGATTTCTATATTACTAATACAAACAGAGACGTTATTTGGGTTTAAAGGTGAATAATTTAAGTTGTTCCTATGTGACAATGGAGAAAGAAAAGTGGATTGGAAAAATGAAGCAAAAAGATCACAAACACCTTGTCCAGTATCCGCAGACTGTCCCTCATAGTATAATTTAGACGGAAGGGAGTTAGAACCCTTATTGTTGGATTTTACAAACGACCAAAACTTTTTTGGTTGTCTAACTATCGCATCTTCCGTGCGTTTTATGTAATTATTGTAGCACTCCTGTTCCAGACGCTTAGCCCTAGTTCGAAGAAGTCGAAAAGTGTCGAGGTCAGCCATATTACCATAAACTTGATATCTTTTATTATATTTATATTTTTCTTTCAGTAGTTTCTTAAGTGAACAGCTATACCACGGTGGAAATGATGAAGAACTTATTATTTTATGAGGGACATGTTTATCTCTAATATTGTATAAGTGGTGGTAAAATATCTCAACGGCATTGTCCAAAGGGCTATTGTTCAGGTCCATCACCCAGTTCACTTCATTTAGTGAGGAAGAAATGGCCTCGTAATCTGCTTTGTCATAAAAATATTTAAGTATATGTATAATAACATCCATTAAATAGTGGAGAAATACTGTTATTTTTGAGTTTTCTAATGTTATGTCGTAAATAATAATTTTTTTTTCGCTTAAATTGCAAACGCAGGCTGAACCCTACGAGATTTATCAAAATAATGTACTAAGTATTGTACACATTGAAAAGGTCTACAGAAAACTCCGCGATGGTATATACCTATCTCTTATGGATATCCCACAATAACATTTTTTTTGTCATTTACTTTTTACGACAAATAATGGCTAATTTTCGAAGCGATTTTAACCAATACAGCATTAATCCTTATCCAATTAAATACCTTAAATATGTTTTTTATTTAATATAGATCTATATGGCCTTTTACAGCATATGATTTAAATGAATATTTTCGAAGATATTACAGATTTAAAAATCGCGGTACATAGCGTTTGCGGTGGTTCCAGCCGGCTTTTACTCTAAGTTAACGCGTGCGGGCCACGGGCAGTAATGAATAAATCAAAACTACTGGATCGATTTTAATCATTTTTTCAGTGAATGACATAGGCTATAATTATATTTTATACCCGTGCGAAGCCGGAGCGGGTCGCTAGTCTTACTATATGCAAACGACTTAAAAATTTACCATACTATAGACAGTTTTAATGATCACGTCAAATTTCAAGCAGATCTTAATAGATTTTCTACTTACTGTATAAACAACAAAATGGAACTTAGTATAAGCAAGTGTAAGCACATCACTTTCACGAAAAAGAAATATGTTAGTCGCTTTCAATATGAGTTATGCAATGTACAATTAGATTCTGTTAAATCCATCAGAGATCTTGGAGTCTTGATGGATTGTAAGCTACATTTTGATATGCATATTGAAAATATTAGAAGTAAAGCTTTCAAAATGTTCGGTTTTGTCATGCGAGGATGCATTAATTTTAAACAGACATCCTCTTATATTACTCTATATAATGCTCTGGTCCGCTCTCAGGTCGAATATGCTGTGCTTGTGTGGAACCCGTTATACAAAAAATATACTGCGATACTCGAAAACATTCAAGCGAAATTCTTAAAGAGTATGCATTACAGGTGTTGTCTGTGTCGAATGCCATATGACCAGTTGCTTAAGAAGTATAAGCTCATTACCCTAGAAGCTAGACGTAGTCAACTTGAAGCTATGTTTGTGTATGATTTGTGTCACAATAGATATGATTGTCCTGGTCTTGTGAACCAAGTATGTTATGGAGTGCCGAATAGAACCCACTGTCGCAATATTATTAAAATGTTTGCCACATCTCGCTGCCGTACAAACGCTGGTAGACGATCTCCACTGCATCGAATGCTTAGTTCTTATAACGATCTGTTTAACGCAATCGATATTGCTGCGACGAGTCCCCGCACTTATAAAAAACTTGTATTGCAATGTTTGAATTAATTGGATTTACCTTGTAATTATAGCTGTTTGTCTTGTAACTGTGATCGACTTATTTTTTTAATATTTGAGGTAATCCGTGGTAAACGGTGTTGGTATTACGATAAGTACTTTTTGTATATATAGGTACTGATGTTGTTGATACCCATTGTAATACTGTTTGTTTTCCCAAATAAAAAGAAAAAAAAAAAACCAATATGGGCTTAAAATTAGTCTGAAATAAAGTATTATTATTATTATTTTAATATATTGTTTATGTAAAATTCTTTTTTAGTGTTCCTGAATTATACAATAAGTGGAAAGATTTTCATGGTGTATCATTGTCAACATTCTCGAAACACTTAAGGTCGAGTAAAAGCAGTAAGCCTGAAATAATGCAAATAGAAAAGGAGGATCTCCTTGGTCCAGAAGTGGCAATGGCGTGGATTAATTTAAGAGAAGACACTGTTCAAGATCTTGATTCATATGCTATTGAACACGTTGTAGGTTTGTATCTATTTTATAATAGAAAAAGAATTATACCCCAGAATCCATAGATTATGTATAGATTCTCAAAAGAAAATCCATAGTGTTAAATTCCTTCACTCCTCATAGTTACTGTGATATCTGCTTTTTATATCAATCTGCTTAGTCAGAATTGAATGAATACACATGGTAACGTCATTATCTAGACGAGCATTAAACAAGAAACCTACCCACACTTAGTTTTTTTTTTCATATATGTATATAGATAATTATAGTCATTGCAAATAATATATGCTCTTTTTCATGCTTTAGATAAATTAGTTTAAATTTTAAAGCCTTAGCAATGATTTATTTTAAACCAATATCCAATTATTTAGGGACCAGTAGAAGTGGACAGTACCAAGGTATATGTGTATGGTTTGAATGCAATTTTCCCGAATTAAACGGCAACAACAGAGTGATATTAAAAACTGGACCAGAAAGTCCCGCAACACATTGGAAACAAACTATTATTCTTTTGCCAGAAGAACAACAAGTTGAAGAACAGGAACCAATTGCATTTCAACTGGATATGAACAGAGATCAAATTCATTCAAGAAGGTAATTGAATTATATTTAAAAGCAATTTTGCATCCTAATAGTAACATGTTTAATGGACTATAAGTTATTTATATACTTGTAAAGTAGTGCAGATCTTGGAAGATTATTTATATTGTTATTCTCACTATTATTTTATTTTAAAAAAAATAGACCAAAGTGATGAAAATTAAAACTATTTTTTACAGTTCAAAAATAAAAATAATGAGATTAATCTTTTAAGACTAGTAATACAACAATATTAATTTACTCTCATAAAATCATGTTGTAAAAAATGCCTTAAATCTGTTATGTTACAAATTACATATTTTTTAGATACAATCTTCAGCTATCATTATTAGACCCAGAAGAAGTGGAACATCCAGTTCCATGCACTTGTCACATGACAAAGTGTATCCTCATGAAGACTTTCATGCTCCAACATGCAGAACATGCAATAAGTGAGAACTCGCATGATGTTAGCTTAAGTATATTAGAAGATGACAAAATTGATGACAATGATGATTATGATGACGAATGATAAATAAAACTCGTATTTTTCAAGTTATTTCCATAAATAAATTTGTTACAAAAATTAAGGTTTGCCTTATTTTTTTTTTACGTTAATAAGACGTGCAGTAATGATATCCAGTGAAGCAATTCATTAATTGACGGTTTATTTTTAATTATTCCTCATTAGTGTGTACTATGAATATGCCAGCATTACTTGACTAATCTATATGATACTGAAATCAAGTATAATAAATCACTCAGAAATGGATCAAAGACCAATATTCTTCAAGGCGGCTCGTGACGTTTTTTGATGGGGTTCACAAAAAAAAAAAAAAAAAAAAAAAAAAGAAAAGCTAGAGCTTACCATTTATTTATTTGTATAGAAAATCCATTCCGTCCTGCAAATTCACCACCACTGCAGACAGCAGCTCCAAACACCAGACACGGAAAACAAAATCATTTATTGCATTAACCCACACAACCAAGGGGTTTTTAAATATTGTTCAGATTTAAAAATACGCGTTAAAGATTTAGTTTTCGTATCTACTACATTTTTGAATAAGTACATAGTAAGTACAATTTCAGTTCGAGGCACATTTTGAGAGCCTTTTCATACTTTTTAATAAAAGATACACTATATAGTTCTATTTTTGACACAAAATGTCGCGCACAAATTATTTCTATTACTTATTTAAAAAAAAAAAAATGCTAAATAACTGACGAAGCCGACACGTTAGTTTGTATACATAAGAACGGCAACAGCGCATAGTTTTAGGCAAATTATCCCCACGGCGCTTGGCACACCCCGCACGCCGCACATTAGGCTAATTTCTCATAGGAAATCTTTAACTTGTGGCCAAAGCCGTCGTACCATCGTTTCATTGGAATGCAATTACTGGTGCTCCACTCGTACAACCTAATGCCTAATGTACGTAATATAATAATACACTGTTGTATAGGCATAGTAGAATAGAAATGATTTTATGTAGTAAAGTATAGTATTTATGATAAAGAAATATAGGATTTAAAATTATCTGTGTAATTTTAAATCCCATATCTGGAGTGTGAGTGCACTGCAACTGCGCTCTTTAGCCGCCTCTGGCCCTGTTAGTATTTAAAACACTAAAAAATTTGACGCACTTATATATTGAAGATAAAATATAAACATTGATTGAAAATTTGTAGACAAGTATGATTTAATTAGACTTTACAGCTATATCTGTTTTTTTTTTGTATTTCTTTTTTTCAGTTTATAAGGGAAAACAGTATAAAAGTCTTATCACATAATATATACAAAATAAAATTACTAAATAACATTAAGATACTTAGGTACTTCAAGTTAGTAAACAACCAGTATATTAGTATCTAAGCATGTTAGTAACAGACTGTGTGAGCTGAGCCTCTCCACTGAGCCAGCGGTTATAGTCGAGCCTCATCAACAGTCTAGCGAGGTACACACCACAGGGCCGGTCACGAAGTGATACTAGAAGTTGCATTAACTGTTTCACTAGTTTGTTGAACCTGGAATTTAAATAAGGCTTTATTATGGATATTTTAAGACAGGTATATTTAAATAATTGTTTGTTCTCAAACAAACAAAAAACCGTCCAAGTGCGAGTCGGACTCGCGCACCGAGGGTTCCGTACAAACAAAATAATAATAAAAAAATTATAACATGATGTAGCTAAAAATCTTTGCTTTTTGCAATTTTTCCTTTATCTGTGCTATAAGACGTAGCTACGTACCGAATTTCAAGATTCTGAGTTCTCGGGAGTAGTAGGTTTTAATTCCATTGCGAATGTCGAAAATTTGCAGAATAAAAGCTGTATCTTTTGATTGCGTTAGCTTAGAAGTTTAAATTTTTTACAGCAGTAGACTTGAGTATTTGACACGAATTTCAGCTTGATACCTCGACACACGACTTGCGTTAGCTTTCAAAAAATATACACTCGAAAAGAAGAGAACCTCTTCCTTTTTTTAAAGTCGGTCAAAAAAAACTTTGTTTTACTAACTAACCGTTACATCTTGAATGTCGTGTTAATTAAATTATTTAATTAAACATGTTTTAATATACTTTGCATTTGAAACCAATATTTTAACAGTCTGATATTTTTAGTGTTGCATCACATTACTTTGATACTACAAAAAAAAAGTATTGCGCTAATGTATTGTGTGTAAGTGCGTTTGACCCATGGTATTATATACAGGTCAGGAAACTAAGTTCATTGTAATTGATTATATTTAGTGACGTTTCACAAAAAGAGACAGAATGCTATTTTGTCTTCGTTGCACAGCACACTCAGCGTTTGTCATGCCTCTGGCGGCTGTAAACCATTAAGCCGACGTACCCCCACCACTGTCGTTGCCCGACCTGTGTATAAGACCGTGGTTTGAACCTTAAATCTTGATTAATAGTTGTATAGATTATAATCATAATTGTTTGTTTTTTGTTGCTTCATTTGTTTGTTTTCGGAACCCAACAATGAACAATCCCGTATTCTAGTGGTGAGTGTAAAACATTTATCTATATGCTATTTTAATAATAATCAACAAAGTTTACCGATCAGAATATCCACGAATGTAATAACTTTCAGCTTCCTTATCAGAGACGAACTCGCTCATGCTACAGAACGAGTGACAAAGCTTTAGCAATTCCATAATGTTGCAGAAAACTGGGTTGTTTATGGAATCCAGTGTATCGCCGGAGTCGTTGTCGCCAGACTATAAATAAGTACATAATACATATTTTATTTAAAAAAATTACAAGAAAAACAGATTAACAAAAAAAAGAGCTTGGTTGAATAATTAATTTTAAAAAATAATGGTTCGAATCGAAAAATTATTTAAGCTTTAGATAGCCTATTTATCGAGGAAGACTAAAGGCTGTATAACATTACGATAAAACCAGTTGAGGCGGAGTATCAAAAATTTTTACGGTACTACTGTGTGGCTACGGTACTAAAAGAGTCTACTGTGTGGCTATGGTACTGAATATAGCCACCCCCTCTCTTCCCGTGGGTGTCGTAAGAGGCGACTAAGGGATAAAATAGTTCCACTACCACCTTGGAACTTTAAAAGCCGACTGGTGGCGGAATAACCATCCAACTGCTGGCTTTGAAATACACAGGCCGAAGACGGGCAGCAGCGTCTTCGGTGCGACAAAGCCAGTACTGCGGTTACCAACCCGCCTGCCCAGCGTGGTGTATGGGCAAAACACATGAGTTCACGTTATTTTTGGCGTAAACTTTTGGAGGCCTATGTCCAGCAGTGGACTGTATAGGCTGTAATGATGATCAAAAATTTTATTCGATCGAAGTCGTGGGTACATCCATTTAAAAATATTGATTCGTAACTCTCTAAAACGAAATTCTTAGCTTAAAATAATTGCTATCAAACAAAATCTTGCTATGAATTTTATACAAATTTATGAACAAGTAATAACACCTTAACAGATACAACAAAACATCTTAAACATCATTGGATTATTAATATTTTTTAATAATTACAAACTTACCGTTACCGTCAAAAAAGATTGACTTAATATATCGGCTAAGAACGTGGCGTGCGCTTTCTTTAATTTCTCGAAATCGTTGGTTTTGTTAACTGCTTCCATGAGGCGAGAGAAGTTAGTCTCTAACACGTCAGCTTGGAGGTAATGTTGGAGATTGTCCATTAGAAACATCAATTTGTTATGTAATTGACACATGGTGAATCTGAAAAAAAAACGAGTGTGCTTTAGACCAGACGACTGAAGTAAAACTTCTTTAGCTCCATCTAACTTATATCTTCCTTTCAACTTCCGTTCGCCTCGCCCGGTCACACTTTTCTTAACGCTCTCGTCACGAATTCACCAGTTTACTCCCAAAGCCAAGTGAGCGTAAAGAAGCTTTACTTCAAAAGTTAGCGTGTCAGCTCCGACGCGTGACTTGAATTCACTCCTTAAAAACATTATCGTGATATTATAGAGTAGGCATGTTCCCTAACCTGGTAGATTGTTTATATGTCTTCCAGAGTGCATGTAAGTCGTGTTGAGTCTTCTTTATCCTTAGGAGGAGTCTGAACATGTCGTTGTACCGAGCGAGCACTTCCGGTGCAAATAAAAGATGTAGTGGCCACTTGAAGTCGTACTTTAAAATTATACTCGACCAACCATCAGCAACTATAAAAAGTATATATTTTATATGCACCTACTAATTAAAAAAAAAGGATGTATGGGTCCGGAAAAAGAGACTTTTCAAATAAATATTCCAACAGAGCTGAAGTTTGGTAGAAACCTTGCGTATGCCAGTAAAAATAAATTGCCGTCCGTACCGAAGATCTAAGGGGGCGGCCATAAAATACGTGAGATGTTTAAGGGGAGGAGGGGGTCGAGTCAAATCTCATCTAATCTTACGTTGGAGAGAGGGGGGCCTCGGCAAATATCACATAATTTTTTTTCTGATTGAAACAAAAAAAAATTATACTATTTTGGTCTATTTAATCCAGATTGTACATGCTTAAGATTTAATCTTAAGCGTAATCGTAATACGATTAATATCATTCACTAATTCGTTCGAAAGAAAATAATTTCATTCATACTTCGACGTTATACATCTACTGACTGTCTGATTTGTTGATTGTGTCTGATTACTAGTCTTAACTAGTCGTAAATAATAGCACGAAGCAATTTTTTTTTTTTCTTGTTACAATAACAATCCATTGCGTTTACGTAAGAAACCCACATTTTGAAAATCCTCACGTGAGATTGGGGGATGGGGGAGGGGCTTGAATAAAATCTCACGACATCTCACCAGGGAGGGACAGAAAATTAAAAAAAAAAACACCTCACGTAATTTATGGACGCATGCCGGACGATGTGGGCTAAAAGTTGTTCAAGGTCAAGGTCGAAAATGGGTTTTTTTTTTGGATTTTTCTCGAAAACGGTCACTTAAAAAATCTACAAAAAATATTGTTGTTTATACTTTTTCATAAGATATCGCCATGCTTAAAGTTAAAAAATTAACATTACATAAATTCAGCTAAGTCGGAGTTTAGTAACTTGACTTATTTCTCAAATATTTCTGGTGCATTACATTTGTTTTTTATATATGACACTAAATATATATCAATACATAAACTACACTACAGTTCAGACTGTGTAAAACGGTAAAATTTATATATTTATTTAAACAAAGATTTTTACAGTATACCAGTGCTGCTGTCATCTTCAACGGACGAGTTCGCTGATATATTAGGCTTCACGTACGGTAGCTCAAAACTGAACTTTTCTATATCAGCGCTGTTGCTAAGGAACACGGCCCGAGCTGCTAACTGGAATGCGTGGTTCATATCTGCGAACATTATATTAATATATTTATTTATTTAACAGACCGTTCTCGTTTTGAACTCCCCCTTGTAACGCTACTAGTGAAACACACTTTAAGGGATAATAACAAATATTGTGCTACAAAAGTTATCCTATCTAAGAGTTTCGTGATTAACAATAGCATACAGAATAATTAGTTTTTTAGTCGCTAACCGGAAGCGACAGCTTAACGTGTTCTCCAAGCCAGGGTGGGAAAACCCACAAGGTCATACACCGAGATAGGAAATAAATAATAAATATATAAAACAAATATAAATATCCCCCCCCCCCTCACGCGAGCGAATCGAATACGCGACTGCCAGTGTTTAGGCGCCTTCACCACTAAACCAGAGCAGTTGTCACGTCGTGTGATTGTCACGATTAAAAATAATTTCAAATTGTAAAAGCAGGTACTCTACCTCTAGTAGATGTTCGTGTGGTAGGTTTGTCGAGCATAGGTGCCGTAAGACGAAGCAATTCTAGAAATAATTCCCCACGACCAATAAGGTAGAAATCTTTCATGAGACGTAGTTCGTGTAAAAGCTGTGCTTCTTCTACCGCTACAGCCCATAAATGCTGAAAATCAATACAATATTAACATTAAGCTTCTTGCTGATTCTTCTGAGCAGAATATACCTTCCGAATAGGTAGTATCATTTTACTGTCACTATTTTTTTTTTTATATACGAATAAATCAGCTATCTTCCAGTGAAAGTCCCGCAATATTGGTCCAGGCGTTTCAGAGATTAGCCGTAACAAACAGACAGACAGACAAAAATTGTAAAATATGTACAATACATCCATATGCATTTAGTAATAATCGGTTATTTTAATATTAAAAACAGACATTGCAATTTTATTTATTTGTATAGAGTATAGATAACGATATTTAAAGTATTAGATTTTATCTCATACAGTTTACATAACGTTTATATCGTGCTTAACTTATTATAATTAATATAAATATATATACATCTTCATCTTATCCTGACACTGAAACTATAGACTTTCAGTATCAAATCTGACGACTGAATGTACACACTTAAACAATGACAATACATAGAGGGAGTGAAACAAATATTCCACGAGATAATAACAAGAATGATGCAACATCAAGGAATGTGGATTACGACGAACTGCTTGTTTCCGCGGGCGAGATTGGATGGTACCAACTGTTCCTTTTCGTTTCAACAAGCCCGTTTTACGTTTTTGGTGCGTTTTCGTACTTCACGCAACTTTTTATGACAGAAATACCATCGAACCATTGGTGTTGGATACCAGAGTTAGAAAATATGACTGCCATTGAAAGACGAACACTCGCCATACCGCAGGACAGTGATCGACAGTATGGCTATTCCCATTGTTTATCATATATAGCAAATTGGAGTGAAGTTTTAGAAACAGGACAAAAACCAAACGAATCATGGTCTACAACAACTTGTCAAAATGGATGGGAATTTAATGTAACTGAAATTCCCTACCCAACAATATCTAGCCAAATGGGATGGGTTTGTGAGAAAGACAGCTATCAAGCAACAGCACAGTCTATATTTTTTATGGGTTCCATAATCGGTGGGTTAGGTATTGGGTGGATTGCCGATCGATACGGCCGAATGCCAGCTGGTGTTGTTGGAAATTTGATTGGATGTGTGGCGGGGGTGACCACTGTTTATGCACGTAATTTTCTGGAATTCTGTATCTGTCGATTTTTCATGGGTATGTCATACGATACGTGCATGATGATGATGTATTTACTTGTTCTCGAATATGTTGCGCCAAAATATAGGACGCTTGCCGCTAATCTACCATGTGGAGTATTTTTTACGCTAGGTATGGTTATCTTGCCGTCGTTATCTCTAGCTTGTGGGAATTGGAAGAACCTTGGACTAGTAACTAGCGTTCCAATGGCTCTTGCCTTACTAGCTCCATTTGTTATACCAGAAAGTCCGAGATGGTTACTGTCACAGGGTCATGTTGACGAAGCGGTGGATAAAGTTCTGACTATTGGACGAATAAATAAAAGAAAAGTTCCGGATGATCTCGTAGAACAATTCAAACAATCAGTTCCCGCAACGAATTCGAAGAACAGTTCAGGAAACCTTATAGACATATTAAAAAGACCATCACTGAGGCGAATTTTGATATATTTATGTTTAGAATTTATGTGCTGCACAATAATATTTGACGCATTACTTCGGAGCATCGGATCGCTAGCTTTCGATTTCTTTCTATCATTTACTTTATTATCTTTAACTGAATTTCCATCACTATTAGCAGTATCTTTAACTTTAGATTTAACTGGTAGAAAATGGATAACAATTATTATGATGGCAATTTGTTTTATATTTAGTATTTTGACAGCATATGTGGGTAGTGGTCTACCTTCTGTATTATGTGCTATTGTGGCAAGATTTGGTGCAAATATTACATATACAGTCACATCGCAGTGGGCTGCTGAAATTTTGCCTACTCCAGTAAGAGGATCAGGTACATCTGCCATTCAGATATGTGGATATGTGGGCACTGTGATATCACCCTACTTTGTATACTTAAAAGTTTATGTTGCTGAGCTACCATTAATTATTGTTGGTATTGTGGCAGCAATAGGTGCAGTAATAGCTATGTTTTTGCCTGAAACCGCTGGTAAGAACATGCCACAAACTTTTGAAGAAACGGAAGATATTATTCGTGAACAGAAGTTTTTTGATATTCCATTTTTACACAAAAATGTAGAAAGTCAAACTACATGATAATTTTAAATGCATTATTTTTAGTAAACAATTATTTGATTGTGTTCCTAATTATAATATACTGCAACTATATAAATAATTAATATGACATATGAAGTAACTTCAATTTTTATATCATACCATTTTTAATTTTCTACCTTTTGGTGAATTGTTAAAAACTGTTCTTTTTTTTAATCAAAATAAATACATACCTTTGTAACACATTCTTTTATTTCTCTAACTACACTCCTCAAGTTATGGACCTCAAACTCCTCAAGAGTTTTAAGTTTTTGCAGTTTCTCATGAAATTCTGCTTCTTTCTCTTCCCAAATTGTAAATCTAAAAAAGAAAAAAAATTATTGACTATATTTTAAAAAAACCTTTGTATAAAAAATTAAATATGCATAATTAAATATACCTTCTTGAATCAGCATCAATCTTCTGTAAAGTTAACATTGGCCTATTTACTGTAAAACTATTACTCTTCTTAATTTTCTTAGGATCAAAGCCAAACAGAATGACAGTTTTACCAATAAATAATATCTCTTGTGCCAAGGATAGTGGTATAAAATATGGTATCATGTTAGGATTTAAATTATACCCACAATCTAATGGTGTTTGTTGTAGCTGTAAAAGAAGAAATTATTAGCTTTTCACTATATTTATAAAAAAGTTCATAACAGAATTTAGTTCGACAGCTTATTTTGAGCTTAAAATTTAGCTAATATATAAAAAAGTATGAGAATTATTTAGATGGGCGTAAAATAGCTGTATCTGATTAGTTATATTAAATCAAATAGTGTAAAATATATGATATATCAAAAAATATAAAACCTTGTCACTTGCAATAACTTAATACATAACAAGAAAAAAAAAATATTTGTATATTATGTCGACAGTTACCGTTGATACAAGCGACTTATCACAGGTATTCGTTGATGATGGAGTTGAAATAAATGTATCAGATGCATCATTTTTCTTCATTTGATATATGAAGAACTCCTGGTAAGGATCTCTCAATTCTCCATAAAGCAGCCAAGTACACAGTTGATTTATAAAAACCGTGTTAATGCAGCAGAATATTCTAAAACAAAAGATAGTTTTTAACATATCTTAACTTATTTGATTTATAAGCTGTATCTGTTGTGAATATGAAAGTATTTAATATTTTTTTTATTATTATTAAAAAAATAGGTACATACTGTACAATAGCTTCATGCACCATTTTATTGCCATTTAAAATATATTGATGTATGAGGCTTAGAATCTGGCATCCCATCAATCTCCTTTCTTTTATTACATTAATAATTCTATTTAATGTATTAAATAAGCCTTGGAACTTCTCAACATAACTATAGAGCAGAGATAATGTATAATTTGGATTTCCAATAATAAGCTCCTCAACTTCCTTTAAAGTTTTCTTGTATGACTGCAGAACTTCAGATATACCTTCACTTAATGCTTGTCCATATAATCCATAAGACTTATGTCCAGCAGCTAATAAAAAAAGAAATTATAAAGATTATTTAATTTTTATTATTGTGACACATGCAGCTTGCAGCATGCAGATGATGCATATCACATACTAAGTGAATGTGATATGAAACAGACAGAGAATCATTGATGAAACGTTTTAGTATAAATAAATTTGATATGGGCACTTTTTTATCTGTGTTAACAGAACCTTTGTCTGATGCAGCAAATTTGTTAGTTAATATGATCTTACATTATCAATGATTCTTTCTCCATTTCTTAGACATAGTGGGAATTAGGGTATGATGTGGCTGGCATGTCTGTGTAGACAAAAGTCCCTAAAAAAATAAATTATAAAAAAATATAGTTAAAAAAAACCTGTTTGTGATTTTCTGGAATGAAATGCTGTTCCCAAAACAAAGTTTTGAATTTTATGATGGCTCTTAGCTATGGAATAGATTCTGTTGTAAATTTCAGCGTCTCCTTCATTAGCATAGGTATGAGGTACCGGCTGAAAAAGTAGTTTTATTTAAGATATTAATTTGCTACTTTTTAGTTGAATTTAATAATTGGAATGGTAAAATTTACCTGAGGTGCATTAGTTTGAGAGCAATCCCACAAAACTAACAGAGCATCGTATATCATTTTTGCTTTTATTCTTTAATAATTCTTAACACGAACACGTATTTCTGAAATAAACGATAGAATAAATATTAAATACATATGTTATATCATCGTTTAAAATTATTAAATGTTTATTTACTTTTTTGAAATATGACTGAATGATTTCTGTAAGTATTACTATGCTCTGTGCTGAATGATTTTTTTTTTTTTTTTGGGATTTTATGACCTGGTATCTACAACCTTTAGGTCAACTCTTATTATTCATATACATAATAATAAGTCTATGAGCACATTTCATTAAATTGTTTTAATTGTACTCTTTATGTATTTGTAGATGTGCTTGTAAGTATGTTTGTCTTGTAATAATTGTTTTAATGGCGGCGGGCGGGACAATAAATCACACTTATTTTTAACATCACTAAGTTCACTGGCCAACACTAGTCTGTCAATCAAAAATTTTGGACAATCAAAAATAATGTGTTCCACAGTTCCATCACTTGAATTACAATGTGGACAGGTTTTATTCGCAATAATGCCGAGTCGAGCAAGGTGTGACGGTGCAGTATTATGACCAAAACGTAGTCTATTTATGATAGTAATAAAGTCTCTAGTAGCATCTTGCATACGATGATACCAAGGTCTTGCAGGTAAACTTTCTTGTATGCTCCCATACCATTTTCCTTTCGTATCTTGATCTTTCTTCCACATTTCTAACCACAACTTTTGAGTATTCTGGTCAATACATTGCAAGTAATCGGACATAGGAACATTCATTGCATTTCTAACGTCAACAGCATTAACTCCTTCATATGCAGTTTTATCAGCCATTTCATTGCCAGAGATACCTTTGTGGGAAGGCACCCATAGAAAGAAAATTTGAATATTTTTATTATGGTATTGGTGAATTATTTGTTTAATGAAATAAAGTATATAATTAGACTTGTATTTAACTGTGAGGGTACTTAAAGCTGTTATCAAACTCAAGGAATCAGAAATTATTAAAAAATATTTAATGTTATTGATTTCGCGAATACGCATTAATGCCTGATACACTGCATATGCCTCTGCCGTAAATATAGAGCAGGGTTCATGCAGAATAAAACTTGAAGAAAATTTTGCTTGTGGATCATATAGAGCAGCATGTACATAATCACTTGCTTTGCTCCCATCAGTGTAGATAACATAGTACATTGTATTTTCCTCTAAAAATTTAAGCATTTCCGAATTATTGTTTATTGTCTGTTGAACTATATTAATTGGATGTGAAATACATTGATAAGAGAAAGAGTAACATGGCCATGGAAACTGTTTTCTAATTTTAGAAAACCTATTGTCTATTTCCAGAAGTATATCGGACAGTGTTGGAGAATTACCACATAATAGACCTTGTGCTGTTATTAATGGTCTTCTTGGTGTTCTATCTATATAAGGTACAATTTTATTTATTACTTGAGTATTGTTTGATGCTATTAGTTTGAGACAGTATCTTTCAGCAAGTAATATTCGCCTCAAAATCAAAGGCATCACTTTTGTCTCAACTTCCATGGCCCTTATGGGAGTTGAGCACATAGCACCAGATATTATTCTTAAAGCCTTATTCTGCAATATGTCTAATTTATTTACATGAGAACTATTCATATAAGCGAGTGAGCTATAATCTAAGTTACTTCTAACAATACTTTTATACAATATTGACAATATTTTAGGGTCTGCACCCCATGTTACGCCACAAAGTGATCTGATAACATTTAGTCCTGTGTGAGCATTTTTGGATACATATTTAATATGTTCTTCAAAAGTTAGTTTTGGGTCCAGTATTATTCCTAAAAACTTCTTTGAAGTGACTCTATTTATAATTTCATTATTGTAAATAACATTCGAATTTGAGGTTTCATTGCCAAAAAACATAACACTACTTTTAGAGGGGTTAATTTTTAAATGTAAACGATCATTATAATATTGTAATAGTTGAAATAAGGATTTGTTCATATTATCTATTGCAATCTCTAAGTTGTAATTACTGCTATATAATACAATGTCATCAGCAAATTGTAAAATATTTACATTCTTATTATTTACATATTTACAAATTTCACTTGTGTATATATTGTATAGTAGTGGAGATAGCGTGGCACCCTGCATTGTGCCTTTTGAGGCACATTTGGGTCCATATAAAATATTGTTATGCCTAGCATAGATTGTTCTGTTGTTCAAAAAATTAAAAATCCACTTACATAAGTGCCCGGGCACACCCAACCTAGACATGATTTGAACTAGTATACCAGGATCAACACTATCAAAAGCACTTTGAACATCTAGGAATACGCAAACAGTGTTTAATTTTCTATGTTTTGCATTTTTCAGGTCAGAGATTAAAGAGGTGAAACTGTCTGCACTACTACGCCCTCTACGGAAGCCATATTGTATATGTGGAATGAAACACTTGGATTCAACATACCAGTCAAGACGGACTTTCACCATATTTTCGAATATTTTACCAAGACAGGATGACAAGGAAATTGGTCTATAAGAACTAGCAAACTCAGGAGATTTGTCGGGCTTAAGTATTGGGACAACACACTGTGTTTTCCATGACTGTGGAATAGATTTATTACGCCAAAGCAAATTGAGGATACTAAGAAACAACTTTTGGGCAGATACATCTAACTTTTTAATTACTATGTAAGGATAATCATCTAAGCCAGGAGTTGTATTTCGTCTAGAGTGCAAGCTTGTTAAAAATTCAGACCATGAAAATGGATCCAGTAAAAAATTAGAATTTGGGTTGTGATTGTTGGTTTCAAAAAGAACGTTCAGTTGATCTACTTCAATTAAGTTGCTATTATCTGATAATTTATCCAAGAGTGGAGATATAAACTCATTTGTATATGATTTATTCTTAGGTCTTATGCCTTTAAACATTTTTAATAAATTCCAAATTTTACTTATGTGAGTATTTCTATTAAAAGTGTTACATAAATTATTCCATCCAATTTTTTTCTGTTCTGAAATTGTTCTCTTTTTCTGGGCATCTTTTCTTTTGTAATTAATATAATTTTCAATAGTAGGCTCTTTTCTATATAGTTTTAGTGCATTATAAGAAGCAATAACACTTTGTTCACATATACTATTCCACCAGGGAGATGGTGGCCTGCTTATGAAAGTGTTTGTTTTAGTGAGCTTTGGAATTGACATCTCTTTAAGAGTATCTAAATGAAGACAGAAATTATTATAGGTTGAAATAGGATCATGTGATTGAAGTATGAGATCATTAAACATGGTTTTGGAAAGTGCTGTGTATGTTGCCCAGTCAGCTTTTTTATATATGAACCTATCTACAGGGGAATTGAGATGATATTTATCTACATGTAATAAAATCTCTGTTATTGTTGGATAATGGTAACTTCCCATTGTATCATCATGTACAGACCATTCACATAGTGGTGCGAGGCTGCCACTGATGAAGCTTACATCAATGGCAGAAGAAGTTTGTCTAGGGCGATTTATAGTTGTAGGTCTACCATCATTTAAAATACACAAATCTAAGTCATCAATTAAATTAAATAACTCCTGACCTCTACCTTTCGTTGACTGACAACCAAATGCAATATGATGAGCATTAAAGTCACCACTCATAAATATGGGTTTTGGTAGATCGTTAATAATGTAACGGAGTCTATTAATTCGTATACGCCCACTTGAAGGTGGACAGTATACACAGAGAATTGTTAAACTACTATGTCCTGTTGATACAGATACAGCAACTGTTTGAATGTCTTCATAAAATCTGGTATTTAATATATTATACTTAAGGTATGGTTTTATCAGTATTGCAACTCCATTATGTGCATTATTTGAATTTTTGTTGTAAATATTATACCCTGGTATTTTAAAATTATTATCTTTTAACCATGTCTCATTAAGAAGGCAAATATCAATATTTTGTTGTTTTAAAAATTGTATCAATAAAGGTTTTTTACTATTTGCACTTTGAATGTTATACTGCGCAATACGTAACTTGGATTGTGTAGAACTAGGCCCTACACAATCCATTATGTTAAGTTTTTTAATAATGCATCTTTAATAGTTTTAAAATTAGTGGGTATACTGTCATCTTTATTGGCTAATTCCACCAACGTCTGCACTAGGGCCATAAGTACATCGTTGTTGGAAATTATTTGACTTTTAAGGTCTTTAGAATGGACTGTTTTAACTTTATTTACATCTTGTACAGACTTATTTGCAGAGATATTTACAGACTTATTTACAATAACATTACTTTTTACAGGTTGTGATTTTGGTGATGGGAGTGGAGGGAAATCTGTTTCATTTGCGGTGACTTGTTTTGTAAAGGCGACACTTGCATAAGATATGTTGTTTTTCTTTTCGATAATCTTCTTTGTTTTAATAGGACATAATCTAGATATCGCAAGATGAGGTCCACTGCAATTTATGCAGCTGATTTCTGTTGGTTTATCACATTCCTTATACAAGTGCTCACCTCCGCAAATACTACATCTTTGTTTACCGTTACAAATCTTTGCTGAATGATTAAATTTAAAACACTTATAACACTGTAGTAATGGTGGAATGTATTCGAAAACTCTGTACGAGAATAGATCATATTGTACATTATTAGGCAGTACATTAGATAAAAAGGTTATGCTTACAGTCTGCAATGGAATGCGCTCTTGTCCTACTTTCTTTGAAAACCTTCTTATTGCCACTATTTCATAAATTGAAGAAAGTCTTGTGTAAAGTTCTTTGTTAGATATATTCGCTGGAACGAATCTAATGATGCCAGTTTTTTCAATTTGCGCTGCCGGTATGAACGCCTTCATGTTATATTTTGTGAGGAAAATAGTGTTATTAATAAAGTTATTGGCCGTATTATATTGCTTAAAAATAACTGCTATTTTATTTGCATTCACCCTCTGAATACCCGTCACACCTTTTACATCCATTGCGAAAATATGATTTAAGTATATAGGGCTCTTGTTACCCAATCTATCGTCATTTGTGGATTCTACATATACTTTAAAATCTGTGTTTAGTGAGTTTTCCGGATACAGTCTTTTGTAATTCGGTTTGTAGTACGGTAAATACGCATCTCGCTCATCACCGCAGCCAGATGGTCCAGAGCCTCCTCCTTCATCCGTAGGCCGTGGCCGTTTTTTTGAGGCGGGCGGGTGAGACCCGCCCCCCTCGTTTACCTCCATTGCTATTGTGCTTTTCAGCAGTTATTAGCAATATTTTAAATACACTTTAGCTATTAAAAAAAAATCACTTGTCAGAAAAATTTTAAAATTAAATTTTAAAGTCAACCGCGCTTTTTCAAGGTTCCCGCCAAAGTCCCTGTGCTGAATGAGTAAAAATGGCACAGGTAACATAGCAAAAAAAAAAAAAAAAAAGGCTATAAAATAAGTGTATTAAAATAAAGTTTTAATCACTTGTTTACTTAAAATTTTCTTAAAACAAAATAAGAAGTTCTACAAATCTTCAATAATTCAATATCGAAAGTTCTAGCCTGTTTTAAAATTATCTGAGCTACTTATTCTAATTACTTTATCTGTGTTACAACAACTTACAAGCGAATGGAGTGCGTTGACCTCGGTTCTGCGTCTACCTCTCCGCGCCGCCGTTGAATTGATTCATATGTTTGGACATATATAAATTTTGTAAATGATATATAAGAAAGAGCTTTTTTGTATATATACGTTTACATCAAGAAAAGGCTGTTAAAATTTTACAAAAGTACATTATGTGAATTATTTTGTACGATGGCAGAAGCTTGTAGGCTAGGAACTAAAACAGATAGAAAGATTGCCTGTACACAGGACGAAAATTATTGTGTTTTTAATGTTCTAAGTGTTTTTATATCTCTCGTGTCCATACTTGCCGATTTAACAACAGGTGATTAGACTTGACCCTTCTAGCAAAACCTTTATCAAAGTTTAATGACTTCTAAATATTTATCCTAACTTTCAAAGTATTTACGATAAAATTTTCTTGTCTCGTTATAGTATTTTTTTTTTATGCAGTAATATTTTTATTTCAGATATTTTAGTTTTTGCAGAGTATTGTAAGGATGGCTATTTATATTGGGCTTTGTCGACGATGATATTTATACTTTCTCCAAACATTCTAATAAATATTTTTTCATTGCGATGGTTTATTATTGACCAGGAATCAAATCTACGTCATTGGATAACTCATTGTAGTCTAGTTGGTTTATTAGAAAGGTAAAAAACTTATAAAGAAAACATTTATCTAAATAAATTTCAAAAATTTATGATTTCTTTCCTTTTTTATAGGTACATTATATACCTACAAAAAGTATTCTCATGCAAGAACTTAGAGTCAATGAAAACGCAAAAATTAATATGCCAGCGTAATGATCTAAGTTTGTTGCACTTTTTGTACATATTTACAGGAACCGTACCGCAAATTATATTACAAACATATGCTGTTATTATGCTAAATGAAAATTATCACACAAAAGGTAATAAAATAAGTCACTACATATTTTACTTTTTTTTTTTTTTTTTGTACTAATTTAATGTAGTATTGTAAAATTTAAAATATTTAATAATTATCAAAAGTTGTACATTATTCAAAATAGAAAATTACTTTAATCAATCAAGTAGGCTTTAAAAGCACTTGAATTTTCATGTTACAAATTAAAATTATACTTGTTTTAAATATTTATAGTATAAAAAGAAATGTTATCATTGAAAATATTACTTTATAGTTCAAAAATTCGTCAAATTCTTTTTCAGTGTTTGCTCTAGTTGCCTCGATAGCGTCTGTGATATGGGGTTGTGTAACATATATTTACAGTATTACAAGTTTTAATACCAGTAATTTTAAATGGAGTTCCATTGTATTGAAATTAACATGGCACTTTGGTATATTGATTGGAAGGATTGCTGGAATACTTTTATTTACTATTATATTTGGTATATGGGCGTTGATACCTTTAGGTAAGATAGATTTGATTGACTAACAAATAATCAGTTTCTCCTTATGTCACCTATATAATTTGTCATGTAGTCAGCATATAGTTGTTAACAGTAATGTTAGCTCAAGAAAATTCATTGATCAATTAACATAGAATGGTTAACAGTAATGTATGTTATATAGTCACTTAATATGTTGCAGTCATTAACTAGAACTAGATTAAATTCATTAGTCAAAATAACATAAACAAGGTAACAGTAACATATTATGTTAATTAGTAGGTTAATCTATTGTGGTCATTAACTTGAATGGAGTTAAAATTCATCATTCAATTATTATAAAAATGTTAATAGTTACATGTGTTAGATAGGGCATGTTTCACCAGTATTTTTTAAAGTTTATCCTGCACATAACTTATGAATAGACTAAGACCTGGAGATAGAATAAGCTATTAGGGCTTGTTCCGCCTCCATCAAGAAACTTTGTAATTGAAGAATTGTGTCTTGGATTCACAACTATAAATAGAAATATTGCATAAATATAGTAGTATTCGGTGGTGCAAAAAAATAATATACTATTAATTTTTATCCATTGGATACTATCATCTTCTGTCTAATAGTGGTAATGGTAATCGGTGAAACAGTCTTAGTCTTGTAATCTATTATTAAATGGTTAAATAGAACTTAATAAAATTTATGATTCTATATTCTTTTAGGCTTACACTGGTCAGCCATGACATTTTGGATAATTACACAGAAAACGACATTCTGTCCAAATAAATTAGAAGAAACATTTTACAATGCTGTAATGGGTTTTGTGTACTGCTTCTGTTATATCAATTTACGTGAAGGCCATACAAGGTATCGCCTCTTAATGTTTTACACATTAATAGTCACACAAAATTTTGGAAGTTTATTCTTGTACGTACTGATATCCGATTCAGAAAAGCAAAAGAAATTATGGTCCATATCTGCAACTGTTTGTGTAATAGTTGGAACACTAATTGGTAAGCTTATAATATTGCTAAAGCAAAATATAATTATTTTTTATATCTATCCTCTAAAGTTGTAAATTACTAATGTTGTCTGAAATAGTGAACTTTTTTTTGTTTTTGAGTAATAAAGTTTTATTGTGCAACTCTTCTTTTTGTTGTTAATTTCATTGTATGTCTATTGGGGTTTACAATCAAAAGTTTATAAATAATTATCATTACATATTGCAATCCTATTTATTTCCAGGTATGATGGCAATGATATTATACTACAGGTTCTTCCATTCAAAAGGGCCCATTCCCTGGAAGAATCAAGATGATGTTGAATTGAATAATAAAGTTGTGGCAAATAATTGTGAAAACAAAAACAATAAACAAAATGGATTAAATCATGTTAGATCTTTTAAAAGTGCCAACAAAGATAATGATACAAGGTAAATCTTTATGGAATATGCTGTAGTTGGAATTACTTAGTAAAATATTTTAGCGGACTTGATTTCAGTAAAGATGAGATTCATCGAAGATGTTTAGGTCTATTAATTTATTGATGACTATTGTCTTGAAACTCCCGATATTTCGGTGACGTTTCTGGCGATCAAAGTCACCCTCGACTACGACACTGTTATGTTCATTGTGACTGTGAAAGTTTAAAATCTTTTATGCTATAACATTATTATTATTACTAGCCGTGCCCGCGACTTCGTCCGCGTGGATTTTAACAAAAAGTTATTGTTCAGTTCGTCGAGTTAAAAAATACATAAATTTCTAAAATAAAAGTAGCCTAAGTTACTTCTTATTACATCAGCTATCTACCAGTGGACGTCCCGTCAAAATCGGCCTAGCCGTTTCAGAGATTAGCCGGAACAAACAGACAGACCGACAAAAATTGAAAAAAATGTTATTTTGGTATATGTACTGTTTATACATCATAATCATTTAGTAAAAATCGGTTATTAACCGACTTCCAAAAAAGGAGGAGGTTCTCAATTCGACTGTATTTTTTTTTATTTAGTTACATCAGAACTTTTGACCGGGTGGACCGATTTCGACAATTTTTTTTTTAATCGAAAGGTGGTGTGTGTCAATTGGTCCCATTTAAATTTATTTGAGTCTTTTTTCGTCGACCAACGTTGTATTACTTGTCGATGTAATTGAAGTCAGTTTTTTTTCGTTTGTCTGCAAACAATTATTTTAATATTACAAACAGATACACCAATTTTATTTATTTGCATAGATATAATAAATATAAATAATGAAATTGTCGATAAAAAGACTACAATTTTATGAATGAAAGATTAAAAATTTATGGTAATAAAGTTTAATTTGAAACAGTATAAGAATGTTTCTTTTGTATTTTACAGAAATGATACTACCACAAGCAATCAGCAACTACCGCCAAATGATAGTGATAATAAGTTCTTATTAGATCATTGGATAGCTAGATCAGGTTCACCAACCTTTACATCAGCTCCAGTGGGTAATTTAAGCATGGATATATCAAGCATCGAAATGTACTCTATTGAAAATACACCACAATCTGCAACCATAAAGAGAGAAAATCAAAATAATCAAACAAATATGAAAATTACTAAAAAGAAAATTTGTTCACCAACAGAATTAACATTGAAACTATCTTCAATTGAAAATTTAGAGAGTTCTATTGATGAAATCACTTCCAGTTCGTTAAATATACAAAAACGTCGCGGAATATGCTCATCAGATGATTTGACTAACTTAAACTTAGAGAATTGCAATATGATAAATGAAGATTATGTTAAAACCATCAAGACTGATAGTTCAGAAATTAGCCACGACACTGATGGCTCCAATAAAAAAACTTCGTCGGATTCAATAGACATGGATCTAGATTTAAGCTTCAGTGATATCAATAGCTCAGACATTAACACATTTAACGAGAATATCGTACAAAAACTTTGTTTGAGTGCATTGAAAAATATAAAAGTTGGAAATCAAGATGCTGATATTGAAAACATACAAAGAATAGCACTTGACATACTTAAAGAAATGTATACAAAGAAGGATAAGATAAAGAATGGTATAACAAGTGAAATACTGCAATCAAAACGTGATCTGGATACTCCAACAGAAATATTATCAGTGCATGATTATGAAAATATATGTGCAGTAAATATTGCTAGAGAAGCTTGGGGCTTAAGGTCATGGAATGGTTACTGTGATATTGAAAATTGGTTGCACGATGGCAGCGTTGTCCGAGATAGAAGTAGAGACACTTTGACTTCAGGTAGCTCGGAAATAAGTAGTTGTATATCGCAAGAATTAAAAAACGCTATATTAGCTGCACCACCATTCCCTAAAAAGGCGCATACTTATTCTAATGTTTTTGTGAAATTTGAAAGAAGTAGTCAAGAAGATTATGTTAATACAGTAATGTGTCATTCTAATGATGACACTTTCCTGGCCAAACCTTGCATGATAGATAGTACTAAAGACCCTAATCACTTAGAACCAATTTTAGAAGAACTTGATGATTTAGGTGATATTGACGTATCATGCAAAAAAAGATTAAATTCAGAAAGTTCTCTTGTAGCAACTATAGATGAAATTAGAAAAGCAACAGTAACCAATTCTCCAAGAAATTTATATCACAGAAGGGAGCATCAGTGGGACTCTCCACAGTTTCATTCAGCAATCGGAGCTGACAAATCGGAGACAAACCTTAAGAAAGCTATATGGAAAGAACCTTATAAGTTTGATTTAAGCAATAAAATGGAAACCTTACCAGAAAAAGAATGTATTTTAGATGTATCACATGGCTCAAAGTTTGAATCAAGTGTAAAACACTCAAATATTTTACCAGTGTCTACTAATCTTAGCATAGATAGCAATAAGAGTCAAAACAAAAATATTACACGAAGGCAAAAGTCAATTTGCACAACACCTCAAAACAAAAAACTTAATAATAAACCAGAACAACAAATTCATGATCTCTCAAATAAAGATATTGACTTTTTATGGCAACTAGTTACTGACAATTCATTACCTTTAAATTCAATTGAAGATGTTTCTCTAAGTCGGAAGACTCCTTCATTACAGTCTTTAATACAGAAAGAATCACCCCCAAACTTAGTTAATACAACAGCATCTAAGATATCAAACATTAAGAAAAATGTACGGAGCAGACCAAGGCGAAAATTTTCTATTTTAAGAGATAGATTTGAACCAAAGGCTAACTTACATTCCGATGAGGAAATTTTATATCACTGTTCGGAAAATGTTGCCCAACAAATAGACTCCAACATAATGAATGTTCATAATCAATTTGATCATAATAATCAAACAGAACTATCTCCTCAAATACTATCGAATGCTACATTAAATGACGAAAAGAATTGTTCTGTAAATAAAACGGATGTGCCTTCAAAAAATATTAAGGAAAAAAAGTCATTATTTATGAAGCAGGTGCTTAGCCCACCACGGTTTAATACTAAGTTAAGACATAAAGTGTAGTGGATGATTATTAGACCAATTTAAATAAGTTCCTACATGATAACTACTACATAGTGAATTATTAAATGGTTTCAATTCAGCATAGCGTTGGATTAAAATCTTAAATATTTTTGTACTTAAAGCAAGTCAATATTAACATGATCTCACCGTAAGTGTAGTCATTTTATTAATGTTCTTCATTAACATGTTGTTATTTTGATAATTTAATTACAAGCAAGCAAACAGACATATTGGAACATTGACTGATTACAATTTTACTTTTAAAACGTAATGTAGTCATTAGGCATTTAAGAAAAGACAAGAAAAAGCAACTGTACTCATTAAAATTTTGTGTTTAGGTAAGTTGTCTCATCTTCTCTTGTTGAGTTTATTATTTTGTCTTTAACCTCGTAAGGCTTAAAGACCTAATTAGGGGACTAAAATATTACATATTATAATAAATATTGATGTTGCAACTAGTGACCTACAATTATGACAAGATGTAAACCTATTTTTTTTATTTAATTTAAAGAAATCCGACTATTCATAACTTCTATCAAAATAACCAAACTTTGGACACATCTTTAATCTTAACATTGTCAGTTTTTCATTTTAAGTTAAAATTTGTTATGTTAACAGTGGCAATTGAAAAAAAAGATTAAAGTCTTGGGCAGCAGCTACTTTCACTTAACTAGTTTTTTGCGCCATGATTCATAATTACTTATATTTAATTTAGGTTGGGCCTTAAGAGGTTAATATAGATTTTGTCATATCTTATTACTTAAATAAATAATGATAATGTAGTTATATTCAGTTATGTTTTAAGTTAGAAGTGTTGTGTTTTCAGTTTTACAGAAATTCTATAAATTAAAATAAAAACAAACAAGGTTTTAAATATTATCTATTGGCCCATTTTAATAAAAATACAAATATGTAGTGAAAAGATAACATAAAAGTATTATTGTATTTTAAACATGTACATTTTAATAGATATAAAGGATTTCAAATTTTCAAGTGAGCATAATTTCAATTTGCCTTTTAAAACTGAATACTTGTCTCAAAATTTTATAAAAAATTAACAAGTATTATAATTTTTTTTTTCTAATATTACATGCAAATACATTCCAAAAATTATTAGACTGTGATGTAAGTGCCTTTATTTTTATTGTATTTTCAGCCAGTATTGTAAATTTTGTAGCTTTTTGTATATAATAAACTTTTATACAATATTATTTGAGTATTTATTATCTTAATCCGAAGAGATTTCAAAATCAAAACCGTTCTCAGATTTTCTTTAACTATTTATCGGATTCTATTTCTGTCTTTTATTTTCTAGTAAAGTTTAAACGGAAAAGGAAATATAATAATTATAACAAGTTCTCATTAAAAAAAAACAAATATATTTTATAACATTTACTTTATTATATATTTTTATTACAGCTGTCATATTATAATTATTTATAGCATAAGCACAATATATTATATAGCATTTATAATGCTTTTTAATAAGTTAGTATGAATACGTCTTTGTTTTTAGTCATATAATTTCTAAATATCACATTTTTTTTAACAAGATTAATTTATGATTTTATAATATTGTATATAAATGCAAAAATATTGCTACCTCTTCAGTCTTCAAAGTAATCTATCTCATTATATAAAAATATATGTCAATTTATTACATTTATTATTGGTTTTAATCCCCAGAAAAATATATAAGTATACTTATAATATAATCTTATCCTCTAGTTAACTAATTATATTGAAATAATATATTGGCAAGATTGCCAAAATGTTTAAAAATTACAAATAAATATTTAAAAGATACACTTCTATCTAAATTTCATGTTGCTTTACTTAAAAGTTATGGCATATATAAACTTACAGTATTTTTGTTAAATGTGATTTTGCAGTTTTTGTCGAAATCAATGAACCCTAGCACTAGCTTAGATAAATAAATGTAATAATTTTATAAATCTGTAGTCATTACATTAGTGATCATACGAATACGATGAGCATTGCAAGCTTTGCAAAGAATATGATCATCAAGAGGATAGCATCCACGCCCCCTTGCTTCAGACGACAAGAGAAGGCCACAATCTTCACACTTGTAACATCGGACATGAAAACTTCGGTCTAGAGCAACAACTCTTACGGTTTCCTCTTCCCCTTCTTCAGGCATTATTGGTAGTTCACATACACAACATCTAGGTGCAAACTTTTTGTGAAAATCTTCAATGCAATGAATCTGATTCATAGCATCCACTGTAAATGGTATACCATCGAGACTTTTACCACATACAACACAAGTGAAACAAGTTGGATGATAGGGTTTACCAGTAGCTCTCAAAATTCTGTCTAAAATGGGATTATTACATACTGAACATTTTTCCAAGGTTTCATAATAATCTGCCTCGCAATAAGGATTCCCTTCAACTGCATAAAATGGTTTTCCTTGCAAATTTGTATTACATTTGTGGCAACAAAAACATTTCACATGATACATTTTTCCCATTGCGGTGCAGCCAGAACTCTCATCTACAACTTGTTGATCACATTTCACACATATGCCAAAGAATTCAGAGCTGCCAGATATAGATTGAACAAGCATATTAGTTAATGCATCAACCTCTTCTTCCTTCAGCATAGGTGATTTCCCTATTGGTTTCATATTGTTTTTATAACTTTGATTGGTTGGTTGTTTAGTAGCCTGTACTGGATTACTTTGTGGGTGTAAATTAATAGGTTCATAAAGTGACTCATATGTTGATGCTTGTGACACTCCATATTCAGGGTACTCGTTTTGATATATAGCAGGATAGGGTGGACGGTCCTGGTTAAAATTCAAGTTCGCCGTGGCTCTCATTAATTCACTGTAATTAGAGCTGACAGGAGACGGTGGAGGAATCAGTTCTTCATTATGATTAGGATCAAAAGACTTCGACGTGACATGAAAAGGAGGTGGGGGGGGCAAGGGTGGATTGTTGCTTACTTTATACTGAGGAACATTACTATACATAGGAGCATAACTTTTAGAAGGTGTGGTTATATTGTTTTGATACGAATGAGAGGGAAGTGACAGTTGAGTTAAATTTGCATAATCTTTGTGCATGGGACGGATATTGCTAGAATCTCTTGGAACATTGCTATACGTCGGAGGTGGTGGTGGAGGCGGTGGCGCATTTTGCAAAGGAGTTATCTTTGTTGAATAAGAAGGTTCACGTAATGTGTTGACAACAGCACTATGCGGAACTTGCGGCTGAGCTTTCTTCTTGGGCGGCACAGCTGGTGGTATCTTCTTTATTTTTCCAGGAGAATTTATATCCTTCGACATTTGCAAGTCAGCTAATTGCCTTTCCAAGGCATCAGTGTTATTCAGTCGAGACATTATGAATATTATTGCCTATTTAAGAAATAATTTCCTACAACGTAAACAAAACTTTTTTAATACTACCAATTTTAAATAAATTACAAATAAAGTAGACGCAAATATACGCAATTTTTTTTTATCTAGACCATATTTGTATTACTTTATAACAATTCACACCTAAAAAACTTTAGTCACACTCACACGTCATTCATAATTTCGACACATTTTTTATGATTCAAAGAGTATATGAATGGTATATATGCTATATGATAAGATTGTTACAATGTACAAATTGATATAGTTAATCATTCGATATTTTTATTATCTAGTGATGTAACGAATGCTGAATTCACAACATTCGCGAAAGCGTTTTTGAATGCGAACAATTGACTTTGACATTTGCGAATATGATAATGAATCCGAATATTGAGTTTTTACATAAAGTGCTGTTAAAATGTATTAAATTTTTTGTCTGTCAAGTAATCTTGGGTAGCACATGTACGATGTATTAAAAGTTTACGTTACTTAGTATTAGTAAGGTACGAAATGTAATAGTTCCAAACTTCAATTGCTATTCGGACCTAATCGGACTAATCGTACACTGTAATAGTACTATCAACTATCACAGTTCACCTCGGTCCGACGAGTTTGTATTGTACGTCTATTAGTCTTGGGTAGCACATGTACGATGTACTAAAAGGTTACGTTACTTAGTAAGGTATGAAATGTAATAGTACCAAATGTCAATCGCTATTCGGACCTAATCGGACTAATCGTACACTGTAACAGTACTATCAACTATCACCGTTCACCGCGGTCCGACGAGTTTGTATTGTATGTCTATGAGTCCGAGTATCATACTGTCAGACTGTCCGAGATGATGTTTAGTCTCGGGTTAAAAACCTTTTAAATAGGTACACTTTTATGTAAAAGGTATTTGTTTACGTTATATTTATGGCAATCAAATAATGTGTATAATAGGGTTGCTTATTTCACAATTGTATAGACAAGAAAGTAGTGCTAGAAGACAAAAAATATATATATCAAAATGATGAAAAACTTAAACTAAAGGGGAAAATCTATAAAACGATCATAAGACCTGTCGTAATGTATGGATCAGAATGTTGGGCAACAAAAGTGACGGATGAAAGAAGAGTGCACGCAGCCGAGATGAGAATGCTAAGATGGATGTGTGGAGTAACGAGGAAAGATCGGATTAGAAATGAATACATAAGGGTAAGTTTGAAAGTAGCACTCGTGACAGAGAAAATGAAGAGCAATAGGTTAGCGCTATTAAACGCTATGTTGGTAAAAAATGTTAGGGGTGAATGTCGAAGGACGAAGAGCGATCGGCAGACCAAAAAAGCGATGGATGGATTGTATGAGTGAGGATATGAGAAAAAAAAGGAGTAAGCGCTGAAGTGACGAATAATAGAGAGGAATGGAAGAGGAAAACATGTTGTGCCGACCCTACATAAGTGGGATAAGGGCAGGAAAATGATGATGATGATGGAAAAAAAAAAGAATTTCAACCTGTACACTCTTTTGTAGCCAGGTACTATTTACTATCATTGGGTCAAAAAATCTGGATACTACTAAGTACTAATAGTACTAATAAGGTGTACTAATACATTTTTTAACCGACTTCAAAAAATGAAGGAGGTTGCTCAATTCGACCGTATATATGTTTTTTTTTAATGTATGTTCGGGGATAACTCCGTCGTTTATGGACCGATTTCAATAATTCTTTTTTTTTTTGGAAAGTAGATATCCCTACTTTGGTACCATGATAAGGAAACCAGATTATTATGATGGGGTCCCAGAGCAATCGGGGGAAACTCCCGAAAATCCGCATAACTTTTTACTGGATATACCGATTTTTATGATTTTTAATTTAATCGAAAGACGATGTTTATCATGTGGCCACATTTAAATTTCATTGAGATCTGATTACAACTTTTGGAGTCACAGACATATCTCTTATATGTCTGTGTTTGGAGTAATCTTTGATAATGCGTATTTACTTGATATTTTTTTTGTCTACCTACGTTGTATTACTTGTCAATATAATTGAAGTCGGTTTTCCTTCGTTTGCCTGCAAACACAATTATCGAATTGTACGAAAAGAGTGCGCACCTGAAAACGTCCGATTAAGCCATGATTAAGCCCAAGCCTACTGTCAAGTTTGAATCAAACAGATTCGAGCAAATAGGTTTAATGACACTTTTTTTTATATTTAGGTTCCCCTTACTTTAAAAAAAAAAACCGGGTTAGGGTTCCGTACAAACAAAATTATTAAAAATATTTTTGATGTCACAAAAATTTATACTTTTCGCAAATTTTCCTGTATCTGTGTTCTAAGACGTTATTTCGTACCAATTTTCAAGATTCTGAGTTCACCGGAAATACACTGTAGGTGACTCCCTTGTGACTGTCGTAAATTTGCAGCATAAATGGCTGAATCTTTTGATTGCGTTGACTTAGAAGTTTGATTATTTCACAGCTCCAAGCGACAATCATTACAGCCTATACAGTCCACTGCTGGACATAGGCCTCCACAAGTTGACGCCAAAATAGCGTGAACTCATGTGTTTTGCCCATAGTCACCACGCTGGGCAGGCGGGTTGGTGACCGCAGTACTGGCTTTGTCGCACCGAAGACGCTGCTGCCCGTCTTCGGCCTGTGTATTTCAAAGCCAGCAGTTGGATGGTTATCCCGCCATCGGTCGGCTTCTTAAGTTCCAAGGTGGTTGTGGAACCTTGTTATCCCTTAGTCGCCTCTTACGACACCCACGGGAAGAGAGGGGGTGACTAAATTCTTTAGTGCCGTAGCCACACAGCACCCGTAGCCACACAGCACAATATACTTGAGTAATTGATATGAATTTCAGCTTGACACCTTCACGTGTTTCTGAGAAAAAGAGTTTTAACAGACAGACGGACAACAAAGTGATCCATAAGGGTTCCGTTTTTTCCTTTTGAGGTACGGAACTCTAGAAACGAATGTGTTTTAGAAGACACGACTAAAGTAAAACTTCTTTAGTTGTCCCTACAGTGATATAGGTTTCTATGTCTCTCTCTCTATCTTCACTAACTTATATCTCACCCATTTGCCTCGCGCGATCACCCTTTTCGTAACACTCTTGACACACATTCACTAGCTTTCTCCCCAAGTCAAGTGTGTGTAAAGAAGTTTTACATCAAAAACGTGCGACTGGATCTGATGTAAAATATGAATTTCTGAAAATTTATAGAAAATGTGAGTTTCTCACCAGCCTTTAGATTAAATATGTGTCCTGGAAAACGTCAGGACATAGACCATTCTAGAGTTTATATTTAACCAAAAAAAAAGTTACGAGAAGCTCCTCTGATTCGATGCAAATCACGTATCCAATTGCTGTGACGAAGGGTACAATAATAGAAATATGACGGAGGTTCCATATTGGAGAGTCCTTCAAAACAATCACTATACAGACGGTAAAAAGGAAACAGAGATACAACGTCTCTATTTACGCTTTTTTTTATGTCATTAGGTCGGCAAACAAGCGTACGGCTCACCTGATGGTAAGCGATTACCGTAGCTTATAGACGCCTGCAACACCAGAAGCATCGCAAGCGCGTTGCCGACCCAATCCCCAATTCCCTCAGGAGCTCTGGTCACCTTACTCACCAACAGGAACACAATACTGCTTGAAAACAGTATTATTTTGCTGTGATCTTCTGTAAGGTCGCGGTACTACCCCAGTCGGGCTGCTCCATATTTTGAGCAGGAAATTCCTGCTGTGTCCTACCTCAGTTAAACGCTTAAAGGTGCTACATCGTCTTTCTATAACTTTCCAATCATTGACAATACGAACCACCTGGCGTTGAATGAAGTCAAAGTCTTGAAAGACTAAGCATTAATAGGCATGGTTTCCATGCATACATTACTCTGTTGCCAGTAACCTTGATTCTACATCCATCAAGAAAACTTGTTACCCCAGTGTATATTAATCCCTCGCAGAGACTGTAAGTTCGTAACTTCGTAAAAAGAGCTTTGTACCAGACGCGATCAAAAGGTTTCACCATATCTATACTAAGCTTACTGCCATAGCTTCTTACTTTCTGTGATTGCCCAGCGAGAGCTTGAAAGTCACGTCTCTGCTAGTTTGTACCATACCACTGCTGAGCAAAATCCTCCTTTTTTAGGTAGGAAAAGGATTAAAGTCTAATCTATCACGCTGCTCCGCTGTGAATTTATTTCCTATACAAAATTAGCGAGCCCTTTCAGATATTTTTCAGGTATTATTTTCAATAACAATGGTTGCCAATAGGGAGAACAACAAAGACAGACGTCTAGACCAGAAAGAAATATTTGAACGAATAAAATTATTCATCCCAAGTGAGGACCAAACCCACGACGGCTGTTATTTTACTCGTACTCCTACACTAAAAGTTGTTTTATTAAGATATAAATAACAAACATTAATCTTATCAGCAGCCGTATGATTAGCCAAATCCAACGATCCAAGTAATATACATAATACAGTACAATAAAATAAATTAAAAACATTCGTCCAATATTCGCTTCGTTTCGCGTGAATGCGGATGCAAATACCAAAAAATCGCGAATGCAAATCGGCAAATGTGAATATCCGTACATCATTATCACATACATTGCTTATTATGATAAAGACGGGTAAGTCTTTAAAAACTTAACGCCAACAAACTAATCGATTATTTTGTTATAGAAATTTCTAAGTACATTACAAGTACTAGATTTGTTTATATATTATAGTTAAATAAATAAATATCTTTTATTAAATTGTTTCACATCAAAAGTTTTTTTTTCTCCTTGCTTATTTGCAATCAGTCTTAAGACTATGAGCAAATCTATTCTGTGATGTTTTCATGTGGAGCTGCCGTGCCCAGAGCTACTGTCGGTCTTCTAGCTCTAGAATATAATGACGTTTTAATCGTCTCACTTAGTGACCAGTGGTGATTTGGCGAGCAAGTTCGTTAAGATGATGGATTAACCGTTCTTTATATTTAGCTGCCAATCTCCGAATTTTCTCCTTGATTGTTCTCATTTTCAGGTCTTTATGAACTTCATTGTTGGTTATGTACCATGGTACTTTGGCAATTGTTCTTAGGATCTTGTTCTGTTGGCGCTGGATAGTGTTTATGTTTAAATCACTTTCGCTGCCCCATAGTTGCAGATCATATGTCCAAATAGGCTTTAGGATTACTTTGTAAATAAGTAATTTGTTGCCCAACGAGAGTCTCCAGTTCCTTCCTAGCATCCAGTATAAGCTGTTGTATTTTAGTAGGAGTTCCTGCTTTTTACATTAGATGTGGTGCCTCCAGGTTAGTTTACGATCAATGTGTAAGCGAAGATATCTTATATGGTCACTATGGGGTAGAGTACACTGGCCCAAAATTACAGGTGGGCAGTTTCCTTTTTTAAGAGTGAATGCCACCTGTACTGACCTTGCAGCACTAGTCTTTATTTTCCATTTTTGGAGGCATTCGTTTACTTTGTTAAGGCTCTTCTGCAAATTCTCTGATGCCAGTCTTGGATCCTTGTTACCTGCTAATATAGCAGTGTCATCTGCAAATGTGGCTATGGTTATCCCTGGCGTTAGCGGTAGGTCTGCAGTGTACAATGTGTAGAGCATGGGGTCGAGAATAGATCCTTGTGGCACCCAGGCGTTGATCTCCTAGAACTCAGTTGTGGCGTCATACATAAAATATACGATCCGCGAGGTAAGATTTAAATATTGGGAAGTAAGAGTGGGAAATATTCTGCTTGATCTTGCATAGTAGGACTTTGTGTTAGACCTTGTCAAACGCCTGCCCAAAAGTGAAAAAAAATTGAATCCAAAAACGCTAACGAGCAAAATAGGCATGTATCCACTAAAAACAAATGGGATGGATTAAAATGTCTAAAAATTAATTATGATATGTAGATAAAGAAAAATCAGTTTATTCAATAAAATAATTAAGGATTGTTGATATTTTCACAAAACAAGTTAAGAAAATATAGGCATTATGTCACGTGACAGTGAACACCAATCATAGAGCGTGACGTAACCCCGTGCAAAAGATAATTTTTTTTATTGACATTTTCATAGAACAGAGCGTTACTACTTATTATTTTACGGTTTTATCTTTTGTCGTCACATTTATTTAGTTATTCAAAGTAATATACTGAAAGAGAACACCATGGAACCTGGATTTATGAAAGGAAATAGCAATAACTTGCCCAGAATTGACGTCGTTATGCTTGGCAAGTTTTTCGCATCAAACAGCGACTTTTGCTCATCGGAATTCCGCAATGTTAAAACTTCGATGTAAGTATACACGAATGTAATATAATTATTATAAGCTAAATTCCCACTTTTTCAGTCTTGTTATGTATTATGTGTTACTAATTAGTTATTTGACTACAGTTTTGACATATTTCGAGGTTAGAAATACAAAGTAAAACATAATTATGATACCTAAATTAACTTCCACGCTTTTCTAGTAACAAATAATAACTATAAAATGTACCAGCTGCTTAATTTAACGCACAGATCGTAAAAGCCAACCCTAGGAATGGTCATATGTCTCAGAAATCATGTTATAGGCAATAAAATAATACTAGCCATCTTAAATGCCATTGACACCTAAATACATGACTAACTTAGCTTTTTGTTACCCTTACTCTGTAAATGATAAAATCGTGTTTAATGTACTTAAATAAATAAACCTAATTTCAGATCCTCGCGAGATTCCTACGGAGATGATGCTGTCAGCTTTGTACAAGTTAAACGAGAGGGTAAACTGTGTACTGTGAAGTGTAAAATATGCCCAGAGCATAAAGTTCATGCTAAGTTATATAAATGCACACTAATTTTAGATGAAGAAGAAAACATTATCTCTATGAGGTGCGAAGACTGTGTAGCTTCACAGGGGGGATGTAAACATGCAATTGCATTCCTTATGTGGGTCCATCGTAGAAGTGAGGAACCCTCCTGCACTTCTGTTGAGTGTTACTGGAAAAAATCTAAATTGTCCAGGGTCGGTAGCAGCCTTAAATATATAACTGCCAAAGAACTAACAAAGAGCAATCCTGTATTACCAGGGAATTCATCTGTCCTAAAGAAGTTTTTACAAGAGGCTAAGAAAAGAAAGGTTGTAGATTGTGAACTTTTAAAATATCAACCCACATATTGTCTAACTGAAATAGAAGCTGTCTCAATGCATAAACTTGTATGTAATCTTAAAGAAAAACATGGGGAAGATTTTTTGGGGAAAATACAAATAGCTGAGTCTGTAATACAGAAAGTAGAAGAATTAACTAGAGAACAATCAAATAGTGCTCTTTGGTTTGAATTAAGGTACGGTCGAATAACAGCTTCTAGAGCTTTCGAAGTAAGCAGATGCAAAACAAGTGATGGCACACTTATAGCTCTCATACTTGGTGGCAAAATTCCCGACACTCAATCTATGAAGCGTGGCCGCACCTTAGAAGACGATGTGAGAAAAACTGTAGAGGGACAATTAAGGAAAACAATCAATAAATGTGGTCTCTTATTAAGCTCCAGATATCCTATGATTGCGGGGTCCCCAGATGGAATTTTTGAAGACGGTATAATAGAAATCAAATGTCCTCTTAATGAAAAGACCTACAAGAATTTTGTAAAGAATGGAGAGCCTACTGGAAAATATTATGCCCAAATGCAACTACAAATGTTTTTATCACAAAAGAAAAGCTGTTATTATTGTGTAGCTGACCCAGACTATCATAAAAATAAAAAAGTAGATATAATAAATGTATCATTAAACCTTGTATATGTTGAAGATTTAATTCACAATAAGTTATTAAACTTTTGGAAAACAAATATATACCCTTTATTATATCAAAGTGTACAGTAAGTGTACTTATGTATAAATGGGTGTGTATTTAAATAAAAAACCTTTTTTGAAATTAAAGAATAGTTTTATTTTATTAAAGAATCTTGCAAATTAACTAGGGCACATGCTATAATTATTATATCATCCAGGATTTTAACAAATTTAAAATTAACACATGCATGTGGTTTAAGCATGTAAAATTCACGTAAGCGACGAATAACTCTTTCTATGTGAATTCTTAAGCTTGCAATCTGTTTAGTAACTCTTACTTGGTTCTTCGTCATTTTCACTCCTGTTTCTACACTAGGAGGTCTTACCAGAGTTATATTAGCTTTCTGTAAAAATTTCTCTACATGTTTAAACCCCCTATCTGCCATTACTACCATGCCACTTTTTAAAGTCTTTATAAAATCACACGATTCAACTACACATGTGTCAGTTGTTCTTCCTCCAAATCCAGGAGAGATATAATTAACAAGTCCATTTGGTGTGCATGATATTAAATACTTTATAGTATTTGCTTTTTTATAATCGGACCATGTCATGGCCTGGTTGATAGCCTTAGATGGCTTTTGCACTTCTATCTCTAGGCAGTCTATAATGCAACTGACATTATTATACCTATGTCTAAATGCCATAGGTAAAGTCCTTTTAATCATATCTTTGTCAAGTTCCACAATAAAAGGACGCATTAAACTAGCAATAAGGGGTATATTTTTTAAGAATATCTTGCTTAAATTTGCTGAAGACATCCCATAATCATCTGCAAGCTGATTAAATTTAACGTCTAATCTTATCTTATGTAAACATAATAATAAATGATGTTTTGGAATCTTCAAATCATCTTTTAAAATATCAACTAAAAAATAACAATTACTTGGAATACCAAGATACAAGCGAGGCTTCTTTTCAATTTTTTTAAGTGTGTTCACTAACATCACATCAGCTTCTAGTTTTCTTTCTTCAGCAATCAATTCACTGTCTGAAGATGACTTAACTTGCAATGAATGTATGGATGGTGAACGACTGTAGGTGGCTTCACACGGTATATAAAGGGAAACATCACTATCTGAGTGCTCTTCCTCAATCAATATTTTTTTTGTAATTTTGCGTAGGTTGGAGACAGAAGGACATGATTTTTTAATAATCTCAGTTTTAAATGGGGACGTGAAACTAGATGTCACTGATGGTTTCCAGGGTGACAATGCCTGGTTTACAGTTTTTATTTTGGTCTGACTTGCTTTACTTCTGAACTTGTGTGTTAGAAATACTTGAACTGATTTATTTACTTTCTGTTCACATAAAGGTTCTGACTCATTCAATAAGTCTGTTTGAAAATCTGCAAAATAAATGAGAGTAATTAACTTCATAGTCATAACTGTGAAATTATAATTATAATTTGTAAAATGTAGAGATCGCCCAAGATGGACATGGCGAGCATATATGAAACGATGTATGAATTAATGATGTATGGATGTCAATAAAGCAAAAGAAGTAAACCCAGGATTGTGTCAAACGGAAATCCGTAGTCTCTGCCTACCCCTCTGAGAGACAGGCGTAATGTGAATGAATTTATGTGTGATAATAATTTCTCTTGTTTATTATTAAAATATACCTGAGCTTGTATGGGGAATATCTTTGAGATGTAGACTTTTCGAACAACTTTCTTCTGGTTTTTTCAAACACTCGATAGTATTTGTATTATCTTTAAGACAATTTGCTATTATCTCCATTCTTTGTTTTTTTAACATGTACGGTCGTTCTGCGCTGCTGCATGTTCGCTTTCTTCTGTCTTCTTGACATTCAAATTTACTTGGAGTACATCCTGGTTTCATGCGCACTTGTGATACTTTTCCCATAATATGATACTCAGTATAATTGAGCATATCATTTGCTAACTAAAAAGAAACAAAAAAGGTACTTATTAATAAATATATACAATAAGTTATTCAAATACGGAACACAATAATAAATGACAAAACTTTAACAAAGATCTAACTTCAAGCAATATTTAAAATAAAGCAAAATTCATCAGTTTTGTTATAATAATGTATTCGCTAAATTACATTTTGTTAAATACTTACATCGAAATGATCTTCACAAAAATACATTCTTGAATTTGTTGAAAAACAATGTGCATTATTTTTCCTTGCAAGTGTTAGCCACTTTTTCCGTATTTCTTGTTTGCTTGGGACAAATATAAATAATTTGTTTGGCGTTTTAATGCTTGTGCTTTTACACTGGGGCACTATACAGTATTTGTAATACGAAGGATTCATTTTTAATCACAAAACATTTACAATATCCATATAAAAGCTGTTGTATTTCGCACGGAGTGACGTTATACAAGACGCCATGACAGTTTTGAGCGTTTTCGAGGGAAATTTAATGTCATTTCTTTAAATGCGAAATACAAATTGAAAATGTATGTGTTTTTTAAAAATAATATTTTTCTCATGCATAATAGATATTAAGGTATATTGTCTAACAATCAATCAAATTTAGGCAACTAGCCTATTCACTTTGTTCGAAGAACTTCTTTATAGTGTCACATACTCCCTGTCACTTAAAAAAAAAAACAAAATTTTTTGTGCCGTTCCGGGTTGAGCGTTTTGTGAATAAATTCATACTTTTTTCGTGTCATTTTCATCTTATACCTACCGAACACTCTCATTCGTGTGTTCTCCATCCCACGTGACCATTTGGCGAAATGAAATGTGTCAAACTGACACAACTTAAAGTCATTTATGTAAAACTCGAACTGATTGACAATTTGAAAAGCATCAAAATAAATCCACTCCACATTTTATTCAAGAGCAATACATAGTTATATTTTTATAATATTATATTACAGAGAAAGAGTAGCTAATTTTTAATAGTGTACAGTTTAAACTGTTGATCATGGCTATGCAGTGTCAACTATGGATGGGCAGCGTGAGTATTATATATTCGATAGTTATTTTGATGTTGTTTATTTACAATACACTTTTTTATTGAATTAAATCACAGCCCTTGTTAATAACATTTTCAATTGCGCGTGTCTTTTTTTAATTATCGTACATAGTTTGTGCTTATCTTTAATTGGCTTATTTATGCACAATCGGGATCCAATTTATGGGGTTTGTGTGCTAGAATATAGGTATAGAAATTATCGAAATACCCAAAACCGAATCGGAGCACCCCACTGTCCATGTGGACTTGGTCTACCCTACCCCTAGAGTGCTTTTTTGAAGCCGGAGCCAAGCGTTATTCTATCCTCAAAGGTGGTAGGTTAATTATTTTTTTTAACGAAAATTTAATTAGATCCCGATTGTCTATAGGCTTACCCTTTAATTTTGATGTCAAATCACTGATACACTGATGTTGAATTACTGATCAACAATAAATGAATATATTTGAGATTTATGTTCCAATATATTATATCATCAGCATCATCATCATTTCAGCCTATAACAGTCCACTGCTGGACATAGGCCTCCACAAGTTCACGCAAGTCACCACGCTGGGCAGGCGGGTTGGTGACCGATATATATATCAATATATACAAATTATCTTGGATAGTTATGTCAGGGCGGTCAGCAGAAAAATGCACTACACTTTTCACTCTCTGAAGCGCCTCCAATTCGTTTTACCATTTAAAACCAGACTTGCTTGCGCATTCCCTTCTCTTACCCATTCTCGACTATGCAAATGTATGCTATTTAGATCTGACACAGGAGCTACTAAGTAAATTGGAGCGTACAAAATCTTGCTGTACGCTTTATTTTTGGTTTACACAAATATGATTGCATTTCCCACTTTGGTTCTAAACTCAAGTGGTTCCCTAACCACCTCCGCCGTGTTATGCACATCCTTCCTTTCTTTTATAACATACGCCATGATCAAGTCTTCTCTTTACCTTCGACCCCGTTTCCAATCGCTTCCTACCCCCACACGCTCTAGGCACTAGTATAACTAACACGCTCTAGGCACTAACATAACTATGCTTGAAGTTCCTAGGCATAACAACAACTTCCGATTAAATTAATTGTCTACGCACTGCTAACCTTTGGAATAATCTCCCAAAATTCATTCAAGAAAGCTCATCGCTGTCCATTTTTAAAAACAATCTTAAGAACTATCTGCTTTTTAAATGAGATGTATATATGTAGTATATGTTTGTAGGCTACATATATACATCTCATGTGTGTTTATGTTTGTATGTGTGTATATTTATGTATGTGTGTTATGTATATGTAGTGTATTTTGTTTTTTTTATTCTTCTATTCCTCTAGTACTTTGCCCTGCATTTACACCATCTCTCACTACCATGGGTTGACTGGAAGAGATCTCTTTTAGAGATAAGTTCACGCTTGGCAACTTCTTATATTATATGGCTATTGGAACATTACTTAGTGCATTAAAGAATATATATGTATAAACATATATATTTTTTTCAGCTGGAGCCAAATATGACGGAAAGTTTTATAATGGCTGCTTTTCATCGGATGGGTCAACGTCCATTGGCTGTTAAAGTTATGAGAAACAAGTTCTCTGGCGAACCGGCGGGATACGCATTTGTTCACTTTCAGGTAATTTGCCATGTTTTTAAACTGTATATACTATATAGCTTTGTTAGATGTTATTTATACAATGTATATTTATTTAGAAATTAATTAAACTTGTAATTGTTTGATATTTTAGACCGATGAAGGTGCAATGGATGCTATGCATAAACTAAATGGGAAACCAATTCCTGGCACATTTCCTGTTGTTCGCTTCAGACTGAACACGGCTTCAAGGGAGGCTAGAGCAAACATGCAACAAGAAAGAGAGTTCTCTGTGTGGGTCGGAGACCTGAGTCCTGATGTAGATGATTACTCTTTGTACAGAGTATTTGCTGCAAAATATTCTTCTATAAAAACTGCAAAAGGTATATATTAGTTATTGTATCGTTGAGAGACTGAGGTAGGGCACAGCAGCAAATATTCTGCTCAAAATGTGGAGCAGCTCAACTGTGAAAGTACCTTGACCTTATCGAAAATCACAGCTAAATAATACTGCTACCAAGAAGCGTCGAGTTCTTGTAGTGAGTATGGTGACCAGAGCTCCTGGGAGGGCTTGAGGGGTAGGGTTGAAAAAGCGTTTGCAATGCTTCTGCTGTTGCAGGTTTCTATAAGCTATGATAATCGCTTATCATCAAGTGGCGCCTTACACTTGTTTGCCGATCTAGTTGTATAAAACATAGAACACTTTTTGTTGAATAAATAAATATTTGACTATGGGCAAAACATGAGTTCACGCCACTTTTGGCTCGAACTTGTGGAGGCCTATGTCGAATAGTTGACTGCGATAGGCTGATGTGATGTGATGAAACCTTCCTCTGTCAGTCTATATGTTTTTTTATAACAAAATGATATAAATATGTTTTAACTAAAAGATGATAAAGACACTTATGAAAGCTTTTAGTTTTAGCTGTTGACTATATGACTTCTAAGTCCCGTTAATTTTTCTTCTAGTAATACTGGATAGTTCAGGCTATACAAAAGGCTATGGATTTGTCAGATTTGGCAATGAGGATGAACAACGTAATGCTCTGTATGCAATGAATGGATATACAGGACTGGGAACAAAACCGCTTAAAATATGCACGGCAGTACCTAAACCAAAGGGACCAACTACTACTCAAAATCAACCTACCACTGTTACTACAACTCCCACATACAGTAGTGGGGCGGTAAGATTTGATATATGTATTTAGACATGAATTATAATTGAAAATCAGATTGTGCATGTATTGGCTTAAATTTGAAGTTGTACTGTTGAAAATAACTTAATAGATAAATGATAATGACATATAGTTATTATTACAGGAATACAACCATTATTACGATCCATCAGCCTACTGGCAAAATTACTCAGCCTGGTCAGGTTACTATGGACAGGACCAGTCTGCCGCTGTACAGGCAACACCTGTAGTAGACACTACACAAGCAGCTCTGAAGGCTCAAAATGACGAATTGGCTCTTGTTGGTTAGTATTAAGAACTAATAAATAGTAAATATTTCGGAGATCAAAGTAATTTAGGTATATCTTTTGAACTTATACATATGTTTTACTCTAATATCTCTTTAACACAGTTATTGATAACATCAAAGTTATAATTTAGTAAATTAATTTCAGTTACTCTTAACTATTTTCACAATTTTATTTTTATCATAATTTGTTTAGTTTATTTTTTATTCAAGTGCTGTAAAAGCGTAAGTCCTTAATTTCTATACAATTGATCAGGCAGATAAAATGTTAACTCCAGCCTTGATATAAAGGCATATTTAAATGTCATTTTTTTTTGCATTTCACAGATCACAAAAAAGTCATTGACATAGATCAATTGAATCAAGAATTCTTAGATCCTGAATTATCGTTGTGGGACGCACTGGAATCATCTCAGTGGTTTCCTCATGAAGTTATTAATCATTGTTAATACTTTGTAATTATACATAAATAACAATATAATTATTAATAAAATAACTTTAAGACTTAAAGGTCATTTTTATTATTTGAAAAGATTATTAAATTATATTCAGTATGCCTCACGGAAACAATTTGTTTGAATATGGTATATACATTCAGTCAAAAAAGTATCGGGAATGGATTGTTTGTTTTCTTTGTTGCCACAAATGTTTTCCATTTTCGCGCGGAGTTTGAGTTGCATCTGTTTTTAGTTATATCATATCTAGTGTGTATTGCGAATTTCATATTGGACAAAAACATCGAACAACGAGTTTGTCTTAAATTTTGCATTGCCAATGGAATTTCGTGTTCGGAGTCAATGAAAATGTTACAGAAGGCTTACGGTGAATCGACTTTATCAAAAACTCGTGCTTATGCAAAGCGTTCAAAAGCGGTCGAGATGTGATGGAAGATTTGCCTCGCTCTGGTAGGCCATCTACGTCTGCTGTTAACATCGCAAAAGTGAAGGAAACTGATTGAAAATCTTCATTCAACTTTGAGGGGGATAGCCGCCGAATTTTCTGTATCTCACGAGTCGATCCGTACCATTTTAACTAATCATTTGGGTATGAAACACGTTGTCGATCGGCTAGTCCCAAAAGACCTGAATTTTCTCCAAAAACTCAATCGCATGAGAGTCGCCGAGGAAGAACAAGGCTAGAACAAGTCAATTCTGACTCAACATTCATGAAACGCATTGTTACTGGTGACGAGACGTGGGTTTACGAGTTTAACATGCAAACTAGTGAACAAGTTTCGGAGTGGCACCTTCCAACTAAACCGAAACCGAAAAAACCACGCCAAACTCGTCCAAAAGTCAAAGTCACGTTGAGTGTTTTCTTTGACTATCGCGGTGTTGTGAACTCGGAATTCTTGCAGGAAGGTCAAACAGTAAATAAGGAATATTATTTGAACGTTATGCGGCGTTTAAGAAATAAATTCGAGGAAAAAGGCCAGATTTGTGGGAAAAAAAAATCTTGGATTTTGTACCACGATAATGCACCTTCGCACAAGGCCATCATTGTGAACGAATTTTCGATCAAACAATTAACAAATATCATCGAGCAACCACCATCCAACCATCACCAGATTTGGCACCAGTCGACTTCTTTCTTTTTCCTAAATTCAAATTCCACACCAACTCCACACAAACACCACTTCGTGACACCCGCTTTCTATCGGTAGAAGACATTAAGGAGAATTCGCGGCGAGAACTGAACTCAATTCCGGAAACGGCGTTTAAAAATATTTTGATGATTGGATTATTGGTTGGCGTAAATGTATCGTGTCTGAATGAGCATACTTTGAAGGTGACAAAATAAATTTGGATGAATAACAAACAGTTTGTGTATTATTGATCTTTTCCCGGTACGTTCTTGACAGATTAGTATTTTCTAGTATTTCATCGAAATTTTTTAGTGTTCAAACTTTGAATATTTTACCCATAACTCACGTTTCATCATCATTTTTTTTTTCATCATTATTTCCTAAGATTAGTGCCTTTAAACAAACAAACAAACCTTTCAGCTTTATAATATTATATTATATTTCATCGGAATTTTTTAGTGTTCAAACTTTGAATATTTTACCCATAACTCACGTTTCCAAAGTCTTTAAGAGGTAAAGATAGAAATTTAAACAAATTGGTTAACACTTTTTTTACAAAAATTTGACAACCCTGAAAGGTTTTTCCAATTTTCACGTTCCCAGAAAGTGAACTTTGGATAAACCTTTCAGGGTTATTTGGGAACAAGCCATTACCTAACGAAAAACTTTGGAATAAAATTTTACACAATATTGTTGAAATTTTATAGTTTTATGTAACATTCGTTTTAATAAATATAATTTAAGTGTCGTAAAAAAATACAAAAATGTCCCTTCTTTGCCCGAATTAATCCTTTAAACGAGTATATTTACTTCAAAATGATATCACAATCTAATAAGCATTTTCTAATGAATACTATATTAGGTACATAATTATAATAATAGGTACATAAGGTACTTCATTTTGCAATAAGTGTAATTATCGGCGAATAAGCAGTCTAGAGACAATAAATACACTTAATTACAATAAAATCTTAAACTTATCAACTAATTAAAGCTGTGTTATCGTAAAGGAGTTATGCCTCTGACGTTTAGTTGAATCTGGCAACACTGAAATACCACCTTGAGTACTACTAGTCCGACTATCGTGGCTAGTAACACTACTTGGAGACATAATTTGTGATGACGGGGAAAATGTCCTAGTTGGAGTATTCTTCTTCATGTAACCGACTACAGAATTCAATAAAACAGTGGGTAAAGCGACCGGCGTCAGTTTACCAGGTCCGTGGACTATGTACGTTTGTAACATTTTCTTTGCAGGAGATGAAGGATCATTTACAGTTAATACGACTAAAGAACCAGTTTCAATATTAGATGGTATTTGAGGAACGCCGTTTAGTAAATCTGGCGTTTTAATTTGCAAATTGGGTGTTGCCATTTTCGGTGTATCGACTTCCGATGGATTATTTTGAACCTTTGCTTTACTGATGGGTGTTAATGTTGCTAGATTTAATGTTGAAGTCTCTGCTGTCGATGTTTCAGTAGTACATTTCCGTTTTCGTTGAACTTTAGTACGTGTTGCCCGTTCGATTATATCTTCTGCTGTGATGGCGTCTCTGTGATTGGTGCTCATGCCCGGCAACATGGCCGATTCCAATGCCTTTGCTCCTTTACCTGTAAATAAAATTTACGTTATTATGGTTAATATAGTAATCAGCGACCGCTAGAGCTTAAATATTAAAATATTTTAAAAATAATTGTATTGATACGAATATATATAACCTATAGAAAAACCCAGATATTAAATTTTATGAATTTAGTTCTAAATTTTCATATTATCATACTTTGTTTGCAAAATAATTCTTACAACTTAGGAATGTATATTACATATTGTAAGAGAATGAAGAATATATAGATAAAAAATATTCTCACTTTGTCTCACACCCATTTCGCGGGCAGCTTTCAAACGTTCTCTTTCTGCTTTCTTCTTTTCTTGTAGCCTCTCCCGTTCTTTTTCCGCTCGCTTTTTAGCCTCTATTCGTTCTTCTTTGAACTCATGTTTCAGTTTCATCAAGTCCCAGGGTACTTTAGCTTGTAATGCTTTGTCTACTTGAGCTCCGTTTAGCTTCTCTTCTTTTTTAAACTGTTATAATAAATAGAATAAATTATTTGATTAATTATATGTTTTTGGTTTAATTTGTGTATACTTTTGATGTGTTTTGTATAAATTTATAAGAGGGGTAGCATCGTAAGGTATATAAAATAAAAATAAAAATTGGGTTTGTAAATTCTGAGATAAACAGATTTATTTGAACATATTCTATAGTCTATTTCACGTAGGATGGGTACGGTGACACATGTCAAATTAACTCTATAGTGAGGTGACCATGGCATAATTAATTGATGTAATTCGATTATCGAGTACAAATGCGGTTAACCTTTAATCGATTATATAAAAAATTTTTTAACTGCTTATTAAAAATTAATCATCGCTATAGTGAATAAATAATATTTTAAGGGTGGTGTTAAACGCGAGAAATGAGCTATCGACAAACCCATTAGCCCAGCTCACGTGGCAAATTATTAGTCGTTCGCCTTTACCCTCCGGTACTTTAGTCGAAGTCGAAGAATGAGCAGTGTCGTCTGTCCATATTTTGTCAACAGTATGATTGGCGTTCAACCATGTCTAGTCAAGGAATACTATAATTCCAATCCGTAATGTTTTTCGCCTTTTCTAAGAATGTCACAAAGTTTTCACGCACTTTTCCGTTTGTTAACTTTTATTTTATTTTATGGAAATCCAATTTTATTTAAAAGTCGCCATAACGATGTCACACTTCCATTAAATAATTTAGCACCTTTCAAAGACATTAATTATTGTAAAACTGTGGGCAACTCATTTCTCCGCTAACAATCATATTCAACCTCAACGACCAAACATTTATTTCCTTTGCCTCTTTTTGGGAGTCGATAACTTATTATCTTCCATATTGGTGTCACCATACTTTTCTTTACTTATTTTTGACACTAAGCTGTGTGGCTACGGCAATAAAGAATATAGCCACCAGCGTCTCTTCCCGTGGGTGTCGTAGGAGGCAACTAAGGGATAACACAGTTCCACTACCACCTTGAAACTTATAAAGCCGACCGATAGCGGGATAACCATTCAACTTCTGGCTTTGAAATACACAGGCCGAAGACGGGCAACAGCGTCTTCAGTGCGACAAAGCCGGCCCTGCGGTCACCAACCCGCCCAACGTGGTGACTATAGGCAACACACATGAGTTCACGCCATTTTTTGGCACGAGCTTGTGGAGGCCTATGTCCAACAGTGGACTGCGATAGGCTGAAGTAATTTTTGACACTGTATTACGCCTAATTTCAAGTGCCTGTGCAACTCGATCCACTATGTGGTTGACAGATAATAATAGACCGCTATTTTCTCACTCCCGTTCAAAGTATTCCCGAAAGCGGACAACCAATTGACTGTTTGAAACGGTCTTCTTTTGTTCTTTTCGGCATTTTACAGAACAGAACACACACACAAAATGAATAACTAAAAAAAAATAACAGAACTTAACAACAATAAAACAGCAACAAATACAACTATAGCAACTGGCAAAACCAAAACACGGGAAGCATACAAGAGACAGAAAGTACTGATTGAGATATCTCGAGTCAGTGAGATGACGCGATTCACAAGATGGCCGTTACGATTATTTATTTTAGCCGATTACTACGTGTCAATCCCTATCGTTAAACGTTTCGTTTCATGCCTGTAATTTTAAGTTATCATTTTTTCTGTACCTTTTTTATTTTGTTTAAAATGTAAAAACGCATATATAAATACAATTTCAATCTAATCAAGCATTATTATTTGCTTTGGAAACTAATTGGTGATTTTTAAAAATGTATATTTATCCGATTTGTTGAAAATAGTGAGCGTGTATTGGAACATATCAAATGTCACCGTACCCATCTTATGTGAAATAGATTATAGTTTTACTATATAACTGGTTGATAATTTTAAACGGTAGTTTAAAGTTCTGCATTCTTTGCCGCCTGCCCGTCTTAAAAACTTTATCACTCGCCCTAGTTTAGTCATTGACCCTTTTTTCGGGAAATATTTAAAACATGACTTCAGCGTACTAGCTAATCTTACAAAAAAACCCTTCTCATACTTGAAGCCACCCCTTTCTCCTCGCCCACCTCAGCCCCACGCGCTCTTAAGTTCCGATATATATAAGAAAGAGGCCAATGTCGAGTGGGACGTTACAGGGTTCATCAAACAATAACCTTGGGCTTCACCAGAATAGACAGCAAGAACGTGAACTCGGCCCGCCCGCCTCACGCAGCCAGCCACAGTTACCTTCAGCTTGAGCTCCCTCCTGGCGCGGTCGGGGAACAGCGCCGCCATGAGCGTGAAGTCGGTCCCGACGGCGGCGAGCGCGCGGTAGAAGCGCACGGTCTCGGCCGCGCTCCACTCCGCCGCGCGCGTCACCTTCTTGTACTTGAACCCGCCCCCGCCTATCCACGCGCCCTCATGTACCACGGACGTTATCTTGCGACCGCTGTCCGTTTGTTTTATCACCTGAAAACAGAAAAAATACGGCATATATATATACTAGCGGACCCGGCAGACGTTGTCCTGTCCGGAAAACAGCTACCAAAGATAGCTTACACACCGATAGCAGCGCCACCTACTGGGTCCAATTGAGATAAAAACTACTATATCTCCCAAGTTACACAAAATTACAGATGTTTACAAAATTTGATTTAGTAGTTTCAGACCTACATACAGATAGCAGCGCCACCTACCGAGTCCAATTGAGATAAAAACTACAATATCTTCCAAAATTACAGATGCTTACAAAATTTGATAAAAATTGGTTCAGTAGTTTAGGAGTTACATACTGATAGCAGCGCCACCTACCAGGTCCGATTGAGATAAAAACTACCCTATCTCCCAAGATGGACCAAATTACAGATGCTTAAAAATTTTGATAAAAATTGGTTCAGTAGTTTCGGAGTTACATCCATTTAAAATTTTCATTGTTACCACCCACCCCCGTAATCCTTATTGGGCATGAGTTATCCTAAAATCCGCTCATTGGTCATTTTTACATCACATATAGGAGATACCAACCTTACCAAATTTGGAGTCGATAGTTTAAAAACGGGAATTTTCTATTGTTAACGCCCCCGCAACAATATAATAAGTAATGTAAAATTGCTAGTTAATACCATTTTTACTGTACGTAAATTAAAATGCGGTCTACGAATAAGATCAATTTAATCATTAATAAAGAATTTAGCCACCCCATCTCTTCCCGTGGGTGTCGTAAGAGGCGACTAAGGGATAGCACAGTTCCACTACCACCTTGGAACTTAAAAGGCCGACCGATGGCGGGATAGCCATCCAACTGCTGGCTTTTTAAATGCACAGACCGAGGACGGGCAGCAGCGTCTTCGGTGCGACAAAGTCAGCCCTGCGGTCACCAACCCGCCTGCCCAGCGTGGTGACTATGGGCAAAAACCCCCATGAGTTCGAACCTAAAAATAAGGCCCTCAGTTCCCGGCAGCCCCACTATTCCCGGCTACGGCAGCGGCCGTGGTAACGGTGGGGTAGAGGGTGCTAAGAATCACCGGGGTACGGGAGGCTGCCATAGAAAAATACCGACGATCTACGTAAGATTGCCGGTGTAGGCTGGATGAGGATTGCGGAAGACCGGGATGTGTGGCGCGAACTTGGGGAGGCCTATGTCCAGCAGTGGACTGCGATAGGCTGAAGTGTGTAATCATTAATAACTTGAAATGCGCCCAAATTTATTATTTAACATGAACTTTATAGAATAGCAATAAAGTTCAAATTGACTCTACATTTTATTTAGAAAACGTTTATGTGGGAAAAAGAAAAGGGCTGTTTTTAGGGTTTTCCCGACAATTATTCGAATTTTTCTCACCTTTTAAACCTCCACGAAAATTTCAAGACCAAGATAAGATAAATCCGTTTAGCCGTTCTCGAGTATTAGCGAGACTAACGAACAGCAATTGATTTATATATATATATATATATATATATATATATATATATATATATATATATATATATATAGATAGCATTCATGTTTATTTTTTCTTTGTATTTTCAAAGTGAAACTTTTATTCCATCGCCCCAAAATTTTTCGTTCATCTGTCGCATGTCGCAAGCGTTCCGCGGTAGTTGTGCTTTGATCTGTCTATTAATGTAAATGTTTTTATTCACTAAAGTTTCACTTGCATCGTGGTTTCATAAAACCACACAATTCCATTTTAATCTAGGATATAGAGATTATGTTGCACTATTTACTATGAGTTTGTATGGGGCGTTCGACTAATCTAAGTCTTCCATTTGAGGAAATCCGTTTGGGAGTCGGACATCTATGTGTACGTATGTCTGTATGTATGTATGTGTATTTATATGTATAATATTGCTGTAAGATAGGAATGATACTTGTCACGCTCGTCAAAACAGGGGTATCAACGATAATTATCGTTAATACCCCTGTTGCGCAGTTTTAAAGATTTAAGCATACAGACAGCGGGAAGCGACTTTATTTTATACTATGTAGTGATGAACCAATAAGACAACGGTAGTATACAGAAGTAAACATAAACACATAGAGTTAAATAGCATTTACGACGCCACTTTAAACGATTTATATGACAAAAGTAAAGTAATCATCATCATCATCATCATTACAGCCTATACAGTCCACTGCTGGACATAGGCCTCCACAAGTTTACGCCAAAAATAACGTGAACTCATGTGTTTTGCCCATAGTCACCACGCTGGGCAGGCGGGTTGGTGACCGCAGTACTGGCTTTGTCGCACCGAAGACGCCGCTGCCCGTCTTCGGCCTGTGTATTTCAAAGCCAGCAGTTGGATGGTTATCCCGCCATCGGTCGGCTTCTTAAGTTCCAAGGTGGTTGTGGAACCTTGTTATCCCTTAGTCGCCTCTTACGACACCCACGGGAAGAGAGGGGGTGGCTAAATTCTTTAGTGCCGTAGCCACACAGCACCCGTAGCCACACAGCACACACACAGTACACACATTACAGTACACACATTACAGTAAAGTAATCACGAATTTTAAATCATTAACACATAAGGTGTACCACGGAAAACATGTTTCGATCTCTGACATCGGCACTAGTCCTCACCGGCTTGCTCCCGTTAGACCTTCGCGTTCGAGAGGCGGCCATACTATTCAAAACCAAAAAAGGCCACAGCACGGATCTTCTTCCACCGGGAAGAGAGCTAGAGCGCAGGGTGGGACCAATGCAAAATCCCCACCCTTCCCTACTCATGACAACAGAGTACGAGCGCTTAGAGAATCTGAACCCCGAAGTCCTTGAAGAACACAACATCGTCGGGCCCCTCATCTTTACCGACGGAAGTAAAATAGAGGGTAAAGTAGGAGCCGCCCTCACATGCTGGGACCAAGGCAGGGAAGTAAGATACTCTACTTTCCGGTTAGAGCCGCACAACACTGTCTTTCAATCGGAGATGTACGCACTCTTCAGAGCCGTGGACATGGCAAAAACCTCAAAGTCACGCTCCATTAACATCCTGAGCGACTCGAGGTCATCTTTAGATCTGCTGAGGAGCCCCTCAGTGACTCACCCTCTGGCCCTGGAAATGAAGAGTCGAATCAGACAGCTCCGGGAGGAGAATAAGACAGTGCGATTCTTTTGGTTGAGGGCCCATGTTGGAACACCGGGCAATGAGAGAGCGGACGGGTTGGCCAAAAAAGCGGCCTTAACAAAAAAGACGGCACCTGACTACGACAGAGTACCCGTCTCGTATGTCAGAAGGCAGATCAGGGAAGAGACTGTCAGGATGTGGCAGGAAAGATACAATTCTTCGGAGACGGGCTCGGTCACGAAAATATTCCTACCGGATGTAAAGACCGCTTGCAGGCTGGTAAGGAAATCGGCACCAACAGCTGTCGACACAAAAATTCTGACCGGCCACGGAGGATTTGCGGCGTATCTCCACAGATTCCACCTCACTGACAGTCCTTCGTGTATCTGCGATCCGAATTGTGAGGAGACAGTTCTGCATGTTATACTGGACTGTCCGAGATTCAGTAAGGATAGGCTGGATCTGGAACTCAAACTCCAGACCAAACTTGAGCAGACCTCGCTCCATACCATCCTGGAGAGCGAAACAAACAGAACTGTCTTCCTCACATTCGCGAGAAAGGCCGTCAATATAGCCGCAAAAAGGAACAGCACGACCGCTCCACCACCTGCTGTAATACCCACGCAGAGCGCTAACACCGTCGTCCACGCAACACACACACGCAACACACGCCCAAACACACAACGCACAACCACAAACACAACAAAACTGTGTCCAACAAGCCACCCAGAGTAACAGCTCAACGGCTCCGCGGATGACTCCTGGCCGCACCCTTCTGGGTCAAATAACAAAGGCCATGCCCTCCTCGCTGCAGAAGCTGTTCAGGAATAGAGCCGACCAAAACGCACCTCCGCAACCGACCCACAGCGGGATGACACAATCCTCGCTTAGCGAAGGGAACGGAAGCGAAGAAGTGGGAATTAAAACCAGATGCGTGGCTCTGTTCATGGACAGCGAAGTAGAGAGGATGGGAATAAGTTTCTGTCGTTCCGAAGGAAGCGATCGGCTGGCGATTTCGCCGGGGCTCGCTTTACTGTTAAAGGGTAGCACGCAAAAGACAAGTATAAAGCGCACTAAAATCACAGCGCTATCGCAAGAACGGGAGGGCGACTCGACCTACCGTCTGGTGCGTTTGAACAACAAATGCATCGCGTTGTTCGAGTGGGGAGAGACGCCCCCCTTCGCGCAGTCTAGTGTGTAGCTACGCCGGTTGAGTGAGACCCCCGGTGAAGTCCCCAAAAGAATTAGCGTGGATTCGATGAGGGTCGGATATGATAGAGGTGACGTATCTGATAGGTACGGTTGCCTAATGGCCTCCAAGTACAGTGAGGTCATAGTCTACGAAGACAGGGGGGAGGATCTCGGATATCTAAGACCGAAATCCATAACACCGACACCTCCTGCATCTCCGGCTGTCGACGAGTCCACGCTCAGCGGCTCGGAGCGCCTACAGCAACGTATCGAGACCCAGAAGGCAGAGCGAATTAAGGCAAAGGCTACACCTGAACTGAGCTCGATGCCACTGGCGACCTTTATCCACGCAACCATCTCCCCAAAACCAGGCAAGCTCCCGCATCACCTCTGTCCCAAAAAGACTGGACAGGGTGAGCGGCAATCGGCGGCGCTGAGCAGGTTCACCAGAGACAGTAGTCCGAGGCACCCGGAGGCGTCACCGGCCGCTCGTACTAAGGCCGACATGGGACATGTAACACCGCCGAGACTTCGACCTGCGACCACACCGCTACAACATGCGGAGAACGCCCTAATCGAGTTCCTGGCGATAATAAAGGCAAACCGCGAGGTAAGCCTGGCCATCTGCAAAAAGATCATGCAGGCCTACCAGTATGATCACCAAAGATTACTGGAGGTGGAACTCGAGGAAGCCGAAGCGGTCATATACAACAGTGAAACCCGACAAACACTCAAGGGCAAGATGTCGGGTAGGTATATGGCAGCGTATAACAGCACTGCAGGCTTCGTGAGCGCAGTCGAGTCGGAGGGGTATGACGAGGAGCCACAAACCTTCGAAACACCTGAAGGGGACCCAGTGGTGGTAGTGGCCAGATGCACGAAGGTAATGCTGGGAGACCGGATGCTACGGATGGCGAAAACCATCTCGGGCGACCGGGACGGCTTACTGACCGTGCCCTGGGAACTACCATCACTGGAGTGGATAAACGGGGTACCGGGATGCGGCAAGACAACTCGCATAATCGGGGACTTCGATGAGGACACGGAGGTCGTGATTACGACCACAGTCGAGGCGGCCAAAGACTTGAAAGAAAAACTGGCGCACCGCTACGGCAACAAAGCCAAGCAAAAGGTGCGCACTATGGCCTCCATACTAGTTAATGGTTTCAAAGAGGGCTCAAAAATCAATCGCCTAACGGTGGACGAGGCCCTCATGAACCACTTCGGAGCCATAGTAATGGCCGCCCGACTATCGGGAGCACAGAAGGTGGTCCTCATCGGAGACATAAACCAGCTGCCGTACATCGACAGGGACAACCTGTTCGAAATGCGGTACTGCAGACCAACCCAGATAACAACCATCTCGTGCGAGTTGTCATGCACGCATCGTAATCCCAAAGACGTCGCCCTTGCCATCAGCGAAGTTTATAAGGACGTGTACAGCTCAAGCTCAAAGATCCGATCTTTGCGAGTGGAGAGCCTCACGGGCGCGCGTATTCCTGCAGGAAGAGACCGGACCTTATACCTGGTCTTTACGCAAGAGGAGAAGAGGTTGCTGACTGACCAGGGATACGGATCCGGGGAGGGATCGCGCGTCTTAACCATCCACGAGGCGCAGGGCCAGACCTACGAGGACGTCATAGTCCTCCAGACGAAGACGAGGAGGCTCAGGATCCACGACAGCGTTTCGCACGCTGTAGTCGCGGTGACTAGACACACCAACACCTGTGTCTATTACACCGACGACAGGGACGACGCAATTGGTCGCTTTGTGGCGAGGGCAGTGGAGACCACGGACAAGGAAATACTCGAGCACAGTCTCAAGATGGCGATTCATCATAGAGACGCCGCCGTCACTGAGAGTGTGCTCGATATGTTGAAAGCTTTTGGCGTGTGAAGAAATTTGTTTCAGTGAATAAATAGGGTGTACATAAACATATAAAGTTAGTGTTAAATTAAATAGTATTAATTACATATTACAAAACGTGTGCAAAATAATTTTACATGTGTACCAAATTAATTAGGATAAATTATATAATATTGACTACAAAAAAAAAAAGGAAAAAATATATGGTGATGAATACATAAGAATAAATAGAAATATATAAAAAAAAATAGAAGAGAGAAAAAAAAAATCTTACTAACAGTAACCTAGGCTAAGTGTATATTGTAAGTAGGCCAGCAGGCCATAAGTGTATATACAGGGTGTCCCAAAAAGTAGTGATAAGCGGAATTCCAGAGATAGGGCACCCCTTGGGGTATCCGAATCACCCCTATGTATGTTCAGCGATTATGCATAGTTTTCGAGTTATGAATTTTTTAATATGTTTTTGAGAATTTTCCACCTGAACAACTTTAAAAATTTAAAAAAAAAAAAATTGAAGACTTTTTAGAATTTTTGTTTTTGTATCTAAATAGTCATGAGCTGTAGCTTTTCGCTTAAAAGATTCAGCTTCTTAACTTTGATGGAAATTGTGAAAATCTAAGTGTAAAGTGAAAATTTTACGTTTTGAGAACTATGACTTCAATTTTCAACTTAGAATTAAAAATCTAAACAGGCAATTTTATAGTTTCTAATTAGGCTTAAAAACTTCTCCAGAGTCTCAGCTTTCATAATCATAAATAAAAAGTTGTACTTAATGGGGCTACTTTTGCTAAAATTTGCCTTCAAAGACATCAAGGTGGAAAATTCTTAAAATTACCAATTTGAATAAAAAAAATTTTTTTGCTCAATTTATTATTCCTTTAAGGTTAAATAGTTTTGTCGGCGCTCTAGCTGGGTCATACGTATAGGATTCGTGCAGAGGAAAATGATAAATCCGTAGACTGAGTGATATGGTTCCAAAACGCTGGTGCTCCATGCCACTTTGCAAGAATAGTCAGACGACATTTAACAGAAAGATTTAGAGACAGATGGATCGGCCGTGGAGGGCCCATTGCATGGCCGCCGCGGTCCCCAGACTTGAATCCAATCGATTTCTTTGTCTGGGGATATTATAAAGAAATAGTTTACGCTAAAAACATTAGCAACGTAGCGGAGTTAAGACGAAAATTGAGACAGGCAGAAGAAACAATTAAAAACAACAGAATAGCATTCGTAAGACTCAAAGAAAACTTTTTAAGACGATGTAGAACATGTATCGAGCACAAAGGTCGACATATTGAAAACTTTTTATAATAAATAATTTTAAGACGATTACTTTTCGCTTTATTAATTAAACCTAAATAACCTCCAAATGTTTATTAAATCTTTGATCTTAGTTTTCTTACAATCTTGGTTAACAGACTAATTAACTCTTACGAATGCTATTCTGTTGTTTTTAATTGTTTCTTCTGCCTGTCTCAATTTTCGTCTTAACTCCGCTACGTTGCTAATGTTTTTAGCGTAAACTATTTCTTTATAATATCCCCAGACAAAGAAATCGATTGGATTCAAGTCTGGGGACCGCGGCGGCCATGCAATGGGCCCTCCACGGCCGATCCATCTGTCTCTAAATCTTTCTGTTAAATGTCGTCTGACTATTCTTGCAAAGTGGCATGGAGCACCAGCGTTTTGGAACCATATCACTCAGTCTACGGATTTATCATTTTCCTCCGCACAAATCCTATACGTATGACCCAGCTAGAGCGCCGACAAAACTATTTAACCTAAAGGAATAATAAATTGAGCAAAAAAAATTTTTTTATTCAAATTGGTAATTTTAAGAATTTTCCACCTTGATGTCTTTGAAGGCAAATTTTAGCAAAAGTAGCCCCATTAAGTACAACTTTTTCTTATATGAAAATAGAATTACCAAGCTTTCTTCATCAAGTATTATTTCGCCCTGTGGTCCTAATTTAATCTGAGGCGCTGGGGCCATAGTTTCTTGCGATGGTTCAGGTTCAACAACAACATCTTCCGTTTTACTCCTCTCTAATTCCTCTCTTGCATTTGCTTCCTGTATTTTTATTTCATCTTCATTTGGCCTGTAATTAAAAAAGATTTTTAAAATGTAATTGACTGTAAAAGCATAGGATCAGATTCTATTAGAAAATACAGCATTGTATATTTAAATTGGTAAAGCGACATACAAAACTAGAGCAAACTGACGTAACCTACACCGCGATACCCGACAACAACCATCTAGTCGAAGGATCCTCCCTTTGCGATGGTGGATGAGGAACTTAGCACCTTTTTATCAAGTTAGATATTTAATTTTATTGTTTATTATTACTTTAGTATTTATTTTTGTTCTCAGAATTTTGGCAGATATTGTTTTGTTATTCATTTCATTCATTGTTGTTTATAATGCAGTCTTAAGATATCTACTATAAAATAATGTATATTTGTTTGATTTGTTAGCGACTTTATATAAATAAATATTAAATTATTTTTACTTATATAGATAATACTTACACAATAGGATTTGTAGTAGGGTTGTAGAAGATAAGGTCGTACATTGTGAGGGTATCACGTTTTATGTTTTCACGTCGCCTCCTCATTGTTGCCATTCGGCGGCTCACCTCTTGGCGTTTTGTTCTGTAAATAAAGTATAATTCTTTATGATACTATCAAAATAACAAAAAATAGGTAAAACGTCGATTCAGGACTATAGCAGGTGGAAAAAACCACTAACATAAGAGAAGGACTGGAGCTTAAATTAAAACATTGCCCTGTTTCATGATGGCAGGTAATTTTTCTATAACAACCGGGACCGACAGTTTTACATGGTTTCCGAGGCACCGTGGGGAGACCCTAAGAATATGCAGCTACACAAAAAACATTAACCATGTTTAGATGTCAATTCATGTCACCAACCCGCCTGCCCAGCGTGGTGACTATGGGCAAAACACATGAGCTCACGCTATTTTTGGCGTGGGCTTGTGGAGGCCTATGTCCAGCAGTGGACTGTATAGGTTGTAATGATGATGATGAGATGTCAATTTCTGACAAAAATCAATTCAGCATTTTTATGAATGAGTTTCATTTTATTGTAATTTTTAAATTTCATTTTAGTGTAAATGTAAATCAATATTATTCTATACAAGTAACAGAAAAAATATTTTTAGTAAAAATTATTTCTATGTTTTTTATTAACTATTATACATTTAATTGATATTAATAATGTGAAGAAAAAAAAAGTAAATTACTTATTTTGCTTGTCCTTAAGTGGTGACCCTGTTGGAGGCAGCTGTGCAGTCACCTGGCTAACACTTGAGCAAACAGAATCATTTCTGACACGACTAACTTCCCTGTAACAATAGACATTATACATATAATAAAATGGTAGGAAAGTCAAAACTGTACAATGAATATTTTTTTAAAGAATACTTGGGGTGTGATCTACTATCTATACCGAAGCCAAAAATATAGTTTTTAGAACATTTGTATGTTTGTCTGTATGTATGTCCGGGATAAACTCAAAAAGTACTGCATGGATTTACTTTAAATTTGGCACGAATATTACTAAGAAGTCGGGTCATCATATAGGCTACATATTATCATGCTATCACCTACCGGGAACGAGCAGTGAACCTTTATTTCCTCAACGCATTCTGTAACAACGTGTAATCTAACGACGCATATTTGAATGTTGTTGTTATTATGTTAATAAATATGCTATATAAGCTAGATTCACACTATAAAAATCACGCAATATAAGTAACTAAGCCGATAAACATAATTAAATGAATATAAGTAGACAAGAAAATTTTAAAGCAGCGCCATCTATGAGATTTTTCTGTAGATAGGAAATGTAAAGAAGAAACGGGTAAATGAATACACACAGTTCACATGGTACAGAAATATTTCAAGATCAAAATAGGCAAATCGGTCCAGGCTTTTTCGAGTTTTAGCGAGACAAACAAACAGCAATTGATATTTATATATATGTTGGATGAGGTAAATCTCTCTCGCTCATCGTCTCTGAGTACTCGGTCTACTATGGGCTTTAGTGTTCAATGTTGCCACAAGTAAACACAATTTATGATATCGCCAATTTATTATGACACAGGAATCGCTTAACATAAGAGTAAACGCAGAACGGAACGTGAGATAGTTATTAGTTAACTGGTGGAGACGAACTTCTTAGCATTCGATGGTTTCACCGTGCGGGTGCCGAGTCCATCGTGTTGCAGAGGGAGTAACTCAGAGTAGTGCCTAGGACTTGCGACCTGTGTGTAGGTTTAAGGCCCCCCTTTAAGATACGCATCAACGCTCACCTTCACTGGTCGAGTTGTCCGCTCTACCTAGCCAAATTATAGATCGTTATGTAACAATAATTCGTTTGTACAAATTAATTATTGAAAGAGTCTAGGTTAAGCTACTAGCAGAATACAACAAGTGCATCGTGTGAAGCCAGAGCCAAGACTGCCTTAGCCGCGGTTGCACCGATCGTTTTATACACGTCAGAATAACTCGAGTAATATGATGAGTGAGGGTAGGTGACTATCGAACGATGTGCTAGGTGGCGTGATCGGTGCATCTGTTGTTTCTAAATTCAGCGTCAGCGCAAGTGCCGACATATATTATATATATATACAGAGACATATATAGATAAGACTGATATGCTTGCGTAGGACTAAAATTCCTACATAAATTTATTTTATTATTTTATACTTTATTGTACACTACAAATAAATTACAAACAAAGCATAAAGATAGTTACAGACAGTGAAGTACAATGGGCGGACTTATGGCTAATTAGCCATTTCTTCCAGACAACCCATACATAGAAAGGAAACTTACTATCTAAATTGGGTAGGTGGTGTAGATGTATAATAAACTTACATACAAATGTCTACAATCAAATACTTATAATAAAATAAAGAATTTATTATTATCATTAGCACTATCATAAAAAATACATAAATAAATAAAAAGAAGAATAAAAATATAATATAATATATACAGGGTGTTTGGTGGGGTGTTGGACAAACGGTCAGGGGGGTAAGGGGGGGTCATTGCCAATATATCTGGCCACTTAACTTAAGTCATTGCCCTTTTATTTTTTTTTCATGCAGCATTTAATTGTTTTTAACAAAATCTCCAGAATTCATCATTCAAACTCACAAAAGACAAAAAAAAAATGTGTTACGGACCCAAATTATTTTTATTTCTTTTTTTTGAATAAATTGCCAACATTTTGAAACCATATTTGTAAGTGTAACATGAAAAAATACGAAAATATGGGCCTTTAAAGTTTTTAAGAGTTGCAAAATTTTATCAAACTACAAACTTTAAAGTGATATAAAAAAAAAAAGACCAAACACGATAGGGGTTTAACTATTTTTTTTAAAATATCCTGCATTTATGTCCTTTCTAACAATGTATCATTTGCTATCAAAAAAAAAATTTTGAGTAGAGATATTTACCAAAACATAACGCGCGGTCAAAAATCGCTTACTTAAATAATCATAATTGGTAAGTAAAATCATGTGTATTTAATAAAGAAAACTAAAAAGGTTTTCTGAATTGAGTTTATAAAAAAACAAGGGATTATTAAATTTCTCTAATGACGACTAAGAACCAGTATCACGCTTGTAGGCAGGCCTCCCTCGAGATGGACCGAAAACTAATCACAAAAAACAAAAACACAACACAACAACAACAAAACACTAAAACTAATAATAAAAACTAATAATAAAATTTGTTTAAAATGATACAATGAATCAGTCTCTAGTTTCTATCACGCAGTTAAAAAAACCTGTTTTTATTCAAACCCCTAGACTACTGTGCTGTGATTGGCTAAGTAGTTTTATGTCTCGTTCGTTAGAGAGAGTAACAAAGTTCCTTATCTATTTCTGTCGATCAGTCCGTCTTCAGATCGGTCAAATTTATTTTGCACACCGATATTAAAAATTAAAACTTTTTAAAAAGTATCTTATAGACAGACGAGTCTAAATTCACTCGTGAGGGAATACTCAACTTACATAACCTACATCATTGGGCGCGGAAAGGTGAAAATCCTAAATTAAAGAAACTAACACGCTTCCAAAGAAAGTTCTCAGTAAATGTGTGGGCAGGAGTAATTAGAAATAATGTGATTGGGCCGCATTTCTTACCAGACAATTTAAACGGAGATAATTATTTGGAGTTTCTCCAAAATGATTCACCGGAACTCACATGTAATTTGCCAACAATAGAAGAAGATAGGCCCATCATTTTCCCAAATGACGGATGTCCTGCCCACTGGCGCCTGACAGTTAGGGAATATTTAAACGAAGTATTTCCTAATTCCTGGATTGGTCGCGACGGTCCTATACCATGGCCTCCACGCTCCCCAGACCTTACTCCAGTCGATTTTTATGTCTGGGGACGTGCGAAGGAACTCGTCTATACGGAAGAAATACAAAGTCGCGACCATTTGAGAGAGAGGATTATTGATGCATTCGACCTTTTGAAGCAAGAAATGCTGATGGCCACTACGACGACGGAAATAAGAAAAATATACCGTGCTTGTATTAGAAATGGTGGCCAACAATTTGAACAACTTTTATAATAAAAGTCTTGTTTTTAATTTTGTTTTGTTTTTATTTAGTGTTTATTAATGCCAAACAATGCTAGGAGGTCTGCCTACAAGCGTGATACTGGTTCTTGGTCGTCATTAGAGAAATTTAATAATCCCTTGTTTTTTTATAAACTCAATTCAGAAAACCTTTTTAGTTTTCTTTATTAAATACACATGACTTTACTTACCAATTATGATTATTTAAGTAAGCGATTTTTGACCGCGCGTTATGTTTTGGTAAATATCTCTACTCAAAATTTTTTTTTGATAGCAAATGATACATTGTTAGAAAGGACATAAATGCAGGATATTTAAAAAAAAATAGTTAAAACCCTATCGTGTTTGGTTTTTTTTTTTTATATCACTTTAAAGTTTGTAGTTTGGTAAAATTTTGCAACTCTTAAAAACTTTGAAGGCCCATATTTTCGTATTTTTTCATGTTACACTTACAAATATGGTTTCAAAATATTGGCAATTTATTCAAAAAAAAGAAATAAAAATAATTTGGGTCCGTAACACATTTTTTTTTGCCTTTTGTGAGTTTGAATGATGAATTCTGGAGATTTTGTAAAAAACAATTAAATGCTGCATGAAAAAAAAAATAAAAGGGCAATGACTTATGTTAAGTGGCCAGATATATTGGCAATGACCCCCCCTTACTCCCCTGACCGTTTGTCCAACACCCCACCAAACACCCTGTATATTCTATTATAAACTAATAAAGTATGTAAGCAATGAACGTAAATTGAAGATAACAATTAAGTGAAATGATATAAACACAAATATACATATATTATAAACAAAATGAGAAGAGAAAAAAAAAAGAAAAGAGATTGAGATAAATTAAAATAATTTAAAAAAAATACTGATGTGAAATGAATACAATTATTAATGTTTACGCGAATTTTACTCATTTAATAAAACACTTTTTTCGGATTTTATCGCGGTTTATTGTTAACTTTTGATTCCCGACGTTTCGGATACTTTACAGCAACCATGGTCACGGGAGGACTGTCAGTCTGTCAAGTCTTTTATTAAATACAATTATTAAGATAAAATTTATTTTAGCCGTCATAAACAGTAATTGTTTCTTAATAAGATCATATATTTTATATATTTATATTATCATATGTTTTTTACCTGTTTGGTACAGATTGGTGAGTGTTATGTGATGTACTTGAATCGTGTCGTTGCCGTGACGAACTTGACGCAAGATTCCGACGACTTTCATCTTCTGACTCACTTGCACTTCCCTTTAAAGTTTAATTGGATATTTTAACAAAAATAACACATATTAATACTATGTTTACATTTTTGATAATGCTAGACTTTATATTTTTACTATAGATTGATTATTAATTTATTGCTATATTTTAATAAAAGATTCAAAAGTACATTTTTATGACAAATCCTGTCTGTTATTCATTGTAGAAAAAAAAAAATACTACGTGATCCCTACAGTTTGTAATTGGATCATCATTTTATCTATACAATATATTATAAATAGCTAGATTAGAAATTTTTAAGTCACAACAAATTTTGGTTGTAAAAGAACGTTACTCTTTTGAAAAACATTCCCACAAAATTTGTTAAAAATCTATAGTAACATAAATATTGTTAAAAGAATTGTGCAATATATATACATATTAAATAACTTACTTGAATACTATTTCTCCTCTGAGGACCTAATCTTGGAGCTGGTCGTAACTTGTGTCTCACTTTCGTTGGAGATGGCAAAGGTACAATAGGGTCAAACAATACTTCTGCATTCTCTGATATTATTTCACTCTTCAACAAGTCTATAGGCTTGTGTAAACTTTTAGCTGATTGAAGTGGTACTATTCCATCCATTGCCTCTTCGTTTAAATTTTCAGTTATATTCATAGAATTGTCTAGAAAATAGCAAGGTCATTAAAAAAATCATAAAAGTTGGTAGTTTGGGGTAGAAAAATATTAAAAAGCATTTTGTAGATATATTCATATAATTGTGTTTGCTGGCAAACGAAAAAACCGACTTCAATTAGGTACATCGACAAGTAATAAAATTAAATTAAAAATTATCAAAATCAGTATACCCAGTAAAAAGTTATGCGGATTTTCGAGGGCTTAATTCGATTTCTCTGGGATCCCATCATCAGATCCTGGTTTCCTAATCATGGTACCATACTTAGGATATATGGAAAGGAGATATCCTTTCCAACAAAAAAAGAATTATCAAAATCGGTTTATAAACGACCAAGTTATCTCCGAACATAAATTAAATAAAAAAAATATTTATATATATATAAATCGAATTGAGTAACCTGATCCTTTTTTGAAGTCGGTTAAAAAGAAATAAATACTTTTTATTGATAATTTCCATTTCAGAAGATCCGAAACATAAATTTTCTTGACTGTCCCTATGGAAAAATTTTCATAAAACATGGACAAATACATCTCATACCGAGTTATGAGAGTATATGAATATGAGGTCTCATAGGCCGCGTTCCACAAAGCGTCCGCAACGCCGGCAACACTAATGCGTTCGAGACCACATCGCGCCGGTATAAGAATTTGGCCTGCATTTGTCCATGTTTTATGAGATTTTTTTTCCATAAGGGAAATGACATGAATGACACCGAAAATAAGTTTTTAGTATTTAAATTATGTATAAATAAAACAATCAAATAAATATTAAATATTAATAAAACTTTAAAATAGACATTTAGAATTTGAATAAATATCCACGAGACTCTTCTTCTCAGTCGTTCACTCTTGACAGAGTGGTCATGGTTGACGACGATTCATTAGCCAAAGCAGCCCCCGCTATACGTCTCCACTTGATGCGGTTTTCAGCGTCTCGAGAACTCTGGACTATGGAGGTCTGTGTCGCAGCTTTGATGAGGTCTGTCCAACGCGTAGGTGATCGACCGCGTGACCGCTTGCCCTCTACCTGCCCGGGACAACGAGTCGCTCTATGGATTGTTCATTTCGAACAACGTGTCCGAAATATTTCAGGATTCGAGTTTGCACAGTCGACGACAATCTCTGCTTGATTTTTAATTCCTCTAGGATGGAAATATTGGTCCTACACGCTGTCCATGGGATCCGCAGCAGTCGCCGCCAGCACCACATCTCGAGTGCGTCGATTTTGCGTCGGTCTTTAAGTCTAACCGTCCACGTTTCTGCGTCATAAAGAAATATCGGGAAGATTAAGCTTCTCATTAGGCGGATTTTCGTGGCTTTGGTGATATTACGGTTGCACCAGACTCTTTTTAACTTGCCAACGGCAGATCTTGTAATAGCACATCTCCTTCGAATCTCGTCTTCGCAACCTCCGGTGTTTGCAATAGTGGAACCGAAGTACACATAAGATTGGACAACCTCACAGTTGCCAATCATAGAGATGTCAGGATGGTTCAGTTCGGCTCGATCCACTATCCATGAGACATAAAAATATAAAAAAATATGTAACTTAAAAATCCCACATATATTTACCTACTGACGGTAGAAATACAAGTTGATTTTTGAAGCCCTTGGGCTTAGGCAATAAACGTCTCCTTAATTGGTTTGCAGTACCAGTAAAACATGTAACGGTAAAATGGCTCCAAAATAACATTATTTAAGGTATTGTCACTCTATAAATAACGTTGTCTGCTGAGACAAGTTAAAGTTACCAAAATGTTAACAGTATTCCAAGCCCTGGTACAAAAAATACTACCATCCATTATTATTTTGTGTTGTTTAAGTAAAAAAAAGCTTAAGTCATTGAGTGACAATCGATTTTAATCGACTAGAGACAGATTCAAGTCGATTCTAAAAAGTAGATTATTTTCATGAAAAGATTCGCCAACCCGCATTGAAGCAGCATGGTGGATTAAGCTCTGATTCTTCTCCTACATGGGGAAAGAGGCTTATGCCCAGTAGTGGGATATTACAGGCTGAAGCAATGAAAAGATCGATTCTTGACTTGATTCGTTTCCGAGTTCCGACCTGTCCCTACTCCGTGCATCCACTACATAGGCTCTTTCACTTTCGTTTTCTATGAAACAATATTTTTAAAACTTCACATCCCGTTCTGACCGGTTAAAAATACGTTAAATATGTATACATTGGCCTTAAGAATGGATTAAATCAAGAGACTAATGACCACAGAAAAGTCTCAGAGATCTATTTATTTGTAGTTTTATATTTTCAAAACATGGTATTTTAAGATGACTTATAGTTTTTATGGTATAGTTTTCAATATTATATGTGCAATAATACTATCGAGAAAATAAAGTTACTAAAAATAAACAATAATAGTGGTATGTGTGCAATGTGTGCACTTAAACCACCATTTGCGGTTTCTATTTCTGCTCAGGATGGATGGAATATTTCATTTCGGTTTGGATGGTATGTCCTTGTGGGTCTTCCCATTGTGCCTCGGCTAGCAATTTAGGCTGTCGGTCCTGGTTCTTATCATATACACCTGATAGCAATTCTTGCTCATAGTAGGGAATGTATCTGCCAATCCGCAGTGTAGCAGCGTGGTAAATAAAGCTAGGATCCTTCTTCTACATGGAGAAAGAGGCCTATGACCAGCAGTGGGATGTTAGAGGCTGAATCAATCAAAAATATATAGATGTCTAAGCTTTGCTGAAATCCTGTGTCAGATTTCCAGTCATTGTTTATTTAGAGAACACAAATATTTCTATGATGGCAACTATTCATTTGCTCATAAAACAAACTTATAATCAATTCATTTATTAAGAAAAGTAATGTAATTAAAATATAATGGAGTATAATAAATGAAAAGAGTACTTACCATTTTCTCTATGACTCGTTTTAAGTCTACTGTTATGCTTTATGTTGCTGATAATATTTTCTGTAATTTGAAGTTCACTGTTTTCATGAATTTTTTGAGCTATAGAAGTCGAGATATTTTTCTGAGGAGTAAGTGGTTTCTGTAGCTCTAAGCTCTCATCAACTTTTGGTGTTGATATACTTTTTGTAATTTGTGGTACACTATTTTCCTTCATTTCTTGAGCTACAGGGTTTAGGATATTTCTCTGAGGAATAGGTGGATTTTGTTGATCTAAGCTTTTATTTATTTTTGGCGTTGATATACTTTTCGCAATATGTGGTGTGCTATTTTCATTAATTCTTTGAACTATAGGGGGTGTGATATTTCTGTGAGGAGTAGGTGGTTTCTGTACATCTGAGTTTTTATTAATTTTTGGTGACGGTATGATCGGTGATACAAATGTTCGTTTAGGACTATTTGAGCCTTGGAGCTTAAGAAGCGGTGATGCAAAAACGTTATCAGTAGAATTTGTGGAATTTTCGTTTACTGCCAATGAAGAGCTGTCTTTTTGAGGACTTTTACTTAAATTAGCTTGTTCAATCGTTGCCTGTTCTTTTGGCGTCTGTACTACTTTAGCAGGAGTTGCTTTGTTACTTACTATTATAGAAACAGAGGTAGTTTGTGCTTGCGGTGAAATTTCTTGGTCTTCAGTACTTAATTTAGGGGTCTTAGGGCTTTTAGCAATTCTATCAGAAAGATCTTTTTTCTTTTTATTTGTATCAGCTGTTTCGGGATTTTTTCTTCTTGGTGGCAACGAGGCAGAAACTTTCATCTTCACTCTTCTAGTAGACATGATGAAATTCGATAAATATACGTGTTGTTTGTTAAAAAAAGTTCAGTACAGCTGGAACATCAAAATAATTGTATTAAAATAATATATATAATTTATATATTTTTTTAAATCCAGTTTTTAAAAAGTCAATAACGTGAACACTCAGCTGTCAACTACATAACATGAAGCATGAAGTCTGTGACATGAAGCACAAGAAAAATGTTCTTCTTCTTCATTAATTTATGGCATGTCAGCGTCGCAACTATTCGTTGTGCAACATTCTGCCAGTGTCAAGTATGAGATTATGTAAATTACGGAGGAAACTAGTTTTTGATGCAAGAAAGAACAATTGTTTGGGTTTTGTTACCTGCAGACAAATATAACAAATATTTTAGTAATTATCAGGGAGTTATACATCTAGGGTAGGGTCTAAACATAATTCTACTCTACAAAATGTAATATAATTATTAATATCTAACCATGTAATATAATTATTTATTGCAATAAATAGCATACAGTCTTTGCCTCAAATTCATAAAAATTATAATTTAATGTTATTAATGTTAATAAATTTGGATAGGAGAAATACCAATTCGGGGTTGTTGTAAAAGTTTAGTAGAGAGGAAACATTCATAGGAAGAGGGATTTTCAATTCAGGAAGAAGATTGTATATAGTGAATGAGTTGTTACGACAGGCGAAGAAAATATGGTCGAGGGACCCCTCTTCAAAACCACACTCGCACAGAGAGGAGTCTCTTATTCTAATTTTATTTAGAAAGACTGGGGTACAGCAATGGCCTAAACGAATTCTACATAAAATAGAGACAGATTTTTTATTCAATTTCTTGAACTTTGAAAACCATGGTTTTCTTGGAATAATGGGTTGGAATGAGGCATAAAATCTTCCTTTTATTTTGTTGGTCTTATCCCAGTCGTTCTGCCAAGATTGGTATGCTTGTCTCTGAGGAAGATTGAGGATATCGTAAGTTTGATACCTGTAGTATTTATTGTCCACCTGATGGAAAGTAGCCTGCTTCACAAGAGAATCCGCTACCTCATTACCTCTAATGCCTGAGTGTCCTGGGATCCAAACTAAAGTAATGTTTAGGCCTTTACTTGAACTTTTGAGTAGAGAGTTTCTAATATTTAAGATGATATCACTGTTTAATTTATTATAAATAGGGTTGATAATAATGGATTCCAGGGCACTTTTTGAGTCAGAAAAGATGACAGCGCTAGATATATTATGGCTCTCTATAAATAGACAAGCCTCTAATATACCCACACACTCGCCAGTAAATACAGATGAATGGGGAGGACATTGAAATTGTAGGGCAATTTTCGAATTTTGGTAATAGACAGCTACACCTGTTTTTCCTAATTCTGTCAATTTGGATGCATCGGTAAAAAATAAGTGGCTGTTATTCCATCTAGTGGCTACCTCTGAAGTAAAAAGGATGTTATTATGGGGGGATTCTTTGGCGAAGCCAAGGTTGACTATCACGTTAGCTGAATATGTTATCACCTCATACGGAAATTCATGCCAACACAGTTTCGGAAATGTTTGGATAGGAGAGTCCTGTTCTACGTAGCGCAGTTTTTTTAAACTATTAATTAAAAGTGGAGTCTGTTTATGATGCCAATAGGAAGAGGTAAGGCAGAGGTTGTATAGACACTCAAGTTTCTTCTTAAGTGGATGATCGGAGCGAGCATTTACACGGAGTAAAAAACGATCAGACAAAAACTGAAAACGAATAAAGAGGGGTGGTTCACCGCACTCTACTTGCAGTGCATTAATGGGGGTAGATCTCATACACCCAAGGACACAACGAAGTGCCCTAGACTGTAAGGAGTCTAAAGCTCTAAGAGAGGATTTATTTGATGGTTTTAGGAGGAAGGTGCCGTAGTCCAGGGCACTTCTGACTATGGCATGATATAAAAGTTTTTGAGTAAATGGGTGCGAACCCCAAGAGACTCCAGATAGCGCCTTTATTATGTTTAAGTTACGTTCTGATTTTTTAATTATGTGCTCTCTGTGTTTGATCCCAGTTAGTTTAGAATCTAAAATTAAGCCCAAAAATTTTACCGAATCACAAACTGGGATAGATTGACCTTCAATCTTCAGACTTACTAGAGGTATATTTTTCTTCCTGCTGAATGTTACAACGTTACTCTTTGGAGCCGACAACTGAAGGCCCCTCTCTTCCAGCCAGAGTGATAGTGAGTCGAGGGAGATTTGTAATGACGATGAAGCTTGGGAGATTGAGGTCGAAGAAATGTATAAAACTAGATCATCTGCATATTGTAATATTTGGCAGTCAGGGTTAAGCGAGAGATGGAGAGAAGAAGTATAAAGATTGTACAGGATAGGATTGAGTACACAACCCTGAGGAAGGCCTTTCCATACAAGGCGTGTACCGAGGTTCTGACCCGGGACCCGTAGCATGACCTCTCTACACATTAAAATACTGCATAGTACCCGTACTATCTTTTCTGGGATACTCAGCTGTTGTAGCTTGTACCTGAGTACAGAAAGAATCACGTTGTCGTATGCAGCCGTAATGTCAAGGAACGCGGCCAACACATATTCATTCCTGGAGAAAGCTATTCTGAGGTCAGTAACAAAAATGCCTAAACTGTCTGTAGTAAGTACATAGACCTTTTCGAAAACCAAACTGGGAGGAAGGAAGTAAACTGTTTTTTTCTACAAACCATTCCAGACGGTTTTTTAAAAGATGCTCGAATATTTTGGAAAAAGTAGACGAGAGAGCAATGGGGCGGTAGCTATCACTTATCTCAGGTGGTTTTCCGTGTTTTGAAATAGGGATTATTATTTGAGTTTTCCAATCATTAGGAATGTAATTAAAATCAAAAAAAGCATTAATTAAATTTAGAAAATATTTTAAAACAATTTTGCCGGCCTTTATCAGGAAAGAGTAAGGGAAACCGTCAACTCCCGGAGCTGAATCTTTGACACGAGAGAGGATAGATTGGAGCTCAAACATAGTGAAAGGGTGATCTATGGCATGCGATGATGTTAAAAAGGTATGATCTGTGTGAGAGAGATCATCGAGGTTTGGAGCAAATGGAGGAGCTATTTTATCAAAGAGATTTCCTGCTACAATTTCAGAAATGCCGGGTGAATTTCGATAAGAGAGACCGTGCCTAAATCTATTTATTTGATTCCAAACTATACTGGAGCTGGTATCTGGTGAGAGGGATGCACAGAATTGACGCCAACGGCGAGTCTTTTTCCTTCGGAAAACACGTCTTGTCTTGGCAGCAATTCTCTGATAGTTTATTAAATTGCTATCTGTCATATTTTGTTTATAATCCTTTTCTGCATTTTTCCTAGCTTTTATCATCTCTGTGCACTCCTTATCCCACCAGGGGGGAGATGGTATTTTACCGGTTGCTGAATTTTTCAAGGGAATATTTAAATCAGCCGAATCTGAAACAGCCTTACAAAACTCCTTGTAGCACACATTAAGATTTTCTGGAGTAATTTGAGGTAATGATCGAACTTTATTTTCCAACAGTTTTTTATACTTGACCCAGTTGGCGCCAGACATCCTATATTTTAGTAGGGGTGGAAGTGGAAGTTGGGGGTAACATCTTAACGGGTAACAAGTAATAATAGGATAGTGATCACTACCAAATGTACTATCTAGAATGTTCCACTGTAAAAGAGTTGCTAAATCGTTTGAACATATTGTTAGATCTACACAACTCTTCCTTTGTCCAGGAGGAGTCATTCTTGTAGGTCGGCCATCATTAAGGATACAGAGACCTAACTCCTCGAGCAATTCTCCTAGTTCACTGCCAAAGGAGTCGTTTGTGTCTGATCCCCACATACTATTATGACAATTGAAGTCTCCTAGGATTAATAGCGGAGGAGGAAAGAGCAAAAAGACATCGCGTAGAAAAGGAAGGATAGAAGAGTTTGGGTGGGGGAGGTATATAGAAAGAATACTTATATCTTTTATTTTTATACCAACAATATTTATGTCATTGCTATTGTGACCAGGGATGGTAAGATGAGTGGGTGTGAATTTATTATTAACAAGAATCATTGATCCTCCATAGCCATCTAATCGATCATCACGATATGATGAAAAACCCTGAAGAAAGAAGCGATGATCAGGTCTCAACCAAGTTTCTGTAATGCATATAATGGTGGGGCTGAGATTATTTGTGAGGTGGATAATTTCGTGTTTCTTGTTCTGGATGCTCCTAGCGTTCCACTGAAGAAACTTGAGTGGGTCCATTGTAACTATTTAGAATTGAGATGAGTTTGTTTGCTACGTGGTCTGTTATTGTAAGTTCATTTTTACTAAGAATATCTACTAATAATGTTAGAAGTAGGTTATTAATATTAGAAGATTCAGTATCTATTGTAGAAGTATTATTTAATGCACATCCATTTTGTGATTCAGGCATATTAAATTCATTTAAGATATCTTGGTGCGCTTGTTTATCATAGCCCGGTGATAAAACAGGGCGTTGTTTACGGGTGGCTAAAACAGTTTTCTTAAATGAAGTTATAGGGATTGAGGGGGTTCTATGAGGTGGGTTTATATTTAAAGGGGAGGAACTATTTGTAGACTTTGCGATATCTGCATATGATCATACAGATGGAGGGATAGTCTTGGATGCTTCCTCATAAGAAATATTTTTCTCTGCCATTATCAATTTAATATTTGATTGTCTTATGTATTCAGGACAACTCTTACTTATAGCAGTGTGTCCTCCTGAACAATAAAGACAAATGGGGTCATCTACTGTGCTCGGGCATCCCTCACCTGTGTGGTTTTTAGTACAATTATAACATCTTGGTTTTGACCTACACTGGGTTTTTGTATGTCCAAATCTACAGCAATTAAAACACTGGATAGTTGGGTATTTATAAAGTTCAACTTTTAGGGCCATATAGAAGCAGAGAACTCGGGTAGGTAGGGTCTGTCCGTCAAAAGTAAGAATCACAGATTGTGTTGGTTGCCACTCTGGAATGCCATTATTAATTACCTTTCTGTTGATCCTACGCACTTTTATAATTTTACCACATCCTTGTGGGACTTCCAGATTCTCTGCAATCTCTTCTATGGACCAGTCTGCGGGTATTTCTCTTACGACACCCATTCGAGTGATGTTGTAGGTGGGGATGGAAGTCCTGTATCCGTTTTGTAATGCTAAGGGATGGTTCATAAATGAATTGGCATCTTGAGGGGTATTAAAAGTTACAGAGACTCTGTTACGGCCCACTCGTTTTAAGCCATCATTTGCTATACCTGGGAAGCGATGGGTTTTTAGGAATTGACCAAATTTTATTGGGTTTAAAGTAGTGTTAGCTGCTGGGTCACTTTCATTGCGAGACACATGTACTAAATAAGGAGGCTTGTCCATGTTGGAATAGTGGATTCTGTAATCATTTTGCTTAGCCTGCTTATTTGGTATTGTATCTTTAACAGACTCGAGAGGGCGTTTTTTGCCTACTGCGTTTTCAACTGCTGTAAAAGATGATAGTGGAGCGGATAGGATTGGGGTAAAATAAAAATCAGAGGCATTTTTGTCTGGCGGAACCGATGGATCAGGAGGATCGTTATCCTCCATGATTTAAAAAGAAAAAAAATAACATACGAAACAAAAAATAAACACTCACCAATATACCGCGACAACACAAAATATATACGTAAATCTAAACAACCAAAAACCAAACTGCAGACACAAGAAAATGCCAAGAAAGAAACAACGTTTGCTAGAACAAACCAGCCCGCTTGACACTTGAAAGCAGAATCAAGAAAAATGTTTATTTGTACCATAGATTAATAATGTCAAATAATAATGTCAAGTACCTACCTCACCCCAGCCTGCAAAATATTGATATTTGTAATAAAAAAAATATTAATCGATAGATTTTCAACAGCACGTTGTCCTCTTAAATTGCTCACCTTAAACTATTTAATTAAAAATCAATAACGTTGTTAAAAAAAATCATTTATCAATATTTTCAAACTCCTATATCTTTTGATGTATACAATATTTTAAATTGCTCAAAGTGTTAAAAAACTGCTGAAGCTGCATTTATAATTGCTCAAGTACAGTTTGGAACAGCTCCACTTATATATTAATATCCTATTATATTCATACTGTTGGGTTCATTTTAACCTTGATTCACCTAGATACTTATAGCATTGACTAGCAGAGCTATATTAATTCTAGCATTATTTATTTATAGTAAAAAAAAAATGAATAATATAATAGCAAACGTTTTGAAAGAACATATATTGCAAAGTATAATATATTGCAATTACTTTGTAAAAAGACAAAGTTATACAATAAAGGTAACTTTTAATTATGATTTGATTTTTAAATAAATTCAACAAAATAAATAAGTTAATATTATTACAGCTTATACAGTCCACTGCTGTACATAGGCCTCCACAAGTTTACGCCAAAAATAACGTGAACCCATGTGTTTTGCCCATAGTCACCATGCTGGGCAGGCGGGTTGGTGACCGCAGGGCTGGTTTTGTCGCACCGAAGACGCTGCTGCCCGTCTTCGGCCTGTGTATTTCAAAGCCAACAGTTGGATGGTTATCCCACCACTAGTCGGCTTTTTAAGTTCCAAGGTGGTAGCGGAACTGTGTTATCCCTTAGTCGCCTGTTACGACACCCACGGGAAGAGAGGGCGTGGCTATATTCTTTAGTACCGTAGCCACACAGTACTAAATAAGTTAATAAGTAGGTAACTAATATAAATATCTATTCCACACCATCTAAACCAAAGCCGACGTCGAGGCCAGGCCCGAGGTCGTCACAACAAAGGCAATCTGTTATGACTAAGTTAGAGACTGATTTAGATTCTAAGCCCTCCTCAACTCCAGTAGCAATTAACCAAATAGGCCATCAATAGCATCAAACAATTCGTCATCATCTCAAAGCGGACCCGCGTAACGGAAATGTGTAGACCCCTTAGAAGCCGGACCTTCAGGATCAGCTAAAGAGGAATTCGTTACGATACCGGACGAAGACGAGAATAACGCTGTAGCACCGAAAATGGAACCAGAATTTGTTAATGAATACTTTCATTAACAAATTCTGGTTCTACGACAGGCGATGGTAATATTACTGGAGGTGGGGAAGGTGGCGCTGTAGGTGACGCACAAGTTGAAGTGATAACGACGATCCACGGCCGTCGGTATATAAAATACAGAAATCATTTTTACACGAGGACGCCGAACATCTAGAACAGGTGGAGATGTATCAACACACATTACTGCTACGTCAGTCTGTACGTTGACGACTTCATGAATATTGTAAAACCGCCTAGGGATCACACGCACCCGCCCAAATTGTTCTATATGACTAAGGATGAAACCTATAAATTGGCTAAGCGTCGTGCACCAAGGAATATTGTATTTTTTGCTTAGCTTATTACAATGAGAGTTGCAAACAAGCATACGGCTCGACTGTGGTAAGCCGTTACCATAACCTATGTAAACCTGCAACGCAAGAAATATCTCACGTCGCTGATCCTGGCCCCGACCCGCCCCAAGAACGCTCGCTGCTTTAGTCACCATATAACAACACTACTTGACTACAGTATTACTTAGCTGTGATCTTCAGCAAGGTCTGGACCCAGAAACCTAAGCTAACTTTAGCTGGGTAGCTGCAGATTTTGGGCAGGATATTTCCTGCTGTGCTAGCTATATTAACGTGTACCATATTAACGTTGTCCATCGTATTAAAATGTGAAAAGAGATGTTTTGTCTATAGCTGTTCTAGAACCCATCTTTCAGTATTGTTGAACTATGGTTTTAGCTATCGTGAAAATTTAAAAATCTATAATGAAATCGGCAGCTTTCTAAGTTTACTTATAGTAAGAAGATATTACAAATTATTAAATTCTATACTGTGAGTTATATCTATAATCTATACACGTTAAGAAAATAGTGAGTCGTCGCTTGGCCGCGCCTTTGCGTCGATTAATTCATAGTAAATCGACTCCTATCTGAATGGCTTACTTCATCTGGGCAATTTGAACTTGGCATTCTTTACTATGATTTAATCGGTTGTGGCTAGGCTAAGTGGCTGCGATGACTCTATTTTTTTCTTTCACCTTTTTGTTCGGTACAATAAACGTAAAATATAACTTTTGATTGTTAAAATTATTTATTTAATCTAAGGTTTAATTTTTAGGTGGCTATATTCTTTAGTATCGTAGCCACACAGTAACGAATATAGCCATGCCCTCTCTTCCCGTGGGTGTCGTAAGAGGCGACTAAGGGATAACACAGTTCATGTACCACCTTGGATATTAAAAAGCCGACCGGTGGCGGGATAACCATCCAACTGCTGGCTTTGAAATACACAGGCCGACTTGTAGAGGCCTATGTCCAGCAGTGGACTGTACAGGCTGTAATGATGATGATGATGATGATAAATATCTGATAATAGATGATGTTTATACTTGTAGTATTTCATCGTAGGTACGGGGTTTGTACTTCATAGTTCATTTCGAGAAAGTAATTAAAATTAGTATTGAAGAACAACGCAATGATAAAACTATAAACAATTTTTTTTTTTCGGCAATAATATCCAAAGAGGGCTAGAAAGTAGGATATTTTTTTGAAAGCAAAGTGTACATATTTTACGTACCCTCAACAAACAGCATAATAATTATTCATAAAATACCTACACAAAAAAATACTTTGCATCGGTGTATAATATGTATATTTAGGGACTATTGTAGTGTCGAAATGAAAGTCTTCTCAGAAGGTGTCGATCGAATATATTTAAACAAAAAAATGATAATATTTATATAAAATTATTAGCAATAAAAAACTAAGTATATCAATAGTAAAGAAGTTGTATAACCAATCAGAGATCTTTATTAGTAAGCCTTGCGTCTCTTTTCCGCACGTGGCTATCTCTTTCTCCGCGCGTGCCGCTGTCGATTACTCATGCGCTTCGTCGCGAGTCGGAGGCACGGTAGCGCGGAGCGATATCTATAAATAGATCATACGTTCCCGCGTCTCGCCCTTTTCGGCGGCGATCGGCGCGGCGAACGGATCTCTGACGTGTACTTCACTCGGCGGCGGCGTGATTGTGCTTCGTGAAGATATACATGAAGAATACGTGCAAGTTAGCTTGAAGACTTCTGTGAAGATCTGTGCATGTGATTGCTGGTGCATCCGCTTGCATGGTGTGCTGTGCTATTTTCCAACAGTTCTTTTCAGAGCTAACAATCTTGTTTCACGAACATTAAAACAGTTCTTTTCAGAGCTAACAATCTTGTTTCACGAACATTAAAACAGCTCTTTTCAGAGCTATGTGCTTTCTGTTTCACGTACACGTCAATGTATCTTGGTAAGGTAATGGTTGAGGTTATGAACGGTAAAGGTATCGGTAAGGTTAAATGGTAAAGGTATCGGTATGGTTAAATGGTAAAGGTATCAGGTAAGTTATCTTGAAGCCTCATTGAATTACTATTACTACTTATGTAATAATAGTTCGATGTGGTAGGTAGCCACAGTGCTCCCCCTCAAGTGAAACGTACTGGAAGCTTGACGGAGCGGCCGGCTCGCGTTGTGACTTTATTATTATTCGCAGTCGGTTGTGACGTCACGCTGCCGTGCGGCTTGTCGGAAGTATTCTGTGGCGAGGTACTATTTTGTAGTGACGTATCGTTAGGTATGTTTTCTTGTAATAAGTAAGCGGGCTTGAGACGATCTATTGAGATGTTAGTTTCGCGATTTTGTAGTTGTATCGTATATACTTTCTCTGTTCTTCTTATTACGCGATACGGTCCTTCGTAGGGTGGTTGTAAAGGTTTTTTAATTGCGTCGACTCTAACGAATACGTGGCTGCAGTTGCGTAGGTCTTTATGTATAAAAATAGATTGCTTGCTATTATGATGCGTCATCGCTGCTTGCGGTCTATTTTGTTCTATTGCCGTTCTTATCTTGTTTACGTAAGTATAGTCGTCCGTAGTCGTAGATATCGATGTAGTGAAAAAATCACCCGGTAGACGTAGGTTATAGCCGTATGTAAGTTCGGCTGGGCTAACTTCGGCGTCTGTGCGTAGGGTGGCTCGTAATCCTAGTAGTACAGTAGGTAGCTCGTCGATCCATGACCTTGTACTTGAGAGTTTCGTGCGTAGCGCGGCTTTTAATGTGCGATGCCAGCGTTCGACTATACCGTTGCTATGCGGATGATACGGAGTTGTACGATTTTTTGTTATTCCCATAATTTTCATTAGGTTATTAAATAGTTGACTTTCGAATTGACGGCCTTGATCGCTAGTTAGTGTTGATGGACATCCGAATCTTACTATCCAGTGTTTGTAGATAGCTTCGGCGACGGTCTCAGCTGTTATATCGTCGGTAGGTATCGCTTCGGGCCATTTTGTTTCTCTGTCGATCATTGTTATGAGATAGCGGTAACCTTGCGTTGTAGTAGGTAAGGGTCCTACGATATCGACGTGAATATGTTGAAAACGTTCTGTAGGCGGGAATTTTGATGTAGCACTGTGTGTATGTCGTTGAATCTTATTTTTTTGACAATCGATGCAGCTTCTAGTCCATATTGATATGTCGCTATTCATTGACGGCCAAAAATATTTTTGTGATATCATCTTTCGTGTCGTACGCGTTCCAGGGTGGCTTATGTTATGTACGCTTCTAAATACATGTTGTCGATGTTGTTCGGGTATGTATGGTCGTATATGCGATGATGAAGTTTCACAATATAGTTCGATATCGGTGTTCGGGATAGTTATTTTCTTTAAATTAATATTTTCTTGCAGTAATAATTGTTTAATAGTAGGATCTTGTTGCTGTGAGGTTGCTATTTCTTCGTAATTGATTGTAGAGGGACATGTAATTGTTTCTATGCGACTTAGAGCGTCGGCAACGATGTTTTGTTTGCCGCTTACATGTCTTATATCGGTTGTAAATTCGCTAATAAATAATAATTGTCTCGTGCGTCTTGGTGTTTCTGTAGTCGAATTAACCTTATGCATTGCGAATGTGAGTGGCTTGTGATCGGTGAATATGATGAGTGGTCGTCCTTCGAACATCTTGCGGAAGTGTTTCACAGCCATGTATATTGCTTGGAGTTCTCTGTCGTATGTTGAGTATCTTGATTGCGCATCGGAGAATTTTTTTGAATAATAACCGAGAGGTTGCCATGATTTGTTTACGTATTGTTGTAAGACGGCGCCAGCTGACTTGTCGGATGCGTCGCAGAATAACGCATACGTAGCTTGATGTGACGGATGAGCAAGCAAAGCAGCGTTGCTAATGCTGTTTTTGCATGCTTCGAATGCTTGTGTTGACTCTTCGGTCCATTGTATGACAGTCTTGTCTCGCTTCTTAACGTTGTGTAGGTATGCATTGAGTGGCGCTTGAATAGATGCGGCGTTAGGTATGTGGTCGCGATAAAAATTTAACATACCGAGGAAACGACGTAACTCTTCGATGTTCGTAGGTTTCGGATACTTCATGATAATGTCGATCTTCTGTGCTGGGGGTTTGATACCGTCTTTTGAAACGTGGTATCCTAAGAATTGAACTTCTGTTTGACCGAAGTGACATTTCGATGGATTTATTGTGATGCCATGTTCTTCCAGTCTTCGTAGCACGGTTCTGAGGTGTTCTCGGTGAAGATCTTCGTTTTCAGATGCGAGAAGTACGTCGTCGATGAAAGGAAATACGTAAGGCAGTCCGCTTAATACTTGATGTATGAATCGCTGGAATGTCTGCCCTGCGTTTTTTAAACCTGGACACATTCTCGGGAATTCGAATAGTCCCATTGGCGTTATTATAGCAGTCTTTTCAATATCCTCTTCGCGAACGCAGAGTTGTTGGTATGCTCTGTTAAGGTCTATTGTTGAAAATATTGTTTTCCCAGCGAGTTGATATGTGAAGTCTTTGACGCGTGGTACGGGATATCGATCGGCCTTGGTGATAGCGTTTAGACGGCGATAGTCACCACAGACGCGTATGTCTCCGTTCTTCTTTGGTACGACGTGAAGGGGTGACGCCCATGGGCTCTTGCTGGGGCGACATAGACCTTGTTCCATCATGTTTTGAAATTCTTTCCTGACTTGTTCGTAGCGATGCGGTGGTATAGGACGTGCACGACAATGTACGGGTGGTCCTTCGGTTTCGATATAGTGCTGGACGTTGATCTTGCTGTCATTTATGTTCATTGCAGTCAGTCTTGTTATGCCGGGGAATTCTGAGAGGATATCGTGGTAAATATTATTGCTGTCTATGCTTCGTACTGTAGGTATAGTTGTGGCTCGAACGGGTGCTTTGACTGTTAAGTTAGTAACGTTGTCGATGAGTTTCTTGTTTTTTAGATCGACGATGAGTTGATGATGTTTTAGAAAATCGGCTCCTAGTATCGGCTTTGACACGTCAGCGACTATGAACTTCCACTTGTATGGACGGCGAAGGCTGAGGGCTAGTTCGAGTGTTTTTTCACCGTATGTCGATATAGTGGTGTTGTTAGCGGCGTAGAGTTTGAATGGCAGCGGTGTAGTGAAGTGAGTTTTTTTTCTAGGTAGAACGGATATGTTAGCTCCCGTGTCTACCAAGAAAGATGTTCCTGTTTTCTTGTCTGTGACAAATAGGCGGTAGGAGTATTCTTGAGCGCCGGATTCCGCCTCTGCCAGCGTTCTCTCTAGTTTTCCGATTGCTTTTCTTTAGACGCGAAGGAACACGGTGACCTGCAGTTTCTTGCCTGGGCACCGTAGCGTTGGTGGTAATAGCACACTGACGATAGTGAATTGTCTCTCGATCGAGATTTATATCGAGGGTTGTAGGAGCGGCTTCGAGAACGGTTTCTTCTGAAATTATGTTGCGGTTGTCTTAATTTTAATTCAGCGATTTCTATGGAGAGTTTTCTTATTTCATTTATTAAGAAGTTTGTATCAATATTCTGAGATGCGGACGTATGAGGTGGTAGTGTTGTGCTGACAGCGGCAACTTCGCGATGTTGTTCTAGCATCTTGTCAGCGAGCAGTGCGAGTTCTTCCAACGCAGTCTTCGTGCTGAAGGAATCGCTCACGGCTAGAACTGAGCGGATGTGTGGTGGTAGGTGGTTGGTCCATAGGATGCGTAGCGTGGCATCAGGGATTCTATCGCGGGCGAGATCGCGCATTCGTCGTAGTAGGTGTGACGGTTTCTGATCCCCTAGTTCCATTTCTGACAAGAGCTTTTGAAATTGCCGGTTGTCTGACTCTTCGTATGCAGTGATGAGACGTTCTTTAATCGCTTGGTACGGCTTGGATTCGGGTGGATTGTAGAGAAGGTCCGATATTTGTTCGATATCTTGCTTCTCTAGTCGAGCGATTACCATTTGCGCTAGTTGTTGTTCGCCTTTCTTCTGGTCGTGAATGGCGGCTTCGAAGCTGTAGAACCATAATCGGACACGGTCGCGCCAGAAAGGTGGAATTCGCAGTGAAAGCGAAATGCTCGCGATTTCTGACGGCTGGTCGGCGGTGGCGGCTGCGGTGGGCAGGGATTCGGTGGTTCTTGATTTATCCATTTTTCACGAGCAGGGATTCTTCTTCTTTACTAGCAGGGATTCTTCGTATCACGTCGGGGTCACCACTTTAGGGACTATTGTAGTGTCGAAATGAAAGTCTTCTCAGAAGGTGTCGATCGAATATATTTAAACAAAAAAAAAAAAAAAAAAATGGTAATATTTATATAAAATTATTAGCAATAAAAAACTAAGTATATCAATAGTAAAGAAGTTGTATAACCAATCAGAGATCTTTATTAGTAAGCCTTGCGTCTCTTTTCCGCACGTGGCTATCTCTTTCTCCGCGCGTGCCGCTGTCGATTACTCATGCGCTTCGTCGCGAGTCGGAGGCACGGTAGCGCGGAGCGATATCTATAAATAGATCATACGTTCCCGCGTCTCGCGAGTTTGGTTTTCATAGCCGACCTAGTCGGTCGTGTATCAGACACAGTGCGCTGCGCGATCATACGCGCCCCCCGGCCCCCGCCGCCACACACGGTGCGCTCACACGCACCCCCCTCGGCCCCCGCCGATCGCTCGCGTCCGCTCACTAGCGTGACCGCGAGCCTACCCGGCGACGACCCAGTCGCCCGCCGCCGCTCAATGAGAGCGGCAGTCGCCGAATCGGATTGAAGTGCCACGGACATTTTGGACTTTCAGTGCAGTACCACGGACAATTGGACAATTGGACTGTCATTAGGTCAGATTAGTGCAGTGATCGTTCGATAGGCTTATAGACTGTTGGACTTTCTGTGTATTTGTGCTCGGACAATATAAGTGCAAGGACTTTTTACTGTCTTCGCGTACGCGGGCCCGCTCCTCCCGGAGCCGAGCCGACCAGTCACACAAACCCGGATTATCAGGTCAGTCTTAGGGACTCATCTCTGTCACCTACGGGCAGAGCTCATTAGGGACCACACCGTAGGCACTCACCTCCCCTGCCCCGGCAGGGGAGAAACACATTTTATCTCCCCGTGTCCACTAGGGACATTCATAGGTTTTAAAAATGGAGCGACTCCTACAGTTGCTCGCCACCCGCTTCCCCGAGGTCTTAGAGGTCATAAACCGCGAGCTCGGTGTACAAGACGGGGCCTCCGTAGCCCCCACCGCTGCCGCCTCGGGTTCGATTCCCGACGGACCGGCCTCCCCCGATTCGGTATCGATGGATACCGAAAGTGAGAACGAGTCGTCGAACGACGACGACTCAGAGTCGCGATCGCGGTCGGCTTCACCGACCGAAAGTGACTCAGACTCGGACGGTTTCGAGACCGTCCAGAATAAGAAGCGGAAACGCAACCGCCGCAAGGGTAGCTCTGCGAGTCCGCCCCCTGTCAAGAAGCGCCCCGCCACCGCTTCAGCGGCCAACAAAGCCCGCCGCACGCCCCCCGCATCCCCGAACCCTTCGCAGGCAACCAGTGTGCCAGCAAACTCCGCGCCTAGCGCGACTCCCGCGCCTAACGCGACTCCCGCGACTTCGGCGGGGCCTAAAAAGCCTCCGCCCATTTATATCCAGGATATAAAATGCTGGAATGACATTTCGGCCAAAATGAGGGCCAAGAACATCAACTACACCCACGCGCAATCCACAGCGCAAGGTATCAGGGTAACCTTAACGGACTCTGACTCCCATCGCAAACTGTCGACCCTCCTTCGTGCCGAAAAAGTCGGCTATCACACGCACGCACTAGACGACGAACGTCAGTTGCGCGTCGTCATTCGGGGGCTCCCGAAAGAGATCGACATTAAGTCGATCCACGAGGACTTAAAAGCCCAGGACCTCCCCATCCATGAAGTACACAGGATGTACAATCTTCGCACGAAAGAACCATACAACATGGTTCTGTGCATCCTCGATCTTTCCCCGCAAGGGAAGAAAATATATAACATAAAAACAGTGTGCCACCTCTCCGGTCTCACTGTAGAAGCCCCTCATAAACGTGGCGTCCCCGGACAATGCCACAATTGCCAAAAATACGGGCATTCCGCCCGCAATTGCTTCACGAGGCCTAGGTGCGTAAAGTGCCTAGGAGACCACAGTACGACGGACTGTCCTCGTAAGGTCCCAGACCCCGCTACTCCTCCCAGCTGCGTCCTCTGCAATTCGCAGGGGCACCCAGCGAATTACCGCGGCTGCCCGAAGGCCCCGCGCAGACGCCCACGGGCTATCAAAGCCCACAAGAACTCGAACACGAGTTCCAAGCCCAGCCCCGCTTCCGCCGAATCCCAGCCGGCGAAAACTACCGTCCCCTCTGCTCCTCCCACGGAGCAAACAGTCCCGCGGGCGGAAAAGCACACCCCCGCATCCATTCAAAAGACCCCTCAGGTCAATAACCCGTTGGGAGCCTGGGCTAGACCGTTGTCCAACGGCATCCCTACAGTCACCACTTCTCCGGCATTAAAGCCGGAAACAGTCACGAAAAGCCAATTGCTAGGCATGAAGGCTTATTTAGATAGTGTCAGGGCTAATCTTGACAGTATGGCGGCGCTCATAGAGCAATCCCTTTGTAGTTTTTAATGGCTACAAACGCTAGGAACAAACCGCGATCGCTCAGCGTTGTTACTTTCAACGCAAACGGCCTTATCCGACAAATTGATTTAGTACGTCAATTTCTGAGGGACCACCCCGTCGACGTCATGTTAGTGCAAGAAACCTTCCTCAAGCCGTCAATTAGAAATCCCAGGATATCTAATTATCGGCTCGTTAGGAATGATAGGGACTCCGCCCGCGGAGGCACTATCATTTACTACAAGTCTTCCTTGCACTGCATTCCGCTCGACCCACCCACGCTTCTCAACATCGAGGTGTCAATGTGTCGAGTCAGCTTGACGGGCCATCAGCCCATAACAATAATATCAGCCTACTCCTCCCCGAGCAAACCCCTATTAGAAAGTGACATAAGATCACTACTCTCGTTGGACGTCGCGGTCATTCTGGCCGGCGACTTAAACTGTAAACACCCCCGCTGGAATTCCCGTAGAACAAATACCAAAGGCACGGAACTAGACAGACTGACGTCACTACCGACCTTCGACTTCGAAGTGATCGCCCCTATGACGCCCACTCGCTACCCCAATAGGAACCGTGACTCACCCGACATACTCGACATAGCGATCTTGAGGGGAGTGACCTTACAGTTACGAACCATAGAGACGTTATCCGAGTTAGACTCTGACCATCGCCCCGTCCTAATCCAGCTAGGACCAGACCCGGATCTCCTCCAACCCACTAAAATCATAATAGATTTTAAGAAACTCGACACCGAGTTAAATAATACTGATTCCAACGAGAATTTAAATAGAATACCCGACACAATTGACTCCGTAGATGTCGCGAAAGCAGCCGCGTTAAATCTCACCTCTTTTATTAAAGAAAAGATCGATCACTGCTCAAGGGAGATTCCTAATCGCCCTGGAGAGCGATGGGAACTCTCGGAGGAGTTGAAAGACCTGATCAGGCGCAAGAACGCGCAGACTAGAGCCCATGACACTTACCCGACTGACGACAATCGGAGGAAACTCCGTGCCCTACAGAGGGAGGTGAAAGCACGCTTCGCCGAACTCAGGGACGACCGCCACAGTAAGCGCCTCGGAGAGCTCACGCCTTGGCACACAGCTTACTGGTCGCTAGCGCGATCTCTCCGAAGCGACACTGTCACCACGATACCCCCCTTGCTACGTCCGAACCTCCCTCCAGCCCTCGACGATCTGGATAAGGCCGAGTGTCTTGCTAGTAGCCTGGAGAGCCAATGCTCGCCAAGCACTGAGCCGGTCGATCAAAGTCACCTCTTAAAGGTGGACTTTGAAGTAGAGCGCAAGGCGGCTTCACCGCCTACTGACGAACCACTCCCTCCGACTACCGTCGAGGAGGTTGAATCGATCCTCAAAGGCCTTCACGCGAAAAAGTCTCCGGGGCCCGATAGGATTTCAAACAAGACGCTTAAGCTTCTTCCAAGGCAGTTACTCGCCCTCCTAGTAATGATCTATAACTCCCTCCTGGCTGGCTGCTCCTTTCCCGACCAGTGGAAAGAAGCGATAGTTATAGGTATTCACAAACCTGGCAAACCCAGGAACCTCCCTACTAGCTACCGCCCTATAAGTCTTCTCAATACGCTCGGTAAAGTGTACGAGAAAATAATCCTGAATAGATTAAAGAAAGCCATGGAGACCATGGAACCTCCGCTCATTGATGAGCAGTTCGGATTCCGAGCCGGACACTCTCCAGTCTACCAAGTGCACCGCATCACCGAACATATCCTGTCCGGTTTCGCTAAATCGAAAGCCCACTCGACGGGCGCTCTCTTTTTCGACATAGCGAAAGCTTTCGACAAAGTCTGGCATAACGGCTTAATTTACAAGCTGTACAATCTAAAAATACCAGACAGACTCGTGCTCATCATACGAGACTACTTGTCGAATCGCACCTTCCGCTATCGAGTCGAAGGCACGTTATCGTCGCCTCGGCCGATACGCGCCGGCGTCCCACAGGGATCCCTACTTTCTCCGCTCCTGTACTCTCTGTACACGAACGACATCCCCATACCCAGCCAAAGCTCAGCCACCAAGCTGGCTCTCTTCGCAGACGACACTGCTATTTTCACGACCTCCGTCTCCGTAGCCATGATGTCCAAACGCCTCCAATCTGCGACCACCGCACTAGGCGAGTGGTTCAGGAAGTGGAGAATCGAGGTCAACGCCGAGAAAAGCTCAGCGGTGCACTTCACCCGAAACCCAAAATTCTTATTTTGGAGACAAGGGCGCCCGGAGACAATCAAATTCTTCGGGAAACCGATCCCATGGCAAAAAGAAGCCAAATATCTCGGAGTCACTCTAGACAGTAAACTTATTTTCAAGTCCCACATAAATCGAGTTCGTAACCGAGCCGCCTTCGTACTCGGTAGGCTTTATATGATGCTATGCGGAAGGAGTAAAATGTCTCTTAGAAATAAGACGACATTATACAAACTCTGCGTTCGTCCTATCATGACCTACGCGAGTCCAGTCTTCGCCCACTGTCACCCCACCTACATCCAACGGCTGCAAGCGATGCAGAACCGCTTCTTACGCACGGCCACGGCCTCACCGTGGTACGTACGTAACGTCGACCTCCATAAGGACTTTGGGATCGATTCAATCGCCAAGCATCTCAAAAATCTTTCTTCAAGGTTTTTTGAGAGAGCACTCCAACACCCCAACCCTCTTGTAGCAGAGGCCTGCTCCTACGTAGGTAGAGGAAGCGTACAGACGAGACTTAGACGTCCTAAACACGTCTTGACAGACCCCGACGATAGAATAACCGTAGCCAACGCCCCTCTCGTAGGTAACACACCCACACACCGAACACTCACGCACCGCCTTCGCCGGCGAAGACGAGGTCCCCCGCGTTAGGACGGCTCGGATACGCTTAGGCGCATCGACCGTCCACAACTCGCCGCAGCGCTCCGCATAGCGCCTCCTCCATCCCGACGACGTTCTAAGCCGAGGTGCGATCTCGCTAGGAGACACCCTTAGGACGAACGTCACCCCCGTGCCCGCCGAAAAGGGCCCACATCTTCTTTCGCGGCCGGTTGCCTAAGTGCCCGGCCCCCCTCACCGGTGACGCTGTAAAGGCCAGTAGGGCCAACAGCTACTATCATTTCGAAAAAAAAAAAAAAAAAAAAAAAAAAAAATCCCGCGTCTCGCCCTTTTCGGTGGCGATCGGCGCGGCGAACGGATCTCTGACGTGTACTTCACTCGGCGGCGGCGTGATTGTGCTTCGTGAAGATATACATGAAGAATACGTGCAAGTTAGCTTGAAGACTTCTGTGAAGATCTGTGCATGTGATTGCTGGTGCATCCGCTTGCATGGTGTGCTGTGCTATTTTCCAACAGTTCTTTTCAGAGCTAACAATCTTGTTTCACGAACATTAAAACAGTTCTTTTCAGAGCTAACAATCTTGTTTCACGAACATTAAAACAGCTCTTTTCAGAGCTATGTGCTTTCTGTTTCACGTACACGTCAATGTATCTTGGTAAGGTAATGGTTGAGGTTATGAACGGTAAAGGTATCGGTAAGGTTAAATGGTAAAGGTATCGGTATGGTTAAATGGTAAAGGTATCAGGTAAGTTATCTTGAAGCCTCATTGAATTACTATTACTACTTATGTAATAATAGTTCGATGTGGTAGGTAGCCACATATACAATTTTTAACGTTAAATTTGTTCGAACTATATATATTTATTTAAAAATTAAGGAAAGTGGAGCTGTTCCAAACTATACTTGAGCAATTATAAATGCAACTTAAGCAGTTCTTTAACACTTGAAGCAATTTAAAATATTGTATACATCAAAAGATATAGTTAGGAGTTTGAAAATATTGATAAATGATTTTTTTTAACGACTTTATTGATTTTTAATTAAATAGTTTAAGGTGAGCAATTTAAAAGGACAATGTAGTTGAATTGAGCTATTGAAAATCTATCGATTAGTTTTTTATAATTAGAAATTATTATTATTTTGCAGGCTGGGGTGGGGTAGGTCTGTCAAGTGTCATCACGAGGTCACAAGTACAGATTATACACAGGATTAAAACTGGTACAATTGAAAATCACAAAACGAATCACTAATCAAACGAATCTATTGATGAGGAAAGCCTTAAAAATCGTTTAATAATACAGATATATTTTTACGTAAGTAAATGAAATATTATTCCATATCTTGAAAATTAAACCTCAATCAATAACGAAACTTTTAACATGGCAGCATAAATATTCTATTTCTTTGATTGAGTAAAATTGCTCATATCAATGTTATTTCACATAAATTAAAACAAATGTTTAGAAAAATTAATACTTAAAATTTATGTATGAAGAGAATATTTTAAAATTAAAAGGTGTAGCAGTTCTCCTGCAGGTCTAGTAGGTGTAGTAGTTGCTAGAGTAAAAGTTCTGGAAAGGCTAATAGATCGGGAGCTGAGGAGCATAACCCTAGTTGAGCAACCTCTGAATCCCAACCAGCACGCTTACTCAATGGGCAAATCAACGGATTCTGTCCTACATAAGGTTATATCCTACACAGAGGGCAATCTCCACCACAAAATATCAACCTTAGGCGTCTTTATCGATATTGAAGGGGCCATGATAAAACTAACTTTACCAGCATAAGCCGGGCCCTGACTAGGCGTGGAGTCAACACCACAATTGCCGGGTGGATTGACAGCATGCTAAAGTACAGGGCCATCCAATTCACTGTGAATGAAACAATTAGAGGCGTTGTAGCGAGGGGGTGTCCGCAGAGGGGTCCTTTCCCCACTTCTGTGGAACATAGTGATCGACGAACTGATCACCTTGCTCAATGACCGCAGTTTTCTCACAGTGAGCTATGCAGACGACTTAACTGTACTCGTCAGTGGACCTTCTGAGGGGACAGTCTGCGACCAAATGAGGGCCGCATTTAAAGTCGTTGAAAATTGGTGTATGGACCACAAACTAACAGTGAACCCCGCAAAGACAGAATTTGTGATGTTCACAAATAAACGAAATTTAGGGAACCTTAAACTTCCTAAATTATTTGGCACCAGTCTCGCCTTAACCAAGGAGGTCAAATACCTTGGAGTAATCCTAGATAGTAAACTTCTCTGGAACAGGCATTTAGACTCAAAAATCAACAAAGCCAACATAATCCTCTGCCAATGCAAACGGCTCCTCGGCAAAAGCTGGGGAATATCACCTTAAATTACTCTATGGCTTTACAAAACTATTGTCAGGCCTATAATCACCTACGGTGCGATAATCTGGTGTCAGAGAACAGAACTTACAACCGTTAAAAATAAGCTCCAGCGGATTCAGAGAATAGCATGCTCTGCAATCACTGGTTGCATGCGTGCCCCCACGGCAGCTCTTGAGGTTATGCTTGACCTGGCACCGCTTGATTTGTTTATACAACAAGAGGCGGCTCTGTCAGCTATCAGGCTGAAACACTTGGGCTTGTGGTGCAACCAGGAGGGTCCACACGATAAACTTTGGAGCAACCTTGTGAGCTATGAGCCACTATTTGCTGTTCCGTGTGATAGGATTCCCAAACAACATATTTTCGAAAGTAAATACCATATACAACCATTTGAGGCTGAAAGAGACCATTTCAGCTTACGCGAGGTCCGCATTTACACCGATGGCTCCAAAATAGGGTCTGGCACCGGTGCCGGAGTGTACTCACAAGACCTTAATATCAATTTATCACCAACGCTGGGCCAACACAGCTCCATCTTCCAATTGAGTGTGTTGCGATAACCCATGCAGCCACCGCCGTTCTGTCAAAAGGCATTAGAGATTACAACATCCGTATTCTGTCGGACAGCATGGCTGTACTCAAAGCACTAGGGAGCAATTCGACCAACTCTAGTCTTATATACGAATGTCACCAAACCCTGGAAATATTGGCCTCATATAATGTGGTAATCCTCCAGTGGATAAAAGAACATAGTGGATCACACGGAAACGATGCCGCCGACGAGCTAGCAAGACAGGGGTCCAAAACAAAGGTTGCTGGCCCTACCATCCTAATGCCGCTACTATTTGGTTAACTGCGCTCTTGGGTAAGGCAACGCACACGTGCAACTCACAATACCATTTGGACGAACCAAACCGGCCGTAGACAGTCCAAAATGATACTAACGGAAGTATCACCGCACCTATCGTGCCGACTGATCAGTCTTAACCGCTTGGACATCCGAATAGTTGTTGGTACGATTACCGGCCACATGGCACTTAATCACCAACTATTCATTATGAAAGCAACGAACAATCCTCTTTGCAGGGGATGTCCGGCTGTTGAAGAAACAGCCGCCCACGTAATCCTGGAATGCGAAGGAGTGGCCGCACACCGGGCTACCATCCTTAAGGAAATAAGGACGCTCCGAGAAGCCTGTGAACGCCCCAGGAGGCTTCTGAGCTTCTGGAAGGAGCTGGGCTGGCTGAATTAGCCAGCCCTCTTTTCACGCATAACGGACCACCTTTGTGTCTAAATGCGGAAGACCGAGCCCACAACAATACAAAACAATACAATACAATACAATACCAGACTTTTCTGATAAATATACAAAGACTGGATTGAAAATGGTACTTGTTTAGATAATTTATTTGATAAAACAAAACAAGATAAAAATAATGAATTTCTTCTAAAACAATTTAGTTGGGATGAATTTAATAGTGCTTTACTGTCTAGGAAAGATTCGACACTTGGTTTGGATGATTTTCCATATTTAATGATTAAAAAGTTACACAAAGTAGCACAATTAGTTCTTCTAAATATATACAATCTTTTATGGTCTTTTCAAATTGTTCCTGAATCGTGGAAAACACAATGTATTCTTCCAATTTTAAAAAATAAAAAACCAATTCAAGACCATCACTCTCATCGTCCTATCTCTCTCACTTCTGGCGTAGGGAAAATATTTGAACACATGATTAAAGTAAGGTTGGAGTATTTTGTTGAAACAAATTCTTTATTACCTGATTGTCAACTAGGTTTCATTGCTGATATTAAAAATTCTATCTTTGAACTTCTAATGCAATCTGTGTATTTCTGGATGATGAGGGTGCATATGATAATGTGAACCTGTTTCAATTGATCAGAGTTTTGAGTGAATTAAAAATACCTGGAAAGTTATTAAGATAGATATTCAACTTTTTTATAGTCGTACAGTATATGTTAGATTTAATAATATTATACATGGGCCTAAGTATGCACATAAAGGATTAATGCACGGTGCTATCTTATTATCAATTTTATACAATCTCTACACCTCTCAGATCCAAAATAATGTAAGAGAAAATAATGTAAATATCCTACAATATGCAGATGATTTGGTCATGTATTCTATTAATCAAAATATAAATATAGCTAAATGAATATAAATCAAGGTCTTAGTCAATTGCAAACTTTTTACCGTAATAAACTTAAATATTAATTCTTCCAAAAGTTCTGTTATGTTATTCGGAAAATCAAATTGTAATGTTCAAGTTACATATAGCAATGAAAAGATTCCTATTGTAAGGGACAAAAAATCTAGATAATAAACTTAAGTTTAATAGTCATATTGATTGTATATGTAAAAGATCTTATAAAAGAATCAATATATTAAGATATTTAGTAGGAGTTTTTTGGGGTGCTGATGCAAGGATTCTAAGTATTTTATATAAAAGCATAGTAAGAAGCCACTTTGACTATAGTTGTATTGCCTATATAAATTCTAGACCATCTCTGCTAAAGAAAAAAGATATTATTCAAAATAGGGCATTAAGAATACTCACGGGAGCTATGAAATCTACACCAATTAACTCAATGGAAATTGAAAGAGGTATCTCTCCTCTAATATTAAGACGCTTGATGTTAGCCTAGAAATTTTGTCTAAAAATGCTTGCAATAAACTCTTGGCTATTATGTACATCACAGGTAGATTAATTTATGAGAGGTTAATTTTTTTGTTATTTCTGACTCTACTTTAATTCCAGTGCTGCGGGAATTATACTCATGCTCCGTTCTGCGACTATCATGCGTTATTTTTGAACAAATTTACGTAAAAACGATCTTTACTGCAAGATCAAAATACGATACGAACTGACCTTTAACGACTGACAAATAGACACTTTTAAACAAAATAACGCGTCAGACATAATATTCTAATAAAATTAGTAACATTGCGTACTAGAATATAGGTAAAGAAATTCGAAAAATACCCAAAACCGAATCGGAGCACTTCACTGTTCACGTGGTCTTGGTTTGCCCTACCCTTGAGTGTTTTTTTTTAATCTGGAGGCGCGGAGGGAGGGCAGCCCTCGCCCGCCGTGCGAAAACGCACGAACGAATGCGTAGAAGAGCGGCTGAGGCTGGTCGCCGACCAGCATCCGCTGCGGAAAGGAGCATGAGTGAGAGAAGAAGAGAGGAAGGGCTGCACTTCCCACAGCGCCGGAGCCAAGCGTTATTCTAACCTCAAAGTTGGTAGGTTAATTTTATCCGATTTAAAAATTGAACCTCAAAACTTCAACCACGATATCGCTGTAACAACGGGGCTTACACGAAAATAGTTGTGGGGGGGGGGGCGTTGAAAAACCCACCCCTCCACCCTCACCCCCTTTCCCCCCAACCCCATAAATTTCTTGCCAGGTACATAGTTACCAAACTCTTCTTTACCTGTAAGGAAATTAACGTTAGTAGAAGAATTATCGAGTTGTATAGTGTCTTCTATAAATATTATTATCGCTCAATCAATAGATTCTGCAATGCCTCCGCAAATGTCAGTTATTTTACATTTAACGATAAATATCTCAAAGTCTGCCTATTCTAGTTCTCTATGGCCTGTTTATGGATATAAATTTGAAAGCATTTTGGAAAAAAAAAATTACAATTATTCTCGATATGAATAATAAATCGGAATTGCTTAGAATATTAGATCACAAAAAAGATTTTTATAAAATTTATACGGATGGATCCAAAAGGACCCAAGAAGTTAAAGCAGCATATTTCGACAGTAATTTAGGCTTTACAAAATGTATTTTACTAAACAACAATTGTTCAATTTTTACTGCGGAATGTTACGCAATTTATATGGCATTATTATATGTAAATTCCAGTAGTAACATTAGAAATGTTATTATTATTTGCGATAGCAAAAGTAAATGTATGATTTAAATTAACCTTTAAAACAAATTATTTAGTATTTAAGATTAGAAATTTACTGTACAATTTAAATGTGATAAATGTTTACGTTGAGCTAGCCTAGGTTCCCTCCCACAGAGGAATATCAGGTAATGAAAAAGCTGATCAAGCTGCAAAAAGTGGATATGATGAGGACCACAGAGATGTTGTTAAAACATCTTTCTCAGATTACTTTCCAATCATCAAAGACTGAATTAATATACTTTGGAGAGATTATTGGACCATAACAAAGCAGAATAAAGGACAATGGTACGCTAAAATTCAAAAAGACTTCAATACTAAGTTACCCATGGTATAACATCATCAGCTGTGAATCAAGAAAATTTATCTCCATAATTAATAGAATGAGATTTGGATATTGTCTAATTCCCTCTCATCTTTTCAAATTAAAAATTATTCAAGATCCTAAGTGTACTAAATGCAGTGAGCCATACGCCGACATAAACCACATTATTTTTAAATGAGAGTCATTGATGTTGCATAGATTAATCCTGGCTTCGGATATAAATAAAATTTGCTCAGAAAATAAAATAAATACTCCCCGCAGCCCAGAGGAAATATTAGCCAACCCAAGATTTTTAACCGACTTCCAAAGGAGGAGGTTTTCAATTCGACTGTTTTTTTTTTATGTATGTTACTTCAGAACTTTTGACTGGGTGGAGCGATTTCGACAAATTTTCTTTTGATCGAAAGGTGGTGTGTGTCATTTGGTCCAATTTAAATTTATTTGAGATCTAACAACTACTTTTCGAATTATATCTAATAATGCGTTTTTACTGACGCTTTTTTCGTCGACCTACGTTGTATTATACCGCATAACTTTCTACTGGATGTACCGATTTTGATAAATCTTTTTTGTTGGAAATAAGATAGTTTCGTACCATGATAAGGAAACAGGATATGATGGGATCCTAGAGAAATCGAGGGAAACTCGAAAATTTGCAATAACTTTTTACTGGGTGTACCGATTTTGATAATTTTTAATTTAATCGAAAGCTGATGTTTATCATGTGGTCACATATAAATTTTATCGAGATATGATAACTACTTTTTGAGTAATCATTTTTTCACGTTGTATTACTTGTCGATGTAATTGAAGTCGGTTTTTGTTTTCGTTTTTTAAACCATTATTCAAGTTTATATGTTCGACAATAGAGAAGATATAATAAGGAAAAAAAAATCTGAAGTCTAGAAGTTTTTGTTTATAATTATATAATTATAAACAAAAACTTATTGTCCTATTTTTAATATGTAAACATTTGTACAGTTTAGAGCGAAGGACTCGAATCCAGCTCTCAATAAATTAAATATATATATATATATATATATATATATATATATATATATATAGTAGTATATAGTATAGGGTAGTAAAACAAAATAAGTTTTCTTCATTCTTTAATGCATTTCCTCTAATTTTTTGACAGCGATGAGCACTTTTGGTGAAAATAGATACCAGAAATCAGTATAATTTAACTATATATTAATTAACAGTTTCAATAAAAAAAAGTTTTGATTTATATAATAATGTTTCTTTGCTTTTATTCAGCAGTTTAACTTCACAATAAAAATAGATCTCTTCTATAAAATTTATATAATTTACAAAAGCGGTAATGTTAGGTAAAACAACAATAAATAAATGCCTCTGGGGATAAAACGTAATGTTATATTTTTTTCTCTTTGTAGATAAATTGACAGATGTCACTCTGTTAAGGTCAATCGTATAAATATCTTACGAGTATAAAGTATCTATTGGTGTTAGTCGCCAAAACTGAGAACTAGGCTGCATTCATCTACAAGTAAGCTACTGCGTATTGGTTCGTCATTCATAATCTATATTTTGGCTAAAAAGTCAACATTTGCAAAATTTTTTTTACAAATTGTCATGATACTATAAGAATTAGTCAACGATGAAACGTGCCAAAGATGCGGCGCCGGCGGCGGTCGGCTCAACGACTACTCTACTCTAATCGAAGGATATGTTACTCGTTGCGATTAACTATTTATTGCTACGAAATTTTAAAAGTTCGTGAAGCGCTTGCAGTAGTCACTAATCGCAAAAACTGTTGGCAGAAAAAAATGCTAAATATAGAATGGAAATAAAGTCTTAAGTCAGAAAGAAGTGTAAGCATTATCCATGCATGTGGCTACTTCTACGTCGTTAGTATGTATCGAGTATCGCCGAGCCGGCGGCGAGGCAGCGCGCTCGCAGCCCACTGCTGCTCTATCACAAAACTTAATTCGTCCGAATTCGTTACCGCTTCGGTCTACTTATTACTACAAAATGATCACTATCGATAATAAATTATTTTCACCTACAATTAAAACAAGGTACGAAGTGTTATAGTGCATCGAGAAACGAGACGTGTATCGTCGCGCTCGCGCGGTAATTGACTGGATCGCTCTGACGAGCGTCCCCTATCACTTCTATAAAACAAATCACGCTAATAGCGAATCTTTGATAATACAATATTTACATAAAGAAACGATTCGAAGCGCTACTCTTTCACCTCTACTTAGGAAACCGTGACCGACGATACGTCTGATATCCGCCGTTAATTTACTTAAATTTAAAATTAAGAAAGCGTCCGTGTGCTATGGAATCGTGAGTTTCGTCATGGTGTGCGTCGCGGGTGCGGAGCACATCGCCCACTGCGCGGTACCTACTGGTGGCGCCTGGCGGACATATGGCACATGGGTCTAACTTATGCGTTGCATCGACTCGGTGGCAGCGTAGGCAACGCGCAGCTACGCAACGCTTCTATCTATACTTTTCTAATTCGTAGTTTACATAATTATTAACAATTCATATTTCATATATTTTCGATTTCGTCACTATCGGGAACGTTTTAAATTACCAACGTTCGTATGCGCGAACGATTGATTCGCATCCGTCAACAATAAAGTTCTATTACGTACGCCAACAAAGCATAAAATAGTGATATCTTTACATTTCAGTCTAGTCTATATAATTATTTTTCTCTTTAATGGCAAGGTATCTCTATAAAGACTCAATATTATCATTCTCAATATATAACAGGTATATCTATACAATCAAAATACGTCGCGTATTCGTATCCTCACAGCGTCAATGATATAAAATTTAACCTAAATTATAACACAGGAGAATTAAGTATAAGATCACAAAATGAGATTCAGCGGGCGCGGTGGGCGCGCGCCCGGCGAAGTCGCAGCTATAATACTCGCGTCTACGCTACAACTAGCGAGGCGCCGCGCGCTCGCACTAAGCCTATTATTGCTATCGGTCGGCCACGGGCCCGGCCGGGGCCTAGCACAGCGTGCGGCGTCAGGGGGCGATGCCGGCGTCCGACTTGTGGAAGGCCGCGGCGCTGGCTAGGGGCGGTTGCTGCGCCTGTGCCGAGCTGAAGTCGTGCTCGGACTTGGGGCGAGGCAAAGCGGCCGCCACACCCAAGCCCGGCAGCGCCACGCCTGCCATGCGGCACGACGCGGCCTGCAGTGGCTGTAGCGCAAGTCCCAGCGACCGCTCCGATAACCGCGCCACGCTGTCGTCCGACAGGCTCACGTGCTCCGCTTCCGCTGCCAGCGCGTTTACTACGGCGTTGATAGTGTTCCCTTCTGACGTCGTATCATCCTCTCGATGCGCGACCAGATTAGGATTCTTGCCGATCTTATTCAATCTTTCGGCGGCGACGCTTTCCATAGTTCGCCGCATCAAAGGATACTGATCGAGCACTGCGTTGAAATGGTCCACAGATAAAGAGAAGAGATTACAGTAAGTTTCGGCGCGGACGGAAGCAACTCGTCGGGCGTTGGTCAATAGGCAGATTTCACCGAAGTAAGATCCGTCGGAGAGACTGGTCGCAACTTCGCCGTTTGCCATTACTATATCTACGATGCCCTCTTGAATAAAATACATTTTATTTCCAATTGTGCCTTCTTTAATGATAATGTCACCTGAAAATAATAAATTTTATGTTAATTGCTTCGTTCAATCACAGGATTTTTAAGATTCAAATTTATCTTATTATTAGTAGAATGTTGTTACCAGGCTGGAAGACTTCATATCGCAATTTGGTGACTACGTCTGAGACAAAGTTGGAGTCAGCATTTGCGAAGAATGGCACCGAAGCGACGAGAGATCGACAATTATAATTGATAACGTCTTCTCTTAACTTCTCGCTTAGTTCGCCTAAAATCAATTCCTCGTCGAAGAATTTTCCCTGGTAACGATGTTCGAAGTACTCCGTAATGCGTTGACGCATTTCGCGAGGGAGTTTCCTGTAAGCCATATATTCCTCCACTTGTTTTACCTGAAAAAACGTAAAAGGTTCTATTATTACTTCAATATTATATAAGGTCTAATGGCAGCTCCTCTGTTAATATTGTGTAAATTAAAATCCATATAAAAAAATAATTCGCCCAAAATTTACTACCTATAAATATCATTGGTGCAGAAATTATCAAATATTTATGAAAGTTTGTCACAGTTATTAGGAGTGAATACGAAAAAATAATAATATCGATAAATACATTGTACAAAAGAGAAACATTTTTCACCATCTACAATTAATATACACACAGAAAGGCCAAAGAGGGCTGAGTTAGATATGGCAGGCACATTAAGATCAAAAGCTGTTATGAACACCCAAATAGTGCGGGTAATAAGTATATGATTTCTCATTTAAACTTAAGTAGTAATTATTAATTTTATTCTTAGCGCCATAGAAGATGTGCGAATACATGAAATAGTGAAGTTATAACAATGAATATAGTTTACGAACGATCATTCACTTTATACTCACGTCAAGTCTCTGAAACAGGCAATAATGACTTTAAAATTAGTTGTTAATATGAATAGCGGACAAATATAAATGTAATAGAACATATTATTTATTTAAATTATTCATTTCTGAGGCTATTTTATCCTCTTTGACATATTGATACATTTTAATCACGGCTGAATAATTAATTGGACTATATACTATCCGGGGTCGATTTAAGTTATTTAAAAGTTTAGCTGATGAACCATAATATCGAAATATACTAAAAAGTATTCAAGTATTTAATCTGACTAGTGGTCGCCCAACGGTTGCAATTCGACTATAATTAAAAATTTTAATTACCAAAAACCAAAAAATAATGAAAATAAAGAACCTTTTTTTAATTTTTTCAATTTGACTACAGACTCTGACAATCAACAAAATAGTATAATATGCGTGTGTGTGTCAAATACATGTTAGTGTGTTTTTTTTTTTTTTTATTGATTTAATATATTTTTATACATAATTTTTAAAAAATATTAGCATTCTGTACTCCTTCTCTATATAAGTGTGCGAAATTTCATACTCCTCCGTCCGCGCAATTTTCAAAAGGGGTACAAAGTTTTTGCTTCACGTATTAATATATATATCTGATTATTTAAACACTTGTGGTATTCATGACATGATATACTTAATAATAACATGTTAAGAAAGTCATGATCAAAGTTTTCTACAACGTTGCAGGTAATCAAAAATCCTAACGGAGACTCAAGCATTGAGGCGGTGGTCACAGCAACGGAGAACGTGCAAGAGGTTATTTAAATGTTTTTGTAGAATATGAATACGTTTGTCGTTGTCTCGGTGTGTGTATGTGTGCGTGTGCGTGTACCTGTACATGTGAGTTTGTGTCTGTATATGTATGTGTTTGTTATATACCGCACCATGGAACTATTGCACGTATTATTGCTAAACACATTGTAGAATGCTAGTCAGTAAATTTTAGATTGTAAACGTGGTAGATCGTAAACACCGTAAAGGGTAAGCCTATGTAATGGGACTATGTAACATTAAGGTGGTAAATAAGATAAGGTGTTCATAACAGCTGGTAACATACCTTACTTAAATTTCAGATTTCAGTTTTCTATGATAGTTATTATCAGCTTATTATTAAATATGATTCTTTGAAATTACCTTTTCCCGATATTGTCTGCGCGAAGAGTCAAGACTTTGAATAAGATTTGTAGCGTGTCCGAGGAAAAGTGCATAACAAGTGGCGCCGGAAATCATTGAAAGCATCGTTAACCACATGTCGGTAAGTGATTGTGGCGGAAACCGGCCATATCCAATGCATAACATATGAGACATGGCCTTAAATAAGGCCCAGGAATATTGTTCAAGCCAGAAAGCTTCCTGAAATTAATTTGTTAGTGGATATTATCTAAGAAATTTTTATTAATCAAGATAAAATTGAATTTTCGTCACTAACCTGTAATTCATTGATTGCGACCCAAGAATTCGGAGGAAACCCTTGAAGCATTGGAACGAGAAATTGTAGACATCCGGACCAATGCCCGATCAACAACATCATGCAGATTAAGTTGAATATCCGCATGAACACCGATGCCATATTGAGGAACTGAGGACGAATAAATATTTCAATCAAACTTTTATTTATGTTAAGCTTCGCCTCTAAAGGAAGCCGTGCGGACTGCGCGCGACAAGGACGCTCGATTTCAAGCATCGCGATGATATCTACCGATGATTTCTTGTAATAGTGAAAAATAAAATATGAACGCGTGTGCCGATTCGTCGAGCGAGCATGCGATTGCGGAGCAGGCTTGCGGGCAGGGCGACCCGAGCCGCCGCGGTCGCTCTGCCCGCCGCCCTCACGCGACTCCGCCCACACGGCCACCGGCGGTACGAGGGTCGGAAACAGAAACGTCAACGAAAGAGAGGAAGCGAAGCGAGCGCAGCGTGTAAAGGACGCCGGGCGGCGCCGGCAGCATGCTAAGCGGGCGAACGAGCACATGCGTGCCGGCTCGTGCCGACCCTGGTTACCTTAAAGATCAGATTGCTTTTGGTGTCACCCTTCTTTTTTGCGACATCTGAGCTGAGTCGTCCCCTCCGTTCCGTGCGCTTTTTTTGAAGATTCTGCAAGATCTAGAAAACAAGCGAGAAACACGAGATAGTAGGAAGAGAGCCAGGCACGCCCGGCGAGAGCGCGGGCGGGGTCGGCGGTCGGAAGACGTCGCGGGGTGTGCGGGGCGGGGCGGGGTCGCGTGCGGGCACACAGGATGCACTAACACCGAGACGGAACGCGGGCTAGGCCCCTACTAGCTAGGGAGCGCGGCGAGTCGCATGCGGCACCTGCGAGGCGAGGTCGCGCGAGCCGCCGTCCGCGTCGCCCGGCTCGTCGCTCGGCTGCGGGGCGGGGCTCATCTGCACACAACACCGTCACTGCGACGTCGCCACCACCCTCCCCGTACTCCACTTCTCACTGACTCTCCGCATACTACTATCGTGACAGGTTTCACCTACTTTGTGGCTAATTATTTGGTACATATTGGTGCATTATTATACTGTTACATGTCGTTTCTATGGTTATCGGGGTTGGGGCAAACTAATGACGGTTTATAATATTTGATTCACCGTTAGATTGTAGGAGCGTTTGCTAAAACTGATTTAGGATATCCTCGGATTATTGTCGACGATTTTGAGATTTATTGTAATCGTTTATTCGAAAAAAATAAATATTTTCTAACGTCGGCGTCAGCGCATCTTCTAAAGGCCGTAAAAAGCAGCAACATAATAAGAATAACTTGGCAAATCAAATATCACTTTAGTGAGTGTGAGACGGTTTGGGTCGGTATACGCGGCGGACGCGGCGCGGCGCGGACGCAGAGAAGAAATAGACTGAGATTTCTCAAGTGAGAGCGTGCTCAGGCAGAAAGAAGCTTGCAGAGAAGCAGTAGAGAAGTGCAGAGCGGGACGTGGGGCTCACATACGGTGGAGGGTGGGGACAATGGTTCAGTATAGGATTACATCAAACTCCAATGATACGTCATTAGGATCGCTACTAACTAGATAGAACATTTCAGATTATTTTATTAAGTTACAGCAGTTTTTATATATAGTTAAAATATTTACAAAAATATTATCGCCAATCATAAGAAAACATTATAGAACAGTTTTTAAAAAAAACACATTAATATCAATTAAAGAAAATAAAAATGTTAGTAAGTGTCAATTTAGTGTTAGTTAGTTTATGTGAGCGTAATGTATTAGAGCAGTGTTAGTGGATAAGTAAGAAAATGGGCAAAAAAGGGTAGCTAGAAAAAACGATGGCTTACATATACTTCCTCCCATTGTGATACATATCGGACGAGCCTGGAAAGTCGTAGCAGTCGTACCAGCGATAAAAGTTTTGCTAACCGTAGTATCCTTAGGGCACGACCGGCATGAAGAATTTGAAAGCTTTCACTAAAATCCTGTAAACATAACCAAACTGTGTTATAAATGTGCTTACATATAAGCGCTGTCCTCGTGATTCTAATCTATGTAACCGGTATTCAATCAGCTCAGCCTAACTTTAATATACATTAGAAGTGTACAAGCATGCAAACTTGTCAAATTGGTAGCTTTAAGATATAAATTAGCCAAAGAAAGGTGCCTAAGCATTATAAATATTTTACGTGTAATAATTATGTTTTTAAAAATGGAATAAATACATTAAATATAATTAATGTAATTAAAATGTTAGTAAAGCTTTGCATACTGACAAAGTAAAAATTATTTAATAGTTCTGCATATGCAAATACGTAGTTCTATTTATAGAAATGAAAAGTTAAGATACAAATGTATTTATAAAGTTTTGTTTACGAGCAAAAACATAATTTGGTTTGTCAATCTGTAATTATTTAAATATTAGTAAAACAATTATAATTACACACTATTAATATACATATATATTAATATATTACAATTTGGTCGTGTTGCATATTACGGCGGAATATTTAAAGGAACTGTAATTGCTAGCATACGTGCTGATAAATACGTAAAAAAGCTTAAAATAATGCTTGTAAAGAAATTTTATATAAGAAGTCATGCTTTCAAAAAAGAAACGTTAAAAAAGGATAAAAGACTTTATTAACGTGCAAAGTAAATGGCCATTCTGTGGCAGAATAGAAGATTTAGAAGAGAAAAAAAGTGCGGTTGAAGATTATTTTAGAAAAGATAGTGCACCAAGTTGACATGTGGTCATTAAAGACCTGAACCTTAAAAAAAATCAGTATACCATATGAACGAAATTAACCTAAAGATATCAGCGATAAGGCGAAGAAGAATAAGATAAGATCTGATCTAAACGGGTTGCAGATAATAATTATTGTGCGTATAAATTGAAATAAATGTGAAAGTGTAAAAAGAAAATTGAAGATGTATCTAATGTGCTGCAATCAAACCTTTGCAAGGTTTCATAGAAACCTTTACAATACTAGATATTAAACCGAACACGATGGCGCGATGAACGTTCTCGTGGCAGTTGGGTAAAAGTCACAATGAGAAACAAAATTAAAACCACAAAAAAAGAAAATTTTCGCTATAAAATAAATAAACACCCAAGCTGAAACAGAATCAAAAAAACATAAAAGACAGTTTAAGACTAGTAATAGGAACACGGCCAAATTGCAACGTACGTTTACCTGATTGAAGATTAGGAATATATAATCTAGTGGTATACTAGAGATGAGGTCAAGGAAGAACCATGTCCTCAAATAGTGCTTCGCTATTAACTTTGGATCTAATATCACTTGTTCTGCATTATCTTGCTGCATTATTCCTGTAACGGGAAAAATAATAATAAATAACAGAAAAGCTTAGTTGTGTTAAATACACACATACACACACACAAACACCTAACATACAAACAATAGTATGCATAATATATAAATATATAATATATATAATATATAAATGGAAAATCTGTAAAAAATACATAGTAACTATATCTAAAAAATAAATTGAAATAAATAATACATAGAAACGTGAATAAGTTTATAGTTGTTGTTTTCAAACTATACATAATACAAACTATATATTTTAAGTTGAACACAATGTAATTGTTACTCTATCCTCACATTAATTATTGTTATATTTTGTAAGAATGTTATTACAAATAGTGTACTTGTGATGAGCATGTAATGTAAATTTTTGCTTTAAATATGTAACGAAGGAGACTTACATCTAAGATACAGGCTATGCCTAGTTTAGATGTAACGATGCAAAATAAGGAAATGTATATACGTATGTATAAATGTATTAATGTATAATTAATCCTTAACATTTTTTTTTTTTTTTTTTTATGTATGTTACATCAGAACTTTTCACTGAGTGGAGCGATTTCGACAAATTTTCTTTTAATCGAAAGGTGGTGTGTGCCAATTGGTCCCATTTAAATTTATTTGAGATCTAACAACTACTTTTCGAGCTATCTAATAATGCGTTTTTACTTGACGCTTTTTTCGTCGACCTACGTTGTATTATACCGCATAACTTTCTACTGGATGTATCGATTTTGGTAATTCTTTTTTTGTTGGAAAGAAGATATCCCAAGTTTAGTACTATGATAAGGAAACCAGGATCTGATGATGGGATCCCAGATAAATTGATGGAAATTCTTGAAAATCCGCAATAACTTTTTACTGGGTGTACCGATTTTAATAATTTTTAATTTAATCGAAAGCTGATATTTGTCATGTGGTCACATATAAATTTTATTGAGATCTGATAACTACTTTTTGAGTAATCTTTGATAACGCGTCGTTACTTGAGTATTTTTTCGTCGATCTACGTTGTATTACTCGTCGATGTAAATGAAGTCGGTTTTTTTTTCGTTTGCGAGCAAACACAATTATAATATGTACGATTTTATTTTTTTGTTACCTACAAATTAGGAATTCTAAACATTTTTGAATATCATATCAAAAATTGACCGCTCCAGCAGGGTTCGAACCCGCGTCTCCGACTGACCGTGTCGGCGCTCTAGCCAATTAAGCTATGGAACGATGTACCCGCTAGATCGAAACTTTTGATATGATGATTTTATTTTCGGTTTAAGGTAAGGTTTTTTGATATGATATTCAAAAATGTTTAGAATTCCTAATGTGTGGGTAGCACAAAAATAAAATCGTACATATTAATTAATCCTTATCTAAATAAATACGTTATCCATCACAAAAAAAATCACTTATATAATTAATTAATTACGTAATATAAATTGAAACTCACCTGTTCTAAAATTAACAACAATATCTATAAGAAATATGGTGTCTGACAGACAATTGAAGGCTATCCATCGTGTGCTTAGATCGTCGTTGAAGAAGGAGATGGCTACGGGAAGAATGATCAGGTTAGCCACCAGTAATAATAGCATACATAGATCCCAGTAGAACCTGAAAGCAATGAAAAGAACATATTACGTATACTAATGGTAATAAATATATAATAATAATTTTAAAGGATCAATATTGAATTTGAATTTTGTATTTATTGTAAATTTATATGCATAATATTAATAATTTTAATTTTGTAAACGGGTAGTTTCAATGACGTTATTAGTTAAGTTCAAAATTTTAAGCTTTCACAGTTTATTTTGTTAATCTACAATACTTTACTGTGACAATCCGTAAATATCGTTAGGCAAATACCCTTCTTTTAGTAAGACGAATTGGACCTTATTGCAGTACGCAATTTGATTTGGATTCGCGAATATTATTTACCCCTTTTGGTTTTTTCACGTCTCTCATAATATTTTATTTATCGTCTAGTACAAGATAAATGTTTTAACTGTAAACACGATTAATCTTATCTAGAACTTAAAAGCTCTGCAGTGTTCGTCTATATTAGTAATGTTTAAAATCAATAACAGTTAAAAACAATCAGTAAAATGGTAAAATTGTTTTTGATTACGGAAAAGATTGTATAAGAGTGTATGAAAATATATTAAAATTTATAATATATAAAAATATATTATAAAAATATGGTATCATTGGTATCATTTACTTCTTAAAATGAAAACGAGATTTTTTAACATTAAAATTGAATCTAATATCGAGTTGTGAATTTGTGATATTAAATATTATTCAATACTAATAGAATGATTATATTATATGATACAATAAAATTTGATAGGAATGAAATAAATAATAAATAAACGCTTCACACTCAACGGCCCTCAGTAGGATTTTCTTCTGTGTTGGGGGTCCGGAAACACACACAATACACAATCACAAACTCCCAGACCACGACAAAATCTATATAGCCAATACAAATATTTGTAAGTACAATCTGTGTAGTAAAATCTATGTAGTAAGTGGGAATTAAACCCGCGACCGCCAGCGCAACAGCCAGTGCGTCGCGGTTACAGCACTGGCTGTTAAAAGTATGACCCCTGTAACAACTGTTCAAAATTACGCAATAACTGGAGCGCTACTTTATTATTATTCTTACTTCAAATATGCCGTAGTTACCTATAATATTTACGTCTTCCTTTCTAAGTTATGGCTCATAAATAAAATCATTAGGTTTAAGTGATTATTAGCTGGCCAACTGGACTATTATACTAAATGCTTTTGTCGGTCGTCAGGCACTTGACGCGATGTGGTTGAAACGGAGTAAATGACAGTAATCTTACACAATAAGCCAGAAAAATTTACACAAGAAACGTCCGCTGCGGGGAAGTCGTTTTTGGTTACTTCTTTTATCACTTTATTTAGAGTATAAATCTACTATTACATATATCTATTCTATTCGGTACTATGTAAATGTCTTTAGAATTGTTATTTAACCTACCATTAATGTAAACATTGTAAAGTAAAAGCAAAAGTTAGATATTTTATCCATATTATTTTAATGTTATCAGAATAATTTGTGTATATGTTTAAGGTTAAAGACGGAATTGTTGTAAACAGACTGAGGTGATAGTGGTTTTCCTTTTCAATCATAACTGATAACACGTAACATAATAAATAGGTCAAGGATAATCATTAAAAAAACTAGTATTATTTTGTAAGGCAATTAGAAAATACGAGTTAGTAGCACGCGAAAACATGTAAATCAGGCTTAAATGCAAAGCTTAAAGCTCATGTCAACTACGTCAGCGGGTTTAGCGCAGTGCCTTTGTGTAGCATTTTATTCACGCTGCGTTGGAAAAACGAATAACGAGCTTCTCTTATAGTAGAAGAGCAATAATTATGTTTCCGCTGTACGGATCGTATATTCTATTTCAAGGTTTATTTTCTAAACAGAAGGTACAAGGTAATAATAAATTCGATTAATGTGCGGAATTTGTAGTTAAACTTTTGTTACTTCGTAATTGAATTGTGTAGTGACAGTGAGGCAGATATTATTTGTTTTATTATTCATTTACTAATAAGCAGATGTAGAGATTTATGTGATGTGTGTGATGCTTTATATGTAAAAACCCAATCATTTCAATAACCGAGTTTATCTTTTGTCACAATAATTGCATTGTTATTATTATTTTTTAGTATGAAGTCTGTAACAAAAAAAAATATTTATATTTATAAGGGGACGCGGCAATCTAGCGGACGGTATCGTCTGATGTTTAACGGCTGCTGTCGCCGATGGACATCAACAACAGTATGAGTTGCGGGTGGGTTGCCGGCCTTTAGTGAAAAGAAGTCTGTACACGTAACCCTTGAAAACCCCCAGAGTATAGCGCTCAAGGAAAACCTCAAGTACGAATTCCGAACATTGGATGCAAAACAGATATTTAAGTGGTGTGGATGATACCAAGCTTAGCGCGAAGGGCGCGATGGTAGAAACGTGACGGTAGCACCAAATTGTATAACTCTTTAGAGCATTTATTTCATAATAAAGAAAATTAAGAAACAACAAAAAAAAAAAGACAGCTTTTAACTTGAATCTATAACACTGTAATGTATATTCGATCGCGAGTATTGGTTTATAGGTTTCAGAACTTCCGTTTACTCTCATTAAATATTTTACTGTCTAATTACAAATTCCAGTGGCAACGATATCATTAACAAATGAATCGTAAAACAAGATAGTGTGTATTTTTTATTACTTATGTCATGTCATTTCTAATTTCCGTGTTATTTTTTATGTGTCCTGCATAACTCAAACAGACCTGTATTGATATAATTTTCTGGTTATTAAATCATTAACTAATGATCATTACGATTTTAAATTTGTTTTGAAAATTGTATTATTGTTAGTAAAATTAATAAGATATATTCGGAAAATCAAATTATAGGCAAGTTAACAAACTATGTAGTTGCGTTAATTAATTGTATGTTCAAGTTTGCTATTCAAAAACTGTATATAATGTGCAACATCGTACTCTTAAATGGTACAATAATAATATTTTATTTGACTTCTAACAAGATAAGGGTAAAATTTCTTTCGTTCCTCGTTAAGTGTGATAATTTGAGATCACTGTTTACAGATAAACACAAAATACACGTATAAAATGTAAACAACGAAGTAATGCTCGTGAAAATTCTATTTATATTCTTAAATTGTCAGTTCCAAACATAATTTTTTTTCAAATTATAGCTTAAAAAAAGTTTTGAACTGTTTTTTATTGTTTAATATTTAGATAATTTATGTAATAGTGTGAAGTGAGGTGAGAAATGTAAAGTCGATTTTTTCAATATAAATGAATGGGTACGCTCGTGTAGTTTCTGCGCCTTTTCTTGTCTGTCAGTGTGAGGCTAGCATTAACGCTTCCCACAAATGTTTATGTCTGTAACCGAAAAAGATTTTGATTTACATCATTTTATATATATAAAACTAACAGCTTTTCTTCTATTATGAATTCACAGTATTCGTGTCTTTGATATACCTAGACATAACGGCCAGATACTTTTGTAGACGAAGAGTTAAAATTCATTTAAAATCAAAGTATCTTCTTTATATAATTGCTATAAAAATTTAAATAATTAATTATATCTTATTATATTAATTTATTAATTTTGTCACACCATTACCGCGTGGAATGTAGCAAGAATAACCCTTTGTCACCAGTTGGTGGTCACCTGAAGGTTGTACAGTATTTTATTTAGATTTTTTAACGTTGCTACTCCGAATTTCACTGCAAGTAATCTATTAACTACTTACTATAGGAGATAAAGATGGTTGGGCTTAGTGACGCTCTATTTCATCAAGATATTACTAATTTTGTACTAAAACACAGTTTATATATTATTTAGTAACTGCGGAGTTTCTTGCCGATTCTTCTCTGCAGAATTTACGTCCCGAATCCGTGGTCGCTTCACTTTTAAAAATAATAATCACTTTAAAATATTAATTTGTAAAATGACGATTCGAAAGTGCTTTGAAGCCTATTTGAATAAAGTTGTTTTGGATTTGAGAAAAATGTTTATTTAAAGTATATCTAACAAACTAAATGATAAACATTTTTTGAATATCATATCAAAAATTGACCGCTCCAGCGGGGTTCGAACCCGCGTCTCCGACTGACCGTGTCGGCGCTCTAGCCAATTAAGCTATGGAACGATGTACCCGCTACTAACTAAATGATATTTATATCATGATCACTCGTTCGTACCTATATATACAATTTCTTGTAATGAATAAATCCATAGATCGATGAATCTAGTTCAATGAGTCAACAGATCTCTCGATTTCCACGAAGTAGTCGACGAGATGACTAACTTAAGGATAAACAAAAATGATTTCTGATGATTTCGTAACACGTTTTACTGAGATTTTTTACTTTGGTAAAACCGTTTTAAAATACGGGGCTATCTGTCAAACTGCGACTTAAAATATTTATTTATTTAATGTAGATTAGGATGGTACTAATTTTTTCGAAATATTAAATTTACACAAAAATATTATTATACTTTTTAACATATTTGTCTGCAAATGTATTTTAGCAATCATTGTAAATGTAAGTATTTTAAATTTCAAAAGAGTTTTATAATAATCATTAGTGAACGTTTTTTTAGTTAAGTATATGAGACGTGAAATTATAATATTTTTGATATTTGATGCACTCCAACTATCTCCGTGGTCAACAATGTTCTTCTTTAAATCTTATATGGAGTATATATTAATTTATACAAGCTCATTTCAAATTAAATATAATATTTATCATACAGTAGGTATACACTTTCGGTTGCCTCCTATGTTTTGTTACTCAACAATTTATGACGCTCTAGGCACTACGTCTCTCGGGTGTAAGGGTCATTACACACTGCAGATGAGAAACTGCAGCGACTAACTAAACAGAACCTATCTTGTCGGAACTTGAATAGGGGTTACCTAAGTTGGACTTACAATTAATACCTTTTCACTTTAATTGTAAAAGAGGAAAGTCAGTAACTACTTGTTTTCATATGTTTCAGTGGCGTGCATAAAGTTTTTAGACAGGGTAGGCAGTCAAAAAAAATATGCCACACTGCACTCGCTTCTCGCAATTTTTTCCTAATTTATTTCAATTTCGTTGGTTGGTTAAATTATTGGACACGTAAAGTGCATTTATACTAATAACGCAGGCATACGAATATACGTACTTACAGCAAACTGATACCTATCAAACAAATCAGTTACTGGATAGATATAGCGACCTCATAAGGCCGGCACTCTGATAATTTCGTTTGTGTCAAACATAGGAAATCATTGATAACACTATTAATTAGTTACGAAATTGTATGCTTAATGAAAATACCTATTTATTTATTAACAAATGAATTATATTTGTTATTTATGTGTTAAATCGATACGCCTGAACAATATTTAATTTATCTGTAAAATCGAACGTGTTGAATTTCGATGCACTATTTACTTTCATCAAACACTCGTCTCCGTTACATATTTCACAAGTAAACTTATTCATGACTAATATATTAATATTTTCACTAATAACAAGAACGCACAAACGAAAAATTCAAAGTGAATTGTCATAATATTACTCTGTGGAATGTTGCGTTTACGCGACCGTGTCAAAAATCTTATTAGTACAAACGGTATCGAATGCAAGACAATTTTGATTTGACAGGTTATTCTTAGGCTTTGCCTAATTTCGTTGTTAAACCGACCAATGTTAAAAACACAATACTTTGTTCGTATTCCACATGACGCGCGCGACATTATAAAATTGTAGGATTATATAATGTCTTACTGTCATTGCTAGCATTTGTTATGCGATTAAAGGCAGAAGTTTCATAAAAGGCCCGTCGTCGATGCGCACGAAGCGCTGATATCGCATATATGACGGCGGGTTTTTTTTTGAAGCGGATTTAAATTAAATTATGATTTATGTCTCTTTCAAAAATATGTATTCAAAAATAATTGTAATGTTCATGTTTTATATATCATTTTTAGTAACATGCCAAGGTAGGCAGTGCCTTTCTGCCTATATGATATGCACGCTACGGATATGTTTGAGTATAAATTGCTGCTTCCTACTGTGTCTAACCGGACAACTGCGTTATACTGCTTTTAGTGTGTGAAGTTCTTAATCTTAATTCACCCTTCAAAATAATAAGTTATTTATTAGTCGTCCATGTGAAAGTTAACGTAAGTCGTGTAAGTTCTCGTTACGATCAAACAACAATCGTATTTTCATAAATACGTTATAAGAAAAGTTGAAATTGAATAAAAGATAAACAAGAATTACAGAATTATAAGCGATCTGGTTTCTTTGTCTAATATTTGACTTAAATGGGTCACAACTGTACCAATTTGCTTTAAATAAAGAAAACAAAGTCACTAAAATATATAAATATTCTCATAATAATGTTGATTCATATTAAAACGCTATTTTAATTCGCATGTCCTCCCTCCTACGTACTCCTACTACGTCTGTAAGATATATTTTGAACTACATATTTTTCACTTTTCGTACCAAGTTTTGAACTTCAATTTTAATTTATTAAATACAAATAAAAATTCAATATTCTTTATTACACATTGAAATTAATGTCTTAAGCAAATACTGATATCTACTCTTCAGATCAGGTAAAAAAACTTTGTTTGCGTTATACGGTCATTAAAGAAGACTATGTAAGACTTTCTAAGTCTCTAACCGTTGCCTAAAATCAATTACGAATCGAAAAAAACTTAACTGATTTCCAAAATCGATTTAAGTAAAAAATAAATATTTATGTAGCTCAAATGTTAGAGGTTTTCAAATGCAATTAACTCAATACATATGTATGCGCTAATAGTTGTGATTAGTTGATCAGTGAACCACGGGCGATTGCACACGTCTAGGAATAATCTGACCCGGACGTACTTAGTGATAACATTGCTTCGATAGTCACTGTGATATTAACGTCGTTTTACGTCAAATCAATCAAAAAGTGCTAATCATAAGAAAATTTAATTATAATTGTTGACTAGTCGTATGTATTAATATGTATTTGTATACTACAAGGTTAGGAGTCATAGGAATCTTAGGTTCGTCATAATCGTAAAATGCGGCTTACTTGTTTGTTTCAATGCAGTAAATTATACACTTTTACGCAAGTGTACATTATTTAAAAATCCAGGTTCGAGAGTAGTGTTACTTTTAGAAGTAAAACTTCTTTACGCATGCTTGACTTAGGGAGTAAGTTTATTAGAGTTTGTTTGGTAACACTTTTTCATTATTTGATAGTACTTACATTTTTTATTATTATATGAATTGACCAAAATTACTCATAGTAGGGAATATTAATATACCAAGTCGCACTGGAGCATTCCGCAGGAAAATTCCGCAGCGTGTTGGATTAAGCTCTGGTCCTTCTCCTACACGGGGAAAGAGGCCTATGACCAGCAGTGGGATATTATAGGCTGAAGAGTAAGCGTATATAAATTAATAATATGGTGCACCGTACCGAGTGAACGATGCAAGCCTCGAACGCGTAAGATGAAATTCTTGTATTAAAGTGTCATACAACATACATCATAAGTATAAACACTAGCTGTTCATTATATTTCCCAAAATAAAATATATATGAAAATTAAGTATGCATCAAATCACTTATAGGTAATTATAGTACCTATATCAGGTAATTCAATAAAAAATGCCAACGGCCATTTCACTTGTGTGTTTGTAATCAAAGGTTTATCAAGTTAGTAATTCTTATCTATGTATACATGATTCGGCATACATGCTGATATTATATATCATGGAGTATTTGCCTACTACTTTTTTATACAACTAGATCGGCAAACAAGTGTAGGGCTCACCTGATGGTAAACAATTACCGTAGCTTATAGATGCTTGCAATACCAGAACCCTAGCAGGAGCTCTGGTTACCTTACTCACCACAGGAACGCAAGACTGTTTGAAGGCAGTATTATTTAGCTGTGATGTTCTGTAAGGATATTTGTGTTTGTACAAATATTTGTTTCCGGTTATGTACCCTCAATATGTGTCCTCACCGTGCTTCAGAGAGCACGTTAAGCTGTCGTTATGATATATATCGGAATATATCTACCAACCCGCTATAGAGCAGCGTGATGGAATTAGCCTTGACCCTTCTGCACGGAGTGAGATATTACGGGCGGAATCATCATCGTTGTTTTATTTATTTATTATTATTATATTAATGGTAAAGCAACAACCATTTTGGAATGTAGATTTTGCAGAAAACAATCGGTAAAAAATTCCGCAGTTGCCTTAAAAATAGCTGTGCTTTATAATATAATTAATCATATCTTGCATGAAATAGAGCGCCACAAAATCCACACATATTTATCATTAATATCTATTATCTTGAACCTGATAATATGCATCAAATAAAATACGTACGTATATTTTTATTTAAGCTTAAAAATTATAACGTACAGAATTAACCTCGCTAAGATTTTATAATATGTATAAGAAACTCTATTTTTCAAATGTTTATGAATATAAAGAAAAATTGTTTCACATTAGCAAGTTAAAAATTAAACCTATGCGTCAATAGGCGAGATATTTGCGGAATACTTGAGGACAAGCCTTTAACAAATAGTGCGCTGTTAGTACAATTCACGATAAAACCGAGCTAAAAACTAAGCCGGCGTATAAATTTTTCAACCATTTAAAATTCATCTCTAAAGTTTAAAAATAGTCTTTACTGAACTGAAAAAAAATATGTAGAATGAATAAACCTTTTTATTATTTCATGGCTTCAGGCATTTTCTAAAGTTTTATTAAGTACGTATATTATTTATATACGATTTTTTTTTGTGTCTAGTTGACCCAAGATATCGGACAATCTCCTATCATACGATCTATCAAACGCATGAAATTTAAACAGAAGGAACATTTATGGATAGGGATGGGTAAGGATATGAAATGTACTTCGCAGCCTATTCTCAGTCTACCAAATACAGGAAATTTTTACTATCGTATTATTTATATCAATAAAATAGCATTTCCACATAGCATTATACTTGAGGCTAAACGCGATTTAAATGAAAGCCCCATGTATGTATGCCTATGTAATATTTGTAATCGTGTTTGTGCTACTTGGCTTTGAATCCCGAATAAGTTTCGACCTACTTAGATCCTTGTAGGTTGCTGAATATACAGATTGTTACATAGACTTACTGTAATTATGTTTAATGAAAAGTAAATAATAATATGTATGTTTTCAGTTGTAGTAATAATTATTTTAAAGAATTTGTACCCTATAGTAGCTTAGTAATATAATTACAAGTTTTTAATTTTTTTACCTAATAGTTATAGTTAATGTTAACAGAATCACAAGTCTTTGGTAACTGTACGGGAATAAATTCATCTAAGAATACACAGATCTCAATCAAAATGACAGCAAGTGCACACAAGCAAGGTGGACACTCCCACGTTTTACAAATTAAGTATATAAGTCCGCTATTACGACAAATAAAAGTATGAAAAATAAGTTACATTCTCTTCAGCCTATTGCAGTCTATTGCTGGACATATAGGCCTCCACGAGTTCGCGCCAAAAATGGCGTGAACTCATGTGTGTTGCCTACATAGTCACCACGCTAGGCAAGGCGGGTTGATTACCGTCGCGAGTTAGTTATATTATATATAAAATTCTCGTGCCACAATGTTAGTTAAAATACTCCTCCGAAACGACTGGAACAACTTTTATGGAATTTTGTGTGCGTATAGGGTAGGTCTGAGAATCGGCCAACATCTATTTTTCATAACCCTAAGTGATAAGGGGTAAAAAAAATATTTTTATATTTTTATAATGTGGAATTAAAAAATAAACACAACCCTAAATTTTCACCCTTTATCACCAACCTGTATTTATAAATACTCATTTTAGTAATTTAATCATTTTTAATCACGCTCGATAGGCATAAAAAAATGAATACAACCCAAATTTTCACGTTTCTATCACCAAACAAGTTTTTTTAATAGTCATTTTAGTAATTTAATCATTTTTCATCTAGCTAGATAATTGATAAATTATAACTTGGTAAGTTATCCCCGCCAGTTGAGCATAACATTTAACATGAAACTTTTTACATTGTAACATTCTATCAATCTCCTTTTGTCACCCGTCATAGCAAATTAAAAAAAATGCGTAAGAATTTGTATTTCACGTTCATCACTTTACCACTTCAGTCTTATACATTCCACTGCTGGACACAGGCCTCCACAAGCTCGCGACAAAAGTGGCGTGAACTCATCTGTTTGCCCAGTCACCACGCTGAGCAGGCGGGTTGGTGACCGATTTCACGTTCATTGTTTGTCATTCCACGTGCAACATACGCTGATGAGATCAACGTTTGCTTACAATCATCGCCATTGTGGCGTAATGTTGAAAGAGTACAGCTGAAAGTAAATATGCGCGTTCAAATGATACAAGATGCATCCGCTGAAACGTTCACAAAACAACTCTTAGATATCGGCGATGGAAAAGTTACTATAGATGAAACTGGATGCGTAAAATTACCGACCGATTTCTGCAGAATCATTAATTCGCAAGATGCTCTCATTAAACAAATATTTCCCGATGTACACACAAAGTACATAAATCATTAGTGGCTTGCAGAAAGAGCAATTTTAGCGGGAAAAAATGTGGACGTTGACGATTTAAATCTGAAGATACAACAGTTATTGCCAGGGACTTGGTATCATACAAATATATTGATACAGTTTGCGCTGCCAGCGAAGTTGTAAATTTTCCAACAGAGTTTTTGAACTCACTGGATTTTGCAGGCATGCCACCGTATAATATGCAATTGAAGGTTGGATCTCCGACTATCTTGCTTCGTAATTTGAATTCACCACGGCTGTGCAACGGTACGCGATTACTCATTCAAAAATTGATGAAAAACGTTATGAAAAACGTTACGTTTAAGTGGCAAGTTCCGAGGTGAAAATATATTAATGCCACGAATCCCCATTATACCTAATGATGTGCCAATTCAATTTAAACGTATTCAGTTTCCGATTAGATTGGCATTTGCAATGATTATAAATACGTCACAAGGCCAAACGATGTCTGTTTGTGGCTTAGATTTGAGCACACCATGTTTTTCACTCGGAAAATTATACGTGGCATGCTCTCGAGTGGGTAAACCATTCAGTTTGTTTGTGTTAGCTAAAGATGGGCTAACAAAAAATATTGTTCACGCTATAGCATTAAGAGATTGATATTGTTTGTTAGTGTTACTGTCGTAATTAATTAATGAAGTATACAATAATTTTAAGGAATAAATTAAAAAGAAAATAATGTTTGGTGTTTTGTTATTTTTATATTTCCTCGTCGTTAACAGCGCTCTATGCCTCTTTCACTCATATACCACATCCTTACACACTTACAATAAGTTAGTTATTTTTTTATATACTAGAAATTCCGTAGAAATAATTTATATGGCAAAACAACGTTTGCCGGGTCAGCTAGTCCATCTGATATATAAAATTCTCTATTTTTAGTTTTTACTCTAAATTTGTAGTTACTCTTCCGAAACGGCTTGACCGATTCTCATGAAATTTTGTGTGCATATCGGATAGGTCTGAAAATCGAACAACATATATTTTTCATACTTCTAAGTTATAAGGAGGGGGGACTAAGAGGGTTATTAAAATATTATGAAATTTTGTGTGCATATCGGGTAGGTCTGAGAATCGGCCTACATCTATTTTTCATTCCCCTAAGTCATGGGGTGGGCATGAGGTTTGAGAAGGATAATAAAATATGTGGCAAAACAACGTTTGCGGGGTCAGCTAGTATTATATAAAAAAGCATAATTTGGGACTACGTTTTTTTATTAGCTTTTTTATTTTCAGTTTTTGTTAAATACTTATTAATTTTAAAATATAAATATTATATTAGTTATATTTTTAGCCATAAACACAATTATAAAGTAAAAACAGATTTATTATAAAATATTACGAATTAAAAAATAGATAAACCGCAATTCAATAATATGTTATATTTATTGTTCACATGTAACGTAAAACGTGTAAAAATAACAATTACGCTATGGTGTATTTTAAATTGTAACATTGCACCTATTCTGAGAAACACCAGATGGCTTTAGGTCAAGATACAAGCGCCTGATGAGAAGTGTTCTCGTGAAAACTCTCAAGCTATTCTCATCAAACCGAAACACAATATGATTGTGGCGGTCTCTGAGAACACTACAAATTTCGATACATTTGATGTCAAGTATTATTGGGATGAATGGGCACCAATCGTGAATATGCTTCCAATATAAAATGCTACGAGTGAGTCTATGGATATTCGAAATCATTTTTAAAGTTTAATACGTATCTTCAATGACTATTCGTTGAATTTTCAAAATATATTAAGAATAAACATTTAAATGTACATACATAATAAAGGTAACCTAATAATTAAAAAAAGTAACTCGATACACATTTCATAGTGTGATTATACTGAAGTTTTATTTATAATAAAATATTATTTATTAATTAATGATGTATACAATAATATATTATTTTATCAATAATTATTTTATTATAAGTATTGCTCGTGTAAATGAAATCATAACAAGTCTGCAACAATAGTTTTAGTGACGTATAATTTAGATAGTAATAAATATAAATTATACTGTATATTATGTATAGTTAAGCTGCGTGGCCTTGCCAACATAATGTGGTAGACATAAAATAAAAAAAAAAAAACTTTAAATTTATTTAGCTATTTTGATAAATTATTTATTATAATTCATTTGGTAAAAAATAATTAGTTATTATTTAGTATATTATTATTAAGTAATTTTATACAAATAAATAAAATTGGAGTGTCTATTTGTAATATTAAAATAACCGCTTTTTACTAAATGTATATGGATATATATGCGGTACATATACCAAAATAACATTTTTTATAATTTTTGTCTGTCTGTCTTTCTGTTCCGGCTAATCTCTGAAACGGCTAAACCGATTTTGACGGGACTTTCACTGGCTGATAGCTCATACAATAAGAAGTAACTTAGGCTAGTTTCATATTAGAAATTTATTAATTTTATAACTCTGCGAACTGAGCAAACACCATTTTGTTAAATTCTATGCGGATGAAGTCGCGGGCACAGCTAGTATGAAATATGTTTAAAAATATTAACATTTACACATTAGATTAGTTCAGCTAGGCTATGATAACGCATCGTATAGTACCTAAAACGTTTGCTTGTATTGATCACAAAATCTTGAGCTAATGAGAGTTTCAGCACGTGTTCTCTCCAACATTCGCTGTATGATAAAGGTCTTTGTAGATGTGTAGGATCATCTGGTATGAAGTAACGAAACGAAGTTCACTATCGACAGAATGCTTCCGACAAGACTCCAAGCGTATCTCATATAGATTGGACATTTGTAAATAAGTATGCTTATTTTTTACTAACTTTTATTACAACTGAAAGGATACTTAATTACGAGAGTAGAATAGTATTTAATGAAATGGTAAAATTAACTGTAACTAAGTACAATACTAAGATGGACAGCAGCGTCTTCGGTGCGACAAAGCCAGCCCTGCGGTCACAAACCCGCCTGTACAGTGTGCTGACTATGGGCAATATACATGAGTTCACGCCATTTTTGGCGCGGACTTGTGGAGCCCCATGTCCAGCAGTGGACTGTATTAGGTTGAAGTGATGATGATGATGATGAAGTACAATACTAGAAAATTTTTACTCTTCATTAGTGGTGAGGGATCAAATAAAAATCTCTTGATTGACTACTTAAAATAGAACAATAGTCATAGTTCTAATCCGTAGAAATAACAACCCCGAAATCGTTTTCGATTTCGGCGTTGCCATTGTTTAAACCGTTGTAGAAGAGGAATAGTTAGTAGATGTCAGTTGTTTAGCCATACAATTCCGCAAGACTTCTGAAAAAGGCAGGCAGTGCATCAGAGAAAAACCGTTAGAGATACTTTCCTTATGATTGCTTATAATTTATGCGTTCTACCCTCGGATTTAAAAGTTAAAAAATATACAAATATTTGATCAATATTCTAAAAATATATCGTAAAATATCGTAGTAATAACATTCAACACCACCCTACATCGGTAGTAATGTCAAGGAGGTCGGGATAACCTTTGCGAGGCCGTCAACGAATCGCCCGCCGCGCGCAGTCCCTTGTACAATTGTTGTCAAATTACCAACAAAAGTATTCACTATTTCCGCATCACGATATAGTTCCGGTACAATAAGCTATTCAAACAATAAAAGTAGGTTACGGGTGCATATTTAGTGTGGTGGCAACATGTGAGAGAGTATTCAAAAAACTTGACGTTGATGCGTTTTTATCTTCGTTGCATGAATTTAAAAATATAAAAACATACGTTCGTTTATTTAGTAAGTAGTAGTTAACCTCTAGATATAAACTTAAATAAAACATTTTGTATGAAATGAATATTTATTCCATAATATTCAACAATCCATTTGATTGTGTAATTATTAAAATCAGACGAACAATTAATATGCGTTAAAATGTTAAATATTATTTTATCGCACTTATAACAAATTAACTCATTAAATTGTTACATACATATAAATATTTATCGCACAAAACTAAATAAATCTACAAAAAAATTGTTAAACAGTTTTTATTTACCTAAATTGTATAAAATCTTTTTGATAAGATTACAAGGAAATAGCAATTTTTGATTTATCGCAAGAAAATCGCATTATATTTCTCTTTGTGGAGGTATTTTGTAAAGTCAAATTGGCACTACAGTTTTGACGGGATTGCTTAGACTGGCGTAGCCGTGAATTGGGCTTTGGGCATTGTGTTGAAAATTAAGTTACCGGTCGGTGTAGGTTTACTTTCCGACCTTTTACATAATGGAACAATATGTAAAGTGAAACTCGAGCCTACATTGAATACAACGTTTCTATGAAAGAAACAAGCGCTCTGTATTTCTGCATAGCTTGAATGTTTATTTTGCAGCATTTCCTTGAACTTTGTCGTGATTTTATTTACTTGACTTTTATATCATTTACTAAATAAAGAAGAAGTCAAATCTATACAATTAAGTACCGTTTACTAAAAAAAAAAAAAAACTTCAACCCAGTATTATTTTTTGTTTTGAACGGTAATGATATTTTATAAAACTTATTCGAATAAACTAAATTGTATTATAGAAGAGACAGGCCAAAAAAGCAAAATCTTTATGAAACGTATATAAATATTTAAATAATTTTTCTGATTGTAACACATTCAGACTGTCAGATTTTTCCCAATGGTATACCTGACCTTTGAAATCTTTTACGCTGGAACTAGTAAGGCTTAATATGGATATTGAAATTGTGCGTGTAATATTGAAACATTTAAAACCCTCATTACTATTATATTATTATTATTACTATTTACTGGATTGTACAGTATTCGTTACTAAAGATTAATGACAAACGGGTTTTCAAGTATGTACTATGATTGAATTTCGCGATGTTACTGGGAATCGAAATTGCAACATTATTAAACCATATAACTGTATCAGACAAGTATCACTAATTTAATAATTATTTTTGTTTTTTAATTATACTCAAAATACGATATATATAAAATAAAATTATGTTACAACTATCGGGGTTGAATCAATTAACATTCTTATCCATGTAAAGATATGCTTTTACTACAAAGACGGGGTTGTGTTTCCAACATTTCCAATTAATTTCAAGAGGCAGATGAGGACCATACTCCGATTCGAGATTTTCATGTCAAATATTCATCATTAGTTTTTAAGAGTTATACGCTGGCTATGGGATACTTTGAAGATGATAAATTTATTTGAATATCATTACCACATATGTTATTTTAAATTTGATACTTTTTACAACGGCTTTATAGAAAATATTTATATTGCCAACGAATTAAATTAAAAAAAAGACATACAATTTCATTTCAAATAAATATAAATGTAGGATTGTGATTTCCAATTTCGCTATTGTTTTATTCGATCATTTTATACCGCAGATATTTACAGCTCTGCTGGGAAATCATTATATTAAGCCATAGCTAGATTGGATTCCCAATATGATATGTGGTAATATAATCAAAACGATATCAATAGATTTCATATTAAATCTAGGTATATGTAAGTCGAATTGCCTACTCTAGAATATAATGTTTATTTGTTTCAAAATTTTTAAAAGTACCTATAGTTCCTAACATCGTTTACTTAGGCTACTGCGTACAATGTGTTAAATTGTCATCATTTGATTAAATTTAATAATAGGATCTCATTGAACTTGCCATTAACAAAAGAAGGACATTTTTATTACATATACTAGCCCGCGACGTCGTCTGCGTGAACGCTATACAGCACCAAAAATACCTACGATTATACCTTTTAAAATAACATTCATTTACCCGTTTATTCTTTACATTTCATATCTACAGAAAAATCTCATAGATGGCGCTGCTTTAAAATTGTCTTGTCTACTTATATTCATTTAATTATGTTCATTGGCTTAGTTGATAATATGTAGGCTATACGTTGACCCGACTTCTTAATAATATTCGTGCCATTGGAAGTAAATCCATGCGGTACTTTTTGAGTTTATCCCGGACATAAATACAGACAGACAAAAATTCTAAAAACTATATTTTTGGCTTCGGTATCGATTATAGATCACACCCCAAGTATTCTTTTAAAAAAATGTTCAATGTACAGTTTTGACTTTTCTACCATCTTAATATATATAAATCTCGTGTCACAATGTTTGTCCTCAATGGACTCCTAAACTACTTAACCGATTTTAGTCAAATTTGCACACCGTGTGCAGTTTGATGCAACTTAAAAGATAGGCTATATTTTATTTTGATATATTATGTTATTATTATATTTCAGAAAAAATTAAGGTGATACGAAGTTCGCCAGGTCAGCTAGTTTTATTATATGTATAGATAACTCAGACACCGTAAAAAAATTTACAATAAAAAAAAAATGTTGTTTAATGACATGTATTTTACAATTATATGATACTGCGATGAATAATATGCATGGGAGCTATTGACAATTGCGATCACAAAGACGTGTTAACCACTACTCGTGATTAAAATAATGATCCACTTTACATTTTTAATGGTGAACTCAAGGGCAATATTTTACAGAACCGATATCGCATATTATTATTTTTATAAGCTATACGACCTTATAATATCTGTTTTGAAATATGTTTAAAAAAATTTGAAAATATTTGTGTATAAGTACACTGACTATGCTATGTTTTGATACTCTTATTGAATAGTGGTAGATAAAAACCATAATATACAAGGTACATATTTGTTATTATAGTCGTTATCAATAAAAAAGTGCAGATATTTTTATATAACATAGTAATTATCTTGTTTTTAATTTACGCCTAACACTAGTTAATCAACTCTGTTCCAATAAAGCTAAGCACTATCAAGCTTCATATTTTGGTAGTAATATTAACTAGGTCGCGGAAGTTTCATCGCATTATCGACTATTGCTATCAAAAGCATTAGTGATACTGTTAGATTTAATGCTGATCACTAATGAGCATAAAGACATGGTGACGTAGATTAAACGCTAATACAGTTGCGAAAAACTAGAATACCTACAGAATATAGGCATTGACTTCATCGAAACAATTTAAAAATGATTACTGTACTCTCA